>NC_079290.1:109211038-109836038 GCF_023638135.1 Falco biarmicus | reverse complement strand
AGCATAGATAAATTATTCAGTAGCTTTTAACTAAGTAAGGACCCCCACCCCCCGGTTAGAAGCAAGGTCAAAACGTAAACAGTAAGATGATGTTCCTGATACACATCAGGGAACCCTTAAACATTTGTAATCAAATCCTGTGTCGTTTCGCCATTGACACTAGGTGGCATCAGAAAGGTTCCGTACTCAGGGAGAAGAAAGGAACTGGGCTGCCTTTCCCCTCCCAACAAGATGAAGTTCAGACCATTCTCTCCACCAAGCAGCGTGACTTTTACAGCTAAGAGCAGAACCAACTGCTTTACAAGCGCAATTTTTTGCCTTGCCAGATGCCAACAGTAAAATTAAAGAAAACAAAGTGAGCTGACCAGATGTTTCTGGCTGCAATGCTTTACTCAAGCCCCCCTGAGGGCCGGAGGCTCACACATCTGACTTGGGAACCCACCCTTTCCTCCATTTCCAGACGACTGCCCTACATTCAAGTAATCCACATGAACTGTCTTTCCAAAACTGCAACTTTGGACATAAAACTATTAACAAGACAGAGATGCAGGCTGGCTTCTCTTCTGCAACCCACTCTTCCAACTTGCACGTGGCAACCTGCGATGGTAGAGCACCCACGCATACTTGCTGACATGGGAGTGGAAATGCTAATTATCTTAATAACGTCTAGCGCATTTCCACCGTCACTAGAGAAAAAAAAAAAAAAAAACCAACGAACAATCTGGCATTACTCAGTCCAAAGCGTCTGCTCACGCAAGGTCAGTGGGACGCACTAGGGCCTGGAGAACACCGTAACTGGCAAAGTGCCTGGCTGTTGCAGGGGGAACGGACATCCTTTTTGCAGGGCAAGTGTCTTAGTGTGTGATAAAATATAGCCTTGGGGGAGGGAAAAGCGATATAAACCTGAAAAATATGAAATAATTCTTTATACATTTGGTTTGTGTGGTGTTTACATTGCAAGTTACTCACCTATAATAGCTGCTTTACAAACTGCTGTCATTAAAGCTCTAAGGAATGTAGGTGAACTCATCTGGCTTTCATCTAGATTAGCCTGAAATCAAGAGTAAATGGACCGGTTAAAAACACGCTGCTGTGTGAAAGCAACTGCTTTCAAACTCCACCACTGAATCTGGCAGTGAGTTCAAGTACAGCAAAAGCTGCTGCAGCAGAAATCCAGCTCAGCCCTCTGCAAATACTCAGCTTCCCCACTCCTTGAAACTAGCTCAGGTAGTTCAACACCCAACAACAGTTCTCATGCGATCGATTCACCATTTAACTACTCTCACAACTAGTCATTTGTCTTGAGAAACAAACCAACCCAACCACACTTGGCTTTTGCAATGCCCTTAGACATTTTCTAAGAGTTTTGGGCTTTTTCAAGAAATTTTACAGCATGCTCCTTGGGTGGAGATTTCTTTGTAGAATTTGCTTTGTAGAAGAAATTCAGAGAATGGCTATGTAACTTGTCCAAGACTACAAAGAGCCTATGGGTGTCCCAAGATTTTCAGTGCTGCTTTTGTTCCACTCTCAACTTCCCTAACGGCAGAAGAAAAAATGGCATTTCTAACACTTTTGCTCTAGCAACAGAAATAAATGAAGCTGACCAAGATTTAGCTGTAAGCACAGATCTAAATGAATCAGGCTGGGTATAATTTCAGACACTAGATTAAATATCTGGCTTGAAGGATGCAGTCAGAGACAAGAGGGCAAAAGATCAGTGGGTTGACACGGCCTCTTTTTTTTTTTTTTTCCTTTTTTTTTTTCCTTTTTCTTTATTTTCTCTTACAGTGCCTGGCCCAATGCACTGGAAAAGGTACATGTCCCCTCCGTGACTGCCCTGGACAGTTTTGCACCATGACAGGGCATGCGGCTGGGCAGGGGAGAATTCGCATAGGTCATGGTGCAAAAAGCAACACAAAGCTTTTATCCTATATTTTGGGAAGCAAGAATGTAGCAGCGTGCTTGGTCTAGAATGTACTAAGCAGCCAGAAGCAGCATATTCAGTGTCAGAAAGTCTACAATATTTAAAAGGCAGTTACACAGTTGTATGTTAACGTGGCTACAATTCTTTCTTCCTAAAGGTTACTATGAAATAATGTGACTGATGATATTTTAGATTTTAATTCTTCCGATGCATTGATTGCACAGACCTAATCATCTTACCACCCTATGCCTAGGGAGGAGCCTGCAGAGATGCTCCTTTAAAAGAGAAAATATTTACAAAAGCAGTTAATGAGCTGTGCACAGGGAGGGTGAAAACAGTCTTTGTACCTCTACCCAGTCAAAGATTTGTTCATCATTCGCTTTGTCCTCAACAATGAGTTTTTCTAGCTGCTTGTTCAGCTCTTCCGCAGAGAGTTCTTTCTCTGAAAGTGCTTCTGAGGAACTGGAACAGTCGGACTCCGTGAAGTCCAACTTCTGCAACATTAGAAGCGATAATGAGAATTAGTTAAATATACTTTCCTATGCTGAATTATACCAAATTGAGGCAGCAAGCTACACTTCAATCTGCTTTCTGGCATCTTTCAACCACTGAGTTATCATTACAATGATTTATATACTTTCTCTGTTCCAAAGATTATAAAGCATTTTACAAACATGTGGGAACTACATTACCCAGCAAAGACAACCAGGCATCTCAAAGCAACTCCAGTCCTGCACAATACGAGCAAGCACAAAATAAAGCGCATGTTGCTCAACTGAAACGACGGGGAGCTGGAATGCAATTACCAAAGCTGGCATTCACTCAAAGAAATTGCAGCTAACGCCCCAATTCATTGCAAAACGCGACAGAGGATCTACAGTCCCCTCACCAAGCCCCAGGCCTCAGTAATCCATTTCATTTCCTGCAGCGCAGCACTTCTTAAGTGCTAAAACAGAGCAGTGGACCACTCGGTGCTCCAAAGAGAAACCTCCAGCTTCTTCCTCAGGAGCACCACCAGCCAGGGCTGCAAGGTACCCCCATCAGCCCCAGTTCCTCTTGGTTGTGAAACCCTCCAGGATCATAAAGCAAGGTGGGATGAGTGAATAATTGCTACCATTTATTCCGACCCTTCTGCAGATTGTCTGTCTTTGCTGCAAAACTCATTCTCGAGTTCATTCCCTGCAGATGCAATGATGGACCTCTTACAAGAAGCCAGCTGATGGGAGACATGTACCTGGGACAGGAAGGGACAAGTCCGTCCTAGCCTTTCAGAAAGGAGGTGCTGAATTAATCTAACCCCAACTTGGCGAGGGAGATGCTTCACCCCATATCCCATAGCAGCTGTACAGAAGAATGGGATGGAAAAGGAGGAACAAAAGGGATGTAGGGCCAAAAACCAGTGTGCCAAAATCATTAAGCAAGTGCTTGCTCTGAACTCACTTGTTCCATGAGAAAGGTATGTACATCCTCCCCTTCAGGTAAGTAGTCCTTCCAACTGAGGCCAGTCTCCCTCCATAAGGCTCCCACTTTCTTATGGCTCTAAAAGACAAGCAGTTTGTTCATTTTAAACACTTGAGAGACAACCAGGGGAGCTTACACAAGCTGGAGTGGTGCAGCTGTGTCAGGAGAAATAAAGAACCGTTCAGCCACCAAACAAGATGCCTAGCAATGAAGTGAAAACATCCGGAAATCCCGTGCAAGAGAAATTATATATGCAATCCTGCCACAGATATACACATCTCGTCAAGTGGTCAGACACCACAGTGATGGGTAATAAACAAGGCATAATGTGACACGTGGGGTTTCCAGCAACCTCAGCCAGAGATTACCTATGAAAAGTGACACATCTGAACGAGGCACAGTTTCCCACGGCCGTGACACAGAGCTGGCAGTTAGATGACTTAAGAATCTTCTCCTGACTCTGACAGCAACTTACTCTGTGACTCATACTTCCCCTGCCTTGACATTAAGGCACCAGCAGATCAGCTACTTTTAGAAAATAATTATTTGCATGGCTGTTTTCTGTGCAGAGATCAAGCCTCAAATTCAGGAACATAATGCCAAGTTCACTCTTCAATTCCTAGAATTTATTGCAAACCTTGAGAAAAGCGCCTTTGCAGCACATACAGTTCAATCTCCCGCATCCTCTAATGTCACGCTGACCTTTTGGTGTCCTGCCTAAGAGGGCACATATACAATTCTGACAAGAATAAAAAATACAAGAATAAAAAACACCCAAATGCTTTGCCAAAACTTCACCTTAAAGCACCTGCACAAGGGAGATGACTGTGTAGCCTCAGTTAAGCCCTAATAAAAGCAGCCTGATTTGTAGTTTACAAAGCAGATTATGCTTTTAAGTTTACAATACAGATCATTAAGAGTTAATTGCGCATGGTTCCTGCTACTATTCATCAGGATCTGAATTAGATGACTGATACTACACTGAAATACCCAGTCCAAGTGCTGGCCTGGACAAGATGGAATTAGAAAGCTGTGGCAGAAACAGAAACCCAAGGCTGTGCTTCAGCCCCTGGAGCACAGCAGCTTTTCTTTCACAGAATGGAGGAAAAAAACCCAACAAATGGAAGTTGACTGTCCAAACAAGCATGAGACTAAAATAAATAAATAAAAAGTCACTATTTGCACTGCTAGACTGAAATGCTCCTGGAACATTCAACCTTATTTGAATGCATGCTTTATAAAGGAAAAAAAAAAGAAAAAAAAAAAAAAAGAAAAGGCAAGTGAGGGATTTTACAGGGTTGAAAATATCCGAAGTGCAGTATTTAGCTTGATTATATATATATATATTAAAAAAAAGACAAAAAATGGAGACAGAATTAATAGGGAAACCACCAAACTGGTTGGACACACAACTGTGAGATGTGTAAGAGAGCTCTAGAAGTTACAGGGTGAAAAAGTGTCGCTACTACCCCTAGTGATGGGTGAATCTTAGGAGTTGGCAGGTTTAGTTTGGATAAGCACCCAGAAGTCTGAGAGGCCATCTGAAGCTTATCCGAACCCTTAGAACCTCTCCGGTCTGCAAGAACAGCTCTCTCGCAAGATTTCCGGCACTTGCTGCTTCTGGTCAGCCCAGAAATACCTCGAGCATGTCCCTCTTGCAGCATTTCAGCACTCTAGCTTCTGGAAGAAGCCAGGTGCAAAGGTACCTGCAAAAGGGAAAAGTGATGAGAAAAAAAAAAGTTAACTCAACTTTTTGGAACCTCGTAAGGCTTGGTTGGAAACTGGGGATGAAGAGGCAGGTTTCCTAGGTTATCTGGACTGGCTGGCCCATCCCTAAATACCTTCACGTGGGATATGTGTAGGCTTCATGCATAAACATGTACTCGCTGCATTCAGCTCCCATCTATGAACAGTACACCCAGACACTTACCATTTGTTTGCATAGAAGGTGCAAGATTTCAGCAAGCAAGACACCGGCTCTTCCCACAGGAAGCAAAGGTTTGCTAAATTCTCTAGAATGAAAGAAAACCAGATATTTTTCCTTATAATTTGAATTTGGAATGCAAGGCAAAGGGGTAGTGATCAAAGTGAGGCAGGACATCACCTTTAACTTCTGCCAGGGATAAAGGATTCCATCTGGCTAGCACTGCTGATAAAACAGACTTCAGTGATGCAGTGCACTTGCCACAACAGGGCTAATTAGAAATACTTCATTTTAATGTCATGTCAAATCCACTCATTTTTGTGGGATGCTGCATTTGGGCAGCAGGACCCTTTTGAGGGAAAAGGCTATTCTTTTCTTAATACACCACTTACAGGAAAAGGGAGCCATTCGACTGGTTTCCAGTTTATCCCCAAATATGTAAGGTCACATGCAAAATAGAGAAACTCTGGTCCTGGGAACAGTTTCCAGTCTTGCAGGCATGGTTTTTGTGCCCATTTAAGGCAACACCCTCGTGGTAGTTATTACACTCCTGAGACACCTTGCTCTCTTCAAATCTAATTCTCAGGGCCTTGCTGTGCTTTCAAACAACTTCAACTGTACAACAGTGGGGCATTTTTAAAGTATTTTTTAGTTTACTTGTTTAGTTAGAAACAAACAGGACTGAAGCAGATTTATGGATGAAACTTTCACCCCTGAACAGAGCAGCAAGCTCCCTTCCTACCACAGCCTAGTGCAAGTCCCGAACGATGTGCAGCAAGCCTTTTATCAGCTCACACGAGAAGCTGAGCCTCTAACACCACTTGTCTTTTATCTACTGATGGGAACCATGCTGTGAAAATACAAATACTATAGCATAGCCAGGCAGAGTGCTCAGCTCAACCAACACCAGAAAAGAGCAGCATTGCTTACTGTATAAGTTCTCTCATAGAGATTCCTCCTTCTTTTAACATGGGGGTCACCAACTCAGCTAGGTACAACCAAATATGGGGTATATCTATGGCCATATCGTCCGCCATCTCCAAGGTATCTGAAAAGCTTTAAAAGAAGAAGGAAAAATGCCAAGCATTAAATACAATTTAATTTGAAGCTTTTCCTGCAAAGCAAACCTGCACTTTAAAAATCCTTTGTTACAGGAGAGAGGAGTGAAGAGAATCACAAAGGCAACAAAAAACCCTATTGCTATCTTATACTTTCAGTGGTGTTCAGGAATGAATTTCTTTACGTAGTAACATGGCGAGTACGTGAAAAAGGCATTGCCTTTTGTAAAACCAGCAGATAATATATCCAGGAAAGCTCTATTTACAATAATTCTTCTATCCCAGTAACAAATTGTTTGCTAACTAGTAAAACCTGTTAAACCAAAAAAGCATTTTTGTCTAGAAATACAAACCATCTAATAAATGGAGCCTTCTTAAAAACATCCAAACATTTACAGAAGGGCATTATAATGATAACAGAAGCCCAAATGTAAGGTAAGCAGCAAAATGTCTGTAAGTATGTAAAACAACATGAGAAAAAAAGTTCAATACGCCAGATGAAGGTTTCCATCCAGAACAGAAAATGTGGCAGGACGAATTACAAAACTGCTCCCCAATGCCGTACACCGTTTCCGGAATCACGCTAACTCTTTTTTCCAATAAAACCCTTGTAGGTGGCTTCCTTTCCTGTGCCTGGTACAAGATGATTATTTTTCTGGCTCTCCTGCCAGTTTTCATCATGATTCATTTCTGCCTGAAAATCCTGAAAATTCTGGGGTCCAGTTTAGCGACTATAAATCTCTCTCGTGCTTCAGACCCAGAAACCATCTCCTTTGCTCTGTTCATTACATCCTGTGCTACTACTTCAACCCAGGTTTGTCCAAGGATTTCTGCCAGAAATGGGTTTCCTGCTGTGTAACTCTCCAGACTTGCGCTACGACCAGTACTTGTCCCATAACCCCTAATTACACAATAATTTGTCTTGCGTGAATAAATATAGTGGTTTTTGGTGGTGTACTCATGTGCTGGCTGAACACCACTTGCCCTTTCATCATCTCCAGGAGCTGTTTCACTTTTTTTATGCCACATTCAGACTGCATGTCCCACTACTTCATCAAGATCCTACTTATATGGTATCACCACCACTTATCCACACTCCAGGAAACACAGGAACGGCTTTCATCACAATCCATTATGGAAATGTAACACTTTGAATGAGTTGCTCTGACCATCAGCAACTGTGTGGACAGAGACAAGTGGACTCCCTGTTGATATGTTGGTTTTTTTTTTTTAAATTTTTTTTTTTTTTGAACCGTTTTGGACTTTTCCTGTGAGCCACTGGATTGCATCACAATGGAAATTCACCACCAGACATGGGCACAGGGAGATCATGATCGGAGTGGTCAGCGGTGCCACGGTAAGACATGATTCAACAGCAGCAAGACAAGACTAACTATTCGAAACTCGGTATCAAAAGCATCACTTCATCTGTTCGTTCGCTGGTGGCTCTTCATGGTTGTCCCCGTTTTAACCACTCTCCTCTAAGCCCCAGCAAGGACCGAGCAGTGCCAGAGACCTCCCTGGGAACACGGATCGTTTTATGACTGGACACCAGTTAAAATCCAGGCTGGGAACACAAACCCCAGAGAGCTGATGTGAACAGCAGCTGAAACTCGGACCTCTTGAGGAAGGTTTAACCCGTCTGATACACATCTGGCGTGTATTCTCCTTCTCAGCCCCTTGAGGACACATTTGCTCCTTGGAGTTGAGCTGTCCTGAGAAACGGCATCGTATGGGTGAAGCCTGTTGTGGGAGAACGGCTGCAGTTCTGTGGATGCACAGGCCCTCAGGCCACGCAGCCTCCAGGCATTAATGTCACGTACAGACTTTTGACTATTTCCTCCTCTTTTACTCTCGTTCAGTGATGTGCCAAAAGACTAACATTGGCAAACGCATCACAAACCAGACCTCTAAACACTTCAACAGACACCTACATATCTGCTTAGAAATCAATACAAAAACACAAAAATATTTACATTCACTAACGTGAAATACTTTAAATATATTACAATAATTATATTACTCATAAATACACCCAGGTGAAAATACTCCTTCCAAACAGATGCATGGAGAAGGCAGGATACCAAAGCAAGGTGGGAAATAATTCCTCTCCAACACAGTGTTCAATGAATGCTGAAAAAAAGTATTCATTTCTATGTGCAGAATACAAACCCCTTGAAGAAATCCTGCTTGCTCAGCTTTCCTGACTGCACCAACTGATGTAATAACTGGCCCATGTGATCCCTGGTGATCTGACTCCTCTCGAGTGTCGACTCCACTCCCACTCGCACGAAAACAGGCAGCAGATTCTGGGTGCTCAGCTCCTCCACACACTGCATTGCTTCCTGTTCGAATGACACACAGGATCACTCGCCTGAACTGAAAACATCAAAAAACGGGGCAGAATAATATTTTCAACTATAAGATAGGGTGGGTTTTTTTGGCAAATGAGTATTTAGTGAAGCTTCCAGCAAAGGTGCTGGACTAGGCTGTGGAAGCTCATCACAAATCATCACTGAGATGGCAACAGAATAATAATAATAATAAAAAAGATATGAGAATTTATACGATGCAGGCAACAATTTGTAAAATACACCATCACACTCCAGAGTACAGTTTGGCTGCTCAGTGAAAGGACAGGAATTGTCTTCTGGATGCCACCAAAACACCTACTATTTCATCAAATATCAAGCCAAGTCAAAAAGAGGACATGAGGTTAGATTCATTACTGATCCAACCTGGCACAAAAATGCCTGTTACAAACCCACATCATATAAAGAAGCAGAAAATAGGTGGGGAGCATTTGGAGGAAAACTTCCCCTTACTAAAGCTTCTGCTTTCTGGCATGTGCATTTTGTAACTGAAGCAAATAAAACACTCTTAAATGAGCATGTCTCTGAAAGCTCTCATATCAAAAACCTCCACTGTCATCAGCGAAGATCTTCTACTGACCTTCTAGGTTGAGCCCAACGGATCTCAGTGGGCTTCCCAACTAAAGACATTTGCTCTTTGTCTTAGGTTATGCCTTTTGTTATCAAGAACTGGCAGCCCCAGATGCATTTCTGCAGGTCCTGAACAGCTTTTTTCTGCAGGTCATCGGCCTGGCGGTCCCAGACGGCACGCTCGGGCCAGAGCTCTCCCGTCAGATGTGCCTGACAGATCTCTGTGTCTCCAGGACAGACAGGTGAACACACACAGCTCGACCCTGCTGCCACTGGACACCAGCACACAGATCAGCAGTTTTAATTTACAGTCAGGTTAAATACTGAAGACTAAACTCATGACAAACGGCTATTCCTATGCTCTATGCTACATTAACACACTCATATATGGCCTTGTTAATGTGAGTTTAAGTTGAATTAGTCAGCAGCTTTGTTGCACGATGCATTTGAAGAACAGCAAGAATTTACAATTATTAAGTAACCCCTTTAATGCAAACAAGGTGCCTCAATCTGATGTACTTTTTTTAAGCAGAGGTGCACTTGTCTAATATGATTCAACTCGTGTTTCCATCCAGCCATAAAAATATCTCACTGTATGTGTGAGCAGAGAAACTGAAGCAGCCCCTTCGCCCCAGACATCCAGGGGTGAGCCTTTGAAGTCTATGGCAAAAAGAAAAAAGGACCGGAGACTGCTTTGTTCACCAGCCCCCCCGCCCCTGACTCTCCCTGCTGAGATCTGCCAGGCCAGCAAAGCTGGGGGACACTGCAAATCAAAGCATTTTTTTTTTCTCCAAACCAGGATTTAATAGTTTCTCCTGATAACTAGATGTGAACCCAAAACAATCCATCACAAGAATATTCCTCTTTCTGATTTTAATTGGAAGCCCTATGAAGCGGAAGCAGCAAGTCTGCTTTTAGGGTGCCAAACCAGGAACTCCCCAGTGCTGCTATTTCAAACTTGGCAGGTTTTAAAAATTTATTTCAGCAAAAGATCAAACCAATCAACTTTGCAGCTAACGTAACACTTCTTGCAAACTCCCTGGACGAACCAGAAATCCATTTACAAAGGAAACAAAATTTCAACCTTTAACTAGGAAGTGATGACAGCTGCTCCGTAATTTTCAATGTTTATTAAAAATACTCTGGAGTGGTTTGTTCAATATTTAGGACTGCTTTATCTGCCTCCAGATCAGAACAGCACATGCTTTGATAACTGAATGAAAACCTCAGTTTATTTTCCCACTGGCTTTTCTGCTTCCAAAATCGCTGCTATTATGGAGCTGCTCAGTGATTCATGACAGATACGCATACATCTTGCTACTTAAAGCACACAAGCTGGCCTATTTTTCCTATTACTAGGAGGGCAGAAAACAAGGTTGGGAGACAACTGTCCTCAAAACACTCATGGAGCTGCTGCTGCTCAGATTTTGACAGGCCCCATCGTTTCCGTTACCTCTGCGTGAGCTGGGTGCTTACAAAGACACTGTTCCTGGAGAGAAAACATACTCAAGTCCCACAGACCTTTCTGCTAAGTGAGATTTTAATTTTGCTTACCTTAAAATCATTAATATGCAAGAACTCATCAATGATAGATTTGCATTTTCTCTCTATTTCCTCTTCTGATAGTGAAGGCTTTTCTTGTGCTGGAGCTGGGGTAGCTTCTGGCTTGGCTGGTAGAAATAGAAGAAAAAAACTACATGCATTTGGAAAGGGAAAATCAGCATCATTTTCAGAGAAGACGCTCTGAAAACAGAAGTCACCGGAGCAGGGCATGTTCCCTCTCCCATCATCAGGCACGGGTCATTCCTTTCTTGGCTAACTTCCCCTGCATGAACTCCTGATGGTTCTGTAAATCAACCTTCTTGTAGAAACACTGCTGGCAGTGACACAGGTTGTAACACTTTCAAAGTTCTCTATCAACATTAAATAATTAAACTTTGAGCTGCTACAGCATGCTGGAAATTTAAAACATGCTGACCTCAATGGGCAGCAACCCAAAGCAATCTCCTGATCACATCTCCAAAACCTTGGTCCCCGTGAAGTCCTGTACAAAGTCCTGAAGCTTCAAGACAAGCATCTGCTGTGTTGTGGCAGTCAAGACGTGTTCCTCACTGTAGCAGTTTCTAGATGTTTCCCAGGGACAGAGCAGAACACTGTACTTATCACAAAGGCTCTGTCCACAGGGAACATTGCCCTGAGTGTCCTCAATATTTTCTCACTAACAGATTGGCTCAAGCTGGCAGGAGCAAAAAGCCAGAGCTGCAGTGCTGACAAGGTGACAAGCCACCCCAGCGAGTGCTAACACTGCACTGTGCTAAGGCCTGCTCAGAAGGAGGGCTGGCAACAACGCAGCACTAAAAAGATGCTGTGCATGCTCTGTCCCAGACCCAAATCGCTGCTCTGGCCGTGGCAAACGTGCAGAAAGGGTAGATACGGCTTTACTGGGCACTGAAGCAGTGGTTCCACAGAACTGACACTGATTTTGGGGACTCTGAGCCCAGAAACCGATGGCAAAAGCAACAGGGTCTGAGCAGGCATGACAGCGACGTGGTGTCTTGCTGGTACCTGCAGCCTTTCAACTCCAACGAATCCCAAGGGGGAGCTGGAGGGAGGAGATGATGCCAAGGCCTGTATGAATCCACTGTTACAAACCTTGGGGAGGCAGATCACAGCTATTGCAGCTTGATGTGTGACTGTAGGACAAATATTCACACCGCTGCACAGAAATCTGCCACTTTTTCTGACAGATTTTCCCTTATGCCTTTTCACGTACTCAGCAAGATTCCCTGAGCACGGAAGAGCCGCTTACCAGATTCCTTGGCTTTGTTCCTCTCTGCCTCTGTGCTGTTTCTGTCCATCTCCATGCCGCCTGTCAACTGTTTCACTGTCTCCAGCATCTCTCTCCGCTGCTCCTCTTGTGCCTGATTGTCGAGCAGCAGCTCTTTACTGCTGCTGCCCCGTAGGAAGGTGTTGGGGCGGGAGAGGGAAGGCGGAAGAGGTTTGTCATTCTTCTCCCTGCCTGTGCTTCCGCGACTGCGGAACAAAACCATAAACACTTAAAGGTTACGGTACAAGTAACTCCTGCTCGCAAGAAAAGACATTGGACAGCTTTCTAGCAACTGCAGGAAAACCCCACAACCCAAACCCTGCAGGATTGTCCTCTCAATTTTTTATGGTTGTAGCTACACAGAAAATTTAACTTCAAATTAAATTATCATCGAAATGAACTCGGGTCTCAGAGATGCATAAAACCAAATATCCACTGAGTGGACAGGCAGAGCCAGTGCTTCCTAAAGTACACACGGAAAAGCAATGAAGTCCTTACAGCACCTATTGTAGATGCAGAACAGTGAATTCTATAATGTAAAGGTACTGTTCTACTGTGAAAGAGCGGTGTATTTTTTACCTATTTATTGATAAAATAGCTTCTGAATAGTGAAGGCTACCAGCAACAGGTGACAAGGGTCTGTCCTATTAATTACTGTGTTAATGAGTAAGATGGGCAAAATGACACCAAAACAGAATAATATCCAGGTAAGCCAGAGTTTTAGGTGAAAAAGGAAGGAAAACATCAGAGGGACAAACCCAAGGAAACAGTCCAGCAGCTTGTGCATACTGGAAGTGACATTTTTAACAAACCATACATTTCTAAAAAGTGTCTAGAGGTGATAAATTATTGAGGGTTAATACGTTTTATGCTACAAGCTGGAGTGGCTGTAGCCCTGATGAAACTGGGGTGTGAGAGTGCTGCACAGCCTTACATATGCATCACATGATGTGGAAGCACGGGCAAGCTGGGTCACATTGCATGGGAAGGGTCAGGCACAGCCAGAATGTTTTAAGAGCCCTGCAGAATTTCTGCGAGGTTTTCAGCATGTTCTTCTGGATAAACAAACCTACTGACCTGGCTGAACCCACGACCATTGAATCCAACCTGAATAGCCATTTATGACACCATTTTATCTGAAGAGGTGTTTAACTTGTTATAAACTACTAGCAAGTGTATCTTACACGAAGGGTGACTGAAAAGTGGAACTTAAAATATTCCATTTAATGGCTTTAAAAATCAGTACCACCTGTCTCTCCAAAGATACAAAATACACATGTGTTTTAAGTTAACTCAAAGCACACAGGGTGGAGGAAAAGACTCATTCATTCCTCGAAATTCAATGAAATTCTTTCTTCCTGCGTGACAGTAACTAGAGCAGCGAAGGAAAGGCGCAGGCAGACAGACAGCAGAAGGGAAAGTCATCGTCGGACTGAAGCTTACCTAGTTAAGGCCCTGCGAGAATCTAATTCTGAAGATGCGGATGAGGCAGATACAGATGAGACTGGAGGCTGCAGCGCAGAAAATCTGTTCAAACTAGTGGCACTTGGTCGTAAGGAGTCTGGGAGATTGTAAAAACACAGACAAGAGCGACAACAAGGTCAGTAGCTGCTGATGCCTTAGCATCACAAAAATCAGTTGAGCAATAGCTGTTTTCAGAGTGATGGGGAGACAACTGAAGGGAAAAGGCTGGTCCTGCCCCACTTTAACCCTGCTGGTCAGACAGTCACACATGGAGAGGAGCATTCCCACCCAAATCCGCTCTTGGCAAGGATGGCTGGTAGCAAAGCAGAGAGGCAGGACCCATTCCTGACTTACCCATCTCGCTTGCCTTTGCTCCACCACTGCTGCCCTTTCCCCAGCTGCCCAACTGGGCTTTAGGCACAAGCTGAATCTTCTCATCTATTGTGGGCTGTAAAACACATCAAGACAAACCATTACAAGGGCAAATTATCCATCTGAATTATAAATGGGGTATTTTTTTGGCAACAATCCCCATTTTGTGAACACCAAAATACACTTTAACACATTTTTGGAAGACCAAACCCCAGCCAAAGACAGAGGACACAAACAACAAAGGGCAAGACGAACAGCCTCTCCCAAAGCGTCACAGACATTCACAATGACCAGGAGCTTTTTTTACTTGGGAACTCTGAAGCTCAGTAAGGAGGAAAAAGCGCATGATATCAGTACTTGAAAGATGTTCAGTTAGTTTGTGACTAGTAGAACGGTTTTGCTGTCCACTCCACCTACCAGTCACAACCTTGGGGGGAACCTGCACAGTAACAAACAGAATTCAGAGGGCAAGGGATGACAACAGGTTGCAGAACTCGGAGGGAAAAAGTAGTGTCTGACAAGAAGAGGACATTGATTTTACAAAGCTCAGTAGGTGAATTTATTGACGAGGAGGTTGTGACCCCACAGATCTCTTTGTATGAGCTCCTCTCTCCTTCCGACAATGCAGTTGTTGCGGGGTTAGCTCTAGTTGTACTGTATTTGTGCTAAATGCAGTAGAAGGACTTTTCCCAGATGAGCTGTAAGCCCAGACAAAAGCAGGCTGAATCCCTCCTGCTAATTAAGTTTTGGAGACTGTTTTATGACTTTCACAAGGAACAAACCAAGTCTGATCTGCAGAAGGGCTACAGCCCATCCAGGTTCTACTTTCCAGCTTGCTGAGCATCCAGGCACTGAGAGTAAAATCCAGGGAAGAGCGACATTAACTGGGACAAGGGAACGTCTAGGAATTTCCCTGATTTATGTGAAAAACGGAGTTCTCCTTGGCGAGAAAAAGGAGAACAAAGCTGTTCTGAAGATCAGTGAAAGAAATTTCCAAGCTTGTCTAACCTGCAGCCTGAAATAGATGTCCCCAAACTACCATTCTAATGGTAAATTAATAGGAAGATGCTCATCCGGAGGATGGGCATGAAAGTTTATGGCATTCTGAGGGATGCAACTGCACCACACAGCAGTCCAAGAACACCGTAAAAGTGGACACGGCTCTCCTCATACTACTTGAACCTTTCAAGACAGGAGTGCTGCCATCTGCAACACATCAGGAACATTTTGTTTTCCGATTGAATGTGGCATCCTCTTTCTACTAAGCAGCAGTGTCAGAATGGGGTCTTGAGAACTTGAGGCAGCAAATGATCTCTATCAGACCCTTCTGTCAGAGCCACGTCATGTGCTGCATCACCATCACACCCAATACCCTGATTCACATCTCTCTTCATCATTTAATAAAATGCAGATTTTCCAACTAAGAGAACGTCTGGGTCACTAAAAGGACACTATGAACCTGAGAAAAAGTGTATTAATACGCCCTTCCCCTCAGAACAAACAAAATGGGAACATTCAGAAGACCACGGAGAGTCTTCCCTTGTGCTTTATTTGTGCACACTATAAACTCTGGGGATTTAATATACCCCAAACCCCAAGTTTTGACCTCTAAACACCGTTACTGGTCTTTCCTAGACAGACAGATACAATAAGGTTAAACCTTGGCTTTGTTGTTGCTCTGAACGAGTCTTGTGCTGGCACCTACCTTGGTGATTTTAAGGAACTTGGTGGGGTCCAGCACCCTGCTGTTCTTTGCCCCCTGCACAGTGTTCCAACCTCCTTCATCGACCCGCTGGACACCTGCCAGATGACAAACATAACCACCCTTAGCTCATCCCCACTGCTCCAGCCGCACCCTGGGAAAGCACAGGCGATCGTCTCCAGGCTCAGCAAGAGGAGGAAAAGATGATGGCACGTTTCTGCTAAGCCTCAGCACAATTCTGTGCAGAAATCATGTCTTTCGGAATGTTTCTTCAGACCAAGAACTAGCTCGCCTGAGTTTATTATTATAAAATAGCCTCAACATATGAGATCTCACTATTTTCAAGGGCTGGTTTTGTTATCAGTGCTTCCTGGTTAGATTTCTCAGCATGTGTTCTTGCAGTCTGGATATGGCTGCACGTACTGTGTGTTCACAAGCTCACTGAAGGAGCAGACGACGTGCCTTTGCCAACCCAAAGCTGCACTTGTTGCACAGATTTCAGCAATGCTATGCTAGTCTAGACACAGAACCATTCAAGCAGCCACAAGTTCCTTACCTTCTCCCAATGTCAGTTTTAGGATAAATAAAGTCTACATGTATTTTCTTTATGCCCTGTTTTCACAGCACTTCCATTTGACAATCTTTAGTGTTCAAGAATCACAAAGATTTCTTCCTCCTTGCCCTGCTCTGTCCCAGTCATTCCAAATTCTTCTTCAGGTACTGCCAACCTCAAGGGCTGGGAGCAATTTAAGGTAACGCCAAGACACTGTCTCGTGTGCGAGTTAACACCTCACAACTTCAACCGCTAAAGACAACATGGTTACTTTTGAAATTAGATGCTATTCTCTTGAAATTAGATTCTGCTGTATGCAAGAATGGATGGCAAATCTGACTCCTACGTAGTAACTTGTTCTAACAGATTTCTGGCAGCCTGTCACAAAATCAAATATGGTTTGCATGAATGTGAAACTTAAGTACTACTGGCCTACGATTGTCTATTTTTACCCAAGGGATTTGCTCCTGAAAAATCCACACAGCCAATCCATGGCAAGTCTGTTCCTTCTCCAGCCTCAGCCACAATCAGGCCCCAATTCCCTTTGCTCATTACACTTAGGGAAGAAAAACCTCGCATTTTTTTTCTTTTATGTGGGATTCCCTTTATGGCCACTGGATGAAATGAGTGAGACGAGCAGCCAACTTGGCTTTTACTTTACCCGGTCTCCTCTTCTCTTTGGTCATGAGTTGTTGGACCTTCCTCTGTTCTTCTTGCTCTTCAATCTTGGCTTCTTTATGAATCTGCTCGATGGTCTTCGGGCCCTGATCTGCTCTCCGTGACACCCAGTTGCACTAGGAAAGAAGCAAACATGTGCTCGGAGATACTTCCAGGGGAGCATCATCAATGGGGTATTTTGAAAACCGTGAACAAGGCCTATCCCTGCCACCCTTGTAACGTCTTGGAGGGGCTGCTCCACGAGGGACTGGGGAAAATTCTGTGGAGCTGGGTCACGTTGTGGCGGTGGTTACCCCAGCACCACAGGTCAAAGCTGTTTGCTCTGGTACACAGACTGCGGTATATGTTTTGGTGAAGGGCAGCTGCAGTGAAGACCTGGCTCTGTAGAGGCATGACTGAATTCAAGACATTTTAACCCCTAGCATCCTACCCATTCCCAGCTTTCCAGTTTTTCCAGGTTCAGAGGATAGAGAAGGACCAGAGGGAGGCTGCTGTTGCTCTCCAACCATTTATTACTGACACCGCTTGCCGAAGCCCTTCCTTCAAGCTTAAGGAAATAAACGGAACTCAAAATAAAGAAGCAAGAAGCAACTACATTTTATCTGGAGATGGTGCTTTGCCACTCCAGGGATTGTGATGGCTGAGACAGGAATTCTGCGGCGAGAGGTGGAGCCGTCTCTGCACTAAACATTTCCACTGCTTGATGTGCCTACTCAGCCATACACTGTACAGATCCATCTACCCCTAGAACAACCAGACTCTCTCTTGATCTTGCTACAACCTCATTACAACTTTCGGGGTAATTATGTCTGCGTACCCTGCAGTCAAAATGGTGACTTCAGCCTCCACAAAAACCCAAACCAGCTTCAAAACAGCGATGTGAGGTATGAGTAAAACCTGCCCAGCATTTCAGTCATGGCCAAAGCCATGCTGCTACCAGCACCTTCACTGGTGAAATTACATGTGCTGGGTAAAGTTTGCGCAATCTGTGGTCACATCTTCAACCACGTGGTGTAGAGACACCCTTCACTGTACCACACTCCAGCTGTTAACACCTTGGCTGTGTTGAAAACCATTGCTTGATTACCACACAGGCAGGTCCCCGTCTGTACTGTGCACCTGCTTGTCTACACCAGGTTATTAATTTTTGGAGCTTAGTGTGGACCCATCGGCGTCACATTCTGCTGCAGCACAGGCTCCATCTGCTTTTGTCTGCACAATATGGCCAGTCAACAACTGGCAGATGCCTGGTTGTGCTACCAATAGAGCTGATATAGGACCATCCTTCCATGAGATCTTTGGGATAAGGAGTGTAGATCTCCCCCTAACATCCCACATCTGCTGTAAATAAAGTCCCTGCTCTCGCAGGAGTGCTCTTTCAGCCTGGACATGGAAGGCAACATGCTCCTTTACTTACTTGAGTTGGCACCTACCAGCCTTAGGTCTATTACATCCTGAAGCATGAACCGAATCCTTGAAGATGTTTTCCTCTCTTTCACAATCTTCTCCATCTGATTAAAATACTGGTCCATGCGAGGCTACACAAGAGAGACATCATCATCAGTGCGTCTTGGAAGAAAAGGAAAATACTCCCTCAGGTAGGGAGTCAGTGGGTTCTGCACTGTAGCATTTTCGTGCCAGAAGCACATCTGGGGACCCAGCTGCTCGGAGTGAGTGCTGGGTCTCGTACGCTCCCCCCAGGTTGGACCTGAGCGTGCACAGTGCAGGACGTGCAGAAAAGGAGGCACAACTCTGCAGGCACCTCGTTCGTTTAGCACATGCATTCTCTGCATTTTTAATCGCTCAAAAGATCTACACCCTCTGCACGTACATAATAAACTTGCCATCCATTTAAAAAAAAATAAAAATTAGTATTTTTTCATGGTACAGCTAAGCTGACCTACTGGCTAGTGGCCACCAAAGAGGGGAGTCCTGCTCTACTTCTGAGCTCCTCCTTTTCATATCAGCATGTGTGCTCATCACCTCAGCCCAAGAAAAACTGGCTCAGGAAACTGAACGGGAATAAAACTGACCCTGCACACATTTTGATGCTTTACCTCCCTGAACTGTCTCATCTGGGGTCAGGCAAGGGAAGCAGAGGCAGAAGCAGTGTTTCCCTCAGCAAGAAACTGTTTAACAGGCTTAGCTGTGGTACAAAATCCCACAAGCTCCTTTTCATCCAAAAAGTCGTGATGTGATCGAATCCAAATCAGTTTGCACTAAGACATGAAATGGTATCATTAGAGAAGCCTCCATTAGGTCTAAATTTGACTCGCCAGGCTCCAATGAGCCTTTTTCCCCCCGAAATGGAGGCTCTGGCCATTTTAAACAAAAAGTTTCAGGGCAGTTTTCTAAAATGTTTCCCACCCCCTTCACTAAAAACTAGCTAAACCCTTTTCCTTATACTTAAACAAACAAGAAAAACCCTATTAAAATTTGGTTCTGGCCTTGCCTTGGAAAGTTTCAGCTCCAAGAGCAAACGTTTCCAAAGTCAGGAATGACGGGGAAAATATTTAAAATGGACATTGTCCAAAAGCTTTAATTGTAACTATCACTAACGCTTCACCTTCAGTAAAACACACATAATAAAACTTCTACTCCGTTAACAGAAGATAAATAAAGGATTCTCACTCGATCTTGATAGAAACAACAAATCACAAAGACAGGAGACTGGCAGCTTCTCACAACACGTAACATGACATCTGCAAGCACTTCCCTGCTGTGTGCATGCTCCATGCTACACGGTGCCACGGCTCTGGGCTGCAGGACCGGCCAGTGCACCAAAACATTGGCTTCTACAGCGTTTCCATGCTCGCAAAACAGCATCCAGGACTCATCCAGCATGACCTCAGCTACTGCTTAGAAGTCAGACCCTGTTTTCTGCCCAACACACGTGGAGAAATTTAATCCCTGCTTCTGACACTTTCAAACCTGCACCAATAATGTGTATGCTGTTCATTAACAGTGTCCGGTATTTAGCCTGGGGGATTAGTAGTAAACTGCGCCGTTTTGGTCAATGCTCTGCAAAACAGTTTGGGAAACTATTTACCCGTAAGGATCAGGATTGATCCACCGTGATCCCTGCAAACCAGTGCACTGTAAGGGACCTCCCTTCCCCGAGCAGCTGAAAACAATTAGCTCAGTTTGTTTCCAGAGCTGAGTCCCACTGATTTCTGGCAAAACCCTCGAATGCTTTTTCATCCCAAGCCTAGCTTGTGTGAAAGAGCAGCAGACTGCCTGTGCCAAGAGAAGCTCATCCGAGTGTGTAAGGCTCCGTGCTACATATACATTTGTTGGAAAATCGGGAGGAGGATGCTGGAGTGCTGCAGTTGCAAACCAGCTGCTTCATTCCAGCATAGCTGGAGGCAATGATGACACAAAATAAAAGCATCCACCAAGGTTCAGGTAGGGGTTTAGGCCAGTTAGGAAGGGTTTTTTTAGATTTAACCCCAACGATACATGTAAGTGGTACATTTTGTAGGTAATATAAACCTTCAATGGTAAAGAAATGACTCTAAATATGAATGTTTTGGACACTGCAAGGTAAGAGATATCTGGAAAAAGTAGGTGTTGAGCATTTCTAGGTTGTGTGTTTGGATGAAATATTTGGAACAGCTAACAACTGGAGAACACTGTTGAAAACGATACAGAACCCATCACAGACAAAGGAGCAAGGCCAGGTCACGGAAGAGCAGATGATTTCCTTGTGCCATACAGAAATGGCCGAAGAAAAAAAATAAATCCTCAAATAAAACCACCCCACCCCTATTTTTCCATCCCCGCCCAGAAAGCCTCATCTCTCACTCCCAGTCCTGCCCTACCTTTGCTTTCTCAAAGTCCAGGTCCTTGCCAATGGTAGTTAGCAGGCGGCAAAGGCACTCAAGGGACTCCTCATCGTGGTTTTTCAGCAGCTTGACCACGCAGTCATGCATGATAGCCTCCGTCAGCATTTTCAGTTTGAAAAGCTCGCCAATGAATTTTATATTCCCAATGGATCTCCGTCGGGCCTTGTCCTTGGCCTCTTCCAGCTCGTCATGGAGCCGTGTCTTCTCCTCCGGCTGTAAAACAGAAAAACAGTTCTAAAAAGCCACGTTCACAGAGCTCAGAACTCTTCAAAAGATCCAGTTTCACATTTAGAGTTGCTGTTGTCTTGTTTACATTTTTTCTCCTAAAAACCAAGAAAAGGCTGGTGTAAACCCACTAATCAAGGCAGGTATTTTTTATTACACTCAGCCAGTGTGACAGAAAACTCTCAACTCCAAAATTCCCCCTAAATCGACTGCCATCTTCAAAAGAGATCACTTTCAGAGGGAGCTCTGAGAATTTATGGGAGGAAAAAAATACCACTTACAGTGGTAGCAGCTTCAAGTTCTTTCTGCTTCTTTTCAAAGACGTCGTCGTCAGCCTTGTCCTTTTCAAATTCCTTCTGGCAGCGATTTAACAGCAACTTGCGGAAATTTACTGTGCTCCCAGGTTTGTCTGCCATGGGCACTTTCAGCTGCAGAAGGAAGAAAAACATCAGCAGAAATACGGCTAAACTCTACATACGAGCGAGGTTTCCTATAAGCCATCCATTACATTTTATTATGCACTTCATATTCAGCAACACAAGCCTGCAAGGCTGTGACAGTTAAACATCACGTCATGATTTCCAGCGGAGTTTTACATTTCATATGTAAAGTCGCACTCAAAACTTGGCTGACACCACCTCCGCCCAGAGACAAATTACATTTCCATTCACAGGATCCTTTAAAAAGACACGCTGCCTAAAAACACCCTTGTTATGTGGCGAAGACTCCGTGCTCCTTTGTTGCATGTCATGAAGGATCAGGAGGAGAAGAGGGTTATTTTGTCCCAGATTCACCATCTGAAAACTAGCTGTCCAAAGCTTGGCTCAGCACCTCGGGCTCCTCTTGGAAATGAGAGATAAACTGAACTTCCCAAGCGTGACTCACTGCATCTCGCAACCAGGCAGTGCGAGGTGTCCTCAACTCCAAACATATCACTCCAAGCAAAGCCCTCTGTCTGCAGGCATGGCCAACAAATGCAGAAGAAGAAATCTGCCACTTTATTTACCTTCAGAGACTAACATTTAACTCTACTCTTGCCACGTTTATGTTACTGCCAATCAGTTCATGGGGATAATGAGCAGAACATGTTCCTGTTTGACTTGGGCGGCTCTTACCGTTACAAGACACCTGCACATGTTGGCATACGCCACCGAGAAGCTCGGTTCATCAATTGCCTTCTCAAAGACCAGGTCGATGACTCCTTTCAGCCTCTCCTCGGTATCTACCGTCAGGTCTGTCACTTGCTTCATGAGCTGATTGAACATCTGGGGCGTCAGCTTGTTCAAGATGCTTCGTACCTTGCGGAACAGCTCCTGAAGGACAGAAAAACTCTTCAGTACAAATCCAACAGGCGGCTTTCAGGAATGAGCTAGGCTGCCACCTCCAAGGTGAACAGAGATGCTGTCCTACGGGAACTCCCTGGAAGCTGTTACACACACGCACACGTCTGTGCACAGTCCGGCCCCAGTTCTAACTCAGCTACCCGTGACCACAGACCAAGGCTGCCGCACAGGGTTTTTGGAAACACCCAAATATTCTTGATAACAATTTAGCCATGAGATATAAATTAACAGGGAGTGACATCCTTCTCCCTCAACCAGAGGTAATCAACTTCTCCTATATTTATTTTAAGGCATTATTATTTTTTTTTTCTCCTATCCAGAATGATAGTTAGGTCAACAACGCTGCTGTTACCCCTGAGAACAGAATTCCAGTGTCCCTCAAGACTATCCCAACTTATCCTATAAATTACCAGTTTGACCACCAGGCAAACACCTCCACCCAGAGCAGCCGCCTGGTAGAGAACAGCAGGGAGAGGAAGATGCAGAGAAAGCTTCGGAGATGGTGCTGTTGGGCTGGGCAGGATGATCTCAGGGAATTTTACAGAGGAACCTCAGTCTTGCTGAGGTTCAGGGCAGTAACATGGTCTAAAAGGGGATGAAAAGCAAGTTCTGTGCTGGAAGTTTGAGGTTGTTTGCTTTAGAATGGGGACAGAAATATTCCAGTAAAAGAGCAACAGGAAAACAATCCTGGAAGAGAGGTAGTAGGTTGTCTGGTGTTCCCTAATTAGACTCACTTAATAGAAAGGCCTGCCATTTGAACTTCAGGGCAGGAATAAACACGTGAAAAAAAATAATCAAGGTAGGGGGAAGCTGTAATTCCAACTGGAATTTCATTGCCCTTTTTCACTGTCTCACACAACAGCTAAGGCAAACCACCATCCTCCTGCTGTTACAGACTGCTGCCCGCTCAGAAGCGCTTGCTAAGGCTCTCACCTGGGTTTTGACATTTTCTGGGTCCTCAGTTTGGTTTTCTCTCTTCAGGCTTGGCTTCCAGGCATTCTCTGCCTTCTTCAGGTGGACATCCTCCTTCACACACACAGTGATGATCTTCCTGGGCTCTCTCCTCTGGCCTGGCTGAGATCTCCTTGGTCCAACATTCAACAACTAGGACAAAAATATTCCTTGTTATATCCCCTTTTAAACTCACACCTCGATAAACCGCTCCAGGGCACACGCCAACACCAACAAGCAGCAACTCCTCCTAGGACTCTGAGGACTCCCTCCGACCCAACACATCAGGCCGGGTTGGTCAGAGGGAACATGAAGACACCGGACACGTTTTTCTTGGGCAGCTTTTTCCAAAACAGATATGGGACGACCGCTGCCTATGTGCACTCGTGATGCTCCGGACACTGCTTAAGCGCTGCAGAATTGGCCCTGACTGACCAAAACGGCCTCTTGAAAGCCAGAAACTGCGTAACTGAGACATCATAGCAAAGGTGCATTTAAGGACTAAGTCCGTCCTTACAGGTGCAATTCAAACGTGCCATCCCAAGCAATTAGGTAACGATAAATCAGCAGCTCTGCCAAAAATGTTAAGTTTTACTGGAGATTGCTTCAAACAGAGCCATTTTGAGATGAGAATTATATAAAATGCACTGAATGGAGCATCAGTGCAGCTCCTGCATTGCAGAAATACAGAACCTAACAGATGTGTGTCAAACTCTTTGTAGTTTCACAGAAGGAAGGGAAACACAGTACTTTGTTTGAAACCACATCAAGCGCCTCTCTGCAATCCCATATAACATGATGCTCCTCCCAGTCAAACACTATCAAACCCCCGTTGGACATATGAAACATAAACGGTATGAAAACTGCCCAGACTGGAGAGCTTTAAATCAGTTGCACAAGTGATGGGGCACAAGATACCCCAAAACTCCCTCTTCATCACCTGGGAGCTTCTGATTAAGGACTGAAAGTATCAAATGCTGTCAGGTTATTCTTCCCCTGCGCTCTGTCGTATTTCTGAACTCATTTATTAGAAATGTCTCACCTCCATGTAAAAATTAGCCCAGCAACAAAACTCCATTATCAAACCCCATTACTTTCCACAGAAGTAATTAATCTCCTCAGAGGGCAGCAGGCAACCTCCACATGAAAGACGGGCCATTTAAAACATTTCTTTGTTCAGCAGAAGGGATTCAACAAGCATCAGAGAGGCAAAACCATCTCAGTTATTCAAACAGCTTCACTGAATACAGGAAGAAAGTGCTCTTAGCTGGTGCCTCTTATGTCGCGTATCAGTCCCAAACCTGGTTTTGCACTACTGAAAAACAAAATCCTCCTTAAAGGCAGGAGCTCGTATCTGCAATGTGAACCACTTGGCTTTGACGACGTAAACGCTTGCCACCGACGAAAGCAAACAAACACAATCACTGTCACTGCTGGAGTTCATGTTTGGGCTTCAATATGGGATAAAAGCACAGAATAAGGTGTTGTCAGAAGACAACGACCCCATGCAGTGACATGCTTCATATGCCGAGACAATGCATGGAAAAGAGCTACATGGCACAGCGTGTTAGTGCACTGCCCCACCACCTACGAAGCCCGCTGTTCAGATCCCACCGGCATAATCCATCAAATAAATCCATTGAATCATTCAAACTCCTCTGGGCGCAAGCCGTAGCTGTAACGCAACTGCCCGAGTCAATTGCTCCCGAGAAATCAACAGTGGAACGAGGCAGCGAGAACAGGGGAGCCTTTGTGATGCTTCTCTGTGTTAGACACCTTCCCTACAACAGTTACCCATCCCTCCCTACGACCCCGCTCTGCTCTCACCCAGAGCCTGACACCAGTATGACGCAGCCAAGTCTGCTTCACAGCCCCACGTTGAGACACCTGCCACTGTTTTTATGCAATTTTGCACCATTTTTGCTGCCCAGGCTCTAACCACACCGCAAACGTATGGCTGTGGAAAGAAGAAACTTCCCTCCAGCTGAAAAACCAGACAACAACGCAACAGCAAACCGACTGGTTTCAACCACGTGCATGAGACCTCATCACACACCGCCTTGCCCGCGGAAAGCTTTGTAACCAGAGCCAGGCTGGCAGCAAATCAAACGATTTGGGCTCATTTTCCCCAGGAACACGGGTACAGCCAACGAGGGGTAACCTGCAGCCGCCCCATCTCTCCCGCACAGCTGGGCTGTGACATGCGAGGACACAACACAGAGGCACGGCACCTCCTCGGGTACGGGTCCACGCAAAGACCAGGCACCAGCTTTTACAGCAAACACTTCCCTGAAGGAGGTGACTCTTCCCCTTGCAGAACTGATGGATGCAAGGAGCACCTGGGCATCTCCGAGTGTCGGCACGTTACATGTCACACCCTCCTCAAATCTGGCTGCCTTCGAGACCAGACCTTTAAGTGCATTAATAGAACAAAGACTTTCTGTAAGACTGTACTTTTTTTAATGTACGTGAACAAACTTGGTTCAAACCGTTTGATTAGGTTTTAAAAGCAGTGAACAGAAGCCTCCTTTGAATGTGTAATAAAATAATACCCGGATAACACTTTTCTAACAGAAAAAAATCTTGGGGTTTTTTGGCAGCAAGTTAAAGTAGGTGCTTGAGCTCATTCATGCCTGGCCTCCTTTTTGTAACCCAGTCCAAGTAAATAATAATGGTTCTGTAGCACCTGATATTACAGCACTACAGCTTGCACTGAAATAATATCTTCCACCAAAGGCACGGAGAAGTGCTTACCAGATGTTACTACATTAACCCGAATTACCTGTCTTCCAGAGGAAGAAGGGGGAGGAAAAAAGGAAAGCAGAAAGAAACAGGGATAAGCCAAAAACTCACAGCAACACGGTATGACCTGGTGCTCTCCCTCACAGTCTGCTTCCACTCCCAGGCCACAAGTCACGGTAACACTTTAAAAAAAACACCCAAGAAATTAAAGAACCGTTTCTCCCTCTACAACAGGCTCCAAATGCAGAAGCCAAAATTAAGCTTAGATGTTATAGGGGTGACTCTGCCTTCCAGGGAAGCATAAAAATCGAGACAACTTGAGTTTCCATCACCACTCAAGGAAGGATAAAAGCCGACACATCCAGCCTCGGTGCGCAGGGACAGACCGGTCCTCTCCAACCCTATCTCTCTGTGTTCACATCTCATTCCCGCTGCACTCACCTAACTCCTTGTCTACATCAAGAAGCATTTATTAGCTGTACTTTGTGCCTGTGTAATTCATGACACTCCTTGTGTTGGATGCAACATTTGTTAGTTCTAAAAACAGTCACACAACACATTTATAGCGAAAAGAAGGAAATAAAGACAAAAGCCAAGGAAGCAAAACAAGATTCTCAACGTGCCGAAAGCTTGTTAGCGCTGAGCTGCTCAAAATTATTTGGAGGGCAAGGAGTAGGCAGTGGGGTTTAATGGTTTATGGGCATGGCCTGTGCAGAGGTGGAATGACTGAGTGGACAGACAGCGTACACGCAGATTTTTGCCATGCTTTTTAGGAGAAGATAACGTCTGATTTGGCTCAGGGCTGAAAACCCTCTCCTCCTATAACCGCCGATGCCACAGGACAGCAGGGCTTGTTAAATAACGCTCCCTTCTGACCCTCCTCGAGGAAAACGCAAAGGAAGGCTCTACTCTGTAAAGGCGCAAATGTAAGATGTATGTTATGTGCTGAATGCTCCAAATGAACGGGGTAAGCGGGACTTACCTTTTCTCCCCCTTTCCACAGGTCTGCAAAGTGCAGACCCCTCGCGGATCCCGCTCAGGCCAACGTCCCAGCATGCCCTCAGCTGGTGATGTCCCACCCACCACTGAAGACTGCCTAGAGGGGTACAATGCAAGTCTTGTTTTGTTTTTTTTTTAAACAATGTTGCACCTTTTTGTAAAGTTTTCTGCCAGTCGTTCTTTATCAACAGTGGGCATTAGGGAAAAAGACAACTCTACAAAAAGGTGCAAAGACTGGGGGGGAGAGGGGGGGATTCGGCTTACCCCTAGCGGCAGGTTCCTCAATGGTGGGTGAGGCGAGACCAAGAGAGGGCATGCTGGGGAACCGCACCGAGCCAGGGAAGGCAATCCAGGGTTGCTCTGCACTTTGCAGGCCTGTGGAAAGAGAAAGAGCAACAGGGGTGTTACTGAGATGCCAAGAGGCTCGGGACATTCAGTGCACAAAAGGAGAGAAGGCACTGGAGTACAACCTGCAAGTCCTAAATACAGGAAGCGATGTTGACCTCAAACAGCATCAAGGTTTCGGGACTGGGTGGTGCTCCAAGAGAAACCGTGGCACCGAAGCGACTCCAAGACATGGGCACACACCCCAGAACCGAGGCATCGGCCACAAGACCGCCCTCAAACCAGAAATACTACCTCAACTCAAAATCGCCGGGTTTGACTCCGAGCCTCCTGCAAATCTGCACACTTGGAAGTCAAGGTTATTCAGTGAACTCCTCTAAAACCAGCAGTTTTGAAAGACAAACGATGGCTGTGTCACGAGAGGTATCTAGATGGATACGTTGGATGTGTCTTAATAGACAGATGAAAAATCAATGATTGCACCTAATGGAGGCAGCCTCCATCCTCCAGCTGCAGCTGACTGGGCAGCACCACACTGGGGGGCACCTGCACCCCCAGAAAAAAGAGATGGCAAAGGCAAGAAGGATGAATTCAGAGAGGGATTTCAGAGTTTGGGCAAAGCCAGACACAGGGAAAAGAAGAGAAAGTGAAAGAAAGCAGAGGAAAAGGCAGGAAAAAAAGGAATGTGTGACCAAAGCAAAGCAATATGTGGCAGCAGAGAGAAAGCAAGAACATACACAGGTGCTGTGTATGTTCTTCTTGCTGTTGTTGTTAGTGAAACCTATTTGCTCTATCGGCTTGTTGTATAAAATAGACTCCTACGATGACACACACCGATGCTGGGTTGCTGTATGAGAACATGTGTTTGCACACGTGTGACTGCCAGGTCCTCAGCATGGAAACATGTTTCCACACCTCTCATGCAGGGAAAAGGGGAAAGAGATCAAATCCATTGAAGATCAATACGTACCAGTTAAAACCATCCGCAACGGTTTTCTAATCTGCCTAAATTTTGACAGCCAAGAAAACATCACCCTTGCATTCCTCCTGACAAAACCAGAACCACCGGAGCATCGGAAGAGGCCCAAAAGTGTGAGGATGGACTTCATCAGTGTTAGGGCTGATTTTTAAATTAGCAAGTTGGGGTAAACTCACACTTCCAGCTACGTTTCTTCCACCGGAGGTTTGCCTCCCAAAATCAGCAAAGGCTGGCGTGAAGTCTGGTCCTCGAGGCAGTATCCGAGGGTCCAGAGTTCTCAACGGTAATTTCGGCTGATTAACCTGCATCGTGGAGCAGAACAAACACACAGGATCTGCTCAGTGGGTGCTGCAGCTACCAAGGTGCACGCAAGTCTACAATCTTTGCTGAACTGTAATAGTCATAATTTAATATCCAAATTCGTGCTTTTGACAAACACCACAAGTTTTATGCATCCCCACTTACACAAAAAATAATAATTTAATTTTAAATACATCTTCTGCAGGTGACTTGAGGAAACGGGCAAAGATCAGAAACATTTCAAGGCTGAGCATGACTTATGGAGAATAAAATTATGGTGATAGGGGCCCATTTTGGTTCAGGATCACAAAACTGCCACCTTCCCTTGGATAAATGTCTTTTGTGTTAACAAGACAGATGGCCGAATGAGCAAAGGAAGCTCCAAAGCAGACAGAGCAGTGAGAAGCAATCACGGAAAACTAGTAGGTGGATGAAATCATTTTGGGAACAAAGCTGCATTTTACAATTTGTCTGGGTATGAAATTCAGAGTGGAAATGTTTCTGCACATGAGGATCACCTACATCCTGATCTGTGCTTGAACCTTACGAGTGAGTCTGCAGTGGTTACATCAAAATCAATGAACGACACAGTTCAAACTGAGAAGAGAATAAGGTCTCGGTGTCAGCACTTCAGAAATAACAAGTATTTCAATAACTGCAGACACACAGCAGAGAAAATCGCAGCTGTAATAAGGCTGGATAGAAATCACAAAACTTTGAGAGTCAAGGTTTTAAAGATCTTTTATCAGATCAGCTCACAGTGACACAACGGTTTCAGACCAAAAAAAGAGTTTGCCCAAAAGCTTGGCTGTGCTTTCTAAGCACAGGATTGATCTAATGAAAGACACCGTGCCTCTCGGTTCGGTCTTGCTTTGATTATATCCTTAGGTGCTCGCGGCCATATCGTTTTACATTTTAGTAACAACCCAGTACAACCTAATCCAGACAGAGATCATTAGAAATGCTTCAGTGTTTAAATCACCTGTGCACATTCTTTAGGCACAAACACCTCTGTCTGAAGAATTTTGCCATGTGGAATCACACAAATATTCCCCCTTCCCAACAGAACCCTGCATTGAAACTGTCCAGGAATAAAGCATGCATTAGGGATCTTTATTTATATTTAACAAATTGCACGCACCTGTTTTATCGGCTCTCCTCTCACCTTGTCGAGAACCACATCGCTTATGGGAGGCAGCCCCTCTGGCTTTTGGATACAGGCAGGCATGAACTGGAAATCCAGTAAAAACTCCCTGTCGTACTGCTTCTTCCCCTCCGGGTCCAGGGGCTTCCACTGCTCTATAAGGAGAGAAGGTGCTGAGATTCATAGGTAACAAAAACCTCTGCTCTCCGAGACGCGTTTCCCGTAAATCCAAAGGCAGGAGATTGTCACAGCTGCCTGGGAAAATTTCATTTAACTTTACTTCAATTTTGAAGGCAGCAAGGAGGAATATACATCGCATTAAAGGAACAGAAACAGTGGGGAGCGCATAGCCAACTCCAGCAGCAACCACACACGGAACTAAGCGCTAATTCCACTTCTAACCCACGTCATCTCGTTTTAACTCTGACTTTCGCTCTCTTGTGCAATACAATCAAACAGGGACGATTCCCCGCTCCTGGGTGAAAATGCAGAAGTTAAAGCAGCTGGTTTTGTGTAAAAGGCAGCAATAAACACAGAGCTGAGGAAAGCACCACACAGAACAAAAATACCCTTTGAAAATGTGAAAACACCAAGCCTTTAAACAACACACATGGGAGATAATGGTGGGAACCAAAAGAAAACACAAAACTGGCAGGTCAGGCTCCAAGAATTTCAACTTTTCATCCATTTTTTTCCGAGGGCTTTCTGTGCTCTCTGGTGTAGATGACCTCGCCTGATGCAAATCAAAATGTAAACCCACAGCCATTGCAGCGCAAGGAATATTAGCACCTGCTAGCCTAGAGACAGGATTTTCTTTGCTGGCCACATGGTTTGTTTGAAGTTTAGGAAAGAAAACGTGGACTTGCTCAGCAGCCAGGGTGACTAGTCAGGCCCCTAAGAGGGCAGCGTGTTTTTATCTGAAGGAAAACATCTGTACGAGATGCTGCCTTTGCATTTCACTGATGCCAGGCGGCGTTGCTTTGCATTTATCTGGCTGTTCAGGTTTGCTGTTAAGGTGTCCTATTATTTCTTTATTTCATCCCTGATTGCCAGCTTTAGGTCTCTGGGTTCTCACCACTGTCATCCCTGCAGAGGCCACAAACAGGAACTTATTTCAATGATGGGTTTTAATAACTGGGAATGAAAATACACAAAAGTAATTACAATTTTCAGCTCTTTGGGGGATTTTATTTTGACAGAGCTCTGGGATAAAGAGGTGCAGAAAATGGTTCAGCTGGCTAGCCGAGTCCCAGCCAGAATCCCTGGCCAGCTGCCGATCCACTGTGCCCCATCACCCTCCATTTATCATGGAAAAGCATCAACGGCAACAAGAAACAGCTTATAGGTATGGTTTCCTTCTCCTGCAAAGCTCTCGACAAGCTGTTTTAACATAAAAGCAGCTGGGCAGCATCAGAGGCAGCCCGCCTGGATCCTCAGTGAAGGGACAGACCGCGAGCTGACCCACAATTCCTCCTAGGCCTGACCCAAAGGCACAAATCCCCCTTTTTAGCAAGGGCAGAGCTGAAATCAAAGATTACTGACCCAAGTGGCCCACTCTGCTTTGCAGCAGAGAAGCCCCACGCACACTGCTTTCCAAGGGATCGATCCAACCCCTCCAGCTGAGCGAAAGATCCAACTGGGATCATTCTGACTGCATCGGGTGTTTTAGAGAGACAGCTGATGAATTATGGATTGACTTCAAGATGTACTTAACTAATGAACCAGTAAGCTATCCTAAGCGTGTGCTAAACTATCAAGAGGCCTCTACATTTTCTCCTAACGATATGACAGTACTAAATTAATAAAAGAAAAGCAACTCAGGACTTTGTAAGAACAAACTGGTGCAGAAACAACCACCGCAGCGTAATCACTTAACAGTGGTGCTCTCTGTCCAATACCTCGTCCATCAGGCTCTCAAGGTCCTTCTTTATTTTGTTTTACGCTCTTTAATCACTGGGCTTCTCAGGAAATGACTAATTTATTTGGAGGAAGCTTCACCTGAATAAGCAATGGCTTAAAAACTGGGAGCAACTGAGAAGCTGGTCTCAAGGTGTCTCTTAATGAGGTGAATTCATAGAGGTTTAGGTCTACAAATCAGGTATCTTAATAAGTAACAAAAACACCCCTTAGGGATACTGTATCCAATGCTAATCGACAACACAAGGACTGTATCCTGTGAGCCCACACCTGAACTATTTTATCAAAAGAACTGCACCCTCGCAGCTCAATAGCAGAGTCTGGACTGAAAACCACAAACTGTTTCTTTTGTCTTCCTTACTCTCCTAGGAATCTGAAAATGTATGCAGCTGTTTAGCCAGAAAATTATATCTATATAAACACACATATTTAGGACCCAATGAGAACTTTCAGATCTCTTATTTAAGAAGTATGTCTGCTTAGATGGAATTTCTCTGATTGTTCTCAGCTGTCGATCACATTGGAACTAATTCCCCACCATTTCCACTGTCCTGCAGCCAACATCCACACGTGCAAGAAGTTCAAGGAACTGGGGATTTTCTCCTCATTACCACCAGCAAGAGAAAACCAATTTTCCTCTCGTGCTCCCCCAGAAGATGTCTCAGCCTGTTGGTTAGAGGATCCCAGCAGAGCCAGACACGGTGAGACGCTGCACCCCCTCTTCCAGCCCCACTGGAAACATCCTTCCTTCCATGGGGAGGATGCGTGGGGCGTTCGCAGCCCTTAAAGGTGGGAGGCAGAAAACCCAGCAAGCATGCAAGAGTCTGAAACAGGATTTACCTGGTTTATACTGGTACACTGGCCCTTCACTGGAGCTCTCTGTGAAGCCTGAGTTTGCATCAGTCCCTTCTCCCTCTGAAACACTCTCAGCACCATTTCGCACAGGTTCTGCCTCCTGCTCTCCATTTTCTTCCACAGGTTTCACTTTTTTAAGCTCAGAGGGGTCTCTCTCCAGCTGAAACCCATGGCTCATTTTCTCCTGTTCAGATTCAAGTACTTTGTCACCTGAAGGTTCCTCTTCTACTTTAGGCTGAAGCACAGATGGAAACAGAGGTTATGTTAAAAATACCCTGCCAAAATTCAAAGCACATGAAAAGGCTCTTCATTTATTCAGACAGCATTTTTGCGCCTAGCAGGAATATATACGCATCTTAAACAATGGTATGGAACAACACACAGAACCACCACATGATTTATCAGTTTGTTCCTGGAGACGACCCACTGGTAATTAACAGTGCAACTGGAAAGACTCAGTGTTGCCTGTGAAATCCACAGCTGCTACTGGGATCCGATGGAAAGAACTATTAAGCCCTACAGCAATCCCAGCCTGGAAAGACAACCTCACTTTTCTCCTCTCCTGCAGCTCACCAGCCACCTTAAGCAGCACTCCAGGCTTGTTTTGGGGGATCCTTCCCTTAAATGTACGCTGCTAATTGGAGCAGACCCAAATAAAGAAGGTAAATGTGACATACAGCCACAATTTCAGCATCTCTGTTTCAGGAAAAAAGCATTAATAGCATCCCTGGCTGTTAATTTTAGAGCTCTCCAAGGACACAGCCTTGTTCTGCATTCAGAGGAGGTGTTGGGAACTTGCTGCTCCTGGGAAAAAGCCCAACATCTCTAAGCATTAAACAAAGGGAAGACTTAATCAAGGAGGCTCTCGATCCTTTTGCTTCCCTGCTTGAGGGTACCGCATCCTAAAATGCTTTCTGCAGATTTTTCAACTGAATACTCTGAAAAATTAACATCGATGAAAATAGGAGCAGTCCAGGAGACAAGATTCCTCCAGTAAATGACAAAGAAAGAGCACAGAGTATGAACCTGCGGGTGCAGCCCCAGCAACATCCTTTGCTCTCTGGCTTGAAAACGAGCACAGGGTCACTTTTAATTTCTTTGGATTACCCACTCACCAGCTTCTCGACCAGCTGTCGCTTCATGATACCTTGCACAGAAGCACTTTAAGCATTTATTCCCCCAGAAGCAGAGGGGAAAGCACTCCTGCACCACGCGTAACAGGTAAACAAGCCTATCTGCTAACTGGGTGGAGAAACCGCGAACGCTTGCTTGTACAAAGGATGAAGTACCGTCTGCTAGACTCAAGATTTTCTTTGCAACAACATGCTTTTACAGCGTAAAGGTTCAGTGATGTTTGTGCTAAGGGAAAGTTGTGGAGGAAACAGCAGACAAATCATAACCGAAGAAAAATGTAGAGCGATAGAAGCAATGCTTCTCCGCGTCACACCTGGCCGACAGCAGTTTTTATCTAATCACAGGGCAGTCTGAATTTTTACATTTTTACTCTCTTACTCCTGAATTTCTACTTTCTCACTCCTGAATTTTTACTCTTTTACTCCCTTTCTGATCTATTCTAAGCCCAGTTTCACCCAGGATATTAAACAAAACCCCTCCTGCAATATTCCTACCAGAACGGCAGCAAGGCAGATTTCTGTTACCGATCTAGTTACTGTCAAGGCGGTTTTGCCTGAAAGCTTCATCGTTCTCCTTTCTCAGCTTCTCCAGCAGGTGCTCAGCAGGAGAACCAACTTTTGGCAATGACATCATTAAGCAGCAGCACCACCTGCCCAACATCATGATGGTGGCCTGCAACCCAACCAGGGCAGCACCAAGGGATTCAAACCCACTTTTATCTCATCCTTCACTGGAAGGACAGAAGTTACATGCTCCTGAATGTTGGGAGTCATTAAATCAGGCAAGAGCAAAGAAAATTCCAGAGCTTTAACTGGAATCAGACTAAAACCAGTTATCTGAAGGATGCTGAGGAATATCATAGTCCCCCCAGAAAAAAAGTCTGCCCTGGATCCTTGCGAGATGATGAGGAAGCAACATAACTAAATTACACTTTCAAAAGAGCAACATCATAATTAAATTTGGGTAAAGCAAGACTGTGGTTCCCTCTTACCTCTGCTTCCACTTCTACCCCCTCCTCAGTGGCTTGGGTCCGGTCTTTTGGTTTCTTCCACGTCTTTGGTGCAGTTACAGCTGTTTGAGCTGCAATATAAGCGTACATCTATTACAACACTAAAATTATACGGAGCAAATTTGGCCGTGGGTGATGCACTTCCCTCTCTCGCGCTGGTTTTACATACAGGGAAATGAAGCAGTTGCAGCTTTGCAGAGGATTCAGCTCAATATAACCACTTTTTGTTTCAATGCAGTAATAACACAGTCGTTAGAACGACATTAAAACACAGTAATTGTTCTACAAGTTGCTCATTCAAGCTCGAAATGGTACTTGTGATAGCGAGGAGTTTATTACCAACAGTGTAAGAATCACGCAGAGCCAAAGAAAAACTTCAGAAATGGAATTTTTTTGAAAGATCAAGTATTGGCTAGGAGTGAAGGTTGTTCTCAATGTATTTTTATCACGAAGTATTACAAGAATTATCATTATAATATTAACCATAAACCGTAACCATGAACAGTCCAAAATTTCCAGTATCTCATCCAGAAGTACAACTCCTCCAATTTTGTAGCACTGCTGGCTCTCCTGAGCTGGATTTATATTTCAATTTAAAAGCAGGCTAACAACTCCACCATTCATTAATTTCCCTGGCCAACTGATTCAAAGGAAACACCGTATAATATTTCTAAGATCAGTAGTGATTTACTCTAATCACCTTTCCCCCCTCTCCGCCAAAGGGTAAAAAAACCCCACACAATATGTTAAGGAGACAAAACCATTAATCCAATACGCTCGTAATTTGTTGCAACTGCTACCAGCGTCAACTCCGATAGCAGGCACACATGCATATTTAACACATAGTGTAAACAGAATTGATTTCGTGACTGAAGTTTACTGCGAGCAGATTTCCAGCTCCAGCTTTGGGATGCTAGCCGATATTATGGAAAAAACACAGCGTGTGCTTATTTTACCACAATAAAATATAATTTTAAAAAGGCTCTTCAGCTATGGATAAATCAAAAAGAGTGTTAATAATGGCCTGCTTTGTTCCTATGGGCAACGAAGAAACGATTTGTTAGGTTTCCACTGCCCCATAAGATAAGTATGAGCCTCAGCAGGTTCTTAACAGCGTTTGGCTGTTTGGAGGGCGACTGTGGCCTTGCAGAAACTCTGTGGGGCTGCGGAAACCACTGCAGTCAGCACGCTGGCCCCAACCCAAAGCACAACAGGAGCTATCGTCACTGATAAAAGATGTTTATCATAAAGCTAAACGCCACAAAAGCGAAGATTAATTAAAAAAAAAAAAAAAAAAAAAAGGGAAAAAAGTCTAATTCAAATATTCAAACAGCACCTGGTCGCTCACAGAACCATCACCCCCACCCCCACCACCCATTGCAGCACCCTACGCAGAAACTGTAGGAGCAGGGCAGAGCCCCAGCAGCACCCCTAAATTCCCCAGGGCTCGAAGGAGCGTGCAGGAACAGCCCAGCAGGCACGGATTGCGACACTGCTTCGCCTGACGCAACCAGGGCTCAGCTCTGACCACTGCCAAGAGCAGCGCACTGCACCCTCGCCAGGGCACCCCAGTCACTCTCACCGTCTTGGGGTGAAATCGGGGCTGGAGAAGGACCCGGTGTCCGTGCAGGTGGTGACTTCCGTCATTTAGGCTCCACACCACAAAATCCTGCCAAAATCTAGTGGAAATTTAGTGCTTTTCAAAAGTCACCCTGCTGTTTTAACGTTGGACATCAAGCCCCACTGCCATGGTAAGATGCCTTCTTGTTTGGTGATGCCACATCTACACTTTTGGGGGATTTCTTCAAGAAAACATCACATCCGCAAAGTAATGACTTATATTACTTGGCTGTGGCAGTATTTAATTGATTAAACCCAAAGTTTTTAATCTGACAGAATTCCACTCCACTCCAGCTCAAACTGTGTAAAATAACGTTTCATTTTTAAACGCACAGAAATAAACTCAGGGTCATGGACTTGAGGTTGGCAAAGGTTTAGGGTGTTTCCTTCCTCAGCTGTCAGGACGTTAATATTATTGCTTCTTAATAATACATTTCCCTCCCCCTTTTTTTGGCAAAAGAAAGCTATATAAAGGATGTGATCCTGCTGAGCCTCCTGAATGAGTCTTGCAGCTTTTGCCTTGTTTCAGTTATGCAGATCTCTCCCCTGCTTTGGGGCTTCCCTGCACGAGGACGCTGGGCTGGATGCTCGCCTTTAATCCCAAGACACAGCAGCAGCCTTCGATTAGCCCCATAGTTTTGCAGCCTGTGACTCGGTGCTAACGCCCGACAGTATTTCAGAGCTGACTGGGGTGTGCCAGCGAAATCTCCAGAGACATTGCTCAATTTTTCCCCCTCTTAAAATAGCAGGCATCAGATTTTATTTATTTTTTTTTCCCCTGTTAAGTTCTCATTTCTGCTACAGGAACTGACTCAACAGGATAATTTATGCTAATGTATGCTTAGAGAATTAAAGTGAGTTTAGGTGCCAACCCTCCCAAACCCAAAACTCAACCAAGACAATGGGGCTATCTGAAAATGGAGCTTCTGCTGCCAGGCACTGTATCAGCCATAGGGAAACAAAAATGTAACCGGGAAACAAAAAAGTGATGTGTCCAATTTGGCTCTCTGTGAGGGAGGTCTCCAGACACCTCTGGTCTTTCAATTTTCTGTCCCCCAAGTTAAGCATCTTTGCGTGCACACCAATAACTGAATTCCTGCTCAAATGCAGGTTAATTTTTGCCAGCATTCACGCATCTCCAGAGCTCGTTTTCAGCTCACTTTGATGTGTTAGGTGGTAACTTCTTTCCATGGGAAGGGACATCAGCAGACCCAGCGTTCTGCCCCACCGACACTGTGAGCTCTTTATCGCTGCTTACAAAAATAAGAGAGAGGACAGGAGTGACAACACCCATCTATACTAGGATGGGGAAGAGTAACAAAATCCTCATTTCCAGACTATCCCAGACATCACTCCTGCTGGTAACATCATCACTGGCCCAATCTGCTCAGCAGGCACTGTGCTACCCCAACCCATCTCTCCAGCTCCATCATGTTCTTCAGTGGAACACCTTTCTGCAGGATAACTCCCCCCCTGCAAGTCCACAGCCCATCAAGCAAGACAGAGAAGGCAGCCTCCTCTCTGATGTGGGTGCCAACTGCTAAGCATAAATAAATACCAGCTCTTAGGTTTTATTTCTTAGCCAATGTGCCATGAAAACTCAAAGTAAAGACTCACCCTCGCCTTACAGCTCATGGGAAAGAAAAATATATTCCACTGGTCTATGGCAGCAAATCAAGAAAACGGCAGTAACTGATTTATGTCTCCAGCTCTCCAGCCCTGGGTGCTGGAGCTGCTTCTCCAAATATTTCTAATTACTGCCCCAAGTTACTTGTTACAGCCCCCCACAGCTAAGAAATCCAGCGACCCACCGTCAGTTGGGCTACCTGAAGTATGTCTCTAAATTAGCTCTGCAAGAAACAGCCCTTTGAATCCAGCGGGTATGAAGCTCTTCTGGCTTCCTGTGTTCCTAGGAGTTCTGCCTGGGACAGACAGCAATCTCTTATTTTCCTCTTTGCTTCTTGTAATAGCCATAGACAGAAAGATGATATCAAAGGCAGGCATTCAGAGCACGTCCAAAAGGCTTCCAGCCTCTGGTAGTGCCCCCTTCCTTAGAAGTTCCATTCCACCACCACCATTTTTCCTGTTTTGCTCCTCAAGCAGCGCTGATCCCTCATCACAGCTGGCAAAGCTACTAGAGAAAACCCAGAATTTAATAACCAAAGCGACTGCACGTCGTTGATGACTTTTAACTGTTTTTAGTAAGGATGGCAGGCCGAGTGCGGAGCTCCTCTCTTAATATCATCTGTGGTTTTTTTCCTTGTCATGGAGATGAGTAGGAATTAATTATTTTAAAAGCTGCGTGCCCTTGCCCTTTGCAGAAAACAGCTCTGCCCGTCCAGAGAACCCTGAGATAATTGTTCCTGAGCAGACAGGAATGAGATCTGCCACCTGCATGCTTGGAATAGGGTGAACGTGTCTCCTCTAACCCCACAGTCTGATGTATGCTCAGAACAGAAACAGTCAACAGCAAGAAACCATATACCCAGGTACAACATCCTGCTTGCAGGATAAAAAAACCCTCAGTTCTCAGTGGTTTAACACTCTGAAATCCTTCAAATCTGCCCCATTTTGGAGGGGATACGCAAGACTGATGATGCTGATGAGCAGGCGGCGGATGAACCAGCTGCTGCCGGACACTGAGTTGAAAGCACTACAACTGCTGCCTCCACTATGCGGCTAATACAACTTGAGACATTAAAAGTAGACAGAATATAGTGTAAAATAAACCCAAGCATACTCCAGTTTCTGCAAAGAAGAATACAACATGGGTGCTCCCGTAGACATCCTCTGACCTTGGAAATCTGGTGGAGACCTAATGCCAGAGGCAAAGAAAGAGTGGAGGTTCCCCTGGGCCCCCCAAGGGTCAGCTCTGCTTAGCTCCACTCTTCCTGCAAACACTGAAAAAATCATTTTTGTGAGCTGTGAAAGAGAATGGCTGGAGAACAACATTTAAGAGAAAGTCTTTGCAGTCTGAACGTACTTGTTTTGCTCTTTATACACAGCTTGATGGAGGAAAAAAATATAGTTTCTCTGACTGTTAGAAGCTGTATTCTGTAAAGCCCTCGAGGAACAAGCAAGTAATTTAGTTCATCTCTGAAAAGCTGTCAACTCCGTGGCAAAATATGGGATACACCTGCAAGCCTCCCTGCCAGGCCAGGGAGGGGGCGGGCAAACCCCTCGTTCAGAAAGCACCATGTTTTTAAGCAGGCCAGGTGGTAACTTTGAGAAGGAAACTCAGAAGCAAGGGCTGCAGCAATTAGATTATTCCAAAAGGTCTTGGGTCTTGGTAGTCTCCCAGTCCAATCAGATCAGCTACCATTAAGGGGAATAAAGCGGCACGATTTGGGGCCAACCAAACTGCTCGGTACCAAGTACACACTCTTCTGCTGAAAACCCCAAAGAAATATTGTTAAGTCACCGAGCTCAGACTTACCAGCACGTTTGAGAAGTTTCCCTTATCCCAATTTCTCTCGTATTTCCAGAGATCATAAAAAAGATTCTTGGCCTTTAGTCCAAGAACAAAAAAACCAACCCAAACAAAAAATAAAACTCACCCCTTTCTCCCTGCTCCTAAAGTTCAGCATCTATATTTCCAGCCTATAGCAGAGACATGCAATTCCTTGATCAGCCTAGATGAATGCCTGAATTAGCAATCACCTTCAGATTACCTGATTTACATCTCTCTTCATCTCTCCAAGGAAGAATTGTAAAATTATGCCTCAAAAAAAGGTTGGCAGAGAAATGCAATACAGTTACACATCATTAAAGAAGGGGTACAGCACAAAAAACCGACATGAGGAATATTTTGCTCTCCTTGAAGTACTGAGCTTTTAATTGTAATCAGTCTCAAGTGATCTTTTACATGACTTAAGAAATATTTGTTTCTCTGTTGCCAAAGCCGATGTATTGGCTAATGTGTGCTGCCTAGCCTAATGGCATTAGAACATTAAAATTATCTTCTGCATAATTAAAAGCCCAAAACACTAAGGTGGTTTTTTTTTTTTTTTTTAATTTAAACTACTGGACATTACAAAGCAAGCAATAATACTGCAAGCTGGAACCTGGCCTTGTAAAACCTTATTTACAGAAGAGAGTCCCATTTCTGTTATGAAGAAGCTCAGATAGAAAGAACAAGTGCCAGAGCAGTGAAACAACCCGAGTAAAATAAAAATAGAAAAAGATTAACAGAAAAAAACCCCTTGTGGCTGCTATAGTGAAGGGATCTTTCTGATCTTCTCTAGATAATGGATTTTATTTAAGATCCAGCATATTGACCTCACACAGCATTACACTAATATGGAACAAGGCCAATTTCAGGTTTTCATTTAATTTAATCCGTAGAAGGGCGTAGCTCTAGATGCTACTGATGCCATTACACATCTATCGCTTGCTTATGAAAGAATAAACAAAAAGATCCCCCTATTTTAACTAGTTAAAATTTATTTTATTTATTAATAAAATGTTACTTATTAATTGTTACTATTTTTATAGTAAAAATTTAAAAATTACTATTAAATGTTACTTAAAACAAACCTGTAAACCAAATCACAACCTGTTTCTCCTTCGTTTCTCATCCAAGCTTCCCCAAATTCAAAGGATATATTTAGATAAACCACCTCAGCTTCACAGCTCTGAAAGGACTACAAAACAGGGTGTAAAAGATGTAACACATTTAAATAATTTAACACTGCTATACGTGCATAATAACCACTATTATACTCCCCCCAGCAGCTAAATACAAGTAATTGACTGATTTAACTACTTTTCCAGTTTCACTTCCAGGAAGTCCTGAAAAAAAAAAGAAGCCGTTTCCTATAGAAAATACAGCAAATAAAAAGCCAGTGGTCTATATTAATCCATTAAATGCTAAACCAGCGATGTGATGGGACACTGAAACCAAAGGCAGGTAACAACATTCAGAGAAGTAGCCTGGATTTTAAAAGGCAGCTACAGAAATGTCAATTTTTAGTAATTGGTAACGAGACCCTACATCTCCCGAACCAAAGCACCTTGTTTTCTGCAAAAGTCAAGAACAGTGAAATGAGAACAGCCGAGCCGAGCGAGGAGAAGGGGGAATTTCGCTTACATGTTGCTTTTGCAGAGGAAAACCAGCCACATGATTAATTAAAGCTGGGCAGACTGAGGTGTGTGATACTGGGTGCTTCAGTCGTTTGGAAGAGCTTTAACGGTCCATTTCATTCACCCACATCTGGCACCAGCACAACACATTTTTATAGCTGGAAAAAACCCCACCCCAGTGGTTTCCAGAAATCGCTGGCTTGGAATGTTCACCCAAAGGGCTTCAGGGTGTGAACGTTAACCCGGCTGAGGAGCAGGATCGATCCAGTGCAACAGGTCTGCAAACCAACCGGTCATCCCTGAGAACAGGAGCAGTGTCCCTGAACCCCCCCTGTCAGCAGCACTTGGGCGCGCTGCCCTGTAGCATCGTGAAAGCGAAATGCTGGCAGCTTACACGAACCCAGCCAACCCTGGGACGTGCATCTGAGTCAGCTACCTCCGTTATGAACAACTGTGAGGGGTTTTTTGTCCCTGCAAACAAAGATTATCATTTTGCGATCACGCAGCACGATCAGATTTTTTTTTTTTTTTGACAAACAGAAACAAATACCTCTTGACGGAAGAGCCACCCCAAAGTCCCTTTCCTTCATCCTCCAGTTCACCGCATGCAACCAAGGTGCCGTGGCTGGTTACTTACCTGGGACAGGACTCTTGTTCGAGTTTAAACTCTGAGCCTCTGTGCTCTCCTCCAGTTGCCCATCTGCTTCTGTCTCTTCCTTCTTTTCAGTATCTTTTATCTCTTCGTTAATAGTAGTTCTTGTGCTCTCCTCTGCTTCTAAATCTCCCTGAGCAACAGGGAGGGCACTAGGAGATGGAAGAGGAGGTGGAGAAGGAGTTGTAGTGGTAACAGCAGCAGCAGCAACAGAAATCGGAGGAGAAGGAGGCGGAGGGGTGGGAGGTGGGGTGGGAGGAGGAGAGGGAGCAGTGTGAAGAGCACTGGAAGATGGCACGCTTTCCACTTCTGCTGGAGGTGCTTCTGGTGTCTCCAACTCAACAGTCAATGGCGCAACTTCCGTCTGGGCTACATCTACTACGCTCTCTGCAGCAGTTACTTTTTCGCTAACTCCATTCATTTCATTAATTAGATTAGTACTAGCAGTCACTGGAATATCACTAGATGCTACACTACTAGGCTCTTTGCACACCTCGGCATCAGCCTCTTCTGCTGGCGAAGGGTCTGATGTGTCCGTGCAGGCCGTGGCATTAGATATAGGTATCGCCTCCTCGTTTGGGGAAGCCAGTTCACATTTCTCCTCCGAGTCAGTTGTGAATGTGGATTTACTAGAAATGGTGACAACAGCAGCAGCGGCGGCAGCAGAAACAACGGTGATGGGAGCGGCTGGGGTTGGCGATGGAGCAAGAGGAAGTTCTGGTGGGGTTTCCACTGGGGTGGCCTCAGTCGTCTGGCCAGCTTGATCTTTTTTCTCCCCAGTAGGTTCTGGTCTGAGGACTGGAGAAGGTGGTTTTAATACTGGATCTGGTTTTGGCTTCTCTTCTGTGAAAGGAGAGGGGGGGGAAAAAGGCAACGTGACAAACAGCAAGTCAAACCCCGTTTTCCTTTGCTGTACCTAAGCCCACTCAGATCCCCTCACCTGCATCCCACCCACTATTCAAGAAGCTCCGAGGAAGGCACCTGAACCCCACCCTGCACCTAGAACAAAAGCCCAGGCAGCCCACAACTGCAAATCTGAAAATGCAACTGCTGCTTCTATTTTACCGAAGACAGGCTCTACAGTAAAGGGCCATCCTTTACCGAAACGGCATGTACGTGTTACAAAATGTGGATTTTATTGCAGAAACTCTGCAGCTGAAAATAGAACTTTTCTTGACAGAAATTACAGAAGATAAAAATACACTTTACTTGGATTCTGCCTCAAAGGAGCCTGGTGTTTTAACGCCAAGACCCGGGCAAACTCATGTTCCAGAACACAGGCAGACGGAGACACTGGCAGCCTGCAGGCGCTCTCCGCGACTGTTCCCCCTCTTTGTAAAACGGGGAAACCACTCCACAAGTGATGACGGGCTCTTCTTTTACACGCCACATGTCCTGCCATTGCTAACACGTGAGATCCACTGAGTTTGTTTTTCCATCACCCATCAGACTAAAGGACACAACCTCCTTGTTTTCGTTTGACATTTCAGCAAAGGTACCTTTTCCCAAAGAAAGCAAACCTCAAAAGAGATGTAAGCACAGGTGCCGCCAAAGGACAGCCACCTCTTGTTGTTTGTGGTCCCAGGGCATCAGGCACGGTGGGAAGAGCACGGTGAAAGATGGACTGTACCAAACCAACCCCCAAAACACTGTGCGGAGAGACGTCCCCGTACTTCTCCTGCGATGAGCAGCAGGACTGCGATAACATTCCTGCCCTGACCGTCACGCGGTTCCCAAAGGTCTGCTGCAACTCCGTGGAATGCACTTCTTCTGAACAAAGTATGATCTTGGCTCCATAATCTTTCAGGATCTTGGATCCACGGGATCTCTTGGGATCTCTGCTACACCATCTCCCACTTCCAACGTGATGATGGAAGATCTTGCTTAGGAAAGCACCTTTGTGCTACAACTCCGCGAGACGAATGGGATGGGACAGGAATTGCGCAAAGTCAACACGCAGATGGAGGGGACTCCACAGTCCAGTTCCCAATCACCGTTCCAAGGAGGTCAGCTTCAGCCGTCCTCAGGGTGGGAGCTCTGCTCTGCTCCATCAATGCAAGGTGTCCCCAGGCTTTCTGAGCGCTGAAGCAACAGGGAACTCCTCCAGGACACTGCCACACCAGCAAAAAGTAATTCTGGAAAAGCCAGAGGCACAAACCCTGCTGTTCAGATTAGGAAATCCAAGGCCATGACCAACCTTGAATCATCAAAATTCGGGTAGAACCGAAGAGGTATGGCTTTGCTCGGCCTTTTCCAGCTCTGCCAGCTTTCCATTTGGGACTTATTCAACTGACACGGCGAAGGGAAAGAGCTTTTCAAGGAAAACCCATCTGAAACTGCTTGGAGCATCGAGTCCCGTCTTTAGGAACAGCTGGAGCAATGAAGAACTTTGTTTCTGGCCATCAACAGCCCCAGCAGCATTACAGTGAGGACTACGGCCAAAGCAGTAGTTTATTAACTTAATGAGGCACGTAGGGAGATGGCTTTGGAGGAAGATGACAAATGAGGAAAAAAGATGGGAGAAAGTATCCCAACAGCTGATTTTGATTCTGAAGGTTCCGCGGAAGGACCAGGGAACTGGTTTAGAAAAGAAAATGCGTCACCTCCGATTTCTGGAACATCCTTTGGAGACAACTCATGGAGCATTCTTGACATTTACAGCTCACTATAAACAACTGCCTGGATATTCTCTCCCTTGAGTCAAATGAGATTGCTCAAAAAAAGAAAAGCATTTGAAGTGTCTAGAAAAACATTCTGGGAGATCAAAAACACAGCAAAAACATACAGCTGCGTTTTAAAACCAGTGGTTTAAGCACGCTTGCTTCAAACTACACTTTATTTGGCCAATATATTAGCCACTGATAGAGGCTGTGTGTGCAAAATTCAAGGAAAAATGTAATTTGAGGGGGGAGGGAGGGTGTCAGAAGAACAATGAGCAGATTTGGTTAATGAGAAGTGGATCTTAACTTGAACCACCATCACGGAGGACAAATCTCTTAAGTCCTGGCAAAGAAACATTCGTCCCTGCCAACTATTACAGAAACAGTCACATGAAACAACATGCAGTTGGGAAGGGAAAACAAAAAAATCAACGCAATTCATCCAAACTGAATCAGACCCCTTTTTCCTAAATACGCCAATATCATTCCTCACATTATATTTAGAAATTGTTTACTGGAAGCGCTGGGCTGTTCAGGACGAAAGCTTGTTCCATCCATAGGTATTTCTGAAAATCTCCAGATAAAAACAAATCTTGCACAATTACTGTTCATTAGAAACACTTTTACCAACTCAGCAGGACAGATGCTTGCTACCTCCTCCGTGAAAAGCCATTAAAGCCAGAGAGGGAGCTGGGTTGCTGTGGTGGCAGAGACTGCCCAGAGTGACGGATGGGGAAGATTTTACTGGATACGGGAATTCATTTCTGCTTTGTGGTGTTTATCTGAAAATAATCGCTGGGCTTGCTGCCATTTTTCCATCTTTTGTCCTGATGCAAACATTGGCGCGGCGGTCCCGATGCTGGCTTCGCAGGCAGTTTTTGGAGCACACGTTACTGAGTCACAGTGTCAGCAGAGAGGCTCGAAGCTTTCCAAACTTCGGGATCTGATGTTCATCTATTTTCCACAAACCCTGTTATACATTCTCCCTGTCTGATACATTGCAGGAGTTGGAAAGAGGTTTTAAAAAATAATACGACGACTACCCCAAACATCCCAGGGAACCTGGGCCAGCTGAGTAAACACGGACAGCTCTGATTTCATGCACAATTTTACCCCATTAGAACTTGTGCACCAGCCTGGCCTGCAGCCAGGTTCCTGCGCCGTCTGCCATCAGCTTGACCCGAATTCTCCAGCAATATCTTTGCCTTCTGCAGCCCCGCTGATATATATGCACCATGGGCACCTACAGGAACGACAGCTAGCTGCTTGCCCCCAGGCAATGGTACTTTTCACGGTATTATTGTAGCAATTCCTATACCTCCAACTCATATATGAGCTTTGCAGCCTGAAAAGCCAGAAGCTGCTTTAAAAGCAGCAAATACCAAATAATTATCTTTTAAAGAAAAAAACAAGGGTATTAAACGCCGCGCAAGCCCGAATTCAGCCTCACTAATGACTTCGATGCAAAAATAACAGGGACTGCAGACACTCGCAGGGAGAAAGCCCAGAGCACACGTGCTCTGTTCCTGATGCCAGCCCAGCGAATGGGCCAAACGCCGTGCGCAGTTATAAATAACTGCAAAACCCTGAATTTCACAAAATTAAGACTTGACGGCGTTATACCAAATTTCAACTGATGCAAACAAGCGCAAGAGGCAAAGGGCACGAGAGAATCCAACCCACAGGATGAACACAGTGAGCGGGACTTCAGGGAAGCGATAACCCGGGGTTTAATAAGCACTTTTTTAAGAAAGCCATGCAACCCTATCTATGACTATTTTCATCTTGGAACAAGGAAAACCCCAACATTCAGGCACAAAGTGAAAAAATATCTTGATACCTTGGTATATATTTCTGGGAAGATGCACCCCCCCAGCTCGCTAGCTGGACTTAAATAAGTAATTTTAATAGTGTCTCAAGTTCCTTCACCTTTTATTTGCTCTGTCCTGCGACTGACACTGCCGCTGCTCCCCCCCAGCCCGAGGCCACAGTCGAACGCTGATGGTGTTATTTCAGGGCTCGCTCGCGCCGCAATGCTTACATAAATGTGCTCTTTAGCAATTTTTGGACTGGAACAAATGTTTGACTCTTTCCAGGATGGAACGGAGATAAAACACAGGAAAGCTCATCAGCGTTGAATCCCAGTTCAAGCCTTGATTTGTATTTAAACCAGCACAGTCAGACCTGCGTAACTAACTACAGACCACTTACTTCCAGTTTACTTCCAGTTGCCCACGAAGGGATTACGTTAAAGAGAGAGAGAAGAGTGAGAAGACCCATTTGTCCTGGAAATACCAGTTTTCATACACAGGGCTGAAATACCATGATGTAAATGCTGGATTTTACGGTTCAGCATCCACTTGCTGGAAAGGGCGGATGCACTGCGGTACCTGCAGTGCAGTCACCAGTTGTTCCAGTCCCAGTGCCACCTCGCAGCTCGGTGCGCTCAGAGATGTCCCCGGCACGTCAGCAGAGGGGGGACACGGACCGGGAAGAGCTGAGCAGCAAGCGTCAGCGAGCCGGCGAGCTACGCTCAGCCAGTACAGCCACAGTCGAATGGACGCGTGTTAAATCCACCCACCACTTTTCCAGGGGACAGAGACAACTAAGCTTTGCACAAAGATCTAGACAAAGCCATAGTCCCGCTTCGAGTGGGAGACAGGACCAGGTGATCTCCAAGAGGTCCCTTTTCAACCATTTCTAGACACTGCAGCAGCTTAGAGATGTGTCCGTGGAGCAGCTTTTGCTGAGGGAAACCCCTGAAGTCTGTGCTATGGCTGTGAAAGAGCAACATTTTCAGTAAACTTCAGCACGACACAAATCAGCCTCAGGGATACCTCCCTCTACTTTCAAGTAGTGGCCGTGCTGCTGATGAAATCTATGGCACCTGAAGCACCAGAGGCAGCTTTTTTTCCCCTCCCTTCTAGAGCTGTGCTCCTCTGGGGCTTAGCTTTCCTCTAGCAAATACTCTGGTGAAAAAAAAAAAAAAAAAAAAAAAATCTCGTCAGGCTCCGAGGTTACAGGCAAGGCTCAGGAGCGAAAGGTGGCACTTCTTGGCTTCCTTGTACACATCGCTCGAGGCAGAAGCCGCAAACGCTGCAATGCGGTGAGTAACTGGGAAGCAAACAGTGGTGTCAACTCTGTATTCCAACACCACGTCTGTTAACGTGACGGCAGTATACACATTATTAACTACAGCTTCTTAATGGCTTTTAGGTGGCTATAAAATTTCAGTGTGGGAAGAGACTTGGCACGCTCCGTCCCCCCTCCTGGGACACCTTTTCTTTGAACGGTTTAAAAATAATGAAAATCTCCCTTCAATTGCATATTCTTAGATAGGAGAATGAAATGTAACCACTTCCATAAAATTTTTCCATCTGTGCCATTTTGACTAATGTCAGCAAAATTTGTTACGCCATTTATGAGACACTTGGCACGTCAACGGGGTTTTTTTTCTAATTAATATTGCCCACGTCCTGTAGGACAGGACACACAAGCAGCTCTGGAGGAGCCATAAGACGCTCTGGTTACATGCCATTGCTATGGCTAATTGTCCAAATGATATAAAGCCTCCCTGGCTACGAGCATTCTACTGACAACATGCTTGTTTCTGAAGGACAGTGCATGGGCGAGAGGAGGTTCATGCATCTTCGTGCTCTGAAAAAATGTTTAGGACCTATAACCTTCAATACAATTATTTTTAACCAGTTTCACATTGGCAAATTTCAATTAATTCCCTTAGCAACACATTGTTAAAATGTTCCACTGGAGGAAAAGAAGTCCCTCCCCTCCTATTTCTGCTGACTGCTTGTCTCCACGCCAAAAATATTCAAACTAAAACAAGAAAGGAGGGGGGAAAAATGACTAAAAATAATCAGGGAAGGAAAAAAAAAAAAATCCATCAACAAACCTTGCTTCGGGTTGCTAGTCGCAGTGACAGGGGTGCTGGCAGCGAGATGGGTGTTCTCCACAGTCCCATAAACCACAGGGCTGTGCTCGGGGACCTGGCTGGACAGCTGCTGGGATTTGAAGTACAAAAAAGGGTGATAATGAGCGTGCGAACATAAAAACTAGCAACATGGAGCACAAGCAAGCAAGTGGGGAGGCAAGGACAGGGTAGGATAGAACAGGAAAATAAAAGGCAGGGAAAAAAATCAAGAGAAAAGATACATAGACCGATTGAAGAAATTCAAAAAGTACATGAGAAAGGGGGGGAGGAAAAGGCAGCAGGAAAAGGGGGAAAAGAGACGATTATTGTTCACAACAGCAAGAAAGAGACAGCACAGTTGTTAACACATTTCATCCGAACGCTTCCTCCAAGAGCAGCAGAAGCGCTCCTCCGCGTAGTCTGCACAACGTCAGGCACACGCCAAGACTCCTGGACCGCGCTGCAATTTAAATTTTCTCTCTGGACTTGACTCCCTCCTCAACTGATGGGTTATTTCAAACACCTTATATTTATTATCGACAGATAACGTGTTTACGTATGAATAAGGTATATGCGTATCTCTATGCACACACATATACTAACTTGTTATAGGAGGAAAATCATCTAGACTGGTTGAACCTGTGTGGTTGCATGAAAAAAATACACCTGACACATTCTACAAAGGGACTTACGGATGGTACCTGCTGGGTAATATGAGAATAAACCCGACTGTGCGTCAGTCTGAAGGGGAGCAGGAGGAGCTGGTGCCCAGCCAACGCGGAGCGAGCCCGAGGTGTTCTACATCCAAACCCAAAACTGCAAGAGCAGCACGGTCACAGGACTGAAAAAGCCATGGCCAGTTGCAGAGATCATGTCTTTTAATTATGTCCCCACTAAATGCTTCATTTGTGTTCATGAAGGTTTGATAAAGACACAATCCCCTGTTTTTTATCTCAGAAGGCTAAACAACTACCTCGGACGTCCAGGTAAAGCACCTGTGTACGTTAAAGCCAACAGAGGGGGCAAGTCAACGATTCACATTTGCAAAATCCCCTTAAACACATATCAGGGGCCATGTGAAGAAGAAACGGGCTAAATTTAAATTTAATAATCTAAAGGGGAGAGTCATGCAGCTCTCTGCAGGTGTCTGATCTCACCTAGCTCTAAACCCACACTGACTTCTCAGAAGATCAACAGGAAAAGGGATTTTTTTTAAAGAATCAAACTAAAGCAGAGTACCCAAGACATGGCTGTCCCATTCCTTCTTTTGGACAGGCTATCAGAAATTCCAGGCAAAACTTATCTCCCTAAATAACCACAAAGCCAAAACTGCAGCAACTCGCTCCTCTTCCTGGGACTCTTTTTTCACTCCCATTTCCAGCTTTTTCAGCTATTGCGTCTAAACAGTCCAAAATAAAGAGTGAATCCTCTCCGTACACGTATTTTTCACCATTTCAGGCAACACAAAGGTAAAGGAGGACTGTGCAAAAGCACATCTGGAAAAATAAAAATCAAAATGTAGAGTAAGCGGGGCAAAGGATCGAAATTTTATTTGGGATTTCTCCTCTTCCAGGAATCAGCCTGATGAAGAGCTGCATCCCCCCTCCAGCCACAGCTGAAGGAAGCCAAAGAAAACACGGTTTTACAAATGAGCAGGTTTCAAGAACGCTTTCCCCTCACCCTCAGCGGATCATTAGTTTCATTTCAGGAAAAATTTATGGATGAAAGCAGCAGGGAAAAAGGAGAACGTGGTAAAAATCACAGGAACCAAACGAGAATACCGGACAAGAAACCTGTAAGCCTAGAAACTCCTTGGGTCAGTAAACATGTTTTCTTAACAAATTTGGAAAGCGCTCATTCATTTTGTGGGAATGATACAGCAAAGCAATAATAAATGGCACTTAAGTACTGACCCTTACAGGCTCGCAGCTTCAAAATGCAGCATTTAGAGACTTTCTAGGAAAAAAAACCCCCACTCAAAATTCCTCTTGTGATTTACGATGTTAAAAGAATTGCTCTGTTATTATATCCTACCATGGCCCGTAGACTGAGCAAACACAACGTACGACAAACCCCCTGATGCTTGGAAGAGGTTTGCCAGGAGAATAAGAGCATTTCTTACTCTTTAAAAGGTGATCTTCTCTGTAAGTCAGTGCTGAGTAAATACCGTAGCCAGACCCAACATGCGGTCTTGCAATTTATTTATCTTCCCAGCAAAAAATATAGCGTGAAAAACAGCATCGTGCTAGAAACGTATAAATAATACCTCCACTTACTGCCAGCTTCTCTTGCAGGAACTTTAACGCATTTTAGTAATTAAGCAAGCACTGCAGAGGGGCTGGAAACGCTCCACCTAAAGCACTTTTTGGTTAGCGACGCTGACTACAAAGCAGGAGGTACAAAAAGCATGGAAATGGCTAAAACCAGGCGGCTTCAGTCTTGGCAGCAGTGCCCATCTGCTGGACAATTTCAGATTTTTTTTTGATGTTCATGTGCTTAATCTACTGAGAGAAGAGGGTGCTGTGGCTTCGTGTTCTCAAAGTTTCAGGTTTTCTTCGAGTTAGTTAAAAACAAAAATCCAAATCTAAAGGAAAAAAATGAAAATTTTGAAACCTATTATTACAATAAAATGGTTTCTTTCTCAGAGAAATGTGGAATTTGGGACAGGGATTGGTCTACAGCAGTGGCTTCCATGCACTTCTTGAGCAAGCTTCTCCTTCTGTTCTTGTCTTTATAAATAACAAGATTACTGACACTAACCAACACCATAAAAGAAGTGTCACTAGAATTTAGCATCCTTCTAAAATATCATTGGACTGGGAGTCGCTGATTCGATGATGCTTCGTCAAGCCCAGAGATTGCATGCTCGCATTTTGCGTGTTCACCCAGACAGTATCTCGCCGAACCCCAGGATGTGCAGCGTTTGACTCAAAGGGATGGCGAAACAAGACAACAGTGACGATGCTCCCCTTGCTTCTGTTCCAGGAGCTGCCCTAAATCATGAGCATTTCGGGAGGCAGGTATTTTTCTGTGAAGCTCATGCTTTTAAGCTGGGGAAAGAGATTATGAAAAAGCCGTAGCGTGTTTCAAGCAAAGTTATGGCTGGATGTTTAAAGTTGACTGATTTTAGACCGTTCAAAATTATAACATCCAGTTATTAAGGCACTACCTAATTTCCCCCAAGATACTTAACTTGCTCCAAATGAATAAATTAGAGATGCTGTTGGGACAATAACTTCGAATTTCCTGGCTTAAGTGGGCTTAAATGTTCAGTTATGGTACACTAATGAACTTTTTCTGGGGAGCACTATTTCACAGGTCTTCTGTGATTAACAAAAGTGGTTCCAAGTACCTAATCAAAACGAACCCTGGATATTAAACAATAAAGTATTTGCATACCTTAACTTAGAGTAGATGATTGGACATCACTGCTGTGCTCTGCATATAAATTACAGCTGATACAAATTCATGCTTATTAACCTCCTCTTGAAAAACATTTATTTCGTCCTGTTTTACTTAATTGTAGTATCTTAAAATAGATTTCAGAATGCAAAAATGATCCGGTAGAGTGCCTGGATTAGCTGCACCATGCATAAACACAATCTGAAACTCTGGCTGTTTTCAACTCTTCCACACTTCTAATGGGGAAAGTCATTTAGCATGTAATAATGGGAGGAAGATCTCACCAGCATTCAAACGTTTTACATCGCTAATATCGTCTCTTACGGAAAATGCTGGAAAATAATTTTAATTGATTCTATATGTAACCAGCTCCCGGCTCTCTCCCTTTTCCAGCTGCAGTTGCAAATCATCACACCGCTCTCTGGCAGAAGACAGCTTTTTCCAGCAGAGCACTGCAGACCTTGCTGCAACAACCCAGCTAGCTGGGAATGGCTCGAGCATCGCGCCTTGCTGCTGCTCGCCCACGGTGGGGACCAGGAGCAGAAAGCAGGTGACCCAGCGCACAGAGCCATGCCTCCAAGCAACAAGAGGATTCCACTGAGCCAGGGGAACGGCCAAAAGCTGTAACTACCCTGTTGGGCTCAAGGAGATCTGCGGGCCAAGCCCTTATTTCATCTCCATGATCCCAGTTACACTGCTACTGGCCCAGCTGTAACCTCAAGGTCCCACTGCAGCACAGCGGGTGTCTCAAGGCAAGCTTGTGCTCTGGGCTCTGCACAGGACAGCCAGCAATAAAACTACCCAGGCACAGAGGGGAAAGTAAAGTTTCAGCTCCAGAAAGGCCGTTTCACCCTAAAAGCTAGCAAAAACTGGTGACAACGAACAGGAAAGAACTTGGAAGAAGAAATTGCACCCCAGCCTCAGCCAGGCTCTGACCTGAAGCCCACCCATCACCTGCAGAACCTTCACGGCTTCTGATCAGGCCCAGCAAGCAGTGGGCAACAAGCTCCGATAAAACATGGGCAGCTTCCAAACCACAAAGTTTCTCCTCTAGTTGTTCACTAACATTCCAGTTTAGCGGTCTGCGGCTCAGTACCATCTCTCCCAAAAGAGAGGGAGAACTGAGATGATGGTCAAAGCAAACAGCAGCTGCACCAAGCCAGCAGCTGGGAAGAAGACGGCAAGCCGCCACGTGCTCCTCTCCATCTCTGATGCTACAGGGAGATGAAGGAGGCATCGCTTCCTCCTGCTGCAGGTGAAAAGAGTGGTCAGAGGACAGAAAAAACAGTCTGATTAGATAACGCAGCCACTTCCAGCCCCAGCGGTTCATGTCATGGTGGACTTACACTGACGTCAGGACTGCTGGTCTGCAGGTCTGAGCACGCTCTTTTGGCCCTGGGGCAAAAAAGACTAGAACAGACCTGGGTTTCCAATCAGTTTAATTTCCAGACATTACACGTGGCCTTCTCAGGTGAAGCAGGATGCAGAGACTTAGAGGGGGTCCAACTCAAAGGCGTGTGACAAGGAGAGATTTATGAGCTATGGAAAATGTCGGTTTGGGATAGTTTTCCTACATCAGAAAAATGCATTTTTAAGGTTGAACACACTAGAGACCAAATCTGTGATAGATTTATCACGGTTCTGCGATAAAAATTCCTGGGCTGCAGTCGTTCTGGTTACCCTGAAACAACAGTGCTAAGGCTGAAAGACCTTAGCAGGGACAGTGATGTAATTGAAGGTACATAATCAGTCACATGCAGGATAGGGACTTTCCTCAGGTACACAAGACTAACAGAAACATGTTTCTCACAAACATGTTGGCTCCTCCTTTAACACTGAAAGTATTTACAAGCTCTAAAATCTACCGCTGATACAAAACCAGGGATGGGGCGCTTGTGGCAGCACTGCAGCTCCACATTTTACAGGCTATAGGATGCTAAAAAATGACCAGACTTGGAGGGGAGGGAAAAAAAAAAGATAAATCATTGAAGAATGTTGCCCATTTAGGACCATTCAGGTGTCTGAGGTGATGGGTGGTGCAGACGGGAGAGAGGAACTGGCTCTAACAAACAGCAAAGCAAAGCAGACATCACTGGGAGAAGGCTACGTGGCCACTTCATTACCTGAGGTGGGGTAGGTGTGGAAGTGGGTCTCACGATGGGAGGCGTTGGGTTCCTGCTGCCCCCTCCAGACATTATTTCTTCTGTTATATCTTTGCCTCCCTGGTTTGGATCCCGGATTCGGATCTACGGTATCGAACAAAGAAATAATTCAAACATCTTCCCATTACACACTGTCCTTGGGGTGCATGGACAGGACCTAATTCCGTTACGCTCAGTAGGAGATGCTCTGGGGTGAGCTGATGCTCTGCAGGAATGCTGGAATGTGGTTTGTTTCGATAACTTGAAATGCATGGTATGTCACCCCTTAAACTGGAAAGCTAATTTAATCAAAGTGCTCAACCACCACACCAGTTAGGTCTAAATACGTGCACCCCAGTGCATGACCCTGTAATTCAGAACACGGTCTCTACCTCTAGAAAATGTTTACTGCAACTTAGAAAATTTAGCAGACAGTTTAGCTACAGAACTAAGCTTGCCAGTTAGCGGAAAGTGCAGTAATAAAAAAAAAAAAAAAAAAAAAAAAGGCATGTTTCACTCTGATATGAAATTCAGTGACCTTGCCAACCCGGCTGCTGGCAAAGGGGGAAAGCAAATCAGCTCTTCTTGTTTTTCCTTTCCACACTGAGAAAAGTCATACCAACAAAACAAAGGGAATCAAAGCAAAAAACACTGAGCAGAGGAAAGGGAAACCACAAGAAGAACAAACAAAAGTGCTATGAAACTCATCAGCATTTAGGAAAGAAGTCTGCTTTTTGAGTTTCTCCAAAGCCCCAAAATGGGAAGGAAAAATATTTTCTAAAATAAACCACTCAAGAACACACTCATCATTTGAATCCTCAACTGACACTTGAGCCAATCTGTGTCGCTGAATATGGGGAACAGCCAAGCTGTCTGTGTTGACATGAAATAGATTTTTGAACCTGCAATATAAGAATTGAAGATTTTGGTGAACCTAAAGACAGTGCCATTGTTTGTCCACCTTCCTAAAAGCTCTTTGCTGAACGCTGGGATAAATTGCACGCAGTAGTCCCTGTTGCGCTGAACACAATGTACATCTGCAAGCAAACCAAGAGACATAATCCTTCCAAGGGCAGGGGTCTCGCTGGAAGCCACTGTGCTTTTTTTAATCAGCAACATATCAAGTCGCTAACTGCGGAAGGATTTTGTGATTTATCAACTTCAGTATCACGTGATGTCTTCTTGACTCTTTGGGCTCACCCAAAGAGTCCTTGGGACTCTTGGGAAGATCAATAAATATACACATCATACTCGGGATGTTGACAAGATGTGGTCTTCTCTTATTTTTGATGGAGTTTTTCTGCCAAGACGTTTAATTAACCACAGCAACAAGGACTTAAGAGTTGGCACAAATTCCTGCCCTCCGCTCCTCCTGACAAAGCAGTCAATGGCCTTAAAACAAGCTCACCCTGCCTGAAAGTTTGTAGTACTCGAATAATCAACTAATGATGCGTGCGGGTGTGTGTACATATACATATTTAATTTTTCTTTAATTTCTCTCATTTCTTCAGTTGCAACACCAATTAGCAAACTGAAATAGTACATTCAGAGAAAAGCACCTCGGGCATTTAAGAAAAACTTTTGCTTTTCTGCTTCAAAGAACTTGGCTTCGTTGGCATGTCTGAACCGCAGCTCAGTGTTTGGGAACATCTTTGCATTTCAAATAGCATCAATGATCTGGCCATGTCATGTTTTGGATGCTGAAGAGCATGGTGAAGGGGTGGCAAAGGAGATGCGTGACCCTTTGTTGACAGCAGCTACAAAAAAGGTCTTTCTTGCAAGCCCAGCTAACACATTGTTCAGCTCTTCCAGTTTCCCAAATCAAGTGTCACCTCAGATCATCTTAAAAAATAAATAAATCAAAAGATGCAAATATTCTGCGTTTTAAAAGACATACAAGTCTCGGGTTTTTTCCCTCATGAATCTTCTGATGTTTTCAAACCACTAACACACACAGTGATGTAATTTAATTTCTTTTTCAATCGTTTAGAAACGATTCATTCACAAATTCAAGCCTACCCCTAAATTTTTCTGTTTAAACGTTACATTTGCCTGGTGAGCCTTTACTATTCCCTACCATCATCCACCTGTGAATGGCTTGAAATTCCATTAATATGTCCCTCTCCAATTCTCACCAGTGAATTAGGAAGAGAGGAAACGTGGCCTCCAAACCTCTACCCACTTTCATAAGGTTGTGTGTTCAGGTTCTTTCAAGCCTGCAAATACGCTCAGAACATCTTGGTTTTCTACCTTTTTCAAGGCATACTATTAAACAATTTCTTTTTTGTCAATTTGAACCGATTCCTAACATCCTCCCCCAAACTGATCTGAGTTTGTTCATTCCCACCTGGCTCTTCGGTAAAACTCTAGGCAGCAGCGTGGGCAGCTGAGGAGCCCAGGCTCGGGGAGATGCTGCTGCTGCTTTTAAGTTCACCACAAAACACGGAAAAATATTTCCTTTTTGACTGGCTGAGATGTCACAGTCCCCACAGCAAAATCGAAAATAAGACGTTGTGGCAGTATTGTGCGATGTTTAATTACACTTAGGCGTGAAAGGTAAGACTTAAGCCTCTCTGCGTAGATAAAGCTCAGTTTTAAGCTTAGCTCATTATTAATTTCCTTCAGCCTTACAACCAGGACAATTCCCAGATGGGACAGATCCATCACTGGTGATCCCTTACCGTTTTTTTCTCTCTTTTAGCTGGTGGAGGCTGCTGCTGCTGTGTAGGCACTATGATGGGTGCTGACTGATACACTGGCTGACTTGGGTAGAAAGGTGTTCCTGGGAGAGGACAAGAAGACAGAAGCAAGAGTGAAAAATTCAGTTAATTTTCCAAAATGAAAAAAAATTCAGTTACTCTTTTTCCAGTAAAATTCGTTTCATTGTTAATGAAACAAAACCAAGCACAAGAGGTACAACTGACCACCTGCTCCTCCCCCTCCCTCCCTCCCTCCCTCCAAAAACCAGAACTCCGAACATCCAGCTGCTAACCGGTCTGTGTTCTGCTCTTCCCCCCTTCCACTGAAACAGAAGCTGCTATTTGATCAAGACAAATGATTAAGGCACTCGTTCATTTTTTTCTTTTCATTTTTTTTTTCAGGTGCATCCATTTCTGGGAGGCTGCTGAAATCACCAAAGCATGAAAAGTGGCCCAACCCTGGACTCCTCTGACCACGCAGGTAGGTTTCTTCTTGGTTTTCTTTTTTTTTTTTGCTTTTGTAGAGAAATTCAGTCAAACCATTACAAAGAATTTGGCAAGGTCAACTGCAACCCGTTTTGAAGCAGAGCCAGAAAATTTAATTACAAGCAATGTTCTTCTCATGCAGCAACACAAAAAAAGCACGGCCACAGTTATTATTGCAAAATTACACCACGTTGTTGATTACATTCATAATCCAATACAGTTTCATTATGTTTTTCTTTATGGAATAAGGCTGGCTCAAAAGGACTGAAGGCTTTAAAAATGTGCCAGACGTAAATAAAAGTGGCACAGTAGAGCCGTCTTCTGTCTGTGGATCAGATGTCAGGTTAACCTGTAAGAGATGGTGCTGGGGTTTTTTTCCCCCTCTGTGCCTGGATGCTAGATGGACTGCTGGCTTGCACTTGCATCTGGAGCAATCTCATCTATTCTTCAACCAAACCAACCTTTAAATGGGAATGAAAATCTGTATTGTGTGTCTGGAACCAAAGAGAAGGTTAGTACTATCTCAAGCAAACGATGAAATCCAAGAGAGCAAACGAAGCCAGCCCAGCACAATCTGATTTGCAACTTCAAAGGATGCATCCCTCACACCGAGACATGGAAAGCAAAAGCTCGGAGCAGGCTCCCTGTCGGCACGCTCGGAGCGAGAACTTTTCCCTGCCGGAACAGCAGGCAGAGCTTAAGGCAGAGAGCACCGCACCGGCGTCAGGCTGCTGAAAGCTCAGCCGGCTGTATTTACTCTTGCATGCTGCAATTAAGGTGGCCTAAATGATTCAATAAACTTCTCATTTTGAACTTCATGGTAGGCAGCGTGACTTCAGATCTGGCCTCGGGGGACAAAACTCTCCATCAGCATCCCTATAGCTTGGGAAGTGAAAACCCTCCCACCTCTCGCCTTAAAAACAGCGATGGAGCCTCAAGCTCTTCCAAGTATTGCTTTGGCCAAGCTGGCCAGGTGTACAACAGGGGTCTGGATGACAGGAGAGGACAGGAGCAAGCCTGGGAGCCCTGCGGCGTGTTCATAATCTTGATTTCTAGTTTCCTAGAAACCAAATCTAATCAGATTGCCTGTAATGTGATCCCTGTCAGAGCGTGAGCTACAGCATAACTCCAGGAAGAACACTTCCTTTTTGAAAAATCCTTTAAAAAAAAATAAAAATAAAACAAATCCCGCAAAAGCAAGAGTAACTTCTGGGAAGAAATACAGCTTCTGTGGCAACGAGCCAAGCGCATTTTTCAGCGCGACGCTCTCCGCTCCGCACCCTGCCTCTTGAGCCTTTCCAGCTCAGCAGCACCCAAGTTTTATTCTCCTTCCTTTCCATTCTTCATTTCAAGGTCTTTCCCAGTGCGGCACAGAGACTCACTGATAGGAGAGAAAACGATAAATTGCAAACCCAAGACAGTTTAAAGAACTGTACTGTCCGTCTTCACAAGTTTTGGCTTCTGCAGTATTTTCCCTTGTCACCTTCTTTTACAGCCTGCCAAACAGCGATGATTTTGATGTCTAGCAGCCATGCTGGCTACGAAGTCCCAAGGTTTATAGGAAAGACCGCTGCCAGCAGCATTAGCCATGTCTGGATTATAAATTTAGTCATCTCTGAATGCCACGAGCAGTGCCTGGTGAGACACTGAACATCTCCAGTCCCTATATAAACAGCAATGAAGCAAGAGGAGGGAAAGGTGGATACGTACAGGCAAACCGGCAATCATCCTCTTCCTCGGCTAAACCTGCCCTGCCTGGCAAATGCTCTGTGTGACATCTCCAGCTTCGCCCACTGATGCTCCACAGACGCAGCAACCTAAAACCAAGCTGGGACCGAAAGATGACAAGCTCTCTCCACAAGAAACCAGGTGCTTTCAGGAGCGTCAGGGAAGCGGAAGGGAACCTTTTCCAAATTACAGAAGTGAAGACAGACAAACGGCACTAAAGCGAGCAGAAAGTAAGAAAGCAGACCTCTAACGGCAGAAGAAAATGAGGAATATGGGGTAATTTCCTCATTTAGCAGATCAGATTTAAAAAGCCACTGCAATATTTCTTCTCTTTAATTTTTCCAGGAGAAGCAAACAGGAACTAGCTGCCTTGTAATTGCACTCTCTCCTTTTAGTCAGAAAGTGCAGAACCAGGTTTGAAGGCTTCATGGCAACCTTTCAAAGTAGTCGCATTAGCTCCATATACACCAAATAAGAAAAAAAAAAAAAGGAAAGAAGGGGAATTAACAAAAAAAGAAAGAGACCTTTTACAATGAGAAGTAGGTAAGCAGCTGGGGCTTTTCTCCCCTTTACAAGGAATCTGTATTTGTGAAGAGCAAACGTGCGATTCTGCCAGCGGTACAGGGCTGTCATTGTTCAGCCTGGAAGATGAAGCATTCCCTTCTAAGGCTCTGAAATACCAACAGCTAAAGCCGCACGGAACGTTGGTAGTATCTCTGCCCCTAACAAATTACAGAATGTACGTGGGCAGGTAGCCATCAGGCTGAACAAAATACCTCAAAATTTGGTATCAAGAGGTGAAAGCCCTTTAAATTAAAAAAAAAAAACCAAACACAACAACTCATTCAAACAGGGTGATGACTAGAATCCTGGTGGATTTTTCATTATGTTCCCATAAATGAGGAAGGTAAATAATAAAAGATAAATAGTAGTGATATACGTGACCACAAGACACTCAATTATGAATCTCATTCAAACGCAGCTTGCAGGACCTGATTTAGCTATCAGAACACAGATCCCACAGAAAACCTTGTAGGTGACTGATGCAAGTATGCTATACATTGTACACAGCAACACAGTGAAAATTATTAAGGAAGGGATTCATTACTGTTAGGTACAAGATGACTGCCAAGAGAAGAGGCGTCCTGGGACAGTGAAGGACAGTCCCCCACTGTTACACGGGGTCTGCAAACTGGGACCCAAGTGAGAAGCAGCTGTGAGGTCCCGGAGGAGCCAAGGACTGGTGAGATGCAGCCAAGAGGGATGCAGCACTGGGCATGCAGCCCCGGAATTTTTAGGTGCAGCTCTGAAGCTCAATACCTGAATACAGGGTGCCCAACAACAGCAGTGTGCGCAGTGATGTCGGGCAACCTCCCAAGCCTTTTGCTTGAAAAAGGGCAAGACCAAGAGCTGCCCGTTAAAAGGCCAAATTTCAGCCTGTGCACGGTGACAAACTCTTCAACTGGACTCGCTTCATCTTTGCAGCCCAGTGAATCAAATCACACGGTTTGTTCTTCTCCCCTCGTTAAACGCCGAACGAGGAACACCGGGATAAGGAACGCTCGCTGCTGTATTGCTGAGAACATATTCAGGGTATAGCTGAATGGAAACCAGGGCTGCCAGATGTATTCACAATACCTTAATAAATAATAATGATTGAGTGGAGAATAACAAATAGCCACCATTCTTGTTCACATGTGATTATGGGTAGTGCCGTGAGTTACAGCCTTTCCTTAAGCACTTGTCCAAACAACTCTGTTATTGTGCATTTTTCAGGAGTGAATAATAAGGGCTGCGACAAAACCAAATTGAGCAGCTATTTGAAGTTCAAACAAATGCTAATCCACTTCGCTATTATAAATCTTTGGCTTGACAACAGAAAAACACACCCAGAAAATACTTTATAAGAAAACTCCAAGCAGAACTTACCATAGGCATTGGGGAATTCTCCAGGACCTGGTCCTGGATAAAAGGGTCCTGGTCCTGGAGGCTGAACAGGATACTGCTGCGGGGGCCCAACATATGGAGGGCCACTGTGACGATACTAGGAGGGGAAAAAATAACCATCAGTTTATAAAGAGCTGGGCAACTTCATGCCATTGCACAGAGATCCTGTAATCGAGCCCCCCGACCAACAGGGATCCAATTATCAAGCCAATTAATTGCAGATTCAGAAATGTTACTGCCAATAAATAAATTAAAAAAAGGTAAACAATGTCACCTAAAGACAAGACAGGGAGGACAGGAGAGCTGAAGCAGAAAACAGTCACTCCTCTGATTTCAGCAACATTGTGTTTTTACGAGCCCCAAGGTTTTAGAGTAGTTATAAATCTATGAAGTCAATTTAGTTCTATTTATAGCACTGAACATTTTCCAAGAGCTTAGCCACACGCTGTTTTTAGGGGGGATCTCCAAAACTAGAAAGGGAATTTATTCTTACTGCCTGCATGCACAGAAGAACAAATACTTCATCCAGCAAAAGGACAGAGGCTGAATATACAACCGCCAGCTTCACTCCACACCCTGCGCCCCCCCAGCTCCGCTTGAGAAAATCCAGATGGAAGCGAACGCTGCAATTCCTTCGGTGATCGGACAACGTATTTTTTTACCTGTGGTATACAGTACTGGGGGCCCTGAGGCATCGGGTAGGGCATTGGCAGATGATTAACCATCATGATGTGCTGGTTGGTTTGATACACCGCAGTCGGTGTCTGCGCACCAGGACGGATGGAAGGGCTGCTGTTCTGGATGGTAGCTCTTGGAGGCTGTATCTGCGGCCTCTGGAAAAACTAGGGCAGGGAAGGGAGAGAGGAGGGAGAGAAAACAAAAAAACGGGTCAGACTTTCTGGGAAAGAATTCGAATATCATTACAAGATTATCATTATATTACTACTTTTCAAAGGGTTGCCACGCATTCAGAAAACTGCAGGACGATTGCTGTTTATCTGTAAATAGCAAGATCACGCTACAGCTTTCCACGTTACGAGGTAGAAAAAGGTAAGAGATTTTAAACTCCAGTAACTATTAGTTTGTATGTACTGAATTATATGCTCAGCTTTCAGAGCGAATGTTAGAAAAATGATTTTTGTGCAAATGTATTTTTTATAAGGCGGGTTGACTGCCAAAACAGCCACCTTTATAAATATGCCAGGAAAATAAAATATCAAGGCAACTGTTCCAATACACCTCCAGAACAGCTAAAAAGCCAGATTTTTACAAAGGCCAGAGACACCTCAGATCAATCCTCTGTACAAAGTAAACTGGGTGATTTCTCTTGCCCTCTGTTTTCAGAAAGGTGGCAACCTCTTCCAGGGTGGCACCAAACTCGTCTACCACGTTTGCATGAAGTGATGCCCCACGCAGATGGACCAGGTCCAGGAAACCAAGCAACCCACTGGTACACGCTCCGTTCTCAACCCTTACGCGCTGGGAAAGGCATCGGCATCCAGGGTATGGAGCATTCATGGCACTGGAAGACCTGGCTCTGGAGTCTTTGCAATCTTGAAACTCAGTCGGTAAGATATGCATCGGACATTAATGCATTCACTAACGGAGTAATGATACAAGTGAGAAGAGACACTTATGCCATGCAGAACCAGGAGTTAAAATTACCTGTATAGGTCTGAATCCTCCCTTCAATAACGAAGCAAGAAAGCAGCAGGAAACAGAAAGAAAGCCAATGGAACAGCTTACAGATCAATAGGAAGGAATAGGATAAAACATGCACCCTAATTGCACACAATTCCAATCATCTTTCTATCCTGCTTTGACTAATCTCTTACAGAAACAGCAAGAAAAAAAGACAATGAACTGGTAACCAAGGACTCTTCTACCAGAATCCCATGGCAGGGGTCAGAAATTCTTTGTGAAAAGTTTTATATGGAAGTATAAAAGCTTAAATAAAAAAAAAAAAAAAAAGAAAAAAAAAAAAGAAAAAAATCCAACAAGCAAACCATGATTAACTGCAGGAAATATGATACTACAGAAAGACACTATGTTTACTCTGTTCCTAAAACATCAAACACTTTTCCTTTCTGGTCTCTTTCAGTGATACAGAGAGAGCAGCTAAAGCAGAAACCCTTTTCAAATCACGGATTTCCGTTTCTGCACCAAGACTGGAAGAATAAGAAACGCCACATCTTTAATTGTTAAGCAACAAAAATAATAATCATTAGGTCACCATACATCACATTGAACACTGCTGACTGATGAAGCACGTTGATGTAAATAACCTGTGAGCAACTGCATCATGAGCGGTGAGAAGAGAGAGTGGTATCCACTAAGGAATGAGCTGGGCTCATCTGCCTCGGCGTTTGGGAAGAATGGGATAGGGCAGAAGGAAGCTGTGATGCCTCTACACTTGACATGACAATGAGCTTAACATGGTCACTCTGGTGCTGCTAAAGACTTTATGACACCTAAGTTGCTCCCCAGAGCAAACGATTTCTTCCAGAAAGCCATGGATGACTCCCTCCCAGAAATCCAGATAGCATTATGATGAGCACAATGCTTTTATGCCCAGCCCTGTTAATCTGAACAAAGAACTGTGACCTGAACCAGCAGAAGGCAACTGTCTGGGGAGAAAAGTTTGGTAGCAAGGGTGCAGAAAGAAAACCAGGAAAGCAACACACTACTGTGCTCCCACATTAATACAAACCATGTGGCTGTCTAGATGTGGGGGAACTACACGAGTGTTGCATGAACCAAAGGCATATGCTGAATTTATGGCGAGAATAACTGGAATCCGCGATTCTTCAATATCCAAAGGCACCAGAAAGTGCAAAAGTCCTTTCTTCTTTCACTGCAAATCGCTGAATAATGATTATTTCTCCTCGCAACTCTGTACGCAGCATGAAAATGGGCTGGAGGGTGAAGCGAGACCTGCCTCTCTGCTGACAGCAACCACATGCACGGGGCAGCACAGAAAAGCCTTTGCTGCAAGAGACGAGAGTCCTCCACGGGTGCGAGCCAGACACGAACCCTGCACCCATAAAACCTGCTAGTAACAGCACTGAAACCACTGACAAAAAAATTACAGCCCCAGAAACTCCTTGCTTATAGATAGCTTTTCACTTCCATCGCTGGCAACACCACCATGGTAGCACCAAGAAGGAAAACCTCGGATGAGAGAGCTCGTAGGTTACAAAACCCAACCTCTCAAAAACACTCCATACTGCCCGCCCCATTGCAGAAGTAGCTCAAACTCAGAGATGGAGAAAAAAGAAGAATTTTGTTACTAGTAGCAAGACAGACGCAGCAAGAAGAAAAGCAGATCCATTATTCCAAGCAACAAGACCATCAGAAACTTTTGGAAGTGCCAACCAGAGATATCTCTGGCCGTTTGAATTCCTTTTAGCTATTCCACTTCCTGTAAGCAAAACTAAAATTCTCAAGGAAATCTGGTATCTTCAGGGCACTACACATCTGATTTGTATCTGGGTTTTACTGTTCAAAACAACTATCATTTGGCTGGCAAACGGTTTTACACTCCATCCCTGTTCGCGTCACTCCAAAGCTAAGCTAGCAATATTCAAAGTCATTCTCGAGATGTTTCGCTGTTCTGACTTGATTTGCCAAAAAAAATCATCTTTTTTGGAGGCAAGGTCAAACAGATGCCTGCACAGACAAGTATTTTCAAGTAATGCTAATGATGTCCCAGGGGAGAACACACCAGGCAATTAAAATCTGGTATATTTTGTCTCAATTTCTTTTAATAAGTGCAGGATCTGGAGCGGAACACATACAGGACCTGCTCAGGACCAGAATGAAGGTACCCTGGGCCACAGCAAGGCTTCTGATAGAAACCCTGTGTTACACCAACCCTTCCATGAATACTTCCTTCAACAATTAACATTAAGTCCTCCTATGTCTAACGATGGTCAAATTAGCATTAAAATTGCTATGCAGATGTTCAGCAACCAGCGAGGACCCGACTCCTGGTCCTCAGGTCACAATCCTGTCCCTTACATGTCCAGCTCTGCCAGGAAGAGATTTCTTGGATCATCCTGGAGTCAGAACTACTGGGCGATATGTCTTTGACTTTTTTCTTCCTAAGGTTGCTCCCCCGATACACTTAGAGAAGAGCACAAGTAAACCCCTCTCAGACACTGCTTCTATCAGCTGCCTTAAGCTCAACCCTTTTAGCCTGCTTGTTTAATAAGCTCTCACCATCTCAGCAGCCCTTCACCTACCTGCTCAAGGAAGTCTTTCTGGAAAATAAAAAGCAGAATTGTGCACAAGCTCCGGACAGGGTTTCCTCAGTGCTTCCCAATGCAGCAGTAATAAACTCCCTATTTTTTTCCGCTGGAAATAACTTCTGTGGTTTGTCTGAAAATTGCCTTGCACAGGTGGTTTCAGCTGATGAGCTCCCATTTACGGAGTAAAATCTTCTCCCTGGCACTGAAACTGAAGCATAAGGGCTCGCACCTTGCAATGCTGGATCGCACCCTGCTTCCATCCCGCCAGTCCTCCTCGCACAGCATCCTTGTGCTCACCACATTTTCAAGCCTTGTGCTCATTGTTTGCTGCAGACACATACCTACTATTTGTGTCAGAGTAATTAACGTTTATATTAAGGAAAATCACCACCAACCTCCTGCGTACCCCTCTCAGCAATACCCTGCCATTCATTTTTAGTCACTCCTTATATATATATACACACCTCAATATCCTTTTATTAACCATCATCTTCTCCTGCTTAATTTTCTTCCCACATGACCCTGTGTCAAAAGCCTGTTGAAGGCCAGCCAGATAAGAGGCTGTCATCTAGAAAAATCAATGATCAAAGAGAGCACCAACCTCCCTCTGATAAACCACCACTGCATTTTAATTGATTTTCTATTTATTCCGTATTTCTAAGCCATCACTTCCAGTGAGATGTCTGTGGAACACTCCCTCCCTACTCTAAAAGATTCACTAAAAAATAAACTTGTGGTAAGAGTGCTGAAAACAAATCTGTGCTAAGCTCAGCCCATCGAACGCAACATGCATAGACACCCGTCTATTTTTCCTAGATGGGCTCAAGGCTGGCAGCTGCGATAGAGACACGAAGGCTGCGGAGAAAAGCAGCAAAAGGGAAGTTCAACGAGATGTCACAGACACTATCAAACTGTACATCCAGGCTCTCCGCTTCCATTAAGCTTTTAACACCGGAGACAGCCCTGTTAGTCATCCTTAGCCTGGGTCCCGTCAAGAAGGCTGGTGGGATAACCCGACCCTGACCTGGAAGCAGGAGAAGTCTGCACAGGCAAGACAGCAGGAGCCACGTTTCCTTGCAGACAGAAGCGGCACACTACGTTTGCTCTTTCAAACTTCAGCACAGGCACCTGGGCTCAGCTGAGGAGCTGCAGCTTTGAGATGTGAAGTTCTGCTGCCAGAAGCAGAAGCTACAGCAGAAAGTCCTCAGGTCCACATCTTGCTTCCCCAGCAGCCAAGTGCAGCCCTATGGGACCAACACAAGGCCTGTTTCCCCCGCTACATGCAGATTTTCCCTGTTTTATTATTTACTAAATGATAAAACAAGGGGCAAAACCCACCCCTTTTTGTATGCACCATGGGATTTAAAACTGGCAGCTCCTTTCCCCGCACGTGGATGAAGACAGGAGTGACCAGAAAGGCAGCCGTTTCTGATGGCTTTCAAACTCGAGATACTCCAAAAAGCTACGAATTGGTTAGTCCTGAGTCAGCTCAGGGAGTAAATTCCCGACCTCTCCAAATCACATGGCTTTTTAACAGCACCAGACAGCCAAACCCAGCTTTCTGTTGTATAAGCTCTACTCGAAAGAACTCCAGTAACCCCAAGCTAAAACTGGGACAGACTACACCAGCAACCTCAAACTAAATTAGTCTGCCATAACCAGTAAACTAATCTCAAATACAATTATAAAGTCAGAAAGGGAGCTATGACATTTCAGTTTATACTTGTTCTTATTTCTGTTTTTAATTACACTGGCCTCTTCTGAGCATCCATTTTAAAATAACCCATACGCTCCTGAAGTCACTTCTTAAATTGAGGGTTATCCTACATTTTGGATTTCAGATGAGAAGAAAACTGCTGTTTTCAGTTGTGCTTCATGAGGATCAGAAGCAACAAAGTGACTCAAAAACCTAACTTTGAAAGAAAAAACAACCAAGGATGCTTTGTGCATAAAGTGGGAAACAGAGCAGCAAGTCCAGGCAGGGTGGTAGCCAAGTCCACTACAGCATTCTGAGAACACAAGGTGACAGTATTTTTAAATATACTGCCACAAAACACTCTGTAGGGTCCATTTCCTTTCTCCTATAAAATGAGTCTTTTCAGTGGTTTCTCCGTTGGCCATGTTACCAGAATCAAGGACTGCTGACACGCATTTAACTTGTCATCAGAACCACTGCAGCTATTTTCATTTCACTTCAGCCACCATTAATGCAGCATCCCAAATCTCATTCTAATTATTTTCTCTCAAGCAGGGTTTGACTATGCTTTCCATAGCATCGACTGGCTATCAACCACCCGGGTAGACATTCCCATCAGGAAAAAAAAAAGTTGCTAATAAAGTTCCCAGTCAATTTCAGGTGTTAAATCATGCTAATTTGAGTACTTTAAAGATCTAATAATTACAGCAAGTAACATTAAAGAACAATCCATTATTTGACTGAAAAAGACACGGAATCAATACGAGGCATATGTTAATAAAATCCCACTGGGATCGACACCGGAGTCGTTGCAAACCTCATCTCGCTGCCACCGCCTCAGAAGAGCACGTTTTTGCCACACACATTAACACTGCTGTGGTCGATTTACATATTTGGCACTTTTTAGGTTACAAAATCTCGGTCTCGAAGCCTACCGGCTTATGTTACACAATTTAAACGTGTCAAAAGTTTCCCATGTGAGAATAATTATTTACATTGGTCTCGAGCATCCTCTAAGTTTGGGATGAGCTCGCTTCAACAGCTGTGACCCTCCTGCGTGGGTCGGTGGCAGAAATCCCTCCCTCCATTCCCAATCCACACCACAGGCAGAAATTTTGGGATTAAGAGAGCTAAACCGCTCATCTACAGCCCAGGCTTCTCCGTGCCTGCCCGGTTCCAGCGCTGATAGATAGAACTGGGAATAAAGCCTGAAATGTTTCTCTAACCGTGACAGCTTCTCTCAGATAATTATAAACAGACTTCAAATGTAACAGAGTCAAAAACTCTTAACTGCCACACTATTAAATATGTAGTGATAAAATCTGGAAAACACTTGGAAATTACAAGTTTTAACCTGCAAGCAGGGTCATAACTGGGTCCAAGAGAAAGTTTTAAATCAAGTTACGACAGATTGGTGGTAGTCGTATCAGTAAAGCCACTAATTGCTGGAACAGTTTCCTCCAAGGCTGTGCTGCCTCAAGACTCGCGGTCCAAAATCTGCTTGCAGCGAGCTCAGTGAGTTTTATGAGAATATTAAATGGCTCACGCTGAATACATAATTCGCCTAGTAACAACCTATGAAAGAACTAACGAGTTGCTGATAGTGATGCATTTTTGGTATTGCATAATATAAACACAGCCCTGAAGTCAAGGCCAAGAAGAAAAATATCTAAACAAGATACTAATTCCATCATCCTGCAAACATTCCTCCACCGCTGCCTGTCAATGCAATCCCTGGCCACGCACAAAAATGATCTCTCTTCTCACACACGTGACATTTGCCATTTGCCTGCGAGCAAACAAGTGCAAATGCCTCATTCTACTTTTTAAGCCTTTTTTTTTTTTTTTTTTTTTTTGCCTGCTCTGGAAGGATGCCTGCCTCCATGCTGCACTTTGAGGTGGAAGGAACAAAGATGATCGGGTTTTTTGGGTGTGAGTGCCCACTCGACACACTCACCCCCTCACCTCTACAGTATTAAACTGCTCATACTAACAGGAGCGAAGTGAGAACAATATAATTCTCCTGAAACAAACCTTTTATGACTTAAGCCCCTGTCCAGACATCACTGGAGTTAAACGGATTTTTTATTTTTTATTTCCTATTAACTTGGTGGAAACAACCTGCTCCTTCCAAACGAAGAGAAAGAAGAGTGACACGGAAACAACCGAATCTGGGAGAACTTTCCTGCACTCATCATGCCTCTCCTCCTCTTTTCCACCTGTCAGCGTCACCTCTGTCCCCTCAAAAGTTGCAAGAAGCAGCAAAATCAGGGGAAAAGGGTTTTGGCAAGGATGAATACAGGAGTTGATAAAAAAAACAACTTTGGAGACCTCGACTACATGGAAGGGACCTGTGTATCTGTCCTGGCGCTGAAGAGGTCCTCTGGGTATTCCCGTCACCCTAATAAGCACCGCCCATGAGTTTCACGAGCCAAAGCTATTCCTGATTTTCATTCTTCTTAATCAAGTGGTTCCTTACAAAGTCCAAGTCATGCAACAGGAATACTACAAAGATTCCTAAATGTTTGGCTTTCACGAGGGAAGTAAAAAAAGTATTAAGTTGATGTGATGATTACAGATAACCAGGCGTATCACACAAGAAACTTATGAACTGGAAAATCATTTGCCTTGCTCTGAGTTTGAAAAGCAGGATTTTCTAGGGATGCAAACACTCGGTTCTCGTTGACATCTTCACCTCAGGCAACTCAATCCACCGACTAGTTTGAGAAATATTCGGCCAAGTTACTAGCCACTTGAAAAGGCAAGCAAATCTCACAAACACCTGGCAACAGTCTCTACAGGATCTCCTTTCCTAGGGAAACGGCGTTAAGTGGGGTGGTTAATGAGTGCGGTGACACCAATTGAGAATTAAAAGTGTTACTCTGCGTTGCAGGCAGCTTGTTAGCGGGGTTATGCACGTGCTAGTATCTACTAACAGAGCTGGTTTCCGAAACGAGCCTTCGTTCTTTGTTAGTGGGTGAACCACCTCCAACCACCCGCCTCCCCCAGCCAATTAGTTTAGGATGATAATGAAGGGGCAGGGTACTGTACCTGGTGATGGGCAGGTCGAGGCCCCGCTGCAAACTGAGGAAAGGCGGGAGAAACAAACACAAAAGGAAAGGCACAAAGAGTCAGAAACACCACAACGAAACCAAAATGTCACACTCTATGCAAAATAAACCCACAAGAAAAAAAAAAACCAAAAAACTAAACACACCAAAAAACAACAAAAACAACCACAAAACAGTCAAAAGCTTTGCTGCAGGACAGTGACAGACAGGTACTGAGATATAACGAGTGAACATCGCTACGGGGAAAGTGTGCTGCTCGAGAGCCAGGAGATACACAGCCAAAGCTGCTATTTTCAAGGCACTCTAGTGTATGGATGCAGGCATTCTTTATCCTGCCTGGGGAAAAAAACCAAACACCAGACAATAAAACCATAAACCAACTTAAAACAAGCAGCAGTGGAGATTTTTTTTAAACTGGTTTAAGGTGGAGGTAAATGGTGAAAGCAGCTGGACTCAGAGCCGTTCCAAACATTTGGTGGGAGCGGAGGATGGAGAGCAGGTAAGAGCCAGGTAGGCACAGCTAGTGTCCTGCCGGCGAGGGGGCCGTGGGCAATTCCCTGCAAGGCAAAGATCAGCAATTCTTTCTTTCCCCCCGCCCCCACCCCCCCCATAACAATCACAATATAACCCTCCTTAACGAGTCGGATTTGTCACCCCCAGCTGAAAGCGAAGGAGACAGGTTAACCCGTGACGTCCCTGGGGAGCTGAAGGCATCAGCGGTTGAGCTCGAGTGGAGTACAGGAGGTCCCGGTTCCCAGCCCTGAGCTCGGGTTACTCAATCACCTCCCACCCACTTGGGTTACACGAGGAGCAAAGTAATCAGAATTGAACATGCTCAGTAAACATTCAAAGCATTTTCCAAAAAGGAGCTGATTGTTAAAAGTAGAAATAAAAATGAATGCAAGAAATGGAAAATATAAATAAAGATGACGAGGTATCCTCTTCAAGAAGCCAAGTTAGGTATTTAAACCCTTAATTCTCAGTGTAATAAGGAGAGCACGACGACAGCAGATAAATCTACTGATGGCAGCTCCAATAATTACATGGAGCAAATGAAACTAGACCCCACAGTGGCTTTTTACCCACTGCATGCCTCTACCTGTTGCTGTCTGTGACGGCTCAGTAACTCAACACAGGTGCCGAAGCACACGGTACAGTCCATCCCTGCCGATTCACACTACAGGGACTCAGTGCATTTCACTTTCTGCCCGAGAAGAGTGATCAAAACTGGCTACTAATTATTGACTTTCTTAATGTGAGGTTTTTTTCAGTAAGAAAAAAGGGACCAGGGCTCACCTGCAGCCTTACCTCCCAGCTATTTTAATGCCATCAAACATGAGAAGCAATTTATAAACATTGACTGGTCCAGCTGATTTTCTCCTTTATACACATTTTAATTGTCTGTATTTAAGATTTCCAAATACTAGTCTACCAATACCAGTGTTTATATATTCCTTCTACCTTCGCCTCATTGTGACACTTGGATGAAAAGCCATAAAAACCTTCGGAAACGAGAAAATATGCACACATGGACTAGTTCTAGTACAAGAGTTTATAAAGAATGACCTGCACTGATTCACAAAGTAAGAGTTTCCCCATCTTGAAAGCTTTCCCTAAGCCTTAAAGAAAAAAAAAAAAAAAAAAAAAAGAAAAAAAAGCAAAGCACAATCATCTTGTAAGACTAAAGAGCTAAAATTTCTATTTTCATAGCAACCGCAGGACAGAAGCACTCAGAGACTCCTAGCATCCTCCCAAGGCTCAGGATGTGAAGAGGACAGTGGCTCTGCTGATCGGTCCTACAGTGGTGAGAAATGGGCACATGGATGAGTCTCGGGAGGTGAACACGCTTCAAGTCCTTATTTTCCTAAAGGAAGAACTCCTCAAAATCAGTTTGTATGTCTTGTGTTTGAGAAAAGGGAAGAAAGCTTACCCTGGAAGGGCTGGCAAGCCTTTCCCACAGGGCTACACAATTCACACTATACACAATGAAAAAAAATGAATCAAAAAGAGAATGATGGGGTGCAAAAACCTCACGTTGCTTAATTTCAGGGCCTCTCTTACCACTGTTCCACAGGAAAGATTTGTTCTTAGTGTGTTTAAAACAAGAGCTGGAAGCTGTATCTTAAGAAGCTAAAAGTACATTCCATAGTGAAACGTAGTATGTGTTACAAGTTAAAAAAAAACAAACAAACAAACAAAAAAACCCTTCGAAGTTAGTGAAAAATACCCTAACCTATTTTGCAGTGGTCACCATTGGCTCTTGATATTTTTAATTTTTTTTAAATAATTCAGGTTGATAGGATTTATTCCTATGAGTAGCTGTAAGCAACAGAACAAACTGTAGTCACTGCTGGCTCAGATTAAACAGACACTTTGGTGGGTTTTTTTCTCTTTCCGATGAAGGTAGTAAGATAGAAAGGAAAATTTTATGAAACCTGGGTCCAACATTTCTGCCACCCGCACTCTTTATGGTCCTGCTCACTGCCTTGTGGACAACAGGGCATGTTCTCTATCTGCTGACGCTGAGCTGGCACACCTCAAGCCTCTGAAAATAACCACTTCTGGATCGCTCGAACACCCTTTCTGATCATGGGGGTTTTTGGCAGATATCCTAGATTTGGACAGTTAAAATCACCTGGTTCTCAGGGCTGGCATCGGCAAGAGCTAACGGATAATTTTCGGTAGGGCTGAACGCCTCTGATTTCATTTTCCTTCCCCCCAGCTGGAGCTGCACTTTGAAATTCTCACTATTGGAGTGATGCTACGATGCTAACGGGGAGAAAACATGAAGCCAGTTGGATTGCAAAGGCAGCTGTCCTGGAAGGAACAGAAAAGCCTAAACTCTGCAATTGCCAATGGCCCTCGGATGCTGCTGAAACAGGATGGAGGAAACTCTGGGTGCTCGAGGAAGCAGGATTAGGATCAACCTCGTTAGCGCAACTGCCTACCTACCCACACCAGCCACCCCAGCTGTGTGACGGACGGGACTGCGCTATGGAAGCCTAGGGATGGCAAAGACATCCTGCCACCTTCCTCGTCCCCTCCTTTACCCTTCCCTCACCACCAAAAAAGACAGTTCAAAAATAAATTCAAAAAGAATAAGTAAATCGAGCCCAGAACAAAATGCAAGAGTAGTGCAGGAGCGGGCCAGTCTTGCATTTGTTTTGGGGTGGGGAGGTGGAATGAGATGTTATGGGTGCAGCTTTAGTAATGGGGGTGGAAATGGTGGCTAGCAGAGCGGATGGCAAAATCTGCAGACAGGAGAGTTGAAAAAAAACCAATAAAAATATAAACATGGCCGACAACCGCAGACAAATTCCTCCTCCATACCTCCTCAATAACGGGGCCAAAACCCTACAATTTGTCACACTTTTCCAGCCAAATTTCCTGAAGACGTTATCTCCTGAGCGACAAACCCAAGTCGCCCTGGTCTCTGTCCTACGCCAGGTCAGACCCTCCCAGCTGCAATTCAACTTTGGACCTTGCTTTGCCACTTAACCTGGCAGAAACTGCCACAGTAGCTCATGCTTTTAGCAAAGAAGCAAAATCAGTGCATTTCTGTAGATCAGCCAACAAAAAAGATGTGGTAAAAAATAAATAATAAAGAAAGAAAGAAAGGAAGAAATAAAAACAGTGCCATCGGCACAATTGCCTGCAAGAAGGAGTACAGTTTGTTATATTGCTTACAATGCAGTATTTTATCCAGCCTCTTCCAGCCAGGGACCTGTAAACCGGACTCTGTTCCAAAACCTTCCTCCTCTTCCAGTTGTCTGTGCAATGTATTGGCACTGTTCTGCTGGGCTGTCAAAAAAACTGGTTTAGAGATGCAGCTCTTCAGTCAGGTTTTTGCTCCAGTTCTAACCATATAAACTTATTTGCGCTTTTCAACAATTAAAGGTAAAGAAGATGATTATACTTACTGAGAAAAAAAGGGGTTTTTACCATCAGTATCCTGCATTACTGATCAGAACGGGGGACTAAGGAGGTGGGGGGGATCCGGTTACAAATTCGCAGCTGTCCACATCACAGAAACTTCATCAAAACTGGTGTTAATTGGCTCGTTCATCGACACAGAGCTTAACGGGCCTCGGAACTAACCCTTCTGCAAATACCCTGGAGGAGAAACCTCCAGAAGTGGGGCAAGTGCATCAGTACGGCTGCACATGGGGAGGACGCTTGCCTCCTTGTATATATATATATATATACACACACACGTGTGTGAAGTGGACAAACAGAAGACTTCCGTCTCGGAGGCCTTCAGTTGCCACGCTTCAGCAGCGTTTATCTTATTCTAAAAAGAGAAGAGTGCTTGGAAGGGTGCAGTGGTTTTACGGGCAACCTGAAAGCGTTAGGACGCAGATGTGGATCGGCAAGAAGCGCAGGGCTTGCTGCTCCTTTGGCTAACTGACACCCGAGACATGGCGATGGTAAGCTACCCTGCCTCCAGAAGCTGGGCTAAGCACCTGATGCCCCAGGAGGGTCTCCTAGCATCACGTGGAACTGCGCTACGAGCAGAAATTCCCCCCAAAAGAGCCTGGTTTGGGGAACGAAAGTCCTACGATAGCACAGCGGTATTATAATACATACCAAAGGAAAAAAAAAAAATACGGAGGACAATCAAACCTAAAGTTGGATGAAAAAGGGGCTTACCACAAAAAGATGTGGGTACACAGAAGCTCTAGGTTAAATGCATCAGCACCCACAGGGTGCCAGGCAGTAAATGGTTAGAACTGATTCAGTGGCACTGACTCGAAGTAATGCCCAGAAGCCACTGGAGACTGAGTGCTGCTGCAGAGAATTGCTTTTGTTTACTCATCTTTGGTCTATCACTTTATGAAATATTTCCTTAAAGAGGGAAAAAAAAGAAAAAAGAAGAAAAAAAAAAAAACGAAGAAAGGAGAAACGTTCTGGCAATGAATCTAAAGTCTAAAATAAAATGAACCTGAAAGCAACTATGCTAAAAATAAATTGTGTTACTTGAACGTAGATGAAAATCCCTCCATCGCTTCTTTTCTGATAAGCCACTTTAAAAGGAAAATTATCCTACCAGGACAGTGTCTGAAAAATTCAATCAAGATTTGCCATTTGGAATGTGCCTCCAGTTCAGTAAAACACGCTTTCCAGAGAACCGGCCGAGTGCTAGAGACACACACATACAAACGGTGAAACACACAAACGAGGAAGAAAGAACATCAGGTAATGGCCATATGGGCTCCCTTACCGGCGAGCGGGTCTGAGGCTGGGTGTTCATTGTCTGAGGGGCTTGAGGGTACACCAACGTGGTTGGAGCTGCATTCTGTCCTGAGGGGTAAGGAGCCTGCCAGGGAACAAGAAAAATCAATAAAAAAATGAGTGTATCAAATGATTCATCCCAAGAGATAGGAACTGAACACGTTATCAGACGGACTGCTGATGAACATTGAAATAAAGACAATATAGGTGACTGCAATGGAGGAAGCCTTCTCCATCAAGGACCCAACCAATATCAACACTACCCTAATTAATTATCAACGCTACCCTAATTATTGACGCTACCCTAAGCTCAAGTGCCGCAGTGGAAAACATAACGAAGAGGCACATCAGTGGAACACCGTGTCACAACCCGTGTTGGCCAACCACCTCCTTCCCAAAAGTTTCCTCTGAACCTGTTTCCAAGGAAAGCTGGAACTGTAGGTATCGCCGATAAATCCTCCGAAATAAGACAAACGGCAAGAAACAAGCTCAAATGCCTTTAATACAAGCCACTGCTGCTTTAAAGCGTCTGCAACACAATGAAATGGCCCAAAGTTGTCACAGATGTCAGGCAGACCACGGGTTGGGTGAATTTTTCATAGTTCCACTGATTTCCATGGGCTATAACAATTTATACCACCAGATGCTCTCCCTCATGTTATACGCCCAAAGTAACAATAAACTTGAGCTGTAGAGTTACGATCACGTTTTAACAAAACATTTAGAAATAACTTTACAGAGCACCTTTTTCCTTTTTTTAAGAAACAAAACCCCCCTATAACTTACTTTTTTTAAAAAATAATAGTTTATTATTGTAATGGCACAGAAACCAGCCACTAGCTTGCACCAACCTTCACTTTCAAGAGGCATTAGCCCAAACTCTATGCACTGCCCTGTAGCTCCTGCACAGCTCCATCACAAGTCACTTTTCCAGCTCCTCAGCTCTTCCCCCTTCACTGTCTACATCCTTGTGGTGCCACCTCTGGATACTGGCACTGCTAATGGCACCCACGGTCCCCGCTAACCTCCTGGCTACGTACTATCAGATTTACTCAATGAATCAAGGTGCTCATAAGGTCTTGGGTCTCCTCTGGGACTTCTCTTTGGGTTCATGGAAGAGATTACAGGAGAGGATACGCTTAAAAACATCGCAATCCCTCTCTGTACACAGAATGATGATATATTCATGCCGCAAGCCTCGCTGAAGAATGCCTTCTCGTCTTTGAATTTCATGGCCCTTGCATTAAAATCCTAGAGCAGGTCTAAGGAACAAAGGGACCCATTTCAGCCCGTAATGTGGTGTTGGGAGAACAGGTTTCACGGCACCAGGCTGCAGGCACGTTTCGGGGTGTCTTTGATTTGAACTGTGCTATATATTTTATTTGAACAATTAAGTTTTTAAACAATAAAAGTAAGTTTTACCTATTTGTACTGAAGAAAGAAAGAAAAAAAACCTGATAAAACTTCAGCTGTCAAGAGAGGTGATCGAGCATAAAGCCTGAAGCTGGTTTAGGCAAATAGCTCAAGGAGTGGTGTAGAAACAACATAAAGCGTGCTGCTTCTAGAAAGAAATTCAGTCCTGAAGCCTGCAAAAACTTCCAGGTCTGAATTAGCAAACTGTGCCAAGTATAATCAGGCACGTTCTGGCTTTCAAGGGAAAAATCAACCAGTCCCTACAAGGTGAAGGATGTATGTTTTTAAAGGAAAAGAAAGCAATTTAAGAAGAGTTTTTCTAACAAAATAAAGCTACCATAATAGTATGCCACTGGGTAAAGCATGTGCTTACTTCTCACCTCCCAGGCTGAGTCCTACAGCAGTCACAGACCTCACCCACAGCTCAGCCTCTTCAGCCCTTTCAATGTGAGCAAACGTAGGATGCTTTTGCAGCAAAAATGTATCTTGTTTTGGAAGAGCACCCAGTACATCTCGTTGTTGAAAGACATCCACCACCCAGTGCCCCAGCACACACTGACCAGTGTCCTGTGCCCCGCAGAGTGTCTACGAGACAGCTGGAGCCTGTGTTACTCTTTTTTTCTTCTTTTTCATCCCTAGACATAAAATCCCTGCTTAATCTCCTGCTGATCAAAATGTAATACAAGGTAAATGAAAATATAGTTTTAGAAACAATCCGTCTGAGGAATTTTCCAGTCTCAGAAAAAAGAAAAAAAAAAAAAGGCAAAATAAAATGTGGCGGAGGGGAAAGGACTGAGCATAGTCCAAAAATAGTCCCGTCCCAAACACCTACTGCTGCAATACCTCCTATTCCTATGCTTCGGGACAATACTTACACTGATCATTAAAGAGTAAAACTTAAACGTGAATACACAGACACTTAAGGACAGCTAGCAGGGCATTCTGTTATTTTCTACCCGATCCTCACGTTGCTTTTTGGATCAGAGAAAAGATAAAAATGTCTGTCTCCAAGCCTATCACTAGATCTTTGGTGTGATTTAGGACAACGGAGCACCCTTGGTGGAATATTTAGCTGAAGAACATCTTTCTGTAGTAGTTGATATCACCACAGCAACAAAGACGCTGGTTCAAGAGCAATTAAATGCTTTAATCTGCTCCTGCTATGGAAGCAGCAACCTCTGGCAGGTAAGCAGGGCAGGTTTTTCCACTGCCCCTCCTCGCCAGGAGCTCATTTGGTCTAATCCTCTCCAGCCAGCACTTCCCTCCCTTCTTACCACTGGCAAAACCTCAAATTCGTGTTCGCAACTAATTTGCAAGAAGCCTTCTAATTTTTTGAGATGTCAGATGCAGCGTCAAATATTTTCCCCTTTTATTTGACAAGTGTGATTCTGCTTGAGCTGCTCGTGTCAATGCTGTATAATAAACAGTATGTACCATATCTCACAGCAGTACCGACACCACAGCATCGAGTGATCGCGGAGTAATCGAGTGCAAACGAGACAAGGGAAACTCTGGGATCTTTTCGTCCCCCACCTCGAGAAGCTGTCCTGTGTTTGTGTTTGTAGGAGCTTGCTGGTGACTTTCTGCGCCTGGGATCTCTGCCCAACGTGAGATTACGGCCTCTCCCCTCAGCGGATCAGCAGCTTTCTGCGTCAATCCATGCACCCTGCAAAGGGTCCGGACACTACACCAGCCTGCCAGCCGCAGCGAGCACGCTGGGTAGGTGACTGCGTCGGGAAATATTTTGAACACTGGCAGTAAACGAACCAGCTGACCACCAGCTCCTTGTGCCTCCCTGCTCCGCATCTCAAGGGAAGAGCCCTTATCCCAAATGGTTTGAACTGCTGCTCCCTCAGCATCTCAGCAAAGAGAAAAGAAAATACCGACTGTTTTCCCCCTCCTCCAGGCTCGTGAAAACATGTTTTCTTCAGGTTTAACTTGCACACAACAGAACAGAGCCTAAATCAGATCTAAAAGACAGACCTAAAACAGATTCCATGCTACCCCCAAGGTCCTCACCTCCAAAACAGCCTTAGTTGGCTTTTAATCACCCAAGCAAAAGGCAATTTGAAAGAAAGAAACTGCAGCTATCACCAAGCCTAAAAAACCCGTGAGTTTGAGCAGAATGACTGTAAAGCAGGCATTTTTAAACACACTGCCAAAGACAGCCACCTCATTGACAACAGATGTCATTTCTGACACTAGCAGGGCTGAGAGGCAAACGCAAGACGACACTATCTAGCGTTAAATTTGTCGCAGCATTTAAGCCCTAGCAGAATAAGCACAGCATTATGTTATAAAGGAAGAAAAAAGCATAGGAAAGCTTAAATAGCAGCCACTGAAGGGTTTCTGCTATGAAGCTGCCGTCAAAACAAGGCGATTTTGGACAGCCAGTGCTGTCTGCTCGGGGTGCGAGGTTCACAACTGCAGCCTTGAGGAGCGAGCGCTACCCAAATCCCACCGAAGGCAACAAGCATCACCTAAACAAACATCTTTGACAACTATTACACAACAAATGCTTCTGCTCGGCGGGCTTCCAACCAGATGGAGGTGTGCCTTCGCTGCTATTTGTGTCAAATCCACAAGGGGGGGGGGGGGGGGGGGGCGGGAAAGGGAGGAAGAAAGTGCTTTATGAAGTTCTGCAGGTACTAAGTTCACATCTAAGTAGCCTGAATAAACTATCAAAACATCCAACGGAATAATCACAGCGCTCCACTGCTTTTCAGACAAGTCAGCTGATGAAAAGTATTGCATCTATTCATCTGTCAAAAGGACTTGTTTCTGTGCCAAGCAGCTAAATAGGTACACAAAGTAATATAATCACATGCAGTCACGCTGGAAACGTGGCTTTTATACACTGCTGCTGAAGTGCAGAGGATGAAGTGAGCAAATGAAGAGACCAGTGAGGAAATGCTCCCCAAATCCCCAAAATAAACTACAGTGGAGGGGAAGGCAGGGAAGCAAATACCGTTCTGTATAAAAAATTTGGTTCAGAAGCATCTAAATTCTGGCATTGAAATCCCTAAAGTTCAAATAATTGCAGCACCCTGAGGTGGAAGAGAACGGATGGCTGCTGAGCTGCTCCACTTTTGAGGCAGAGCAATTTGCTTCCCTTAAAGCTTTCATCTTAGTGATTTTATATTTCAGATGGGGCTGTTCACGGGGGGGAAGGCGATAATAGTTGTGTGTTTATGTATTCCCACAACTTGCTGGGGAAAACCCTTTCTATCCATTTTCCATGCAGTATTCACCTTGGGCTGCTGACTGTGCTAAGCAAAAAAAACCCAACAAAAACACTACCAACAAAACAAATGAAAAAAGTTATTCTTAGATCAGTTCCCAAGCTGGTTAATAAACACTGAGCCTGCTGCGTAACATGACTCCCTCGGTACTGACTGTACTGGGAATAAACAGGCAAAGTACACACATCAGGGTCAGAAAAAGCTGAGTCACGCAGCTCTCTGCCTCCTGCAGCCGGTGGAAATTTTTTTTTTTTTTTTTTTTTGGAACAAAACTCTTTAAATCCCCAGGCAGAAAGGTGTTGCTTGGTGAGCTTTCTGCCTTCAGCAGCACGGTTGGGTTGAACGTGGGAAGGGGTTAAGTCCTGTCGTCGTTTCTTGAATCCTCTCTTGACTTAGGAAGTTCAGCTGGGTCTATATTTACTGGTTACATACGAGGAGGAGAAATGGTCTTGTAGTTCCAACACATGACCGTGACTCAGGAGCCTGCTGCTCTATTACTATCGCTATCGCTGTGACCTTGGCTGAGAAAACCTTCGGACTCCCAGTTTCTTCCCAGTAACACCAACGCAGCAATCGCGCTCCGGTCCAGGGTGAGCTGAAACTCTGCTGAATGCCAGCAAAAAGCTTTAATCTCTTTGGGAGGAACATGACGGCGTAAGCAAAACGTTTTATAACAATAGGAAGCATGCTGGGGCCACAGGCAGCCGTTAGCTATCCTGGAGCGACCCTAAAGGGCATTTTTTTTTGTGTGTGTGTGGCCACAACAGAAAGCAATGTGATGCTCACACGTGAATAAAAAAAATATGATACTTTGCTGTAGTGGTTTATATCTCATTTGAGCATTCAGATCACTGCGCTGACAGAGAGTACCCAGCTAAAAGCTTACTGGAAGTGCCACCATGTCTACTGTCACAAAGATTTTTTTTTACTATTTTACGTTGAGAGAGAAAAGAGCAAAAATATTCTTCAGCTGGAAATGGGATAATACTGTTGCAAGATCTCTCCCTCCCTCCAAAAGGCCTCCAAGCAAAACCACACACATTCCTCTGGATGTACAGGTGTTCCTGCACGACAGTGGTCTTTGACCAAAACATTCACTGACCCAGTTAAATGCTAAATATTGATTAAAACCAAACCCGATGGGCACTTAGAGTAACACCGTCATGTATACTAAGGGATCCCCAACCCTAAATTTTATAAATTCTTATTTACACAAGCTCCCTGACACAGAATGCAGCTGCCCCTGGAGCAAGGTATAGGAGACAGCACCACAAGAGTCACCGGCAAGATCACTGCACAGATGTTTCCTTTCTATCCCCATTTTTAAAAAACGGACTCAGTTTTCCTTCCAGCTGCTGAACTGTTTTCCTCGAGGAAAACCACAACAGGGAGTGCAGGACAGGCTGTGCTGATGCACCAACCCTCGAGGCTGCTCTTGGAGCCTCTCAGGAATTTTCCCCCTGGGTCACTGACCTGCACAGGAGTTTGGCTTCAGATGCAGGTGTAGAAATCCCCCCCGCAGCAGCATAAACCATCACTTGGTTCACAAGCGAGGAAAGATGGTGCCAGCAAGGACGCAGCTTTAATTCTGAATCATCATTTATCTGTTGAGTTGGATTTGCTCTGCCCTCCCTGAAATCAAATCACTGTCCTACGAAACAACTGCAACTGCGTAGTACCCAATAAGCAGAAATCTCTCAGCGTTCAGTTCTTAAATTTTAATCCTCTGATTATTTTTTTTTTTAAAAAAAACCTGTATCTTCATTTTGACCTAATAAACTAGTCTGCAGGCAAGCACATGCTAGAACAGCAGTTCTTCAGATTGCTTCAGATTTGCCTCCTACAAAACCAGAGCCCTTCTTTTTCCTCAAGCTTTGGTTTCTGAACGGCCCCAGTTTTCAGACAGGTGTGTATCAGCACAAACGCACGGTGTCAGCAGAGGCAGCTCTCCCGTCTTCCCCCCAAACGCAACTGTTTGCTCCTGTGCTCTTTCAGCAGTGTTGCTGGCTTCAGGAGACTGCAAAAAGGTTTGAAACTTCCAGATTGAATGTTGCAGCAAGGTTGTATTTTTTTTTCTGATTATGAAAAGCAGTATTATTGCAAGGCAGAGATAACAGCTACAGCCAGAGCATCTGGGAACAGCCCAGAATCTCCTACTGCTACAGCCTAGAAGCCACAGCGCTAATGAAAGGCTCGTTTTTCCATCCGGGTGCTGACTTATGAACAACGGTAGCATCAAGTGAAAGGGATGAAGAGGTTCCTGCTCTCACTGTCCCCCTTACCAGCCTCCCAGGGGCTGCAGCAGAGATGACTGAACTGGAGGTGAAGCAGCTTTGACCTAAAATTAGTATGTTGGCAACGGACAAAATAAAATCCTTTTTTAACTACATTAACTGGGCTCCCAACGGTGGCATCTCTGGAGTTGCCCAGGATTCAGCCACTTCACCACAGAGTTAACAACGTGTGGGAAGAGCTCAGATAGCAAAGAATTAGATCTTTTAATCCAGCTGCACTCACAGATCAACACCATGAGAAGCCAAACCAGCCACATGAGCCCTTCTCAGTCTCCCTCTGCCCCCCTTAGTCTTACTTTTGCTCAGGGTTATGTTGCCAAGCTAGAAACACCCACCTTGGTGACAAATGCCTAACAAAACTACACCACCTACATCATTTCAGCAGCCCTCCAAACAGCTGCATGTACAAGCAATAAGGACCTGCGGGGAAAGAGAAATAAGTGCCAAAGCAGCGCACAGAAACCCTGCAGGAGTGAACCGTGCTTGACACATCGAGAAGCATTCCCTTGGACACGGACCAATGTCACCAGAACACCTGGAAACCCCTGCTGCAACCAGCTCAGGTTAGTTCCTGCATCTGAACACAAGCGTGACATTACTCAGCTCCTGCATATTTCTTTGGAACATACTTGATTTTTATTACTATTTTGGTAACTAGGTAATTCAAACGTATCATCATTTTTTTTTTTCCCTCCCGGTGTGCCCTGCAGTCAGCAGAACAGGGTCACGGCAGACTTTGAAGCTGCTGTCTGGCTTGTGTAACGTGAATAATTTGAGCATGGTAGGAAAAAAACCTGTAGTATCTGTAATATATAGAACCAGCTCATCTGCAAATATTACAAACGATGACGGAGAAACCTGGATTATTAAATTTATTCATTTCAGACTTCTTTTTACACAGTACCTTCTCAAATAATGCAAAAAAGCATATTCTCACACTACTCCTGTGAGCTATCCCTGCTTTACAGCTTTAAAAATAGCACAGTGATGACTGAACCAATAAACAAGGACAATTTCCCTCTAAATGCTCACAGTTTGGCTTTCGTTATTCACAATGATACTTCAACTGCGTATCATCAAACATGCTACCAGATTATTCTGGTTAAATAGAAGTCCTCATTCACAGCTACGTGTTCAAATATGCATGGTTTTGGTACACATCACATCAAGAATTTCAATATTTTTTTTTAAGCAGCTCATTTGCATATTATCTAACATCACTGAAATCAGCTTGTCCTCATCAACAGCAGCCCCGTAAAATAAAAAATACACGGCAGTTCTACTTTGCTGACTCTCTATAAGCCAGTGCTGCTACCCTGTAAGATGCATCAGTAACTTCAAAACACTGTTTTTCTGCACATATTGGTATATATTACTTGGAATATTCAAATCCCCATTAAAATCAATGATGCCAGAGCTCTTCTCTGACACTGAACAGGTTGTACAGATTAAGGGTTTCCACTTAAAAACAGAATTTAACACAATTACAGCGCAAATACCCAGCTCCTGATGAAGGAAGGGGCTGGGATGGGACCAACTTGTGACAACTGGTACAAAATCTTTGCATGTTGGATTTACTAGGAAGCTTCGAGGTTTGGATTTGGATGGAAGCAAAGAGCAAGCAAGGACTGTGACTGCTTGGTGCGGTTATTTAAATATTTTTTTTTTTTCAAAAGCTGTTTCCTCAAAATGCCAGATGATTGTTAGCTCCAGGTGTCGTGCCTGACTTTAGGGAGTCACCAAACCACAGACAAGAAGAACAAGCAGAGAAGAGCCTGCACTGCTTGCAGCAGTCGGCATCCTCACTGGTCCCCCTCCTTGCAAGCATACTGGTTTCTGCTCCCCCCTTTTTCCACAAGCCCAACCTTCAGCATTCCCCATGTTTGTAAACTCAGCCTTTAAATGGATACAAATACCCTGACCCAAGAGGAATTACTTCTCCCACAAATGTGGCTCAACCACTGTTATCCTTTTCTTCTGCAGCAGTTTGTCTCTGGGTGCATCAGCTGTGTCATTACCTGCCCTGCTAGATTTTTAACCACTTTTTTTAGGGCTTCGTATGATTTAACATTCATGCATTGAAGGGGCAAAAGCAGCAAGCTGAGCCAGGAAAGAGAATCCCACGTATTAACTGCAGAGCTACAGGCATTTTTCCTACTTTAACATGAATAATCAGATTGTCACTGAGGGAAGGCAGCGAAGGAAACATGGTTTCCTCCTCCTCGGACAAAGAGAGTTTGTGCAAAGGACAACACAGACACCAGATACGCACTCCCTTCCTTCCTGCTTAAGACACTGTCGTTACTATTCTTGCAGGGATGCTACAAAGGAAGAGGGTGAAAAGGAAAAGCAAGACAGAAAGTGTCCCTCTCTTGAGGCGCCACCTCCCCAGTTCAGGCTTACCTTACGTTTTTAACATAATAATTGCAATTATTTTACCAGCAGCTATACTGTGGGATGCAACTGTCCCTTAGTGCAAAGGTAAACAGAACACAAAGCTTTGGGGAGGAAACAATCATCTTTTTGCTTTTTAAAAAAAGGTAAGACACTCAAGCCGGTAAGCCCCTACCAAATTTTAGACTGCAGTGATGTGGGTCAGCTAAAGATGCAGAGTGAAATATTTAAACAAGTGTAATTTTGAGACCTCAAGGTGCACAGATGTCCTGCTAGCCGCTGTCCCCCTCCCAAAGACACTTTTGTTACTTCATCTATCAACATGGAATGTGCCTAGATTCAAAACTGTTGTTAACAAAGGCACGAGAGCAAGGATAATGTCACAGTAGATTATTATTTCATAATATCTGTAAATACTAGCATGGATTTAACTTGGCTCCTCACAGAGACTGAAATTACAGTCCCCACCTTGACTGCAGCACATGGCCCACAGCCTGGGGGTGGTCTGGTAATGACCATTACATAATTAAGTGAATTAGTATTTCCCATAATAAGGGTACTCAAAAATAAAGAATGTATGTGCAAGTCTATGTGTGCTGGGGGCAGAAATACAACATCTCCGCTGCTGGAAGCGGATCTGTGAATCTTAGCGGGTACACCCTTCCATTTACAACATGCCTTTCGCTTGTCCTGTACCATTTTGTCCCATTTTAACCAGAACATGAACTTTGAGGATGAATACTTGTGCTCAGGAACACAACCTGCAGTCAGCTGAGACCCCTACACCACGCTGATGTCAAACCACATGTTTGCAGCTTTTATCCTACTTTCCTCCAAGACAAAAAAGCTCCATAATTTGTCACCTTCCATCTCTCTCTAAGGATGTTTCCATCCCTGGAGATACTCAAAACCCAAGTGGACATGGTCCAGAGTAACCTGCTCCGACCCAGCTTTGAGCAGGCGCTCCAGCGAGATGATCTCCATCTCTCATTCAACCTCAACCTTTTTATGACACCATGGCAGCAATCAAATAAAACATTCCATTTCCATTTTACTCCGTTACACTGAAGCCCAGAAATACCACTGCATACAGCTTTGTGCTAATTCAGACCGTTTAAAGCAACTAAATAAATCACCGGTTTCTAACGGCACCGTAAGGAGGGGTCTATGGAGAACACGGGCACAGCCCTTCCAGGCCACAAGGAGCCAGAAGTGGAATTACCGCTCCGTAGCCATCACATCCTCTTGTGCTCCTTATATATATATATAAATATTAAAAAAAAATGGCTCCAGAGCTTATTCTTCAGTCCCCCAGCCTGGCACAACAGCTAACAGCACACTCCAGTAATTCAGTGTCTCTTTCTCCCCAGTTTGATCTAGTTGCAGGGATATTTTATGCCCTCTATGGTTATAAAATACAGACCGTGTAAAGCTCTGACTTTTTTTGCTGACTTTGGCATTTATTGGGACATATTGCCTTCTGCAACACATTGTGTTTGTTTAAAAACTATGTATTTTCTGGAGCATGCAAGAAAACATCCATTAAGTCGCACAGAACAGAAGGTATTATTGCAGAAGGAATACCAGAATAGAAATTATTAAACATAAGAAAATGGCAAGTTGCCTCACATTATTTTGTCTTCTTGCATTATGAAGAAAAATGTGGTTCGACAAGTGGTAAAGTCTGAAAAACATCAAAATAAAGCACAGTCCACATGACTGTGAGAAAAGAAAACATGCACGGAAAAGTCCTGAAGAAAGGGATTTGCAGAATTTTAAGACAGTTAACAGAAGAGTTTGATTTTCTATTAAAAACGCTATTTCACACCCCACCCCCTAAAAAAAGAAAGTTACTGGCAATTTTAAAGCTGCTTTTGATTCACAATTGTATCACAAACCAAATGAAAACTCTCCCGCTAGATCATGCATCCAGGACGCGCCGGATGGCCAACACACCTACTGTGAGAGCTTTTTTATTCAAAATAACTCAGTTTACACCAAGGTGGACAGCCCAGGACAGACTCTGAACCAGGCCAGGGTCCCTTCTGAAAGAAAAAGCTCGAGCAGCAGTAGAAAAAAAATATGTATCTTCCCCCTCAGGGCAACAAGACCACACAGAGAAGTATTAAACACACCTCTCAAAGCAGCAATCCACTGCAAAACGCAGGAGCAGCAGCGAGGGAGCAGGTCTGCAAGCAGACCTAGTCCCGGCCAGACTCAGTATTTGTGCTGCAATCTTCCCTTTGCACACGTACATGATAAAATTGTAACGGATTTTCCTTTCTTTCCTTTCCCTGTTAGAAAAAGGAAGAATTAAAGGCTGCTTCTAGCCCTTCTGAAATGCACAGATATTAAACCGAATTCATTCATCCCACCTACGTTGTGCCTTTAACTGTTTCCAAGGTTAAATAATTACTAAAGTTAACAGCATTAATCAGCATCTGAAGGCACATTATGCCTTCCCACTATCCCAGATCTCCCTTCCTGCACTTCTTACACCCAGCTGCTCTCCCCAAATTAGCAGACCCCCATCAGGTTGGGCACCCCTCCACAAACGACCCTGGTAGCAGGTGCTGAGACACAGACATGCTTTCCACTTCCAGTGCAGATTTGCTCAGATTTAAACTAATGAGGTAAAAAGGCACAGCAATGAATCAAAAATAATGAAATACGTTATATGAGCAAATATTCCCAGCGTTATTAACCCAATCAAAAACCTACTAATCCTATTACAAAACAGAGAGTTCAGCTGCACTTCCAGAAGGTCTTTAACACAAAGGCCCAAAGAAGATTACACTTCTCCTGGATTTATCAGCCATTAAATAACTCGCATTTTCAAATCTCCACCTGCAGCCATATATTCCTGCAAGCTCCGAATTAGTGAGCTGCATTAAAAACAGGGGTTGCAAAGAAGCCTAACCTGGACGTATGGAAGCACACAGAAGAAAAGCACGAGAGGTCAAATTCTTGACTGCTCAGAAAAAAAAAAAACCCCGAAAACATTAACACATGTGTCCAGAAGGCAGGTTTCTTGCCCACAAAGCACTATCAGGAGTTTAGTTGCTTAAATTCTTTTTATCCTCATTATCTGGTATGGCCAGAAGACCCAAGAAGCTAAAATCCACCGCTCAGAGGGGCAGCACGCACATGCAAACTCCTCCCTGGGCTGGTCCAGCCCCAATTTCTTCACTTAACGCATGGAGAATTGAATCTTTCATTCTGTGTCCACATCAGCGTGGCCACGAAGATGATTGATAATTAATACCTTGACTGACAACCGTACCTGCTCGACACGTTACAGGATTCCACGGGTTTTAATCAGCATGAAATCCGCTCTAACGGCACCTGACATAGAACAAGGAGGTTCCTGGATGGAAAAACTCTCTGGGTGACGAGTTCCCTGCAAAGCTTAAGAGAACTGACTCCAACCAAGGTGTCTACAAAAGATGCTCTCAAAAGGCAGAAATGGCAGGGTGTCTGAACAAAATAAAAATAAAATTAGGGAGCCCCTTGTGCTCCAGGGGCCGTGGAAGTTTACTACCTGACTTCACGCAGATTACTTCTGAGCAAAGTATACACGGACTCGATTAACGGGGAATAGCTGCACTTGGGGGAAGAGGAGCGTAACGTGTCGCTCACCGGTAACAAGGCACAGAAGGCAGCTGCCACCAGCACGAGGGGTGAGCAGCCACCGTTAACACTCAACCACATCCCAGGGCACCCAGCTTACTACAGGGCACAAACGGGCAAAGTTACGATGCAATTACATTCCTCCTTCCCTTCCAATCCGTTAGTAAATGTCACTTTATTAAAAACATCTAAAACGTAAAATTGGGCTACAAATGATGAGAGGGAAGTATTGAATAAACAGCACGGTTCTAACAGGATTCCAGCTCCTGGAGAAAGGATCCAAGATAATAAAGGGGGGGCTTGGGGATTGCCTATAAACATGCCACAGATGGCACACAGACACGCTTCCTGGCACAGATTCCCAGACCTTAAGGTACCAAGGAATGCCTCACTGCTATTACAAACGCTAATTTAGCAATGGTGACATTTTTTGAGGACCAGAATGAGACCACAAAACTCTTTTCACTTAAGGCAAAGAACCAGATGGTAACAAGTTTCAGCTAGTACAATCTGGTTTGGATTTAAATCAGCCACCTAGAAGTCAAGATCTCTGTACACCAAGATGCTGGGAAGTCAGTTCTCTTGCACTTTTGTTTTCTGCAGATGTATCTCAACGTTGGTAGAAACGGTAAGGGTATTAAACACGGCTGTCAGTAACTAAACCAGCTTCGGAGTCAGGTCTCAATAGATGCCACAGGGTCCTCTGCTCACTGGGTACTTCATCATTTTAGCCTGAGAGGTAGCCATGGGCACGAAGCGCCGATCTGCTCAGTGCACAGCGTGTTCTTAACGAGAACTAAACATTTCCCTGATTACAGAGGAAATTCCTGGCAATTTGTTCCAAGCGTGGTTGGTCGGTGTTTTACATACTGTGGTCCCAGGCTAAAAGAATCCCTCAGCATGCACATCACAGCCCGCAGTTTTAAAGCTGAGGCGGAGAAAGCCAAGAGTCTTTTCCAAACCATTCCCCCCTCTTGTGTTGCTTCAGCTCACGCGCCAGAACCCACTGCACTTGTTCCTTGGGATCCTTCAAAACACTCCTAGGTCACCAGGAGGGATGAAATGGTCTTCTCCTGATATCCTAAGCTTCGGATGCTGCCTCCTGCTCACGGTACAACTGGAGGAGCCCTCTCCTCCTCTTTTCATCACTCACTGGACAGAGGGAAGCATTTTCCTGCTGCCTCCTTCCAAACCCCAGTCTGGTTGCTTTGGAAGAGCTCCACTTTCTTGTTATTCCTGTCTTAACACGGCCACACCATAAATTACTGCAACATAAAGCCGGAGTGGGGGGCAGATTTACAGCGTTTCAGCTGCTTTGTGTTAACTGCCTGTGTGAACGCTCTTTGCCTGCACTACTTGCACTGGGCTATCTCACATCCATCATGGGATGGGTGTGCTCAGGCAAGCAGTTACCCTGCGGTGCCTGGCACACTGTAAATCCATGCCCTGTCTGATCTCAGGATAACTTGATCCAGTAGCTACATTCAAGGAGAAACTTCTCTGCTCCTTTTCAATGATTTCTGCTTCCCTCTGTATGCTGAGAAAGCGAATTTTCTCAAACAAGCTACTTCTGAAGCCTGCAAGCCAAGACAGGAGGCAAAGGAGATGCACCCCTCCTCTCCCAGTTGGTACCAGGGGCTCTTCCATGCAAGGAACAGCAGAAATATGGAATTTTATGTACACGGGGCCACATCTGGCCATAACATCACTGCAGCAACATGTGCTCTGCATTCCCCAACGCCAGCGGAGTTCAACACATTCCTGAGAGCAGCAGTATGATTTCAAGGCCCTGGAATTTGGGAAGCAGAAACACTGTCTCTTGCTGCAGCGACGGGGGTGTGGGACCATTTCACATCACTGCCAAGCTCTTCCCATTTTGCTGCTGCCCTTCAGAATTGGTTTTTGTAAAGTGCCAGCGGCTGGTCATTCTGAAAGACTTTGGAGGAAGTCAAACAGCAAGCCTTGCTCTTGGTTTGGCTATGTCAGATGGAAAAGGTAGAAGAAAGACACCAAACCACAGCACCGCATGACCATTTGTTTCTGTTTATTTAAATAAAGTTAAAGGAAAGCCAGCTACAAAGGTACCACATACATTTGCACCTGACTTTCCTTCCCACAGGAGACATGCAATATCCCACACACCTCCTGATCAGCGGTTCCCAAAGCCTCTCTTACAGATGACTCAACATGATGCTGTCCTCTTGTCCCACAGAAGTTTGCAGGGCTCTACGAAGTGCTCCAGGTCCCAGTGCCCACAGCTTTTGTAAGGGACAGTAGTTCCTTTTATCACTTACCAGCATGTTAAGGTATTACCTAATCACCCATCACCCAGACTTACTGGAACAGGCAACTTTAGAGCTGCCAGGACAGAGAGGGGACCATTTGCAGAACCACAGCACTTATTAACCCTCCATTCTCCTTCGCAACACGGTTTCTGCAAGATCCCCACTAGAAGAAACCGGTAAGCGACTGTGAGCTCCAAGAGGAGCGATGCTGAGATGCCTGCTAGGAATGAGCAAGGGACTGACCTCTCTGCTGAGCGCTGGACCAAGAGTTAGCACTCAGTAATTTGTGATTGCACGAGCAAGTAACACATATTCTACCACTAGCAACATTATTTTTAGACCTAAGTGATACCCAAAGCCCCAAAACATACATAAATATTTTCAATCACTGCTGCCTAAACAGCAGTCTTATCTTGGAAAGACTCAATTTGATGAGTATTCAGTAAGTCACGGTTCTGGTGGAGAAACCAACCCCTTAATCAGATTCTGTTTCAAACGAAGAGGTCTCTTCCTTACTTTTTTAACTACGCTCTCTAAGCTAGAACACACCCCCCCCTCGCCACGCACAAACACAACCCATTAGACACAACTGGACAAATGCAAAGACAACCTTCATTCAATCACCAACAAAGCGTAGGTTGTCAAGATACAGAATAGTTTGTGAAGTGTTACATTGCTGTTAAAGGAATCAGTAATAACCCATTCATCAGAACACCATGTCAGCTCAGGTCCCTTCATCTCAAAAGGGAAACAGCAGGATTTAAGGGATGCAAGAATCAGAGAAAGAACAATTTCAGCACGGAAAAAACTTTCAAGTGATGAGAGCTTTAAAGGATTTTGATTGTTCACCTAAAAGAAAGCAAATAAATGAAATCATGATAGATGTTCACAAAGCTGCGAGCCGTCTGGAAATTGGAAACTTCCACTCACCTCGTTTCTTAATACACAACGAGGGCATTCAACGAAACCCACAGAGGACAAATGAGAGATGCAATGAAAAGGTAATAATTTCATCCAACACTCCACACTCAGCTGGGGAATTTCTTACCATAATATAATACTGAAACTCAACACCTGACAGGGGTTGACGTGAGACATACATAAGAATACTCAGAATTCTAGTATTAAAAAAGCCCAAAACACTTAAGTTTACCCAAACCTCTAATAGTTCAGGGGTACAGAAAACTTTCTCTGGGGACACTGTATCCTGTAACTGCTTACATAAAAAGTCTTGGACCCCTTTTAAGCCTTACTGGTGGAAGTGTCCCAAGCGTAGGCACTTCCCTTTTGATTCTGCATCATCACCTCCAGCTGCAAGTGAGAGAGTCAACTGATGGGATGCCACAACACAAAGATACCTGGTCAGAGGCAAGTGCGTGCTGTGAACGAACAGAAACCACTATTTCTGCTGCTTTGCTACCGAATCCCAGCTTTGAAGGAGTCACTCGGGGAAAGCTCCCCAGACCTCACTCCTCTGCAGTCCCAAAAGCACTCAATGACGGACGCTTCGCCGGGCATATAACCTTGGATCTCGCTTTTTCTTCCTCTCACTAAGCACACAAGGGCCAGCCCCATAGAGTCAGAGGACAAATATCTTCCTAGAGCCCTCGAGGATCCTCAGCTGACATGGAGGACGTAAGGTCAAACCGCTCCTGCTAGCAGCACCAGAGTGACACAATCCGCCACTCATTTCCAAGACGATAAGAGCCAGCAGAACAGGAAACAAGCGTTTTCCCCGCTGGCTGGAGTGGTGATTTGGCACAGAGCCTGCTCTCTACGTATGCACTGACTCAACAGGAAAATATTAAGGGAAGAAAAAAAATCTTGATTAGAATTTTTTTTTTTTTTAAAGAGGTTGACTAGAAGTTTCTCTTTCTTCCCCTCTTATCTGCCACATGATTAGCTACCGTCTGTTGACGAGGTTTACCAGGAATTAAATTTCTTGATATACGACACAAGCCAGACAACATTTTAGGGTTTGCTCTGCAACCCTGCTACGTCCTCCCTCTGTTATGTGAGGCTCAGTCTTCAAACCAGAGACTTTATTTCCAACAGCCATGCAGCAAGAGTGCAAGAAATGGCTCTGACACTGCTGCCTGCTGCCTGCAAGCTACTTAATAGATACTTCAGCCTCTAATTTCCCACTCCGTAAAGGATGAGCGTTTGCACATTTTCAACATGACCACAAGTTCCCAGTTTTCCCCCCAAGTTTTACCTAGAAATGTGTAATATTAAGGTGAAGTGCTCCTTACACGACCTTATTTGTTATTCACGCATCTCCTCGTCTAAAAGGTCAGCTGCAGTTTAATATTTCATCCACATTAAAGAGGCCGGCAGGAGGACTAGAAAGCTTGCCTTCTCCCAGCTCTGCAACACGCTCAAGGCTCTCCCCGCCGCCTCGCAGCCGTCCCCAGCCCATCCTCAGTTGTCACCTTGCCTCCCCACTTCACACCTTGCTCAGCACGAAGCCAACCTACTCGCATCTTCCTACTTTGTACCATTGATATGAACAAGCACAAACTGAACAGGAGCAAACGAAACGCAAGGCTCTCCTCTACTTCAAACCTCAATGTTTTACATATCCCACTTTCCCCACCCTGCACCTTTTATCTCCCCTCTTTCTAAACCTCATAACCTGTCTCTTTTGCCCCTTCCTTAAGATAAGCTTCTCCACTCTCACATCAACCCTGTAGAATATTCATCTAATAAAGACTACAAAAAGACCAATTCATTCCACATCTTACTAAAAGCTATTTCTCCATTCTTGTAACTCCTATTTATCTCTTCTTCTGTACTTCTTTTGCAATCAGTCCTTTGTTTCATTTTTTTTATTAGCATTCATTTTTGTAATTCATTTTACTGTCCCACTCCCTAGAAGAATTACAGAATTACAGCATCCTGTACAAAACATCTGAAGTAGAAAATTCCTAACTGAGAACATCAGGCACTTTTACAGCATTTAAAGTGGAAGTCAGACCATGCCCCACAGCAGCCTAACCCACCACTGAAGCACATTCCTCATCAATGAGCATTTCCTACCATTTTTCAAGTTGCTTTTAGTTTCTGTTACAGAATTGACAATGAACTGATGCCTAAATAAACCTGAGCGCTACCTATAAGCCACTGCAAGGTTCGAGCCAGATAGATATTCACTAATGAAGTTTTCTACATGGGTCACAGACAAGACAGCTATGTTGGTTTTGAGCAGCAAAGCTGAGAATCGGACAAGAGGAAAAGAGGGAGGCTGGGAACACTCTGCTCCGGTGCCAGGTCTTACCTGTGAAAGCCCAGGGGACGATGCATGTCCCGGTGGCGTTGCAGCAAGATTTGGGTGTCCCTTATTTATTTCATGTGCAGTGTAAGGGGATGGGGCAGGAGGACCCGGTTGTCTTGCTACTTGTGTTACCTGTGTGGAGATAAACTGTTAGTAAAACATAGTATTAGTAATCCAATCTGTATAGATACCGTAATCTTTTTAAGAAAGCAGCTAGCAGCATCTTTATATACATATATATATAATAATATCTAAGTGAAACGCTGTACAAGCTAGTTAACTGTTTGTATGACTCAAGAAGATGGAGAAGGATCAAAAAATAAGAGCACCCAGCTGGAGTCACCGGTAGAAATACGTAGGACCTGGATGAGCTTTACTGCCGTGGTCTTGCTTTGCAATATCGTTTTGACTTCATATTGGGATCTTGCAATCTTTCTGTTTACAAGCCACACCAAATGATACTGTGATTTTGCAAAGGGATACACGTTACCAGAGACCAAAAACACAAAGGGAAAATCTGCATACTCCCCTCCAAAAAGCAAAAAAAGGACTGCACAGAAGCCCTGTTATCTGAAAGGCATGCCATAAGCAAAGAATGAAATACCAAAGCAATTCTTGCATACACTTATCTCCTTTCTCAGCTTAGAAAAAAAATAAATATCTAAACACATGAAGGAAAATGTTGTAAAACCTATTCACGGCACATATACTTGCTCCACTATACTATCTCCAAATGGAAGTGTTTTAAATACACTTTATATAGTTGCTATGGTAAAAAAAAAAAAAGGAGAATCAAAGGGGGGGGAAAAAAAAAAAAATCACATCACTGTTGGGTGACACCCGCCAACAATTCAATACAACTACATTTTCACGATTTGGTTAAAGCTTATAGAAGTTCAGCAGTCGCTTCCCACTGACCTTTTCTCAAATCTGTATTTTGTTGGCTGAAAAGCAGGACCTGGTTATAGGCACTTAAAAAACCAACACAGACCATGTTTAAAAGGGGACCTTGCCACTGCGTAGGTAGATGTGCGTGCATATGTATTTCCCCAGCACTGGTAAATTCCAGGCAGAAGGAAATTCCTGCCTCTTGATCTTTTAACGGAGTATCAGCACCACGCTCCAAGAGACCAAAGTATGAGAGCAAAAGTCACAGAGTTCACGACTAAATGCATTTTCCAAGTCATTTTATTGCATTCCAACTATCAGTGCCTGTCATTGCATTACCTAAACCGCTAAACCAGCTGCACCGGCAATGAGAATCATAACATGCAATTTCTTGAGGCTTGGAAATGGTCCAGAATCGTTCGCTGCGGGAAGATTTACAGCATCCTTGTGATCATCAGAGAAAAGGGTGGGTCAAGTCAGAGAACCTCATCCTCTGTCCCCAGCTGGATCCTTCCTGTCCCTTCCTCAGGGGGAATAATATTTTTTTTTTTTTTTTTTTTTTGGCTGATCTAGGCTGGCAGGTGTGCACACACCGCCTCAGCTGGCTGAACTGAAACCAGCGTGAAGAGACAGCATCATAAAACTTTCTGCGTCCCATTCCCCGAGAAAATCAAAGCCTCTTACATGACTCCTAAGACAACCCTGAAAGACTTGTCATGTCAATCACGCAGTAGTTGGTGCTTAGAAGTGACTACATACAATGATGGGTATCAAAAAGTGCAGTTAAGGAGGGGGGTGGGGGGAAGGAAGCAAAAGCAACACAAAATACAAGGAAATCATTCCCATGTACAGCCCTATCAGTAGGTTGCATGCGTACTCATCACCAAGATGTCTCCTTGAATGTTGCTTCTTGGGGAGAAAAAGAAGTTATTCTGCAATAGCTGTGGTACTTCAAACACCACCAGCTTTCATCTCCCTACACTTACAAGTGCACACACAAACCCCTCTGATCTTCACCAGCACCCAAGTCCATGCAAACGTTTGACAAGGGGGACGGCAGCAGGAATAACACCCTAGATTAGCATCAGCATCCAAGAGTCCCCTTCACAAATTAAAACATGCAAACAACCCAGGCTGGAGGTTAATTAAAGACTGCAAGGAATGCTGTTCTGAATTGGGTATGAAATCTGGAAGCCAAACTGAAAGGAAAGCTGTGCAGCTGATGGTCTGTGAGATTCCCTTGTGCAATGCAGGAGGCAAGTAGCAAATCCACTACGGACACAGGTCTGGACCTATTAAAATTTGCTTGAAAGCCCAATTAATGCAACAGAACGACCATAAAATCATACCGGCTTGATACCTTGGCAACAACACACTTGGACAGTATCTCTTGGGAGTCTACCACTGACCTGGTAGGACTTCCTAAGATTAGCCAAGTCTAGCTTAGTGGACACACTGAAAAAACAAAGAAAAAAACACACCAAAAGAAAAAAAAAATGGGAAAAAAAAAGAAGAAAGATCAGTTTTCCTTCCAGCACCAGCAAAAGCAGAGTGCCTTTCTTGCCAGTTCCACCTACGTAGGTATTTCTACACCTTCCTCTTAGCTCCAACAACAAATTATTTACAAATAAACTGAAATTTAAGATACAGATTTGAATGTTAACAGGTGATCAAGGAAGACAAACACAAGCTTGCTGAACTCATGTCTCTGTTCAGTAATTTTTTAAAAAGCCAACCAGGGAGAGACTATACGAGCTCATCATTTCTGTTCTGGGATGCCTGCCCCCACAGTGTCTGGGGTGTGGCTTTCTGTTTATTAAATGGGATGCTGTAGAACATACACTTGGTCTGAGATTATGATGGAAGCAAATACCCTTCTTAAATCTATAGATTAAATTATTCCCCTAAAAATGAGCACACAAAATTACATACCAATTTGCTAGAGCATCAGTTTCTTTTTGCCTTAACTGAGTAGCAATAGGCTAACCTTTAGTTTTCCAGAAACCTTAATCCTGTGTTTTAAAGGAAATAATGAATGAAACATGAAATAAACACTCAGGCTGGAATTCTTTCTTTTCCTTTTGAGCTTACATCTTTTTGGTTTTAGCATCTTTCACAAGCTTTGGGTTACTCTTCCCCCCTCCAAGCATAATTTCAGACACATAGTTATGTCCATGAAACATTCAGGTTACACCAGAATGGACGGGACATGCCACAGACACCCCTTGATTATGGGGAATGCCCTGGCCATGATACGATAACAGTTTATCATTAATTTGTTTATCATTAAGAACTGCTCTTGCCCTAAACAAAGCCCCCTCCCCCCAAAATAAAAGGGTTCAGACCTGGACAGAACCTCTTTCCTTCCAGCATTCAATTTATTTGCTTGGACTGGTCCGAACAGCTTCAAAGCAGTGTTACCAGTACCCCAGGAACTGAGCACCCCTCTTGCACACCGTGCAGCCTCCACCGCGGCCAGGCAGGGGGACGAGTCGGCCTCCTGACCCAGATCCTTCCCTCAAGCACAGGGTGGCTGGAGCAGCTAATCCTCCCTAATCTCTTTTCTGCAGGATTCTCTTCGTTGTAGGAAGATCCCTTTAAAGGACACAAAGGCGAATCACAGCACCTCTGCTGGGTGTGAAATCAGCAGGGGGCCACCAACAAGCATCCCGCTGCAGAGAAGGAACCAAACGAACACCCAAAGAAGTCAACGACGGAGCCAAGCCTTAGTCACTGAAAATCTGGGGCAAGTAGGTTCTTCAGCACCTCACTTCCTCATTACCTTCTCTACCACCAGCTGGCACCGAGTCGGGCAACCTGACACGAGGTGGTATCTGCTCCGAAGAGACACAGTGAGGCTGCAATTAACACAGACAATTTAAACCAGTGCTGGATCCAGCCGTGCTGCAGAAACTCCGCTCAAGGCTCCAGCTGCCCAACTTCGGAGCACTCCTGTCCAAACAGGTGCATCACATCAACACCCGCTTCCCATCAGCTCGCACTCAGGAGTCAATGTTGTTCCTTAGCTGATAAAAATCTACCCCAAAGTATTTTTGGTCCAAGCTTCGGCCCTTGAGATCACAGTGTGTTAGCGAGGCAGCTATGAGCCTCCACCATAATCTGCCAAAAAAAGGTTATTTGTGCAAGAACTGGATGTACGTTAACATAGCTATTCTTCTTATCTGATTCTCAACTCATGCCTTGTGCTGAATTTGAAGAGTACATCTGCTTCTGAGCAATCGCCCATAATAATTTGATTTTCAATAGAAATCGGCCCCCGTCGCTTTGGGTGCGGGCACACACCATGGCCTGTGACATTTAAAGTCACCTTTGGTGCAATTCCCTTTGTTAGAATTCAACATCTTTCCCTCAAACTCCAAGTCAAAAAAAGCTTCTCTGAATGTATTTCTTTGAAATATTTTACAACAGAAACAAAATTTTATTCTTATTCCCCTTTCCAGATTCCACAGGTTGGGGATCTTATAGCAGATGTACGAGTAACTGCCTTAATTTCTTGCAATATAAAGAATTAGGAAATGCCACACAAGAAGCTGCTTACAGGACAAACCCTAAATCTTTATGTCCAAACGTAGCTCTTGTGATATGGCATTCTCCATTATTGATGAGGGGATGAAATTACAGGATCAGTTCACTGAAACAGTTATTTCTGTGATTTGCTTTAAAATAATCCTACTGCCGGATTTATTTATTAAAAAAAACAAACACACACAACAAAAACCCCAAAACCAACATCAACAACCTACCAAATATCAGTATTTGTATGATCTACTACATCAAATAAATTAAGATGATGTATGATGAGGTTAGGTGTTTTTTTTCTAATACCAATATGATTTCATTGAGAAAGAGGTTCTACCAAAGTTTTGTTGGGAACTTTGACCATCACAAAGTTCTCAGACAAACTTAAATTTCATCTGACAAATCACACTTTGCCTCTTCCTCACCTCCTGTCTCTGCCCTACAGAAATATGTGTTCCTCTGACTTTATTTTGGGGAGATTTTGGGGGCTCGTAGTGCAAGCCACATGATTTTCCATTCCATTTTTCAGCAAGCAGCACATAGTTCTCAGGGGAAAAAAAAAAAAAAAAAAAGAGCCCAGGAATGTGCAATTGAGGTCCTGATAATGCATGTGGAAAAGCATGGAAAGGATAACTCCGTTGTTTTTTTTTTCATCTTTATCTAACTAAAAATAGTGGTTTTATCTGTGGGTTGCCCGTATCTCAAATGATTTGTCTTCCCACTACATGCACGGCGTACTACGACTTCAGGGAAACCACCGAGGCAGCTCAGAGTCACCGCATGGTAGCGTCAGACCACAGACCTCTTCCTAAACCAGCTGTCCTCCGCCAAAATCCACGTATTGGAAAACTGCGATGTGTAATCCGTGTGGAAACCCAAACAGGATGACTGAGCAAATAAAACATGGAAGTGAAAAAGCTGTCCTCGGCTGCTGAAGATGGTGCTCTTCCATACCTTTGTGTTACGTGATTTTTGTAAAATCTAGACAAACTATGTATAAAAACAATAAACTAAAAAGAAAAAAAAAAGACCTATTTGTTGCAAACTCAGACCTTAAATACACGACCTACATGTTACTCATGTAATTAGTTGCAGAGACCTTTGATGAATGAATTTGTCCAGGACCTCCGATCATGTGCCTCTTCCATCCTAATTCATTTTTGCTAGAACTTAACTCTGTCTGTCAAGGCTTCAAACAGAAGCCCAAAAGGAACCTAGCTGAGAAATTTCTCTCCCTAAAACATGAAATTTTCTTTGAAACTTGTGTATTCTTAAAGCCTAGAACAGAGATACTCGCGGCACTGGCTTCTATTCCTGTAACATACCAAGGAGCGATATTTTTCCACACAGAAAAGCTCTTTTAGGTCATTCTTCACAGTTACTTTTATATTTTACATTAATTTAAATTTTCACAGTCGTTTTCCCACAGGCATCAGAATTATGTCTTTGGAAGAAAGAACTGAAAAAAATAACCTTCTCTTTCCCCCAAAAGGAATTCAGACATTTTTAAAGTGGTTTTTAAGTGTCGTATGGGGTATATAGAGGATAATATAAACTGAATTATTTACTGCAACTGTTTGTACACTTATGTTCCTTTGGTTTTGACTTTTTGCATACATACATATGGATATACACACATATGTATGTATATAATATTGAGGACAGAGCTAGCAAAAAATAAAAAAAACAGTCTCCACTGCTCAAGTCTGTCAATCCACTGCTGTCAAAGCCACAAACCTTGAAATCTTAACGCCTCACCAAGAGCTGTACCCCCACCTTTCTGACCCCCCCTGGATGGCAACCCACCGCCAGCTGCCCACCAGACCATCATCCACGGTCAGACCTGAGTCCTTCTGCTACTGCAGCTACCACCCAAGTCTCTGCCTTCCTGGGATCAATGGGCACTGGACAGCACTTCTGCACTTAATCCTGCACAAAGCCCGGTTCTGCATCTCTTGGCAGCAGTCCCTCTGGTAGAAGAGGTGATCACAACACTCTTCTCTACGACCCCAAAAAAAAGGAAGAGGCAAAAGATGCTCCAGACGCGGACTCCGCACGACGAAGAGGAGGAGCGGATAACCCCTTCGCCAGTTACTCAAGCAAACAGGAGGAAGGAGAAAACCCTGTACAGCAGCTTACGTTTTTCTATAAGCAGCTTACGTTACCGCATAAAATACAGTGAGTTTCTCCCATCTACAGCTTTTCTTCCTGTTTCCAAATAATTAAAAGAGCAGCTTAAAAGCAGGTTTTTTGGCATTAATAATATTTGCACTATCCCACCAGAAAAGCAAAATATTACTTTCCCAGGGCTGTGCTGATTTAGCAAAGCTTATAAATAACACTGGGCTTCCAGCTATTACTATTTGAAAAAAAAAAAAAGAATCGCATGAAAGGAAAACAGTATCATATGTTCACAAATAAATGTTGCTATGTTTCTAAGCTAAATTTCCATGATAATCAAGCTTCACAAACAAACACATAGGATACTGAGCCAAAAGCACCTATCCCGAATATTCAATCTACTTTCAAAACATTTCATTGTCTGTGTAATGGAACGTTTCACATGAAAAACAAATCTTCCTTGATTATTTTTCCGATAAGAAACTATCAGAAACGGGCAGCCACTAATACACTCCAACAAGCCCGTCTTCAAGGTGCAGGAGGGCAGGAAAGAGATGGAGCCAAGGGACTGGAAACAGGCCAGTCACATTTGCGCTCAGGTGAAGCTCTGTTAGGAAAACCCGCTTTTGTATCTACTAAATAAAACTTAATAAAAGCAATGTGACCACAGCAGCACCCGCCAGATACTCACAGTGCTGTACACAGCGGAGACGGTCGGAGTGAAGATCCGATCCTCGAGGGGCTGCTGAACAGGACCTCGGGGGATTCTGCAACACATAAAGTTAAGGAAAGCAACGTCGAAGGAATACGCGTGTTCCCGGTGATACACACAGTGACTGCGCTGGCAAGCAGTGTAGCCGGTCACCTTCCACGCTCGGGCAGACACACAAACATCTCCAAGGAACTCACAGGCAACCAGGCAGCTACAATCCTTCCAAGGTTTTCCAAAAGAGGAGCAAAGTGTGGCTTCAAAAGCCAGACGTCACCGACAAATAGAGCACCGAAAGCAAACAGATCGCCGAACAATCTACAAAACCTTGGTCCTGACAAGAGAATCCCCCACCTCTCTCTCTCTTTTTTTTTTTTTTTTTTTTTTTTTAAAGAGTAAGGGAAAAAACCCAAAACCCACAAGCCTTTTGCATTCAGCAACAAACCCTGCTGATCAGCAGGGCATTTTCTGACAAAGGCAGCGCCTGTTTTGCTAACCATGCAGGAATCATGTTATAATTGTTTCCTTGTTTGCCTCTCTTCAACCAGTAACTCCTTTCCTCATCCACCCACCAAAACTGCTTCTAAAAAGGGCTGTCAGATAAATTCGAAGTTTCGATCATCTGCTGCAGGGTTACTTAAAGGCAAACTGCAACAGTTTTCTTAAATTGGAAAGGTATTGCGGGAATCCAGGGGGGGGACAGGGATGGGGGACACATGACTTTATGCAAGAAACAAACAAGCTAGAATCCGTTCTACTTGTGGAATAAAACAAAGGGATGCAGGTATGTAAAATAAAAAAGCCGCCTGACTTAGCTAACGCCTTGTGGCCTTAGGTCCAGCATACATCTATGCAGTATCAGATGCCCACTCTCATAAAAGACACGCTTAACTTGCTGAAAACCTTCCCACTAAATGCCATATTCAGATCTCACCTTTTTGCTGTTTACATTTTATACGTCAAAGCCTCTTGGAAAACGAGAGCAGCCTGATTGATGAAGTTCCTGGCGCACAAGCCAGCAACGCAAACCTCCTGTGTTAACGTCAGGGCAGACACTTAAAAAAATAAAACAAAAATCACAAAAACGCTCCTTGGGTTTTGTTTCAACGAGGAAAAAAACCCACTCATAAGTTGAATTTCAAATCTAGGACTAGTTTGAGTCTCTCAAGAGTCCTCCCTTTGCAGTACGAGTTTGATCTCCAAAGAAACACTGCTGCTGCCCAAACCTCCGCAGGAACCAACATCACAGCGGCAGGAGAGACGCTGCCAGCGGCGACAGGGCTCGACAGCGATCCCAGCTCTGAAACCCTGTTCCCCTCCCTTAAAATGGACAAAATTTGACAGGTTGAAGTAAGGGTTGTTCAGATGCGACCTGCTCGGTATCGGTCGACTGTCTGCAGCACACCGCAGCCAGATCTCAGTGCTAAGGCAGAGCAGAAACAAATTTACAATAGTGCACTATTTTGGTTCCCAACGCATCACTAAAAAGGTCCACCACCCTCACCAAGCAGGCTAAGAAATTGTTCTAAAAACTTCCAATTTTGTTATATATTCAGTGTTTGAATGCCAGGCACAATAAAGCCCCTGCATTATAGGATTATGCATGGAAAAGACCGACAGTGACCTTTACAACACCTCTGCACGTAAGTAATGTCCCTGTTAAAGCATGGCAGGTGTAAAACAGGACACCTGCGATCAGCTCCAGACTGAGAGAAGTGGGATGAGGATCTAGCACTGCTGGTTCCCAAGATGGTGCTCACTCTGCCTACATCTCTCTCTCTTTTTTTTTTTTTTTTTTTATTAAAGGAGTGCAAAAATTTATTTGCAGGGTCTAAGGCTTGCCTTCAATTTGCAGACTTGCCAACTCATGCATAAGTGGTATCATTTGATAAAAGAAGGAGGTTTTCAACAACAAAATTACACGTAAAAAGCCTGACTCCAGCAAAACAATGGGAAAATTTGCCACAGACTTCAACAGAGCTGAGGCGCTGCTCCCACCCTTCATCAAGAGGATCTTGTATTCATTCCTGAATTTTGGATAACACCAACAAAAAGCCAGAATTTGGGAGAGGAGGACGAGAACCACACTGCAAGGCAGAATGAAAACTCACTAATTTTCAGCATGCCACTGCCATAGCACCCTACCCTCACACCCATAACCATCGTCTGATAAAGAAAGATGGACAGAGGCAAGGTTTTAAGCTGCCACCCTTTTTGTCACAGCTGAGATTTCAACTATTGAGGCAGTTTTTGACGATTAATTGATGCAATTGCTGCTTCAAAAGGGATCATTCCTGAGTTTGGAAAAACTGTTTCATCCTCAAGAAGGTTGGGATTTATTTTCTTATTTTAGAACTTATATAAGCCAGGAGGAAATAATCTTCTTTGAGCAGAGTAACCTTTTTTTTTTTTTTTTTTTTTTTTTTTTTTTTTTTTTACACCCAAGAACAGCTGCCTAAAGGAGTGAGCAGTTCAGATGAATTTTCAGAGTTTGGGGATGCTGTTTAAAATCGCTTCCAGGAAGTGATGACTCTCACCAGATTAAAAATAAACCTTTTAAGTCCTTTTTGCCAAAGGACTTGACCTGCACACCAGACTGATAGGGACCAACATTTCTTAAATTCCAGTAAGTCTTAATGAGATGTAATGGCTGGAGAAAGTGACTATTTCCAACATCTAAATTCTGGCATCTACAATATTGAGGCAAAAAGCATCTACCCCAAATATTCAATTTACTTTCAAATCTAGCTTCCCTGCATTCCTCCCGGAGCTCGCTCCCGCTCCCCAGCAGAAGTGCCTACCTTCCCTCCCCTTCCATCCGCCAAAGGAGCCCATCAGGGGTAACAGTTGCTGTTATTTCAGAAGTGAGCCAAGGCAAATGCAAAAGTTCATCAGCAGATGCTTGCTAACGAGGCTCTTTTTCCTAGAAGTGGGTTAAAAGTGACAGCACAAGAGACTCCGCCATGGGACACGAATGGGTCATGGCCGGCAGGTGGGAAGCGAAACCTCATCCAGAACATGGTCTCATCCACGCCGACAGCAAACCACCCTCCGGGCACTCCTCTTCTTTCACTACACAGAAATTCTGATACCATCCAGAGCTGTACAACCTGAGATGCGACACCGACCACACCAACACTGCCCTCATCACACAGTAAAGTTTAAGAGTTAAAGCATAACCCAGCCCGGCTCAACTGCAGCGCTTAATTAACCACAGCGCAAAGAAAACGAGGATATGCTGAATAATTCAGGCAGCTCTTTCATGTTACTATTCTGGCATGCTGAGCTCCAATTCAGGAGGATCCTGTGCCCTCCCTCCTCCTCCTCCATCCTTGCCACCCACGTCACCCGTCACCCTCTTCAGCCGCACTGATTCAACTGTTTGTGCAGCCATGCTCTGAAACGATCCGGGAGGGTGGGAAGGGAGAGGGGTGGGGGTGGGTAAAGCAAAGCTAACCCCAAACCTCACACCATTTTCAGGGATCCTTCCATTACCACAGTGAGAAAAGACAGGGCGGGCGACGAAACAGAAGAGCAGGAGCGAGGGGAACCTCTTAAATCACATCTGCAACCAGCAGGTTAGCAAGTGGAACGACAGTCTCCGCTTGTCACGCTTGTGTTGGGCTGAACGACTCTTTACAGCTCTCCATCAGCATCACGTCAAAAACCAGAAGGACGGCAGCCAGCGGGTAGCACTGACTCTGGATTCTCTTTGTGGCTGTTTAGGGCTCATTAACTCATGAAATATATATTTAAAAATCCACGTAAGTGAGATACTTCTGGGAGATTAATAAAAGCAGGCACAGATGCAATGGGAGTTCCACCTAGTCCCCATCTGGCTGCAGCAGTGATTACAAGGCTGGGGAATTTCAGGAGCTATTAAAGACCCAGTGGGAGAAGACAGGCAAAGATAGTAATGCCGGCTGGAAACGAAACCGAATTTTTCTCGAAACCAAAAGCCTCCCTCTAAAAGGAGGAGGGTATCTTTTAATTAGACAGCCATAGCCACGCTCTGAGGAGAGGGAGAACACTTCTCTGTAAAGCGATTAAAGAAAAAAAAAAAAAAAATCCAGACCAGAGCTGCCCACCAGCTGCAGCGTTCAGCAGCATGACAAATGCAGACTTAAATAAAAGTCAGGAGGAATTTCTTGCAGAAATCTCCCACTTGTATCGCATTTGTCTGCTTGTTCTAATCATGCTACAAAACTGAAATACTGCGAGATTTTTTGGTGTGCTTTTACAGCAACGAGCAACCTGAAAACATGCAGTAAAATAAGCTCTTACAGCAAGAATTTGTACTGGCTTTTCTGCTCTGTTCCTGTTTCCAGGATTGGGGGGGGAAAGAAAAAAACACTACTACACTTTCTTCCAAAATGGATTCATTCTCCCTTGAATGCTGCTTCTCACCTAAGCTCATTTTCAGCAACTAGCAACCATTTTATCCTGAGCATGCACAGACTGCCTCCCTCCTCACTTTCAGCTGACAGTAACGGGTAAGCACCTTCTCACGTGAATAAAAATATCTGCAGGTACCCAAGGGCGCGTATGCAAACACGTTACACAGAAAACGTTCCAGAACTAATGATTTTTATCCCTGCACAGAAATGGGAGCGAGTCTCCCACCAGCTATCCCTGGGGTTATATAATCCTGATGCACGTCCACGCTTGCACTGAAATTGTGTATTAAACAACTGAAAAAAATACAAGATAAAACCATCAAGCAAGATTACAGAAGGGCAGGAAATCACATCAAACTCCAGCACCTCTTTCAGCTTTTTGGTGCAAGGCATTTTTAAAAACACTCGGAGTAGGGAGGTATCTGATGGCAGAAAACTGTTAAAAGAGTGTGTTTCTCCTCTGTAGCCTCTTCTCTATTTAACATGCAATTAAAACGCAGGAGGTGAACATCCTAACAGCAGAAGCACCTAATTTAGCAGGTTCGGAAACCACAAGGGCTCGCTTAAAAGGTTAAAATGGAAAAGCTACGCCAGTCGCAGCAGCTTGCTGAAACTTCCCCAGCATCTCCCCATCCTTTGCAGCTCTGCCATTCTCCATTCACTGGGTGAAGCCTTTTGTTTGGCACGCTCGATCCTACCTGGCAGGCGAGGCTCCCGGAGCGTTTCGTTAGCAAGCCGGCTCAAGCACCCGGTCTCTTCCCCCCATCTGGCAGCAGCAAAGCCCACGGCCGCATCCGTGCCATCCGGGGATGACTTCTTAGCTTCTGCCTGCCTCTCACCCTCGCAAGCAGAGCTCTCACAGTGCGCTTGTGGTCTTAAAGAGATAGTGCAATGAGGGTCTTAGTGATACCTTGCAGGGGGTTTTGTACCCAAGCGCTTCCATGTTGCGGAAATCCCTCTGCTTCCTGACTTTTCCTGCTGTGCATGCAGTGGAGGAGGGACAGGAGGTCGCATCATGCCCCTCTTAGCGAGTTTATATAGGACAAAAATCAAACCAGGCTTACAAAAGAACACGTAAGGTAAAAAGCTCGCCTACAGCACGTTGTAGATTTAGAAATCTGCATTGCAATGTACGAAGGGCTTGGAAAGCTTCGAAGGAGAATTAAATCACAGCACAAACTCCTCAGCAAGAAATTTTGCAACTCGTTTCCCTCGGCTTTCCTCTCGCTACCCCCAAACACAGCAACGCGCACTACCACGAACCCGTTTATTTAGCAAGTACTTCGTGAATCAATTTTCCCTTCACAATAAATTCCTCTTTTGACAGGCCATGTTTCAGAAGCCAGAGGAAGGAAAGCTGGTAAAAACAAACTACAAGCCTTTAAAAACAAACAAACCAAAACAAAAAAACACACAAAAAACCCCACCAAAGCCAAACTCCACCAAGTGACGTGTCACATGGGGAAAAAAAAAATAAATACATGAGATCAAAACAGTGCCATGCACTCTCTCCATGTTGAAATACTACAGCCAAACTTCATCCAAGAAAGAAAAAGTCAAGTTACAAAGCAAACAACTCCGAACTTAGGAAAAGGCAGGATTAATGTTGCCCATGTGACCATAATTCAATCCCGCTGTGTATACGCAAAATCAAGCCCTTAATTACAGAGGCACACGTCTGTTTTCCCCAGCATCCCCATCATCTCCACTTTTTCAACTGTCTTACAGGAATCCAGCCCCTTACACCCTTCATAGCCAAGCAGTTCTCGCTAATAAGAGAAAGAGATAATTAATATTACAAAAATCAAGACCAACATAATTCAAGGACTTTGGAAAACATTTAAAGGCTTCAGAACTACCTAATAAAATGCCAAGCTGCTGCTCAGCCCTCTCTAACCCTTCCACTGCCGATATCCGACAGCATAACCCAGCCCCAGCAACCGCACGGCGCCCAGACACGTAACATCTCCCAGCGTTACAGAGATCTTCTTTCATTTTAGGGTGGGTTTGGGGTTGTTCTTATCTGTTTGTTCAGGGGGTTTTTTTGCTAGTAGACTCCTGACAAGGGGGCCGTGCCTTTCGGTCAAACCTCAAAGGAATGAGCTGCTCCTCTGCACTGAAACAGTGTTTTTATTTTAGTTTTCTTAGACGGATGCAACTGGTCTTGTGCAATGTGATGAGATGTCAAAATGAAATACGGTTCAGAGCCCTGACTGTATCACAGGTCAAAACCAAATGGGGGATTTGTTGTTTCAATGTTTGGCACTTACTTTATTATAGCAGGGGAAAAATAAATACAAATTTGTGCTGGCACAAGCACTCAGATATACAGTCAAAGTTAAGAGCTGCAGGTGAAGAATTCGTGAAAAGGCCATGTCAGCTTTACACCAATACTTAACTCTGATATTAAGGACTAGTTCTGCCTAGTCAAATGCTTTAAAAACAAAGGAACACAATCAAAACTGTTTGTGCAGTGGCAAAAGTGAGGTTTATGGTTTAAAATTATCAAGCTACGTAACAGCACAGTACATCACCTTAAAGGTCTTTTCTGACCGAAACGATTCTATGATTCTGTCGTCATGCCCCTATTCCTGTGAACAGATGCAAACCATACTCCCAAGATTCACCACCTTCTGTAATGACTAATATCCAGAAGGTTCTTATGGCAAAAGCCATTATGAAGCCTGTTTCAACATTTTATGGCCTAATATAAAGCTCCCTACTGCAACATGTGTAGTCAATGTTCACAACCAAATTGCCATTTATCAAACATACAAATTTTAAGCGGATCAATGAAGTGTTTGTGCACACCACCTTTTTAATCCTTCATGTTATTTTGCGTATTAAATGGTAACACCAAATTTTCTGTAAGTCCTCATTTATGGGCTATTTTATGCTTGTAACAAATACCTTAAATAAAGTCTTTATCTTTTGCTTTTGTACCAGAAATACACCTACATAAATATCATTAATGTTTCACGCAGTCTCACTGGCTCCTTATGAACTGCAATCGCCTCGTTCTAAATTACCAATGGCAGAACTCTTTCTTGCTCCCCGTTTGAACTATTTGATGATAACTGAAAGTGATAAGGCTTGTCCATCCCTCTGCCATTTAAGTGCTCCCCCTTAAAGCATCATCTCCCAAGCTCTATCCGGATCCAAATGTTACAAGCAGTGAGGCTTTTGCTACTTATCCTAGCTTACGCTATACTCTAAAACAAATACTCTCCCCAAAATAAAACTTCTCTTGAAATTCATCTTGAGCTTTTTACCCAATTACGTATCATTAATCTCAGTACCAGCTTCCAAATAATCCCAAACACTTGCTTTCCCTGCTGTCTGCCACATAATGTCACCCAATCTGCGTTTGCACTCCACTGAATAGGAACAGGGCAGCAGCGAGAGCTTTCAAAAGGGAAGGGGCACACAAACCCCAGTGAACCTGACAGCCATTGAGAAGACAAATTTCCAAGGCTCCTCTGAAAATCGCAGCTTGAAAGGAAAATGTGACCTTCAAATGCTTACTGAAAAGCGCGATTTGCCTCTCCTTCCCCCAGCATCGCTGCTGCTGGGATCTAGCATCCTCCAGCAATTCAGATTCCTCCTCCTCTCCCTTCGTGAGCAAATCCTGACACATTTCAGAGGTGCTCTGATGAACGCTGCTCTGTATCTGCAGATGCGTTTACACGTCCGATTGCACTGCCGAACTCCAGCGTGGCACACCATAAATACCTGCTGCATAACCTAGTGCTTCTTCCTGACTGAACATGCTAAAGCTGCACTGCAGCGGCCACATTCACAGTGCAAGTTCTATTTATACCCAAGCATATGCACATCTCCAAATCCTCCAACTTAATATTTTTTTCTAATATCCATTCCACAAAACATCTATTTCCAAAGTCTTTCTTCCTACATACATCCACTCTGCAACATGTTTTTCCTCCTCATTGACCCCCCTGATGTGCAGGTAACAAATTGCGCTGCATTCTTTGCACCAGAAATTCCTTCACAACCTGTTTAATACCAAGGCAGGCATTCAAGATACTATTTCCCACCTGGTTAATCATTAATGATGATAAACTAGATCAGGCCCTTCGTCAATCTATGACGCGTACCAGACATCATCGCTGTGTAATACAACACTTTGTTACTTATCACCATCATTTCCTTTTAGTCTTCGGTCCACGTGTGATACGTCTCACAGCCAACACAAACGAGAACACCAAAGGAAAGTGGGGGTTAGAGGGGAAGATAACAGAAAAAAACCCTCTTTGTTGCAAATTAACTGTATTTCCAGCATCTCATAATGCTTTCAAATAAAAATCAGCAATATTAAGAGCACCAGCTGTAGGCAGCTGCAATAGTTACACCTGCAGGCAAGCACCTAATTATCTAGAGCTCATTACTTTCAGGCTCAGTTTTGCATCTCTAAATTAAAAGGAACTGGAGACAGCTCACCAGCACGTAATCATCCCCAGACCTCACCTCACCCTGATGCATTTCATTCAGCCTGCAAGCCGTCAGGAGTGAGTTTATCAGGGGAGCTGTCAGCCAGTACACTAGATCAGTGCAAATGCGACAAAAACCCAATCAATTATTTTGCCCAATATGAATGTGTTTCTAAGGGCAACCTGATTTTGTTACTTCATCTCTGTCTTCTTCGACTGCAGCCCCAGCATCAATGCAAATTGTCTATTTTCAGCTTAGACCTGGAAAGGTTGTTCAGGGTGGAAGCAACTGTATCTAAACCCCACTAATCCTGCTGGGATTTTCCTTGAAGCGTGGTGTTCGTGGGCGGGGGGACGGGGCTGGAAGTGATGGACTGAATATTTTTGTAACTGTGAACTTTGTCCTACGTGTATTTTTAACCGCAGCATCTCCAGGAAGGGGGTTTTCAAAGCACAGCCTGAATAAGGTTAAATCCAAGTTTGGACCAAGCTGCAAAATATTAGTAATTAAAGGAAAAAAAACAACCAAAACTGAACACAAAGGCACCCTGGATCATGTCTGTGCCAGCTCAGGTAACAGGTAATGCAAGGTGAACAACGTGCCCAGAAAGCATCTCTTGCTCAGCTACAGAAAACTTCTCGCTAGCTGACTTGTTTTATGGAGGAAAGGGACTATTAAGCTAAAACATCAGCCACTTCCATAGATTATAAATTCATATTTTACCCTTACAATATACGGACTCTTCCAATAGACGAAAAAGTCAACAGATTTCATCAGCTCCCTTCAGCTGGAAACTCATGGCACTACCTCTCCAGAGAGGCAACAGCATCAGGGGGAATATGCCAATGTAGCCTTAAAATTCCATTTAATTTTAGGAGGGTTATTTATGATTGTACTTCTCCATGGTAATCAAAACTCCCATTACGCTGCAGAAAACAGGCTACGCTCAGGAACTTGAAAGAGCCCCGTTACTTTTCAACCATCCTGCCCTGCTTGGCCACCGCTCCTACTGCTCAGAGTGATTTTTCATGGTCCTCCAGCCACAGCCCCAGTTGAGGGACCTTATAAAGAGCCCAGAATATTAAGGTGGAGGAAAAGGCTCAACAGGGTGAGCCTTGGTGACCAGCACAAACACTGGCTGAGCTCTGGAGAGTCTGCTGGAAGTCAGAGGAACATCGTGGGCCAACAGCCCAAGGGGAGATGACAAATGAAGCCTGCACTCCAAAACACACCAAGTCCATCAGGAGCAGAGATGTGTTACGCCACCACTGTGTACACCCAGTCAGCTTTGAGCAGCTTGGCATCAAAAACGAAACCCAGAAGTCCCCAGCAGGGCAATGCCAGGAAGTTGGGCTCATGCCATGCGGTACTGGGCTAACTATCTCTTAATATTACATGAAATTGCTACAGATCTTCTCTGCCAGGGCTGTGCTGCTCTAATCAATTATTAAGCTTTCCTTTGCTTTCCAACCAAGTATAGAGTGCAAGGCATGGGAATGATGGGTTTAGATGGTGCTGCCTCTTTACATCTGTATATGAAAGGCAAACCTGGATTTTTGTTTGCCATCCTCAGAAGATCTACACCAAGACGTCATTTCCTTATTTCTTAAAACACGTACGATCTGATCAATACACATAGTCATAGCAGTCAGAGTGCATCTGTAAGCATCCTACAATGTGTATACACACCTTTATAGATGATTTGTACACATATAAAAATGGGAGGAAGTGAACCCGCATCTCCCTGGTGCTGTTTCAGCAGGAGCTGCATGCCCCCAGCCACATGCTGGGAATAAATCACATCAGTTGTGACCCGGGTAAGATGTATGTCACCCTGCTATCCAAAAATGGGGCTACATGCACGGGGAACTCATTTCCAGCTGTCTAGGAGGCCCCACAACTGCAAAAGATCTGAGGGTCAAGAAACCGCTGAGGTTACCAGAAGAATACCAGGATGAGGATGGGTAAGGAAATCAACTTTTAAATTGTCCTGTCCCTACAACACAGCCACTCCATACCTGAAGGCTCAATACTCACCTCCTGACGCTCAGTAGTTCCTCTCAAACTTTTTATTTTGCCTTTTCAAAATCCAAATCCAGCACTAACGGGGAGGAACTGATTTGGAAAGAAAGCAACTCAGGCGGCTGGATGCTCTCAGAGCTATTCCGAGCGAGTTCCTAACCTGAAAGAGGACAGGCAAGCCGGCTCTCCGGGCTCCTTGGGGCGAAGGAAGTCACAGATAGCATCTACAACAAGTCAGGTGGCATCAACGCAAAATTACTGCCATGAACATGTAATCCAAATAGCAGGTGCCTGCAGGCAGAAGGACACAATAAGAGACATGGTATTAAGCTGTCATCCGGCAGCGGCACTGCCAAAGAGGTGGTGGTCCTGGCCTCTCTCAGTCGCTTGCCCCGTGCCAGTGTGAGCCCATTCACCGCTGCTCAGTCAACCAGACCGGGGAGCAGATTTCAATTAAAATGAACCTTTTCTTCCCGACTTTGTTTGCCACCCAGCCATGCCGACAACTGTGTTAGCCTCAAGCACAGGACCAAGCAGGAACAGAGAGATGGGGAGGCTGCACCATAAAATGCTCTTGCTGTAGTTTCCTGAAGCACACCACTGGCACATGACGTAAGCTGCAGGGATGTATTAACTCCAGAGGCAGCTGCTGAGATGACCTAAACATAACATAGCGATCCTAAATATTATTCCAACTTTAAACCGCAGCATAAAATGTTTTTCCAAATATATATATATATATATTTAGCACTCCCAAATGAGAATGCAAGCAGATCCTCCTTAAGAAATCATGTTCTTGAAAGACAAGGTAATAGTCTAAACCTTCAGAAACTGAATTCACAGCATGACAGCCATCAAAGTTTTACAAATCATACAAGCTTTGGAAGGTTTATTCAAAGGATGGAAGTTCAACATGGCTGGAAAAGGAGGAGGTACACACACAAAGGAAAAGAGATGAACCGTAAGCATCAGCTCAATCAGCTTAAAACATGAGGGATGGAAAGACCTCGGTAAAATAAAAGGTAATAACTAACAGCTTTTAATTTTTTTCCTTCTCAATTACAGAAAAGCCATCCTTCATTTGCACTCGTCACCCTCGGAGGCTGTCCCAGCTAACTGGCAGACTTGAACACACTGTCAATTAACAATCTGGAAGCTACAACTACAGGTACAAAACATAAAAAACACCCAAACTGAGTAAGTAGTAAGCTTTTAGTTGACCACAGACAGTGAGGTTTCTCCCAAAATTATTTACGTAGCTTGGCAGCAGCTGCTAAATCACCTTCTGTGCTCCAAGATGATCCAGACATCTGCACATTCTCACGAAGGCAGCAGGTCTCCTACCCCAAAATGCCAGAGGGTCAGCAGTTTGTGGATTAGCTACTCCAGACACTAGGATAACCCAAGAACGTGATTTAAACAGGAGAAGCCTTCAGGATTTCTGATCAAGAAGCTCTTCCAGACATTCTCACACTCCAAAGTAATTATCATTTTAGTGGCAGTTCACAAGCCTAAACAGCTCAGCTGCTTCTTTTAATTAGAAGATTTTACGCGGCTATTAAACCCCTACTATTTCCTGAAATGAGACACAGCTCTGAAGCTCCTCTGTCACCCAAATACTTATTTTTGTGACCCTGAGAAAAATAAAACCGCTTTTAGTGTCAGCCAGCAAGCTTCCTACCTCTAGAACAAGGGAGCTCACCTTGCTTAACACAGCCCTTGCAATAGAAAAAAATAAATCTCATCTCTCTGTTCAAGAAAAACACCACCTCTATAGCAGCAAAATTTATTGTGCAAGTGACTGAAGTGAGTGGTTCTTGCTGTTTCACATGGCTCTTCCAATTCACATCCCTCACTTCCACTGCACAGGGGACAATCCTGGATCAGAACCAGAAACAGCAGGGAAAAAGCCCCAGTTCTACATCCAGCAATTCCTCCATCAGTTCACGTCTGGGTGGACAGGTAGGGGAAAGAAACAGAGACTTCAAAGGTGCTAAAGCTTGCAGTTTAAGGGATGATTTACCCCTTGCACTCCTGGAGTATCACTTAGAAACCTTTAGGCAGCACTGTTAATTAAAGGGGCAAAAGGGAATAATTCCAGGTCACAGAGTAGACACAATGTCCCTGGGAAAGGGGGGGAAAAAACCAAAAGCATTGTTCCCTGAGGGCGCAGTGCTTCCCTTGCCCCTGCCACAAGCACAGGGCTGTTACTGGGATCCCTAAACCAGCCCAGCTGCTAAATGGTGGCAAGCCACTCCAAGACACCCACACACTTCTGCCACCTCCCTTCAGTAAGGGCTAACGATCACGAGACTCTTTGGAGACCCAGCTCAGCCCTGTGATTCAACAGAAAAATAGGGGTTTTTTTTCTTGGCTGGGTGAAGTTTTCCGTCAATTCTGTGAGCTGATTTACATCACCGAACACTCACATGATCCCAGACAAGGGAACTGGCATGAAGACCCAGCCAGCGAAGGCAGACCTACACTTTCAGCGGCAGCTTGCAGGTACATCTCTTTAACCCTAACATGAAACTACATCCACCAAAGCACCTGCCTTCACCCGAGACACCCAAAAATCAACACTATGAAGTCAGTGCCTTTCTCAGCTGGGGCACAATACTCCATCTTGCTCCGTGGCTTCTCCTCTTTTGCACTAGAGTAGAGGAATTGGGCATGGGGTGAAGTTCAGCTGCGTACGCACCACGCTCTTCAATGCCTCCTCCTCTGCTTCCACGCCTCTGCCAAACTGCTGTAGCCTACGGCAGAGCCAGACGTAACAGCCCTGAGGGGCCTAAACGAATTTTGCAAGCTATGAGAAAGCAAACAAGCAGAGCAATGGGCACGTTCACACCAGCTGAAGTCACAAGCAGCTCTGTGATCCTCTAAGATTATTTTTGTCCTTCACATGAGACAGCAGGGAGGTAAATCTTAGTAGGATGCAGCTTATTCCTGAGAGGGATGGAGTCTGCGTAGGTGAAGGAGAAAGCGAGTGCCCCTTTACAGAGCACATGGGCAAGAACGCACGCAGACACTCACAAAGACCATATGAGCTCCAAGGCAGCAAGCCCTAGGAGGGACACACAAAACTTGTCGTGCATTTACCAAAAAAGAAAGGAAACAAGTGGGAAAAGCAACACAATCTGAGAACAGATTTCCCACGGCTTCCCTTGAACAGTGTGAGATTTCTTCTCGACAGTACTAGCAGATTTGAAGTCTTATAATTCTTTAATTAGTAATTCATTTCAGTGCCATTAGTTCATTAACACACTGAATCTTTCAGGAGATGTTTTACATACCACCTTGAACATGCCAGTTCTTGCCTCCCTTCTGGAAACACGCTTTGGAGAGGGCACCCTTCCATCACCAGCATAACCCCATCCTGGGCTACCAAGTGAGTGCAAATCCTGCAACTACATCCCTACAAATACTCCCAGTATCATTTATATAAAAAATAAATAATAATAATAATAATAAAAAAAAAACCCCAATAAAAACCAAAACCACGTAGCTGCTACAGTCAAGCCAAGCCTCGATGGATGTTTAGGATCAGGCTGTTCTTCCACAAACCCTTGACCAAAGATGCGTCTATAAACACCATGTCCAATAAAACCCAAGTGGTGATGCATGGATGCCTTAATGCCGATCATTAATGCAGCTGCGCAGGCATGTAGTTGGAGGGCTACGTGGTGATGCTCCAGAACTCGAACATAAGACAAGGCTACTCACGAGTCGAGCTGCATCTCTACATTATCTGCCAAGCTGCAGGCAGCTATGCCGAAGAATTTTAAATTCTCCATTTTCTGGTTTAGGGATTACGCGCTCTGGGAAAGGAGACTACTAGCATGGGGGACAGGGAGTGAGGAAAGATCATGGACAAGGTTTAGCTTGGGTGCTGATGAATTCATGCAGCGCTCCCTACCCTGTTCAGTGCGCTGGCAGACCAGTATTTATAGGAAAGTGATAATAAATGCAGCATTGAGCACTAATTTACACACAGTGAATCTTTTAATGGATGTGACAATCAAAACGCAACAGCCAACACTGGAAAAAAAGTAAAATCAAGGTATCTACCATTGAAATTATGCAGAAGGGTCTCACAATTCAATATACGAGCTATTCCCAGCTGGCACAACGAGCTACAGGGCACATGCCTCTACTAGGCAGTCACTTCCAGCCATCTGAGGACTTCAGAGGAGAAGGGAGGGAAAGGGAGGAGGTGGCCATCTGCACTCAACTGAATAAAGTTCCTGACCATGAATTTCTGAGGGTTTTAACCTAACGGACCTGGAGACAGAAGGCTGAAGGCCTCTCTCTCCTCCCTGCAGAGGTAAACCAGGAGATGACTGTCATTCAGCCTTTCTCCATCCAAAACTTCTGCCCAGAAGCTGCTACACACAGTATCAACAGCACCTAACCTGTAGCTGCTAACAGGCTCACCTGTGACATAGGCATACATATAGATATGCCTATATAACGGGGGGGGGGGGGGGGGGGGGAGAAAAAGACATGACCAAGGGACAAGACTTTTAAAAATAACCCCTAATGCCAGAGAGATGGGGCTGCTACCCAGACAACTTCCTCTCTTTTGTCTAGTTCAGACAATTTCATACAAAGGTCCTCAAAGAAGGAAGCAATGCTGGTCCTGGAGGCCATCAGGCTGAAAACTCCTTGTTCAGAAAGGAGTTTCCAACTCATGCTAATTCGGTGCATGAAGTTATCTGACACAGCTGGAGAAAGAATAATTTAGCAGAGCCTGTGAAACTGGCTGCAGTCTGTTCTAAATTTATTCAAGATATGGTGTATTATCTTGGATACCCGGCCCATGGCTTCATTAACGGAAGAGGTCCCTTGAGGCAGGAACCAGTTTTTGGGCCCAGGATCCCGCAGTGCCAACAGGCGGATCACCAATTCAGGCACAGCGTGGCTGCTCTCAGCACCGAGCAGCCTCCCAGCAAAGCTCCTGGGACAGAGTTGGACGATTACACTGGGACCTTCCCCATCAGAGCTACAGGAACTGGGGCCAAAGATCACCAGGAAGCATTTCTGGGCATCTGTCATCCCTGTAGCAAGCAACCACACCATTTGCTAGAGAGGTCACACACACACAGATATTTAGATCACCGTTATGAACTTCCACATTGGAGACTATCTGTTTCATGGGGAGATATTAAAGCCTCTTTAATTCAGGAACAATTAAAGCATCCCCATGTTGCACAGCAAAACCAGGGAGTGATGTAGATTTTTAAGCAGATTTAACTTTAAACAATTTTTCATGGATGCCCAAAGCACTACATGTGGCTTTCAAACAGCTATTGCATCCCTATCCACATAAAGAGCTCTCATTCCATAATATTCCATAATCTTCCATAATACTTCAAGATGAAAACTATCCCGCCCTTCTCATTCCTCCCCAGTCATTTCACTATTCGTTCTTCTCCGTTTTCACAGCAGATGAAAAGATTACAATACACTGAGACTTTTCTTGGCAAATAATGTCATTTGATGGCAGAAGAACTGAAAACTGTAATAACCACTCATGCAACCAAGTGGTTTTAATATAAGCCAAGAGTTTCTGAGGTCAACTCTTACCTGCACAGCACAAACAGAGCCTTTATTTTTCAAGTAAGGAAAAGCTACACTGAATCAGAAAGCAGCATAAAGAAAATACATTTCAAGTGCATTTATGCTACCCACTACCAGTAAACTAACTTTTAATTTCCCCAGATACTTCTGAAATATATTCCTTAAATACTGCAACAGAAACAGCAATTCAGAAGCATTTATAAGCTTTGCATCCAAGTATGAACAAAGTCCTATTTGCAACATCCAATAAAAGCAACGGGTTTATGACTTTCCACCCATGACTGAAAACCCATACCCCTTTAAAAAAAATAAAATAGGTGCTAATCACAAATACCTGCAGCATTTGGGTACCAATTCTGCCAGCAGCAGTTTTACTAACCATATCCTTGGATTAACATGCGATCCTGTCCCTGTTTTCTAACATCAGCTGATACTTTCTGCGATTGGCACTGAAGTTGGGTGCTGTCAGGCTTGCACCCCCACCCGCCCCAACCCAACCCAACCCACATCACCCGGACTTTAGCAACAACGAATGCAAAAAATTCTTTAGCAACAATGAATGCAAAAAAAGCTACCTCAAAACTAGGTGAATCTCACATTTAATCTGAAGCATTTGGGTCAAGTCTATGTTTCAGAAAGGAATTTTTAAGGACCTGGAGACAAGGGCTTTGCAAAAACTAAGAATCTGCAGAGATAACTGAGTTTTCTTTAAGAAAAAAAAAAGAAAACAGATTCTGTAGAATTCAAAAGCATTCAAGTACAGCTAACTAACAAAGCTCTTCAGAGACCATCTCAGCTAATTAAAATGTGCAGATGTCCAAGCTGAGCTAAGCTGTTCACAACTTTTCACACACATTCACTAAATGGATTAATTGACAATATAGATAATGATAGAATAATTTATAGTAAAAATGCATGCAATTTCAACATTTCTTTAATTATGTCCATGTCAGAATGCTTCTAAAACATGCATACTACCTGTGGATTTGTACAAGGTTTCTTAGGCACCCAACCTTGGTCAGTTTGCTGGAAAAGCTGCTTCTTCAATTAAGTGAAATATCAAGCATGACATCTTTTCATATTTTAAATATAATCAGAAGTAATTGTATATACATCTTGCTATGTGTTCCTCCATATTTTAAGAGCCCATTGCCAAGAGAAAGTAATTTGCAAGGTCAGCTATTTCATCAGTCATCTTCATTTTTATATAACACCACCTTTCTTCCATTTCATACCGCGTAGTATTAATCTTTACCATACACCCACCACAACCAACAGCGCTCTTGAAGGGAGAACCCAACTGGAAATCCCCAACAGGATTTCTGGACCTCGAATTCCGATTCATTTCATCAAACTTGCTATAGCCTGAAGTACTTCGCCTTGTCTACATAAAAAGGCTTTTTCTTGTTGTTGTTTAAATGGACACTTACATTTGAGTTGGCTATATTAGACCAAACATGCTTAGAGATGCTTCTTAACACATCATGATGAAGAGATACAAGTCCTTTTACAAAAATAAGAAACCAAAAAACTTTTGCTAGGACAAGTGAGAATCTGTGCACAGGTAAAGAAAGAGAAGGCTATTTTCCAAGGAAATCTACTTGGTTAGGTGGGTAAAATTGCCTCCTCTAGCAAGTCTGCGATGCCACTCACTATCCTGCAATAACAGAGCCCTACAGCAGCAGGGAAAACTGCATCACGCCACTACTTTGAGGACAATCTCTGTCCTAGACCAGGCTAGCTGCTGCCACAGCACCTAAGGTAAAGACAACAGGTATAAACACTGGCTGATAAATACAAAACCAAATCCCCAAGGAAATCCACAGACGATCCCACTGACAGGAGGGAGTTACTTTCCACTCTTTTACTAGAAAATAAATCCCCTGTTACGGCATAGAAAACAGCCCTGAAAAAGAAAAACCCTTTAGGACTTTTGTTCCTTACTGAAGGGATCGGGGGAGTCAAGCTTTGACTGCTACTGTTGCTTCCAAGGGGGAAAAAGCCTCCTCCACCTGAGGAAAGCCTCCTCCCACTGAAAACACAACCCACCGGGCTCCATCCTCTTTGGTTTCCATAACTAAAGGGCTGGTGAACCGAGGAGAGGAGTCAGCGCAGCTCATTGGGCCATCCAGGGAGGCAGGCGCTCTCGAATGGAAAAATGTGAGCACTCTTTAGGACCCTCCAAGTGGCGATGGGAATTTGAGATCTGCTGAGATATGGAAACACGCACAGCGAAGCAGTTTACTGCACGACAGGCGCAGAAACGGGGCCGTCAGCCAAGAGGAAAAAGAAACATTAACGCTAGAGAACAGAGCTCAAGCAAAAAGAATGTAACACCATGAAGCTCCTATTAAAAATTAAAACATTGATTTTATTATGGATACACTCTGATTCTCACTTTGTTTTAATTTCATATTACTTTATCTGGCATCTGCTGATTTGCTACATTTTAAGAAGTCACTGAAATAAATACCGAATGATCAGCTTTTGCATGCTTTTACCGCTATCAGGTCTATCATGCTCTTGATGCAAAAGGAGAGGGGCTCTCATATTTGTAAAAGTTAAAAATAATAATAATCAAATTTTTTCCTACAGTGGCATTCCTTCCCTTGGCTGTGGATGTCATCAGAAAAGCACTTGGTTCTAGAACAGTTTCTGTTTCATGACATCTTTTAAGAGCACAGAAACGGGTTCACACACTCAGAACAACAGACTGAGTAACAGTTATTACGTGTCTGGCTCTGACCCCAGATGATTCCAAGAGCCAAGGTCTCACCTGGAGCTTCAGCACAGGACTGAAGGACATCTCCTCCTCTATTTCAAGCCAACTCCTGAAGCACAGTGACTGACAGCATCCCCACAACCTGGTTGAGGTTGGGGTTTTTTTGGCAAGTGCAGCCAAGCTGAGGACACATCTCCTCTATAACCTCCCGGAGGCAAAGCGGGAGGAACAAGGCGTTTCTCAACTTCCTAAAACCGTCACAACAAGAACCATGAGAGAAGAAGTTTGAAAGACAAGCTGAGTGAGCAGCTACGTTTGTTCCGTTTAAATTTCAGCTACCGCCCTTTCTCCTCCTGCATCGTGAACCGAGTGACACAGGCTGGGTTGAACACCACCAGGCAAGCCACTGCTTCGTCCAGCTCACTCCAGCCTCCATACGGCAGCAGAGCATCCCCAGGCCAGCCTTCACATTCTACCTTCACAAATGTTCCAAAAAATGTTAAAATTAAAAAATCCCAATAATTTTTTAACATTGCTCAGCATCTAAGGGTGAAGCACGTACATGGATTTGGGTGCAACCACACAGAGCGTTGCAATATCTTGCTGCCCAAATTAAAAGATTCGGCTCTGAGCCCAGTGCTTACACGTTTTGCACTGGGAACAAGGCAGGCGCTACTGATGTCTCTGCTCATCCACGCCAGCTAGCGAGGCAGAGCTCAGACGAGCCGTCTGCCCGAGATCCTGCCTTCCCCTCATGTTTTTGGGGCCTCCCCAGTCACTGAATCAACCAGCTCACAACACAGCCTGCAATGGCTTCCGGGACTCACGCTATTCAATAACTCCTTTGAGCAAGGACAGCTGACTTGCTTTCTTTGGAGAGACGTGGATGATGGTGGAGCATAAGAAATGGGCATTTATGACATTTGGGAAGAGAAAAAATAAATTTTGGGTTCTCACACACACACACACACACACACACAAAAAAGCTTCTGAAATCCAATAGGTACTTCGTAAAAGGGGCAAACAACAGTGCCAGGTATTCCTCAAGCACCTGAGTTTTGGTCTCCTACCCCACTCCCTGCACAATTCTGGCATGGGGCCACGCCAAACCATCTGTATCCCTACGGAGTAAATCTCCACCTACCTATTTCCAAGCAGGTTCAAATCTCCAAAGGAGAAAACCCAGTGTAAACAGACCTCAAGAGGACAGACACATGAAACTGAAGAGTCTGCATAAAAAGCAGTACTATCAGAATCAGTAAGAGGATGTGAAAAAGCAAGCAAGTTAATCTTTATTTCCCGGCAGAAGAGCTGGAGCCGAAAACACAGAGATGGGAGGGGAAATGAAGGAAGATGATGCAAGGGCCTAAAAAAGAAAAGTTGATCAAATTATTTCAAACATTTGAAAAGCCATGGAGCTAGCCCAACAGCTGGATGCAAATCCGGCCACTCTTAGTACAAGCCCCCCAATAAAACAAAGGCAGCAGCTCAGCTTGTCATTTTCTGACTCATCTCCTGCCTTTGGTACTCGAGCCACACCAGGGAAACAGAAAAGCTTTCTCCAATATCAGTCCAAATAGGAAGAGGACTATTGACCCAGCTTTAGCAGCTGCAGGCATTTTTTTTTTATCACCGCATAAGTCAAATATACACATTTAACACACTGGATTCTTCTGCTCAGGAGGTGCGCTCCCATAGGTACTTTTGTCAGTTCAGCTAAGCCAGTATTAACATGCATGCAATTGGATTTTATGTTTTTGGAGTAGGAAAGGCTTAAGGGACTAAAACAGGGATCGTCATCCCTTCCCTTGTCTGATGGAGCTGTCCCTGGTATAGTTGAGGGGGTCAAGACCCCTCCCAACTTGGCCACATGGACCCCCCTCCAGCCATCCCACTGCTGCTTCCCACCTCCACACTCCAACCATGCTCCCAATAATTCAGTAACTGATTGGAGAGTCCTGGGCTGATGGTTATGCCTTACAAAATCTCTCTTTACTCAAAGCTAATCAAACCTGAGTCTGAGCATTGGCATTTTAAGTCCGGAAGCACAGCCCTATCTGTCTGAGCACCACATAGGCCTGTGGAAATCGCCACAAATATGCAGCGCTCAGACATCAAAGACAGGAAAAGAAGAGCAGTAAAAAGGGCACCCAAGGTCAAAACGTATGCCAGAGCTTTTAAACCCAAGACTTTTATTACAACAAGTCTTCCATAAAGGCTTGCAGAGGAAGATAGCAGATTTGCCCCCCCTCCCAACAGAAAGGGAGCTCAGAAAACCTGGGTTTCAGCAGCCGTAACGCAGCGATCGGGTGGATTTTTGCAACAAGCAATGCTGAGGTGCGCTGCACTTTTGGTAGCTTTGGGAGCAGAGGGAATGAGCACAGCATACCTCACTTAGGGCTAAGTGTGCAAAAATCCAGCAAATTTGGTCCAATCCCAAGGTCACCCTCTACCACCAAAGGGAGAGGCAGCAGGGCGGCTACAGGATTTCACATACTGAAGACGCAAAGAAAACAACTTATTTTTGCTTCGTTGGGAAAGTTTTGGCCTTAAAGAAAAAACCAAGTAGGACGGACAATTTGAGTGTTGTCTCACGGACACATTCCATACTTTTTAAGTAAAGTGAAGGCCCCTAGGCCTTCAAATTCATTTCCGCTTTGATCCGCAAGAGCCTAAATTTATTAGCCTTCTAGACACGCGGCAAGGCTCATCTCTTTGTACAGGAAATTGGAAGGAATTCAGACAAGGCTTTATTTAAAGTTCAGACTCCCCCTATTGGGCTATGCTGCCACACAGCGATTTTACCCCAGGCATTCACTTGCACACCTAACCCCCCTGCCCAAAAACCAGAACCAGATCCTTGACAAGAATAACAGAATTAAGACAACACTTGCCAAGGCGTGAGGAGCGTTTGCATTTGTGTGGCCAACCAGTTGTGAAGTTTTCCCTGGCTAAAGTAACCCCTTCTGAGCAATTAATGAAATATTTGCCTTTTTTTTTTCATTCATATCACGAAGGAAGCCTTTCAAACACAAAGCTACATTTGAGATGACGGTGAGCTTCCTCCCCAAGAGCAACAACATGAACCAGACCCATGTTTTACTGAGTGGCTTCAAAGTATTTCAAAATCTGTTTTAACCCATATAATGGGGTGGTGCCAAGAAGTAGGAGACAAGCAGAGAAGCACTGATTCCTATTTCGCATGTGTAGGTATACACCGATTTAGAAAATGCTACAAAAAAATTCGCAGTAAAGCCTCACTGAAAAATCCACACTCAAAATGATCAAGTATTCTGCAATCAGACAGATCCATGCCTCTCCAGAGAGGTGGCAAAGAAACGCCGACATAGGCAGATTCTCCTGTATTGCTGTATCTATCTGAAGTTGGTTTAATTTATTAAAGACTATGGGACTTAAAGCCTTCAAGTCCTTTAAAAAAACCAACATACACACATGGGTACTTTCTCATCGGGAAAGTTAGGCAATTGCTCTTTCCTAACTGCAAGGCACACGATGGCTGGTAGAGAGTGATGAACAGTCATGTCTGGGGCTACTTTTTTCCAGCTTGAAACAGTGTGCTCAGCATCCATCTATTAAAAAGTTTAAGTCATTCTCCATTAAGGGAAAAAATAACTTGTGTCTCATGACAAGTATTTCTTCTGCCACTTGCTCAGGCCCCTCCACGAGTCTGAATGCCATTTTTCTCCCTGCTTGTCACGTATTCACTACAGTATTACACTGTCCTTCAAAAGGCACAGAAATACAGCCTCACTTACTTCTCTGAACCCCACAATTTACACTCCAGTTAGGAAATGCTAGCCAAAGAACAGCCAGCTTTACATCCCATTGAAATTTGGTTTAGAGGACCGAAAAAAACAGCTATTTCTAGAAAAAAGGTGCGCCAAGGTGCTTCAAACCCTGGGACAGTCTTTGTGGTCATCTCTCAATTGCAACGACATTGCTGACACTGTTTCATTTGCACAATCAAATTCATCGCTGTCCTGCTCTCCCAGTTTGTTTCACCCATCAGTACATTCAATTTTGGAGCGCGCACACACACCCCAAATCACTGTCTGCGCTTCACGGTAAGAAACAATTGCTCTACCTCGATCCTTACTCCTGGCAGCATTTACATTTATTTTTGCATGCCTGATACGCACCAGCGCTCTCCATCAGCTGCTTCCTAACATTTTATTTCCAGGAATTAATTCCCATACTGATGTTTCATAACGATTAGAGAGCACCTACCAGTAGCTTTCAGATTTACTAACACGGAATTGGGAAAAGGAGCTTTCATTTCTCTCGTCTCTACCTACCGGTAAGAGGAAAGCCCCTCGCATACCCACTCACAAACTAAAGTCAGTTTAGGATGATGCTGAACGACTTTACAACTGTTGAACAAAACTCTCCAACTCTATACTGCCACTTAGCAGAAACAGCTGTTTTAATAAGCGCTTACATCTTTAGCTGGCTAATGCAATAACAAAATTAAACAGGACAACATGGAGACTAATCCAACCGGGGCGGGGGAAAGCCATTTAGTATTCCCAAGCACTGAAACAAGCCATTTAGTCTCCGCGTGCACGCAGCCCGCACAGGCGTTAACGTTCCACAACCACGTTCTGCTCTTGGAAGGATTTGCCAGGATCTGTTTACACAATCCACTTTTCCCTGCTAAAGGCATGAAAGAAAATACTCTGCGGAGAACGTAAGAGGCAACACGTTCTCTCCCCAGCTTTCTGCAACTTTTCCTGCAAACTGAGCAAACAAAATCAATTCAGAAATATCAGTGCTGCTCCTGAAATGTATTAACAATGAGAGTGAGGGCTGCTGAAAGAGAAAGGGGGGACTGAAAGTATTAACAAAAGCCCACAGCACACTGGCTGTGGCTAAAGCTAGAGCCTGAAAGACTTCTTTGTCTTTCTGGTCAATGCAAGCCTATTCAACAGCCCGATATATAGCAGAAAGAAAGTGAGGGTGGGAGGAAGAAGAGTCTTGTCTCTTTAGGGGACGTCTCCTCAGCTGCCAAGCTGCAAAGCAGAGAGAGAGGGGACTCTCGCATGAACACAGAGCTGCTTTCCAAGCGGCCCGTAACCCAGGCATTGTCTATTAACAAACGCCAACTGAAAGGACATGCTCTGCTCGCGCCCAACCTTACTCGACCAAGGGACACACATTCCAGGCACTGGACATCTAGTTCCCAAAAAAGCCTCCAAGTGCAACATAAATAATAAGCTATAGAAAATAAACCCCCTATTTCTGAAAGTCTGCTGGCTTTTCTGCGATCCCTTCCTCCCAACAATGAGCTATTGTTCCACTCCTGGTACTGAGGAAATGTTTGTGTTCCTTCTCCAGGTCCTCTGCATTTAGAGACCTGCTCCTCATTTCAAGATAATTACCCAACATGCTACAAAGCACACAAGCCTTTCACAGTTCAAGAGAAAATAAATTTAATATTGATTTAACCAAACAAACCCAACGCCCCTTTCCTCATTTTCTTAGCATTACTGTAAAAACTCAGCAGAGCTCAACATCTAACCAAGGTTGAAGGAGGAGACTCCCAGTTGATACTAGTGTGTTATTTAACATGGACACACATGACCACCAGCCTGACATGCAGGGTGATGACAGTGAGTGCTGCCTTGAAGACACTGACGCTTGCTGGGGCATATTTCTTCTCCCGCATGTTGCAATAGGGAGACACACAAGCTCCTCACCCCGGCCACACAGCCACAAGCACCAGGAGTGCGTACTCACGTGTCTGCAAGGCTAGACCCTCCACATGGTTTAAGACGCTGCCATCACATACTTTCTTGTGAACTGCACGTCCCAAGGAACATAAATACTCTGCTGTAAAAACCAAGAGCAGCGAACGCACATACATCTAGGCTTGCTCCTCATCTCTCCTACACTGAGTGCTCGGTGCTCGCTGCGTGCTGGAGCCTGTGGCCAAGGAGCAAAGTGTGAACTCTCCCTGCTTCTGAAGCCCTGACCGCTGCAGGAGCCAAGATTTTGATGCTGGTAAGATCACTGCAAAAAGGTTTCTGCAGCAAGCCTCGCACATAACCATACAAAGCAAACACTTAAGTGAGAAAAAACAACAAAGTGCGTATTTCCACACCTTTAACATTTATTCGTCTAACCGTAGCATGCAAAGGGGACAGCACAGCAATCGCCAAATGAACCTACTATAGAAGGAGCTCTCGCATGCTTCGCTCGCAGGATGCACACAGCCTCGCTCAAAGGAAACCTGAGCAGGCGGGCTCCATTTTCCTCCAGCAGCCTTACTTGAGATAGCCACATGAAAGGCAAAGTTGGTCAAATCCTGTCTTTTTGCACCACCACACAAGCTAACCCATACTGCTGCATTTAAACACTTCACTTTCGTGGACTCCGCATCTATTTTTGGAGTTGACCAAGGGGCAACAATTCTTTATAGAAAGAAGCAAACTAATTTATTTGCCTTAAAAACAAAGGCTTCTTAATTGCAATCAGACCAATAACTTCTGCAAGAACAGCTTGTAAAGATAAAAACTTCCCCCCCTCCGTGTCGTAGCTTAACTAAAAGGGAGTAAAACTCCACCGCAATCACAGTTTTAATTAAATTTGATTGATAGCCCATTACATAAGTATGCACAGAGCCACAGTTCACACAGGATGCTATTTCCTTTCAGGTTTTTCAATACAGAAAGGACTCCTGTTCTTAACCATTAAGATAAAAATCTTCTTATAAGTCCTGATTTGTTGCTTCATTGGAAAATGGTGGAAGGTCTCATTAAAAATAGCCAGCTGTGCAAAAAAGTTACTGTTCTTCAGGCATCCCGCACGCCTCTGGAAGGAGAATCCACTGGAAGGGACCAAGCACGCAGCCTGCTGCACCCGGAGCCGAACATACACCTCGCAGCACAAAGAGGCATTTGAAACACACACACACGCTCCCGCCGCTCTCCTCTCCTGGACTGCAGGAACATTTTTTGCCTCCTTTGTTTCTTTGCAGGTGGGGAACGGTGACGTCAAGCAGGCAGCTCATAAAGCTGGGAAGAGGAACTTAAAACACAAACCCCCTTGCACCATGAACAGCAAAGTGTCTGCAGCCGCCGCAGAAGTGGGATTTCATAGCATGCTCTTGTACCACATACCACATCTTCCCCCCAGCCCCCCAGCCTTTTTTTTTTTTTTTTAATGCCAGGGTGCTACATGCTCTTGGGTCCAGCTGTCCAATTACTGACATACCCTCAAAGGCAAGAAAGAACAAAAAAGCAGAAAGAGCAACAAAAGATAGTTACGCAGCATAAATTCAGGTAATTCTTTGTGCGCCTAAAACTCTAGCGAAGGCAGCAGCTGCTGCAGCATGCAAGGTTCAAACCAAAGTCTAAAGAAACATGGAAATAGAGAAGAAAAAGAAACACAGTCCGTAACACATCTATTTCTGATTGGCAATCACATGGGCTTCCATTTGCAACTCTGGCATTAGAAACAGAGATGGTATATAAATAGGAAACTCTCTTTCACCTTCCCAACTATAAGTTAGAGACTGCTGCGCTGATGATTAAGAACAGAACATAGCAGGGCAAGTTTTATTTATTTATATTCCTGAACGCAGCATGCATCCAGCAGCAACTTAAATAAAAACTATTTACTCCAGAGCTTTAATGTCACCACCATAGATAGGAGAACATCAATAATGTCATGTACATGAAAGCACGCTCTGTTTTCAGGTAAATCAAGATGTAAATATTTGTTCTACTTAATTCTGCTTTGTACAATCCAGATAACGCACATTTTGAGATGCAGTTATGAAATGCCAGCATTTAGAAACCAAACAATCTGTAATAAGTTACTCAATACAACAACTAAGGAAAAAAAACAAAAGCAGCTATATTCACATACGCTATTACATGGTACCTGAGAGCTATGCAATGCTTCTTATACCTGAATATTCATGTGGAAAAAAATTAAAACCTAAGAAAACCCAGACAAAGAACCTCGTTAAGTTTATTAAGGCTAGTAAAAGAGCTCCAAGTGTAGCCGCCACAGACCAGGTAGATTTAAATCCCAACTGGGGGCTCTTTGCTGCTTTCAGTACAAATGCTGCAGCCTCGCCACCCCAGCATATAAATAGGCTTTAAGGGACAAGCAACACGACCAAACCATACGTCAACCAAACGAGCCTCTTCAAAGTACTGCCGGTAAAGGTTTCCTGGTTTTATGCTTCTTGCTTTTACCAAGCTGTAAACTGCAAAGAGTATGACATACATTTTCGGGATAGAGATTGTTCTCAGTTCACTGATTTCACTTCAATCACGTTTCGCCACTGCCTGAGGTGGCTCTGAGATTGGGATGATCTTAAAATACTGTTCTGTCCCCTGGCATCATGCAAAGCGACCACAGGAACCTTTCCTTTCCCATGGACAGGGAAATGAGAGCTGCCCTCTGATTCTACCTGCTTCTGAAGCTCACAACATGCAGCATTTGAGGCCTCTCAGGTGAGTGGTCTCTCAGGGGCAACTTCACACTAGCGACTGCTCTTACACTGTGGTTACGCTGATGTAACAGCCCCAAAACCAAAACCTACAAGCAGACATCCTGGACACGGCAAAGACAAGCCCTGCCAGGGAATAATGCACAAAAAAGTCACAATTGCAGCTCACGGTTAAACAATTCCTTGCTTGAAGGTACCATGAGATGAACTTCATGCAGGCTTTGGCCTTTTCCGCCCACAGTGACACCAAAGGTTTCTACAGGGAAGGTGATATTCTTACCAGACACAACCAAAAGGACAAGATTGTGGAGCACTTGCCAGGCATATACAGGTGATTTTTACATTTGGGGCAATCACCTTTCAGTCCCTGGGAAGACTATTTTGTTATGATTTCCCTGTTCTTAAAGGGAATTTAGCAAATTAAGTGCTGACTGTCTCTGCAGCCAGGGCATGTTAACTAAGCAAGGAAGCTCCTTTCAAACAATGCAGGTTTGTCATCCCATGCAGGGAGCCCCACTTTCCTCCACTCACCCCTCTGCAACCAAGCTTCTCTTGAACAGCAGTGAACAGCAAACAGCCTTGTCTGTCTCCACAAACCTCTCCTGGTCCACAGCTACCTCTCTGGCTTTAATCCAGATAAAACTTACTGTTTTCCTGAGCTGAAGATAGAAAGCTACCACAAAGAAACAGTTTTGTTCTCACCTTGAGGCAACAGAAATAACACAGCCAAACATCAACTACAAGACACAACCCCTTGCAAGACAGCAAAGGATGGCTTTCTCGCGCTCAGCAGTGAGACTAAGGTCTCAATTTTCACAAATACTGTTCCCCTTAAGGCACTCAGCTGAAGCTGGCATGTGTAAAGAGCTCAGGACCTCACGCTACGAAACCAGTGGCAAAGAGAGCAGTGGTATGCTGATGCTCAGTGAGCTCTTGCAAGAATTTGGCCAGCAAGCTTCCCGTGCTTTGAGGACAGCAGCAAGTCTCAGGACTTGCAACACCCTGCACCATTAGACCTTCAAGCATGAAAGACTTTCCAACACCACAGTATCTAAAGCACCTGCTTAGGTACACCTCATCCCCATCCTGAAGGTATTTCATACTTGTGCCTTTTTCCTGCAAGACTTCCAAAAGCTAAAAGGTGATGAACTGTTTAGTGACTCACCAAAGGTTTCTTGAATTCAAAAGGAGCTGAAGTCCTGCCATCTATACCACCACAACGTTTCTACTTACATAATATTTGAGCTGTATTTCAGTCAGCAACCCTCAGCACTGCACTGGAATTCCTTTGCTCTGAATTGCCGAGTTTTGGCACAACGTGTTTAATATGGGATGTGTTAATGGGATGAAGCAGCAAGCACAAAACTGGAGGAGATCCACTCTGTCAAACGACATTTTGATCAGTCTGCCTTCAAAGCAATGGTATAGACAACTTGGGGAGTGGCACATCCTGATCCTGATCTAAAAATAACTGGATTACAGGAGTGACAGTCAATTCTAACTCCATTATTCAAATCTTGATTAAATCTAACGTCAAGTATATTTCTTAATCAACCCGCCTCAAGTGACTACTTGAAGGCTAATCTCTCAAAGCCTTTTTTCAGAGTAGAGAAGATTCTTCTACAGCCTTAACACACCAAGGAGCAGGTAGAACATGAAAATTATTATCCACAAAGCTTGTTCTTTCCAAAAATATTTGGCAAAACAGTTGGTTTTTTCTGTCTGTTTCATATAAACACGATGTAAAGTGAAATTAAAACAAAGTCTCAAAATGCCCCTTCAGCATCTAAAAACGAACCAAGCTCAGAGGGAAGAAAGCATCTCGAACAAGGCATCTCAGCATGGTGCAGCAAGAAAAAAGTCCTTTGGATACTGTTAACTGCATTTGTTTTTGTGATTAACTGCAACAAAAGGAAAAAAAAAATCCATAGCCTGAAAGAGAGAGATATCTTAACACTGCTTTCTTCAACAAAGTTCTTCTAGACCAGCCTCTGGCTACCACGCTTTTGGTAAGTGTTAAAAAACATATTTACGTAAGGAACAGTTCAGCAGGGAAATGGTATGCTAGCTCCCAAGACCCCCTCCAAGCACACACATTAGAGGCAGCCCTGCACGCTGCAAACCTCCCTCTGGAGACGATGAATGCAAAGATGGTGCCAAAAAACTGCTCCAGCTGCTGCTCGCTGAAGACATTTCTGCCCCAGCTGATAACCACCACGGTCAGAGCTCACCACCCCCACCCCCCAGTTCTGTCATTTTAAAAACCATCTGATTCCTCCCTAACCTGCTTCAGTAAAGCGATCCTTATTTAAAACATTTATAAAGATGGAAGCAAACTGAAGGGTTAGTAGAAGAGATGGGCTGGGAAAAATTCCTGGGTCACTTTATCAAGCCAGAACACTGAGCAAACTAATTGCAGCCACCACCAGGGAAGAAGGAAGATGCTCATCCCAGATGGGCAGAAGTTCAGAAGCCAGCAAATGTGGAGAAGTCTTTCTTCAGAGTGAAGAAAGTACATCAATCAAGAATGTAAGGTGGAAGGAAGAGGGGGGGAAGCAGGAATCCTTCATAGGAGACAAGCATCCAAAGAGAAATACCACATCCACAAAAGTCCTCAGCAGCAGCCAAGGAAGAGCCAGGGTGATACAGGCAAATCTGATGCCAGGCAACATCAGAGCCAGTGACCATCACCATATTTTCCTTTTATCACATTTTGAAGGCAAAAAAATAACAGTAGTAGTCTTACACTGGGCAGCAGCTATACAAAACTAAAGACTAAGCAAGTGTCTTGGTAAATGATATTTTTTTACAATACAAAAAATATACAAAGCAAGGCTGCAAGCAAGCCAGCTTAGTGGAGATCACAAGGAGCAATCAGGAGGAGACAGCCATGGGAGGAACAAGGGTTTGATCTCCTATGTGGCCAAATGGCACACATCAGCCCACTCCTTTCTGGAGTTACTTTGGCTTTTGGTCTATTCCAAAACAAACAGGTACGGTTCTTCGGCTGTCCTCCACACAGCAGATTGCATCAGATGCCTGCACATCTCTAGTCTGCCAGAAAAAATAGTATTTTTAATAAAATGCTGCAGACAAGACAGCAGAGCTAAAGCCATATCCATCCTCTACCTTTCACATTCTGCAATGCAACTGCTGATACAACATTTTTTGTAAAATACTCCCGTATTTCAATCATTGAACTGAAAACAATTCATGCCTCAATATCCAAAACACACAGTACTTCACATAAACCGAATCACACTTCGAAGAAAACAAATACCCCCAAATTTACCACACTTCTGTCCCCTGATTAGCAGCTGAAACAGCAGTTTCTGGCCTGATACCAGCTCGCAGAAAGGCTCTGACCTGCTTAGCCACCGTTCCCGTGCTGCTTTGAGGTAACCTGATAAACACGCTCCAAGGTCTGGGTTGTGAAGTGTGGAGCCGCTGTCAGTGCGCCGGGGGAGGACAGCTTACACCGGGTAACACACTGAGCTGGCAGAGGAATTCCTCTATGTCCCACAGCCTCGCCAGCAAAGATTGGGATTGTTTGCTTTGTGCGTTGGGTTGGTTTTTTTTCCCTTCAGAACAGTTACTTAACACGCACACAGTTATTTCTACACTGAGTTTATCCAGCAAACACATAACTGGTTAAGAACAGTAAAGTCCAAACAGACAAAGCAGAGAGCTCCAGATGACATAACTGAGAAGACACACAGAGGAAGGCAGACCAGGAGGAAACCTATCTGATTGCCAGAAAGGTTACCAAGCTTTTATTCAGCCTTTTTTCAGCTTACAGCCTGGAACAAGCTTCCAAACTTTCCAAGGTATTACAGGCTACCTCCCCTCATACTAAATTCACAAAATAAAACCTTAACATGTCCAGCTTCCCTTTAACACCAGCAATTATCTGCATCTGGGAGCATGTTGTTACATGACTGGAAAAAAAGTTCCCCACGCAGACACAAGTACTACAGGGCTCATCCATGGCAATTTTCACCAGAGAGTTTGAATTTCTGTAACGTACTAAAGAACAGCTTGCTTATTTTTATCTTTCTATGCATGCTATTAACATAGAACTCCCCCAGCCCACTTACCTCAAACTTTGTACCCTAAAATCACAAATAAGCTACTACAGCTCACAAGGCTACAACCCACGCACACCTCTTCTCTACAGGGACGGCCGCTGCTTGCATCCTTGGGGGTTTGAGACCCTACAGCTGTAACCATTTATTACCAAGCCAAGCTTTCTATCTGTATGATAAGCATGCATATCAAACAGCCTAGTAGTTTACTGTCTCATTCACTCAGCTACGTTTCCTACCGTGTCTCTAATACTTCATGCTGTGACTGCATGGGAAAATGTAATGCTTTGCTGGTCAATCCGTCAGGAAGCATCGTGGTGACAGCAGCGTTGTCACCCAGACTAATGTCCTTCCATCAGCTGAGCAACAAATTCTCGAAGTATGCTTCTCGAAAGCGTTAATGCTCGTTTCAACTCCTGATTTTGTAACGCTTCACTATTTCCCCCCCATAATCTTTATTTCAGTGGTTTATCAAAATGAAATGAAATCGTTGAGTACTCTCTTGCCACATGCAGAGCTTATGATTTCTCCCAAGTTAAAATCCCATGTCATACAAAATGAAACCCTGAGAAAGAAGGCATCTAGAGAAGACAGTGCAATGCATCTTACACTGCTGCACAAAAAACAGTTCATAGAGGAATACAGGTTGGACAGGAGCTCTGGGTCTCCTTGGTCCAATCCTCCACATGTTCAGTTTTTCCCCATAAGGGCTCTCAGTTGCATACTTTACACACACTTCTACAGGGTGCTTCAAGAAAAAGAGTAATAGCAACAATATATTTATCCCAGCTGAGTCTGAAGATGAGCAGTGAATTAGTCTCAGAGCATTTCTCATGTAAAGAAATGATGGGTTTACTGTCATTAGCTCTGCCTGTTGAATTCGGGCCACGCAGAGGTAAAACAGAGGGAAGGCTGCATCTGCTGCACGTGGCCATCGCGGAAGATTTCCCAGCACGTGTCTCCTTATCGTACAAAGTGGCCTCTGAAGTAATGCCACACAGCTGAACTGCAGGTGGAAGTCAGTGAAGATGTACACCTGATGTGCCATTCCAGATGGGAAGGAAATGGGAATTTCTGGACCCGTCCCTGCCTTCTGGTTGCTCGGGACTATTCGCACCAACAGGACACCCTGAACACTGCAGCAGGCAGGACTGCTCCTTTCCAATTAGCAGAAAATCCCATTTTGCTGATTTCAGACTGCACAGAAATCACAATGTTGCTGTATTTGTAGCAGGTTTTCAAAGATTATGAACCTCCACACCTAAAAAAATTACCGAACCACTTGGCTTTCATCACTACCACAGCAATGAGTGACATCCTCTGTTACAACCAGAATAAGGATGCACCGAGGACCACATTGGTTATCAATGCTGGTTTAGCAGCCTGTTCTCAAATTAATCTTAATTAAGACAAACACTAAGGTATGGGGAGGGGAGGAAGAGAAGACTAAGAAAACTATTTGCTTCAGTTGAAAGCACAGAATATAGTCTTAAATGCTGATGTTTTGCTAGGCCTCAGAACAGGAATGGACCAAATCAAACATTTTAAGTTATCCCTAGTGCAGAGCATCTCTGGTATTATTTGGGGCTGCAGTGCAAGCCGCCTACAGATAGGAAATTATACGGTTCATCAAATTGTCTGGTCAAAACACACTTCTGTTTTTTCCTTCGCAATTCAGAGACACTTCTGACCCACCTGAAGCAAGCATGGATGCTACAGATCTTTTACGTCCCCCATTCCTAAGCAAAAACACCATCTTAAGTGCAACATAATAAAAACGAGGATAGAGCTACACCACAAGAAAAAGCAATCAAAGCCTGATAAGCGAACTCTCCTCCTCTGAGAAAGGATTTTCAGCCTTCCCCTCCCAGACATGGAAGTTAGCCGACTTCTCCAAGATCTTCCAAACCCTGAGTGACCTTTCAGCATTTTAGCTCAACCAGCGAGACCTCAAACTCCCTGATGGAAACCAAGAGTTATCCCGGCTTTCAACACTTCCTGGCTTGGCTGCACTCTTCCCCCAACAAACCCCTTTCAAACAGCAAGACAGAGCTGCGCTGCCAGTGGAGAAACAGCTCTCCACTCCTCTTCAGTTCCCTCCTGCTCCCTTGTTTTATTGCTGCACTCCAGTTTCTTTCTACACGCCCTTCACAGGTTGATTAATACTCATCTCGAACGATCAGATGTCTAGTAATTCAGGCTTTTACACCGCTCCACACCGTAACTCTCATTAAGGCACACACATTTCACTAGAAAGCTTTTTGCTGACTGTTCCCACTCCTGACATCCAGGCCATTCAGTAAGACATTCTGGACAGAGGTCCCAGCTATAAAATTCACATGTTCTTCAGCTGCCAGAATGGGAATTTGGTGACAGTACAATTCATTCATTTATTTAATGATCTTAATGTCAGCCTGAGTGGATAAAGTGTGCTTTGGCTTCAGCAAGCAGCGATGGGGACCATGCCAAGTGCCGCCAACAATTGTTTCGGTGAATGCCTGCGATACCAGGTACTGCTGCCACAGACAGCACAACAAAATGTTACGTTTTCGGGGGGGGGGTGGTGGGGTGGTGAGGGGGTGGGGAAATGGGAATAATTTCAAGTTAAACCTGGTGCACAACCTCAGAACTAAATATTTAAACATGAAATAGTTTATTTGTGCAGATGACCCTTTTTTTTTTTTTTCATTAAAAAAGCGTTCTGGAAATGTAATCAACACAATTAAGCTGAACAGCTTAAGCTCATTGAAAATTACACTTTGTGATATTTGCATATCAACAAAAATTAGATCTTTCTTTCTTTTGAAGAGACAGACACAAAAGCACTTTGAAATCACTTTAAAACACAACGCTGAAGGAAAACATAATACCCAAGTTGGACAGGTTGACAGCTGAATTATTTGCATTTTGCAAATCTAGAATACAAAATGCAAAGCCCAGAAAAGTAAAGTATTTGAAGAGTGACTGTCCAGTAACTAGTATTTATATCTGCATAAGCACTGGTAAGAAGGGGTGACACAAACTGAAGCTAGCCTTTTAAGATATAGCCAGTTGAACTCAGAAGATGTCTCACCAGCTGAATAGTACATCCACAAGAACCTTCAACACCAACTTCATCATGCTAAAGTTGGCCATGAATCACCAGCTGCTGAAATCCCTTTCCCAGCATCCTCCAGAGCTTGGGATGTGCCATGAACTACGCATTAAAAGTCACGACAAGCATGCTAAAGCAACACTTTGGGGTGGAAGTCAAGAATTTAAATAAGCGGTATAGGTTATCTACCCTCAGTTGTAGTACCCTGCCGAGTTCCCTTTCAAATATAATACGGATACTGAGATCAGCTGCATGCTGCAAAACAAAGCATCCAGCTTTAAGCCTGAAAAAAATATAGTATTTTAAAGCCTACATAACCCCAAACAAGAACTCCAAAGTTCCAGAAAGTTTTCAGACCAGATTTTGTTCTGAATTTCACATCAGGCTTGATGGTTCTCTAAAAGATATCACGGTCGCCCAAGGACAGAACAGCTTGGCCTCGCCACTTAGTGGCAAAGCACATTTTAATTTTTTTATGTTTTTTTTACAGACATACCTTTTCTTCAGCATGGTAGGAGCCTTTCAAAGACAGTGGCTGACTTAAAAACCAGAACTGTAAGTAGTATCACTAAAAAAACATCTTTCCCTTTGATGCTTATAAGAAGAGTCTCCTGCTTTGTCTGAAAAGATTGAAGACTTCTGTCATGTTTGCTTTGCGGCAAAAGAATAAGATGAGAAAAATGCCAGTTTCAAGGCACAGTAACTTCTACAACTTTTTAATAACACAGAAAAAGAGGGAAATCTCTTTTTCAGACTACCATTAGTGCAGCCATAGCATTAGTTTAAACAGATTTTCAGACGCCACCAGCAACGCAGACATTTAAATCAGTCTACTCTTAGTAATTCAGTAACTCACACACAGTCACTCTCACATGTAAATCAAACTGAAACACAAACAAATACACAATCATCATCTGGCAACCCAAAAGAGAAAATCTGTGCAATGTTTATTAGTTTCCACCTCCCAAAAGCTTTCCAAACTTGGGAAAATCTGTATTTAAGATCTTTAACTGCATTAACTCTTCCTTGCTCTGTGTTTTCACAACCTCAAGAACAAACTCAAAGATCAGCAGCAAGATTTCTTTTCCTACCACCCTGAGGACGTACCACATGAAGCCCACTCCACAGAGTTATTCCTGTGCAGATACTCTTACTCTGAAGCATGAGCCTCATTCCTGCTGAGCTCAACCACTTGGAAAGGAGCAGCTGCTCCGTGCATCTCGACAAGTCCTAACCCATTTCAACACTTTACCGACAGTTTTGCAGAATGCTATTGGTATCGGTCAAGGACTGGATTTTTCCTTTCAAGACACACATTTCAGAAGCCACTTCGCTTATTTTCAGGCACGTTAAAAGCTCTAGAAATATTTTAACCCTCAGACAGATAAAGGATACACAAAGGTGTTACAACCAACAACAGAAACACATTATTTTTGATAACGGAACCGATTTAAACTGATACAATCTCGGTGTGTGGAAATTTGTCCTTTTCTCTCCACCTCGGACAACTACATGGCAAACAAAGGTAAAAACAATTCTTAAGGTACAATCAGAATACAGAGCGCGTAATTTTCCTTTCAGGAAAGAAAAAAAAAAAATGCTGTCCCATTAACCTAGTTACATGCCCAGCAGCAATTTGACTGAAGTCCCATCAGCAACAGCGTGCCATCACCTACTACAGAAAGAGAGCACACATTCTGGGACATCTTCCAAACATATATAATAAAACATAAGAGTAACATGCACTAGAAAATTTCACTAGCCTAAAAGCTTATTTTGCTCTCCTCCTTTTGATCCTTGGCTTTTTTAAGAACACATTCTATTTTCTTCTTCCAGCTGTTCCACATCATCATTTCCTATTTGGGAGACAAAATGAAGTCAACAGTTTGGAAAGCAAAGCTGTACATAGGAGAAGTTCTTGAAATTACCACCAAGTGTGAAACACAGCACTATGAGAAGTCACGACAACGATGTTCCCTCAAAAAAAACCAAAAAATTCTAGATTTGTTCCCTCAGACCATGGGGCACGCAAATCCTCCACGCACATCTTCACGCCCCATAACAAACGCCAGTTTTCTCTTCCCCATTAATTCCAGAAAAGCCTTTGCAATTGCTAGCAGACATATTCAAGTCACAGATAAAGTTTCCTACTAAAGAAATCCCTGTAAAACAGTGATACTACCCATCTATAATTCCCCAGAGTAAAAATTCCAGCAACTCTAATCATATTAGCGGATTTACGCACAACTAAACTTGACAGTTGACTAGCCCTGAAATTGCTGGATTAGGGGAAAAAAGAAAATATAGGTTACCTATGACTTCTAAAGAGAGATCTTCGCTGCTTACTCTTACTACAAAACAAAAACAGAGCAAATGCACCAGCTCAGCAGACCCCAACATTTGCTAATGACATGAAAAAGCCTTTCAGCCCTAAGATGATGGACAAAACACACACACACACAAATGAAAACCCCTCTGTGTCCCGACATCTAAAAGGGAAGTCATTTGTTCTAAGTCTCCTATTAGTCTCTCACCGACTTTTCCCCATAGATAAAATCACAAACTGTGTTCCAAAACCAGTACTGCGCATTAAATACATATAAATTTAAATGGTTTCTCCTGCTGACTTCTGCCAAAGAACATACACAATCATGTCCTCAGATAAGAAGGGAAAAATAAGTTAGGTGAAATCACATTTTTGGAAGAGCGGTTTTCTCCAAGACATTTCACCACAAAAATCTTACAAAGCTGGTAAAGTGACATATCTGTGCTATAACATGATTAGCTTTTGTCATTAAATAAATTAAAGTTATTTCTGCTTGGAAGAACGCAAAGATGTGCCAAGGCTGGGGAACATCAACAGGGGAGATGGCAGAGAGGTCTAAAAGCACTTAGTTTTTGGCAATATGCTCACAAACCCGTGCCCGATCCTCCCCTGCAGAAGAGTCACTACCATGGAGCGGCAGGGAAAGCCTCTGCGTTTTCAAAGCTTCTCTCACGCTGCATACCCTCCCGAGATGTATGATCTCCACTGCTTCAGACACTCCTAAACAGAAACGCTTCTCAGGCAACACCACTGCCCCTTCTTTTCCCTTCATCCTGCTGAGGTTTCAGAAAGCTCACTCCTGAACTCAAAAAAAACAGAGAGCAAAGGAACATCTCTGATCTCAGCCCAGTTCCTCCCCTCCTTCCCATCTCTTGCCACTCCTTCTCTTTCATGACCATAACCCTACAAACACGGTTCCTTGCGAGTAGCCACCACTGGCACCTGGAAGAGGACTTCCAACCGCGCTCTTGTTTTAGCTACAGTTCAATGTCAAAGCTGCCCAGAAACCAAAGCTGATCTGCGCAGGGAGGCAGAGCACTTGACTCAAAAGCCACCAACGCAGCTCTTCGAGCTGTCTTTTATGCCCAAGCAGCTTTCTAATCCCTGGGTACTCATCTTCAAAGTCATCAACAGATAAACCCCCGAGAGTACGGAGCATCACATACTCTGGAAAAAAGTGACTCGTAATGGAAGTAAGCAGGGAGGGAAGACAGAGTTGGTTCCAAACTCCCAGAGGGTATCAAAGCAACCCAGAGACACTGATCTTTCAGCACGCACCAAAGATGTTCTCCTCGGAAAAATTCTTGAGAACTTTCCCCTTCAGCTCAACTCTGTTCACTAAAGGAAGACAAAAAGCCCTCTCCACCCAAACCCCCCTCAACAGTCTTGATTTAACTAGAAGATTACCAACGCAGGCCTACTCCAACTCAGCCTGCACCCAAACACCAGGTAAGTGCCGCCAGAAACTCACCCCCATTTCACACACAGTCTCTTAAATTCCTGAAAGCAATCCTGTATTTCTTGCCATTCTCCTGGGCTTTTGGGAAGCTGCTCGCATCCAGAAGATGCCACCCAACAGAGCAGGAACCAGCATACCGCTTTCTGAAAGGAACTACAGCAGTTAGCTAAAGCAACTCAGGAAAAACTAAAACAGATACTCAATGACTGAGGCAACGTTAGCAAAATCCAAGTTTCCATGCACAGCAAAGATGTACTTCACAGCAAAATCCCCCCAAAGGCTGACTATTCCTCTCCGCTTCTCAGAAATGGATTTAAAAGTGGGAGAAGAAAAGAAAGATTTTAAATGACCATCTGTTGAAACCCACCCTGAACCTGCCACACGATTGCCCCGCTGCAATAACCTGAAATTCAAACCCCCGTGCCCAGAGATACCCAATCCCCCCCTGAAACAGCTACAGTGATATATTAAGGTCAAGTCTGCTGGTGCCCGCACAGAGACCATCAACGATCAGGAAGCTGAACTCCCTCCAAATGCAAGGAAGTTTGGAAAAGAAAGCAAAAACCTACTGACACCAGCCCAGAGCCCAAGATGGCTCTGATCTCGCTCCAAGGTACGGTGTTAAATTAACCCTGAAGAGTCAGCAGACACGCAACATTACCCAAGTTCAACATTAATCAATCTGTTTGTCCCTTATAGCGCAGTGTTTGCCCATGTCTGGGCTGGGGCTGTGAAGAAACCAGTGACCTAATTATATTGATCCACAAAATTTATTCACAGCATGGGGACTTTTTAAAGAGCAGCTTAATACAACACACACAAAAAAATACTTTACCCTTAAGTGGCTAAAGAGTAAAGAAACACAGTGTAGTTTAACACGCATCAGAAGTACCATCAAGTTAAAAACACAAAGGTCTACAGTAAGTGTGCAGCCCAGAGCGTACCTTCATTATTTTACATTTTTATGGAAGAAGTCTCACTACAGAACAATTGACTTCATCTGGAACTTCTTCCTCAGAGGTAGTCTGAAAGCCAAAGCAAAGCTGGGCAGATTAGGATTTATGTTTGATAACATCCCTCTGTGTGTCATTTCATAGTTACACCCTCCCTCACCTATCCCCCCCAAATAACGGTCAGAATCAAACAGAGGATTTATCCATACTGACAACTTTTGAGCACAAATTCTGCCTGAAATTAGGTTTGATTGTATATTCACCACCACCAGAGCCGCAAAGTTATCCCATCTTACTTTTACACAGAAAATTTAACTTCTTGAAGCCACTACATTAAGGAAATTTCTCAAAGCTCTGTCCTGTCGTAACAGCGGCTCCAACAGCTTCCTATTCAGCACATAACAGAGTGAAACTCCCATCAAAACATTTCTGTTCTTCACATCCATCACTCTCCAGCTTCGCTTTCCATCAATAAGGGTTTTTTTAAATCCCTTCTTCCCCTGTGTTTTTCTTTTCCCTTGCTAACACCTTTCTACAAACGCACATGCTCTTTTTCCTGCACAGCACACACTCACCCAATTCTTCTTTTTTTTCCAATTATACAGATAACCATTTAATTTCACGATGCATTAAGTACCAAAACCACATTTATTTCCAAAGACACAAAGTTCACCATGCGGAAACTGTTCTAGTTTAGAAAGCTCAAGTCAGAGCCTCAGTCTACCTATTAACATATAATAATCCTTCACATCAACAAATAAAACCCTTGCACTGCTGTGAGGAGGAGACCTCACAGCGCTCTGCTCACTCTGAGTTGCCAGAAGAAACCTGCAACTATACTTCATCTGCTGTGGGGTAATGCTGTCTCAATAGTGGTATCAAAACAGACAAAAAAAAAGAAAAGAAAAAAAAAAAGAAACCAAACAGAGCTAAAAATAAGGCTGAACTCAGATGACCCTCTGCACTCCAGTAAATCACAGATGAACTATGCTCCCCAAGCCTCACTTCTGCAGCAGCACTCAGAAAAGGTAACAGCTTTTGTTTACTACCTGGAAGCAAACCCAAGTTCGGCGGAGGACAAAACCAGCCAGGACACCTGAACACCAAAGGTTCACCCAAAAGGTATCAACAACAGAGTACCTGTACATATTATGAGCACAGATTAGTAGTTTAGAAGTTAAGGAGCGGTATCAGTCAAACACAGTGTGTTTTCAAAACAGGGGTGGCTATAAATAAAAATAAAGACTGTATCATATATACCTCCCCACCTTTATACCACCATCAACTTGTCATATCTACCTAATGCTTCCCTGTTCCTCCATACTTCTTGCTCTGGGCGTCCAGTTGGGTCCCAGTGATGGGATATACTGTCACACCATCTCTGCCTCCTTTAGAGTCTCACCCATTCCTTCCCAAGCCTTTTTTTGTCTTTAGGCTGTACTCAGAGGTAAGCCAAAGCTTCGTCTCCCGCATGCAAGGCATTTTGCAACAACACTCACCAAAAGCAAGGACATCCTCCTGTCTCAGCTACAACAGCACAGCCACTCTTGCAAACCACCACCAAGATCGCCCTCAACAACACTGGAGAAGTATTTGTGTCCCTCCACAGTGCTTTCAATGATGACTTGAAAATAAAAGTGCTTCGGAAAGCCCCGCACGCTCCTGATCCCAAAGCCAGCAAACCAGCCCTTCAACTGTCAAGGCACCCCAAATGTCACATTCCCCGTTAAAAAAAGACCCTTTTCCAGCCAAACCAGCACCTTGCTGGAAAGTTCAGCTGAGCACGGACTCCGCAGGTGCACAATGGCCAGCATTCCCACCGTAACACTTGGCACATCACTCAAAACTGAGCAAATTTCCCCTGAGCAGCAACAGTTTTACTTACCACCGCCCCGCTGGCTTTCTAATGACAGCACCTTCACACTCTTTTTCCTAAAGCACACGCTGGCATTACAGAATAGCACAAGCTAGCCAAAAACACCCAGCGGAGAGTATGTCCCTCCACAGCACTCCCCAAAGTCTTCAGAGGTTTTCCTATTGACCCAAACAAATCTGTAACGTCAACAGTCTCATGATTTAAGCAACGTTATTTGTTGTCATGGCAAGAATGATTCTTGCCAGAAGCTCAAGAAAACAATGGACTTAAACTGATTATAACAGAGCTCGGTTTTCCCACCTCAAAACCGAAAGTGAGAGCAAGAAAATGCTTCTACACAGGGAACACATTTCTTGAAGAGCACAGGCATCCTCACACAGCTCAAAACAGCCCTCAGCAAAAATCCACCCCGCACTTCCACGTTAAAACCTAAGTCGCTGCCACCGAGAAATAGCAACACACACTCCCTGCACAGCACGGCCACACCATTCCTGGATCACACAGCCTGGCGATATTGCACTTCAGTACGTTTTTCACTTCACGTTCCCCCTAAAAACTTCGAGGATGGGGAGGGGGGCGGTGAGAAGAGCCAGTTTGCCGAGGGGATGCTGTCGGACGCTGGAGACAAAACCCCATGAGGGCAGGCAGGCTGGCCACCCCACTATCCTGCTGATCCCTGCAGTATTTACCTCCTGACTCGGGGCCTAGTCGCAGCAGAGAACCGAAGACCTTTAAAAAACATTCGCAGCAACCGCCGGCCTCTCTTTGTGGCCGGGGCCGCTTCGGCGGTGGGATTTTCTGGAGCGGGAGCCTTCTCCTGCCCATCACGCGTGGCCTGGCAGAGAAACCTGTTCGGCGCGACATTCCACCCGAGATTTATTTCCACCAGCCAAGTAAGGGGGTGGGGGATATATAAATAAATAAATAAAATAAATAAATCACATGAAAATCGGCCCCAGCTGGGGAAAAAAAAAAAAAAAAAAAAAAACACAAACAACAAACCAAACAACCCTGGGTTTCATTTCGCCTGGAAAAAACAACCAAACCAAAGGACTTACCTGGGCAGGACCGGAGGCAAAACTGAGGAGCGATTTATAATTCAAAGTTTACCCTTGGGGGTCACCGTGGCACGGGGGGGGGAAGGGGGCCCGGGGACCCTCTGCCTTCCCGGGGGAAGGGGGTGAACCCCCAAAGCAGCCCGCTGGGGGGAGGGGGCGAGGCACCCCCTCTCCCCACACCACCCCAGCAGGTGCAGCCCCACCGTGCACCGGGAGGGGGGGGACGGACCCACACAGACACCCCCACCCAGCCCCCAACCCACAAAAAGGCGCGGGCGCCCCAACCGCCACCCCCCGCGGGGCGCCCCCTCCCCACCCCCCCGGGCCAGCGGGGTCCCCGCGGCCCCTCGCCCCCCCGGGCCCCGCTCGCAGTGGGAAGGGGCTGTCGCCCCCCCCCCGGGGCAAAGGATACTGCTGGGGCGGCTGGGGCGGCAAGGCCCTGATGTTGGGGTGAGGCGCCGGCGCCGCCGCCGGGTGAGGGGGAGCCGGGGGGGGAGGCGGCCCCGCCGCCGCTGCCGCCGCCGCCCCGCTCCCGGGGCCGGTCCCCGCCGCCGCCGCCGCGCCGGGTTTCAAAGCCGCCTTCTGCGGTAAACTCATCGCCAAGCGGAGCCACCACCCCCCGGCGGGGAGCGGGGCCGGGGCCGGGGGGGAGCCGGGGAGCGGGCCGGGGGCCGGTGCGGCGGCCGGGGCAGCGCGGCGGGCCGGCACCGGCGCCGGTCTCCGTGACAACGCGCCTCCCGGAGGGCTCGGCGCGGGGAGGGGACGGGAGAGGGGCCGGCGGGGAGGGGAGGGGGGGAGGCGGCTCAGGCCGCGCTGCTCATGAGCTGCCGGCAGCAGGGGGTCTCGGTCCCCCTCCCCGGGGGCAGCGGAGCCCTTCGCGGTGGCGGCTCTCGGGCGATGCCGGCGGATTTTCCTCACTGAAGTAGCGGAGCATCAAACATGGCGCTGCGGCCGCCTCCAGCAGTCCGGCAGGACGGACGCTCGGGCGCCTTCGGGCCGCTCCGGAGCCGCTCGGCCCACCGGCGCTCGGCAATCTTCGGCTCTTTCCGGAGCCGCTCGCCGGCGAGCGGCGCTCGGGAAACCTCGGCTTCTTCCGGAGACCTTCGCGAGCGCACGCGTCCTCCTCCCCGCGTTCCCCCTTCCCTCCACCGCTCAACCCGGCACCTCCCGTGACCCTCGCGCTCGGGAAACTTCGTCTCTTTCCGGAGACCGAGGGCGTGAGGGAGTTCGGGAAGCTTCGGATAGGCTCGGAGGAGGGATTCCCGCCCAGGCGGGAGGCGCTTGGGCCTTTTCGGAGACTCTCGGGAGCAGCGAGGCCGCGGCTTCGGGTGCCTTCGGCTTGGCCCGGAGAGACTTCGGCAACGCTCGGCTGTGAGAGAGGCCCTCGCCTGCGAAGCGGAGCCTGGCCGCCGCAGCGCCCACCCCACTGCGGGCCCGGGAGCAGGGGGGGCGTCCCCCCCAAAAAAGCCACCTCTCCCGCAGCCCCGCTGCCAGCCCTGCGGCCCCCAGCCACATCCCAGGCTCCTGGGGCGGCTAGCAGGGGCAGAGCCGCAGCCCCTCACGAGGGGGGCTGAGGGCTGGCGGCCCTGGGGGTGACAGGGCAGCTGTGAGGGAGGCCCAGAGCCCGTGAGGGAGCCCACCTCTGGCAATGGGGCCTGGCGTCGGGAGGGCCCTCAGGGCCTTGTAGGGGCAGGCATCCACCTCACACCCAACCCACGCCTTCACCGCACCGACGGTTGCCACGCCACTGCCATCTTCAGCGTTTTGCAGCTGGGCTGCTGCACCCTCCCCACGACCACCACCGCCGGGCTGGGCTCAGCAGGAGCAAAAGCGGTTTGTACCATCTTGGGCAGATAAAAAGGACCTCAGAGCAGATTTAAGCAGCCGCTGGATTGTCCTGACTTGTCCTGCTCCACCGCTGGCTCCCGAGGGCTCATTCCAGCCTGCTGGCACCTACCGATGTTCCTGCTGCGCCGCACGTCCCAGTGTACTCCCAGTGCCTTCACTGGGCTGGCCAGTGTTGCTGCCCCATGTCACCCAGCCTGGGGTACACAAGCTGCTTTAGGAAAGTTTTCCATAGTTTATTCCCATCCCATCTGCTGCATCTTCTGGGCAGGTGCAAGTTTAGGAGGAAGATAAAACTTCAATGCAATCACAAATGCTTAAAGAGTGAAAAGCTGCTTTTATTAAACCATTCTCTTGGTGGTATGTTCAGGCACTTGGTGAGTAACTAACTGGTGCTGCAACTGAAAGTTGACTGAAGACAGACAGGGGTCTTATGCATAAAGACAACCTACCCTATGAGTCACATCTCTCCATGTCTCCAGAACAAGCTCTATTTGTAAGCAGAAAACTAAATTTGGGGTTTAAAATACAAATCTGAAGGGGGAGAATCTGGACTCTGTGTTGTTCACTAGATCAAAACTCGGCACAGGACTCAGCAGCCAAAAAATAGTACAAGGGTCTTGAGTACACTTTCCCTTTTCAGTCAGACTCTGAATTATTAAACAAGTTGGTTTGCGCAGGTCAGGTTTAGCCCATGACACCTGACTGTGCAGAAGTACAAGGACTGCAGCATACCCAGAGGCTCACCATCCTCTGAGGTGTGACCTCAGAAGAAAAGCTCCTGCAAGCTGCCGTGCCACTTAAGCCACTGCACTGGCCCTCAGTAAAAGTAGCTCTGCGACTGGAATAGTTTCTTACTTACTAAGGTGCTATCTACAGGGTACAGCCACACCAAACAAGCGTCCTGGGTAGTGCCAGAAGTTATTAGTGGAGCGGGTGGCAGAGGGAAGATGACTAGCATGCTATTTAGTTTCCCTTTCTGTGCTTTTTGTTCTGCACTGAGGCAAGGGAAATGCCTGGGATGAGGTGAGCTCGCATCTACCTCAAACTCCTGGGTGAAACAGGGAATGATGAGATTTAAATTTTTTTAAATGGGAATAAACCAGTCCTCTCCAGCCTGTAAAGAAGTCCTGAATGGGAACTATTTCCATCTGCAGCCCCAAATAAATATTTAGAGGGGGGTTGGATATTTTTTTCTGAGCCAGTTTTCATCTGCAGCCTACCACCTGCCAGATCAACTGCTGATTCCCTACCAGGAAAACCGAAGACTGCAGAGAGAAATGAGAACGACCTCAAAGAAAGGCCAAGTACTCCCCCACTCCCCAAAAATGGGAGAACAAAGGAGGAACTTTTATCACAGCAGGGGGGTTGCCTAAGGACTGATAGATCTCCAGACATCCTGAGAGCTGCCGTGCTCACAGCACATCTCTCCTGTCTGCAGCCTGCTGGGAAGACGGATCCTCCTCCACAGCTTAAAGACTTTGGTGTCATAATTTCGAGGGTGCAAGTAAAGCTGCATGGTCTAGGGGGTGTCGGTGTCCAGCACCATTCCATCAGCCACCTCCCAAACGTGGCACTTCTCCCGGTACATCCCTTCACGTGGAAGGAAATCATACCAAAAGCAAATTAACATCTATGGCTCCCTCTGTTCCACAGAAATAGCTGCCTGTAAACACAGCTGTGAAAGAGCCTCCTAGCTCCAGTATCTTTAGATATATCACTTTTTGCCTGTTCAGAAAGGGGAAAAAACCCAACATTTTCACCATACTGTCTGCTGAAGCTCCCAAAGCATGCTAGCTGTGCAAAGGAACCAGGCTCCTGGCTCTGCCTTAAAGCTCCTCCAGTCTGTGTCTCCCCCCAGCCATCTTTTCACTTTTTTATTTTTTCTTAAGAGAAAAAAAGCAGACAAGTCTTTCTTCTATACTACCCCACGTAGGACGATTTGGCCAATGAAACCTGCAGATTTGGCGAGCCTGAGCAAGTGCCAGCTGAATTCATGCCCTTCCTACTGCCTCTCCATTTAATTTTTCCTCCTATTTTTCCTGCTAGCTTTATTAGCACCTGGGAACCAATGTGTCATCACGGGCAGCTTGAGTTTACAGCGCTGAGCTCTTGTTTCAGAGCATCACGAACCCTTTTTCCAGTCCCACCAGTCTCTCATGTACCTAGCACAGCAGAGATGCTCACAGTCATGTGGCGAAGAGTGCAGTAGGAGTGCCAGAGCCGTTGGTGAACTTGGGGAAATAAAGGATTGAGTTATCACTGAAAAATGGCTGTTTTCCTGCAGGGATCCTCATGAAGAGGAGTGTGTAAACCACAAAGCCACAGCCCTGAGAGCAAGTGAGGACACGCAGCCTCTTCGCTCCAACTGAAAACCACCACAGTGATCAGCACGAGCGGATCCCAAGCTGCAAGGTGGGACTTCGAAACCTGATCACCACCTCCCAGTTGTTGTCCTCCTTCCTTCAGGGAGGTCCAGCTTGTTTGAGAAAGCTTTTGGCCCTAAAAATCTGATGGTCCCAGTAGGTGAGCCCAGCACTGTTGCAGCGTGGTGGGCACTAGATCCTGCTGGGAGGGAGCAGTTCAGATGGTTGGGCTCAGCCTCTTGCAACCTCAAAGTTGTCTCAACCCCACCGAACCTAGGAACAACTGCCATTTCCAGCTCATTTTGGAGTCTCCAGGTATCTGCTTTCACCATGCATGGCAGCGCCTCCCTCTTTGGGCTTCTCCTGCTTTTCCCCCCACTGATCCCTTTCCAACACCCTTCAGGCAAATAAAAAAAGGAAAAAAAAAAAGAAAAAAACCCACAACAGCCCTGCCTTAGAGCTTTCCCCATTCTTCCTCCTGCCCAGGCACAGCCCTCGGCAAACGTCTTGGCCCTCTGGGGACGGCTGAGCGCAAAATAAAGCGAATACCACCCAGGATCAGGCAAGCCCAATGCCAGGCACTGGCACACGAGCAGGATGATTCACCTCCTGCCTGCTCTGCCTACACCCAGCAGCCTCCTGGAGAGGCAAACAGCCACCGCCAGCTCCACGCTCAGCACAGAGAGCCTTGACCACAGTGCCCCCCTTGCCATGGTGATGCTCACCCGGGAGATTGTTCCTGCGCTGGGGCTGTCCCCTCCATGGTGGCAAAGACACCACCTGCCTGGTCCCTCACTACGAGGAAGCCCCGGAGAGCCAAAGTATTTCCCTTTCAGATGGTTAAATCGCCTCTAACAGCATCCCACCTCTCCATGTGGCGGGCTGCGCTCCCCTCCCTGCTTCTTGCAGCTGGGAAAACACCCTTTCACTCCAGCCTTGCTCTCCCCACTTAACTCCTCTTTGCCTTATACCCACACGACTCCTCTTTTCCTAGGAAGGCTGGCATTTCACCGCATTTTAAAAGCTGTGGGGCCAGATCCAGGCCAAAATATCACACCAGTAGTGTTGGAGCCTCCTGCCAGCCCAGGAGCTGGGAGCGCAGGCAGCGATGTTCTCAGCTCCACTGCCCTCTATGGGTTTGTGCCACTGTTTCCAGCCAGATCCCAGGGAAAACAACGGCCACAGCTGGTCTCCCAGCTCTGCAGGAAACAGAGGGCCCACAGCAAGTCCTGCAAGCAGAAAGCAAGAGCTCCTACTATATTTCAACTCAATCGGGGAGAGAAAACACAGTAAAAGCAGCAAGAGGGAAGTTTTACTGTCTTATTTGTGCAACACAGCTCACTGCTGTCTCAGTTGCTACCGATGGGGCAAAAACAGAGGGCTGGAGCCCAAATCCAGCCTCTGATAATGAGCCAGAGCTAAATAGCAAACTTTGCTTGCACTTTCCTTGTTTTATAGGCAACAGCCCTCCCAGGTGCTGGGGTGAGGCTCAGCAGGAGCCTGCAGTCCAGGTCCTGCCTTGCATTTTTTGGGCAAGCCTAACAAAGCCATGGAGCATCCACTCAGGAGCAAACGTTGGCCTGCATTACTGAGCTGGCAGCATCCAGCCTGCATCACAGAGCTATAAATAAGGCCGTTTGGAGAGCAACCTGTGCAAGGCCCATGCCGCTGGATCCAAGCACAGCCCGGCCAGCCAAAAACTCACCCGGGAGGAAGGAAAAGCATCCGGGAAAGACCTCCCTGCTGGGGAGATGCGTGGGGCCGTGCCATAGAGGTGGAAAGCAAGCAACCACCCGCAGCGAGTGTGATGTTTTTGGGCACAAAAGCCTGGATTTAGCCTCCAAGAGAGACAGCAGACACCAAGCGCAGGCTGGGAAAAGCTGCCTCAGCTCCGTTTTCTAAGTACAGGATCGTCTCATCCATGTGGATGGGAGAAAAATGCAGATAAAGGGACACGAGACTCTCCTGCTATCAGAAAAAAGAACAAGTTGTGAGCAGATCCAGACCCAGTAAAAAGTATTTATTTCAATTACGATAAGCCCCACATGTAGGTTGAAAAAATAGTTACAAAAGAATTCCCCCCTATCCCTCCTTTTACATATAAATATTAAAATCCCTCTACATCTTTACTTTCCGTCTAGAACAAGAAGGTACTCCACAAGACAACACGCAGCACCTGAGCTACTGTCAGTGGTTTCCTCTCAAAACCGCAGAAGTATTAAAAAAACCCTTAAGAAAACCCCTCACCCCATCCTGGCCAGATCTCACAGCAGTGCCAAACCAGCCACGGAGGGACGGAGGTTTGGAGCTGCATGGTCACTTCAGGGCTTGCAGTTTCCTGGGCATAGAAGCCAGGCACGGCAGCGAGCTAAGCAGCAGCAGGAACTGCCTGCACTTGTCTGGGGAAGCTTTTGGGCCAGGAAATCATGGCTGACCTCACTTCAGAGGGGACAGGACGGAGAACCAGGCGCTTCATCTACACCGTCACCACCTTGGTTACAACTTTGGCACATCAACTTTTCCCTTTGCACTCCGAAATTAAAGCTAATCCCAGGAGCTGCAGCATCCCAGCACAGTCTTTCTGTGACCCACAGCATCCTTCAGCCCTGATCCCAGGCCTGCTGTCCCCGATTTTCCCCATCAGCATCCTCCAAGGACAGTCCCTCCCAGCGAAACCCATGATCCAGAGCCAGCTAGTTGCATTTGTGGCCTGGGCAACCCCATCCAGCTTCCCCAGCTAAGGGACAAGAGACTGTCACCATGGGATGCTGCACCTACAGCTGCACCGAGTAAAAAAAATTAATAAATATACTTATCTTTTACTAAAAAAAGGCTTTTACATGCATTTTCCCTGAATTTTTCCAGTGTATTCCACAACGCATGAAAAAAAAAATATATATTTCCCCCAAAAAATATATCTTAAAACATTTTCCATCCTCATGTGCGCATCTTTGGAGAGAGGAAGGTATGTCGGGTGTATTTAGACACGCAGCCAAACCTGGTGGTGTCACGGCGTTCCCTTTATCACCTCCAAAAAAAAAAAAAAAAAAAAAAAAAGGCATTCTGCCGGGGCAGTGGGTCAGGCTGGAGCACTGCGTGTGTAAATACAGGATAGCGCCCACGGACACACATGCCTTGACACGTGGCCTGGTCACGGTGGGAAAGAAAAGACCCCCAAATCAAAAGTCATTTCACAAATGAGCGAGGGGATGAGTTTTCACAGTGGATCAAACCTCGGACGATACCGATGATGCGGGGCGCCGCTCCGGCTCAGAGCTGGGCAGTTCGTGGCACGGAGAAGTGGTTTGAGCCTCCCAAAAGGACCAGGGGAAATCAGCTGTCAGCAGAGGACGAAGCAACTGGCAGCTGGTTCCCTCATGTGCTCACCCATCACCAGACTTCGCATTTCTTGGGGGGATTCATGGGAGAGCCGAGGGGGCAGCCAAAATGCTCTGCAAACTCCCGAGAGTTGGAGACGGTGCCGATGACACGGAAACGTGAGGGGCTGTGGGGGTCAGTGATGAGCCCCTCATGTGAGCTCTCCGGTGTGCGCACCGAACACCACACCTGCAAACAGAGGAGGGCAAGAGGCACGAGTGCCATCGTCTGCAACCACAGGGCTCTGCTCAGTGCCAAACTGGACCTCCCCGCTTGGTGACCGCCACTGACACAGATCGAGCTCCAGCTTTGTCTCACTTTTTAAACAGCACCACCCCAACCTGGTTCTCCATCCACTACACATCATCTCTGGAGACCTGTTTGGCCATCACACCTTCTCAGCGTCAGCTGGGGATGCCTCCACCCCACAGACACCTGTGCATCCACCCTCTCTGCCCACCACCAAGTGACCTACCTGTGCAAAGCCAACAAAGAAGAGCTGGTGGTTGGTGAGGCCAAGGGTTGGGAGGGTTTCCTCATCCCCGTTCTTTTTCAGCCAGTTTTGATATGCCTGGAGGCCAGGGAGCACAGCAGGCTCAGCGGACAACACCAATCCCACCACACCATGCCCCTCCATGCATCTCCCCAGCCTCATGGCCCTACCCGGTAGGCGGCCTTAAGGCCCCCGTTGTCAGCGATGTTCTCCCCGAGGGTGTGTTTGCCGTTGACAGCCTCGCCATTGACGGTGTAGTTGCTGTACTGCTCCACCATGCACGCTGTCTGATGCTTGAAGGCCTCCACCGAGGAGTTCTTCCACCAGGGACGCAGGTTGCCATCCTTGTCATATTCCCGGCCTGCCGAAAAGCCCAGTAGATCCCTCATCACCCCGCTGGCCACCCCTCTAGCAGCCCAAACGCCTGGCCCTGGCCATACCTTGGTCATCAAAGGCATGCGTCAACTCATGGCCCACCACCACGCCGATCCCACCAAAATTCAGTGACCTGCAGGTGGGCAATGCTAAGATTTAGAAAACAGCTGCTATTCCCCTCAGCCACAAAATTCAGCCTCAAATTTGGGGACAGGAGGAAGTTTGGGAATTCTGCCCTCCCTGTTCTCCCTAGGCTCTTACTTTGGAGATGCACGGGTGTAAAAAGGGGCCTGGAGGATGCCAGCGGGGAAGACTATCTCATTCTTCGTGGGAGAGTAGTACGCATTGACAGTCGGAGGCGTCATGCTCCACCTGCAGGGACACGGACACGGCCAGTGTGGCAGCACAAACCCATCACCCATGTTTGCTCCGACACCATCCACTTATGGTGCAAAGCTGTCGGCCCAAATCTACCCCCCCAGAACATGTGGACACCAAATCCCAGTGCTCCAGATACTGGGATAATTCCCTGCTGAGCACAATGGGGAAGCGGAGCAGAGGACTTACTGATCCCTGTTTGGTGGTTTCCGGAGCTGATCGGCAGTGACCCTGGCTGAGAAGTTGTAAAACTGCATGACGTTCTCAAAGTAGAGGTCAGACACAGCCTCATACTGCAAAAAGAGCGAGGTGTGAGTGGTGCGTGGCGATGGCCCAAGCCCCACTCCTCCCTCCACGGCCACGTTTGGGCCTCTGCAGCCGGCTGAGTTACGGCCACTCTTGTTTCTCCTCCTTTCCAACATCTGCAGAGTCCCGGGAGGGCAATGAATCACCATTATGGAAACCGGCTCCTCCTCTTCCCGGGCAGGGATCCCAAGAGCCCCAGCCACCCCAGGACCTGTCTGCAGCTCTCTGGGAAGTCCCCAGAGAAGGGCCAAGGACATCAGCGAGACCCCTCTGGAGGAAACCTGGGGTTCAAGGCTGCCCTGAGGCCACGGTGATGGGCACATGTCCTGCACATGCTAACAGAGGGGGAAGCAGGAAACCCACGGGACTTCTCTGACCAACTCACATCATTAAACACTTTATCCAGCTCCTTGGGGTCCATGATGAACTTGGGGTAGCCGATCATGTTGTAGATGGCATCTGCCTGGGGGGTGACAAGGACCCGAGTGGTTTTGGTGCCAGAGATGGCAGGACAGGCTCGTCCAGCTCCACCATCCTCCACCATCACCCTCTTCTCACCAGCACTCCTGCCAGTGCCTCACCTTCTCTTTGGCTGATTTCCTTGTCTCTTCGTCCATCCACTGCAGGGTCTCCAGACTTTCCTCAAAGGCCGTTTTGATCTCTGCGATCATCTCCTCTGCCTAGACAAGACAAGATGGCACAGCGCCAGTCCAGAGCCAGCTTCCCACCCAGAGAGGTCAAGGATCTTTTGCACCAGCGGGGAGGAAGAGGCTAGGAGGCAGAGACGGCACGTGGACCAGTGAAAAACCCAGCAAACGGAGATGCACGGTGAACAAACTAAGGTAGACAGAAACATCAGCTGCCCCCGGCGGCTCCATCACCACGCTTGCTTTCCTGCCACCAGCACTTGCACACTGCTCGCTTGGGGACATACCACTTGCTTGCTGTCCTCAGCAAAGGTGGCCTTGACAAACATGGCCCCCAGGGCAAAGCCCAGGTTGTTGTCCGTGTCGCTGATGCAAAACTTCCAGCGTGGGAGGCAGGTCTGCATGGGACAAGAAGCAGTCGTCAGCGGTGGTGCGGCTGAAGCCCCCCACCTTCCCATTCCCCTGGCCTGCTAGGAGATGAGGTCCACATCCACCTCCCTGCGCCAGAGCTACCACCCCAAAACCTGCCCCACATCTCGGTTTTGGATGCAACACGATGGTGACTTGGCTTAAAAAGCTGTCACCATTTTAACGGCGATTTGGGGGCGTTGGGGGCTTCACCCTCACCTTCTTCGTCCCATACATCACTTCCATGAATTTTTCCTCAGCATCCTGGAAGCGTTGGTCAAGGAAAGGGCTCGTTTTCCGCACCAGGTTCCAGATCATGTAGTTGTTGAGGAGACTGTGGCAAGAGGCAGTGAGCGGGCAGGAGAATATGCTTGCCCACCCTGGGCAACCCCCCATGCGGGCTGGGGTCTCTCACCATTTGTCTGTGGCCAGGATGAGGTCAGAGACCTGCTCCAGGTACTCCTTGGCATAGACCACAACGGGCTCCGACTCATTGAGCTCCACAGGGTAGAAGACTGTGCTGAGGAAGGGCATCCAGTCCACGGCCGGCGCCAGCTCCTGCAAAAGCCATGCCACTGCTACGGACCCGAAAACCATCGGATGGGGTGGCAGCTGCTTCCCGGGTTGGAAGACACCACATCAGCCCCCATCTGAGGGATTCAGCTGATTTTGCAGAGGCTGGTTCCCATAATAGCAGCATCCTTGAAAGGTCGGAGGGGAGTAAACAATTTCCTCCCGCAAAGGAAAAGAAAGTGGGGCGGGTGTCAAAAACATTGACACACAAGCCATCAGGGCCCCTTTGGGGACACAGGGAGGTGACTGGGCTGACGTCTGCAGCCAGACCACGGGCAGCAGTGTCAGGAGGGCGTTAGTGCCGCAGCAGGACAGCTGCCAGCCCCAGAGGTTGTCCGGAGGCTGGGAGGAACGGGTCAGGGTGGGATTTCCCCAAGGAGGACACGAGCCAAGCTGTTGCACAAGAGCTTCCCAGGCAGTGCTGGCTGGCGCTGGGCTTCCTCAGAAGAGCTTTGTCACCTCCACCCATCCACCCCACTTCCCAAACTGTGGCGGAGCAGGGAGGCTCACCAATTCCATCCCTACCTTCAGGTCTCCAGCCGTCATTTTATGGTAGATGACCTCCTCGTCCCGGTGCTTCTCCTGCGGGATGGTGATGTTGGCCAACGCTGTCTCAAAGTCCAAGATCTGCTGCATCTGCTGCCGCGTTGACTCCTCATCGGTGCCTCCCAGGAACATCCCCAGCTGTACCATGTAGTTCAGGTACCCAGCGAGCACCTATGTGGTAGGACAAGGGGCAATCAGCATGGTGGGTGCCACCCACCTACGGCATGTCCTCAGCAAAGCCATTTTTCCCCCAACAACCTTACCTTCTCGTTCTCTGTCTTGTTGAGGTAGTAATCCCGTGACGGCAGACCTAACCCCGACTGATCCACCTGGATGACATTGCTGTTGGAGTTTTTGGAGTCAGCGCTGACGTAGACGGAGAAGAAGGGCGAGGTGCGGTAATGCGCTGTCACCTCCCGCAGCGTCGCGTTGAAGTTGTCACCAGCCCAGGGACCTGTGATGTTCCAGCCACCCAGCTGGGGACAGACAGCAACCAGCTTTTAAGTAAGGAGCAACCAACTACCTGGAATAGCTTAAATATCCCCCCCAATACCCATCCTGGGGGGAAACATCTTGAAATGGGGCTAAAAAGCCCAGGAGAGGCAAGACCTGCCTATAAATCCCTGCCTCTCTCTGCTCGCCTGCCCTGGGGGATGCTCTTCCCCAGGAAGCACTGGGAATGGGGTCTGGAAGGTGTTGGGACTGCCCATAGGTGAGCTCTTCCCCCTGCATTTTACAGAGGGAAGACAGCTTTTCCGCAAGGAAGGAGCCAAACCTTTTGGATGAGCTCCACGAGTGGGGTGGCACGCAGCTCCTCGATCTTGCTCTCATTCATGCAGGATTGGTAGTAACGCTGTGCCTTGCGCTCTGCCTCGCTCGACATGTTGGCTGTGGTGTTTTCTGCAGGAGGTACCCAGGGGGAGCTTGCAGAGGGTCCCCAGAGAAAGGCATCCAGCCCCCTGTGGGGGCTGCTTACGCACGCCACAGCCCCAACCCTTCCATTGAAGAAATATTCAGCCCCGTTTGGGGCAAAGTCAGGCTCCAAAAAGGCGCCGAGGATTGCCCTGCTGGTCCCCTCCGTGCCCCAGAGAGCATCCCACACCCCACAGCCCTTCCTGGCCTCTTGCCCCCATCTCCTCTCCCACCCGCAGCGACGGCTCTGGCTCTTTGGAGCAGAAAGATAAAGAAAGAAAAAACAAAAAGCATTTTTTCCAGCAGCTCTGATGTTCTCAGCATCATCCAGCCCCCTGCACTGCCCTTGCCCCTGTGCTGGTGCTCTCCAGCCCTACAGTATTTATTCATGCAAGAAAGAACAATAAACTCATTTTTCTCCTCCGCCTCCAAAAACCATCCTTTTGGTTTTTTTCCCCCTCTAAAAATTCTGATTCCCCAGAGATTGGTTTTGGTTTTCTTTTTTCCCTCATGACACAGCTTGCACCTTTGGCTTCTCAGCTGTGTAGTTTTATTAACTAAAGGTCCCTTGGCTCCAAGGAATTCAAGGAAATGCCGAGCACGACCACTTGGCTGGAGGCCCAGTCCCTTCTCCCAGTAAAACCAGTGCCAGATTTCTGCGGGAAGAGCTGGGATGAAGCCGTTCTGCACCACCCCCCTTTTCCCAAAAGACAACACTCTTCCCAAACCTTCTCTTTTCAGATAATCAGCCCCAGCACAGTGGAAAGCGCTGATAAGGAGCCAGTTGTTTGCTCAGAGCTTGAACAAACCGTCTCTGGTCCCTGCCGGTTGCTCGGATAAGCTGCCCCACTTCAGTGTTTGCACACCGAAGCTGAGCCCAGGATCCTCCCTCCTCTGGGGGATTTTTGGCCCTGAAAAATGGTCAGATGGGCAGCCAGGCCTCCAAAAAGGCTGCTCACAGAAGCTGGAAGCTATAGCAGGAGAAAAAAATCCATATCCTTAGAGTAATATTGGGGCGCTATAGCCTCTAGATGCTGTCTGGGGTACAAATCCTGAATTTCATTGCTCCTGGGAACGCCATCATAGGGTTTGCAGAACTGAGGCTGGGACCCTCCCCCTACTCAGTGCCAAAGAGCTGCAACACCACAGTCGAAAATCCCAGTGGCATCCAGGAGAGCAAACACGGCCAGGATCTGCTTCCCAACTTCCTTGCAGCACGTGTGTTACAGACTGGTTTGACACTGGGGTTTACATCCAACCTTACATCCTTACATCCCTGCAGGCATGTTTTTGGCATCCCCCAGACCAAACAGGACTCCTCGGCACCGCAGGGTCCCACTGCTCCTGCGTACTCACCCAGCAGATGCTTCATGATGGCCTGGTTGTGCTCCCAGAGGTTGTTGAAGGTGCCCCAGCGCGAGTGGCCATCGGGGAGGGGGTTGGCCTTGATCCAGCCCCCGCAGGCGTAGCTGAAAAAGTCCTCGCAGGGATTCACTGCCCGGTCCAGCGAGCTGAGAATGGAGCTGGTGACGGAGATGCAGGCTTCCGACAGGCACACGGCGGGCGGCCCTGGGGACAGGAATGACAGGTTCAGCTCCTCCACCACAGCACGATGAGCTACACCAGGGAGCACCTTGCCCTGTGACAAGGGATGTGGGCAAATATCCCATCTGGTGCCTGAGCACCCCACCCTGTTCCTTAACATCCCGTTCCAGGGCAAGCGATATAAACCAGCGTCCCGTCCCATGCCCAAGCACCCCATCCATGTGCAAGGGACACAGGCATGCATTTCGTCCTATGCCCAAGCATCCCACCCTGGGGTGAAGGACGCAGGCAAGCATCCCTTCCTGTGCTCCAGCATCAAGCTCCAGGGTAAAGGATGCAGGTGAGCATCCCATCCTCACCTGAACATCTCGCCCTGGGGCAAGGGATTGCTTGCATCTCCTCTTGTGTCCAAGCATCCCACCCCACACCTGAACATCCTGCCTGGTACCCAGGAATCCTGCCCTGGGGTGAGGGATGTGGGTGAGCATCTCACCTTGCACCTAAGCTCCCTTTCCAGGGAAATCCCCAGCAATGCACCCCAGTCAAGGGGGCAGGATCCTACTGCAGTGCGAGGACTTACGAGCTCTGTACTGGAAGATAAGACCCAGAAGACACGCCACCAGCACGGCCGCCAGCACCCCCACCAGCACCACCAGCTGCTTCTCAGCACGCGTTCGCTCAGCCCAGCACCCTGGGCTGCTCCTCGAGCCACGGAAGTTCACCTGTGGGAAAAGCAGCACTGTTTCCCCACCAGCAGAAAAACCCACAGATGCATTCCTCATTTTGCTTCCTAGAGCCCATGGCACGAATTTGGCCTGCAGCGAGGGATCCGGCATGGTCTGGGCTGGGAAAGGCAGCAGCTGCCTTCCAGAAACTGGCCAGGAAGGGCGGCACAATGGCAGGAAAAGGAGCGGAGTGAGTGTTTCGGCTGGTTCACCTGCTACCCCGTGCCACCCCAAACCCCTCCTCGAGCACTGCTGTAACCCCCTGGCTGTCCCTGTCCCCAGTGCCAGCACCGGGACAGGGTGGGGGCTGTGGCGGCAGCGGGAAATGCCTTAACAGGATACTCTCACTCAGCCGAAAAACATCCCCAGGAAACATACTGATGCAACGGCGAGCAGAGACAACCCCACTGGGGAAAGTAAAAATACAGCAGAACTCTGATTTTTGGGGCAGAAAACACCACCCTAGGCAGAGACCGATGGGGCTGGGAGTGGGGCCAGCACCAAGTGCATTGCTCTGGCCCCAAATCTTTCCCAGCGACGCAGCCATGAGGTTTTTTTTCTCACCATCTTCGGCCCTTTTTAAGCTGCTTTCCCACTGCTCGGAGAGGAATTAACCTAATCCCCTTTTGTGCAGGGACAAAGCTCCCACCGCTGTGATAATTGCTCACGCCAGCCACGCTGGGAAGGGGTTCAGCCAGCAGAAAAACTGGGCGGTGGGGTGTTGCAAACCTCCTGGCTCCAGGCGCCAGGAGACGAGCAAAGGGCAGTGGCGGCAGGAGCCAACACAGCTCTGCCCACACCGGACTTTGCCCCACGGAAAGGCTGGTCTCAGGCAGAAAACCCTTCTGCAACCCCCTTCGCTGCTTTGCCAGGACCTAAAATCCCCCTGTTTTCCCCTAAAACACACACGAATCCCTACCTGGAAGCCGTTGGGGTACCCATCGCCTTCGCCAATGGAGTCCAGAGGGTCTTCATCATCCAGCGTCGCCCGCTTGTAGGTCGACATCTGCACAGGGAGATCAGCAAACAGAGGTGCTCAGCGGCTCGGCGTCGAGGAAGAAGAGAAGGAAGGAGGGCGAGGAAGGAATATGCACCCTCTAAAGCCACCTCCTCCTCCTCCGGAGAGCTAAATCCCGAATGGCTCTGGGGTAGTAAAGTGCTGAACAAACGCCGGAGGAAGGTTATGGAAAGCAGCAAGGGCTGGAGCCAAAAGCTGAGTAAAGCCCAAACCCGCCTCGCTTTCCCCCTGGGGCTGGGTTGTGCAACCTCCCCTCCAGCCTGGAATAAAGCCGGTTCCTCCTCCACCAGCTCCCAGCCACAGCGGGGTGAGGGACACTCCTGTGCCAGGGACCCCCTGTGCGCCAGGGACCAGAGAAGGGCTGGCAGCAGAGAAAATGGCTTTTCACCCCCAAACAACTGATTCGCTCCACTCCACGCCCCGTCTGCCGACCGTGCGCACCCCAAAACACCCTGTGATGTTCCTCTGAGCACCCAAAGGCAACAGCACCTTGAATTCAGGCTGCTGATGGACTCCCTCTCTGCTCCTTGTCCCCTGGGTGTTATCTTATGCTGGTGCCTGGCTCTTATCTCATCCCCCAGCACAAAAACAAGGGGAAACCTCACAGGTTGGCAGCCGGCCCTTATCATGCCGCCGCTGCTTCCTTCCCCCCTGGCATGGCCCTGCCACCCAGCCGGATCGTCTCCTGCTGGGGAAAACAACCCTCTGCCTGCTGCTGAGGGGGTGAGCACCCCAAAACCCATCCTGACCCCTGCCACTGATGGGCCGAGCGGCACTGGTCACATCCCTTCACCCCCGAGGCAGCGCAGGGTGGGGGTCTGCATCCAGTCCATCCCGCCGCCATCGTCCCTGAAGGGACACCAAGTTGATCTGAACCTGGCACAGCCATGCCTCAGTTTCCCCTGGCAGGAAGGTACCTGCAACAAACATGCCAGTTCTCAGCCCTGTTTCCAGTAACAGCCTTCCCAAGCCTCTCCTTGCATAATTAATAACGAACTCCATCCTCTCCCCGGATCCCAAATCGCAGCCTGGGATTAATTAGCCACAGAACCCACCTGGGGAGGAAAACGGGTTAAAAGAAACAGGCAGTTTCCCTCCTCGTTGTGCAAAAATCTGCTTCCAGCCCCAAAATCTCCCCCAGGTGCCCCCCTCGAGCCTGCAAACCAGGAGGTGGAAAAGCTTTAGCTGCAGAATTTTATCACTACTGAAATCTGGTTTTACTTTCCATTTTTTCCCATCCCCTTTCAATTTTCACCCGTATTTTTTCATTTGGCACACGGCTGACATTTGCCACTCCAGCCAGGCACAAATCTCCGCTCGCACAGTCCACGGAGCCCCCACGGCTCCAAAGCACCAAATTCCTGGAGTCCCAGCTTTCAGCCAAGGCTTTCACTCTGCTTCCTGAGGAAATGAGATATTTTTTTTTTTCAGCCATCTCCCACCCCGCCTGCCCCAGCCTGAAAACAGCAGGAAAAAAGGAAAAAAGAAAAAAGAAACAAAACCCACATGGTTTTTTGCTTTCGCTAGGGATGTGCTGGCTCAACCCTTGATCAAACATCAGAGAATCCAAGCTGAGCTTGAACCCCCCCCAAAAAAAACATCCCCCAGGGAAGCACTGAGATCAACCCCCAGCATCCTTAATTTGGGAGATCCTGGGTCCAGGAGGTATTTTTAGCACCGGTACCCCCCCCCCCTTCCCACACAGTGGGGGCATTAAGGCAAAGCAGCACCCAGCAGCACCCATGGGTGCTCCCCCCGCCCCGCGCCGCTTCCCACCTTGTGAAGCAGGAACATCCCTTTTTTGGGTGAAAACAGGGTGGTTTTTGTTTCTCTCCCTTCCCCCCACCGTTTGGTGAAATCACGATCAAAGCACATTTCCCAGCAACAACAGGGTGGGGGGCACCCACACTTTACAAACACACACCCCACCCCACCCCAGGGATTTTTCACTGTTTATAACTTACAAAACTCCCAGCAGGGCCTCAAATCGCTCGATTTCCCCCCAAATCGCCTTTATAAGCAATACACCGCAGGCAGAGGGTACCCACACCGCACAGAGAAAGCTGCCCCCCCCTCCCCCCCGCTTCCCCCCCCCCCCCCCCCCCATCCCGGGGGCGCGCAGCCCCTCACCGCGGCATCGGGGCGCCCCACGCCGCCGCCTCCCGGCCGCCGCTCCCGCCCGGGCGCCATTTCACAGGCGAGCACCGCCGCTCCGGCGGGCCACGGCCCTCCCCTCCCCCCCATCCCCATCCCCCCCACCCCCCCAAACCCACCCCGGCACCCCTAAACCTCCAGCGGCACCCCCCCACACCCCACCCCCAGCACCCACGGGTGGCCCCCGCACCTCCACGGCCCCAAGGCAGCACCCAGGGGGCGTAGCCTTTGAATTAGGATGCCCAGGGGGTGATTAGAAAACCCGGGTGTTAATTGGGGGATCTAGTGTTAATTAGGGGTGCTGGGAAAGGGGGGGGGGGCACCCATTTTTGTAGCGAGCCGCGGCTACAGATAAAAAATCCGAAACTTAAAAGGGAGTAAAAGAGGGTTAAAGTTTTTTTTTAAAAAAAGGGGGGGGGCGGTTTGGGGTTGCTTGCAAACACCCGCCCCCCCCAAAGGAAAAAGCGGGTGCTGGGTGGGGGGGCACCCCTCTCCCTGTAGGGGGAAACCCGCTGCAAAGCCCCGCGGCTCTGGTCAAGGGCTGGGTGCTGGGGGGGGGACTGAGGGGTACCCGGGGGTGCTAAGGGGTGCAACGGGGGGCCCTTTGGGGGCGCGATGGGGGGGGTCCCTTGGGGTGCGATGGGGGGATGCCACGGGGATACAATGGGGGGGTCCTAGGGGATGCAATAGGGGCGCATGAAGGTCCCACGGGGGATGCGCGGGGGGTCCCACGCGGAGTCCCACCGGGGCCTCACGGGGGTCCCACAGGAAACGCCTCGCCCCACGCCCCAGTTCGGCGAAGTAACCCACAAGCCGACCAGCCCCGGCTCCGGGGGGTCCCCACTCACCATGGCTGGCACCCCGCGCCCACCGGCCCGGCCCCCGCTGGGGCGCGCGCCCGCCTGAGCCCGGCGCGGCTGCTGCGGGGGGGGGGGGGGGGGCTGTACCTGCCCGGGGAGCCAATGAGGCCGCGGGGGGGACGGCCTTCCGCGCCCGCCGCCTTTAACTCCTTCGGGGTGGGGGGCAGGAGCCATTCCGGGGGTCCCCATGTCCCCCCTGCCCCTGAGAGCAGCCCCCCCCGGCAATCATCGCAGCTCACTCGCCGTGCAAGAAGCCGTGCGAGCGTGCAAGCAGCCAGTGTTGCAGGCGCCCAATTCTGCAACCACGCCGTCGTGCAAGCGCACGGCCGTGCAAGTACGCAACCAGTGCAAGCACGCCCGTGTGCAAGCGAGCGGTTTTGCAAACAGTCGTGCAAGGGGGCGCACACGCAATGTTGCAAGTGCCCGCACAAGTGACTGTGCAAGCGTGTAAAAGCACGAGCCTGTGCAAGCTTGCAGTTGCACCATGTATACAAGCACATGACTGTGCAAGCGTGCACGCACCCAATCGTGCAAGCCTGCAATTGTGCAAGCTCACAAGCGTGCAAGTGTGCATCTGTGGGCCGCAATCTTGCCCCCCCCCCCCATGTGTGTGTGTGTTTAACAGCCCCTTGAAGGGTTTTGGGGTTCGGCCCAGCCGGATTTGCACACGCAGCCAGGAGCTCCCCAGATTGCAACTCCCCACCGGACTAATGAGCTTTTAAATGAGCTTTTCATCACTGGCAAGCGCCCACAGTGCGTGGGGTGACAGAGGTGGGGGACAGGGTGCCACCCCCCGGCTCCCCACGCCACACCGGCGGGCTGAGCACTGACACCTTCATCGCACCCATGGGGCTGCCAAGGGCAGGGAAAGCGCTGGGGGGGTGCAAAGGGCCGGGGGCTGTGCTGGGGGGATTTGGGGGTGTGCAGGGGCTGTGCCCATCCCCCGGGCAGCGGGGCGGCCTTGGGGCACCCTTGGTGGCACCCCGAAGCTTTCGGGGAGCGGATTTTTGGGCAAAGACTGCCACCTTCTGGGAGAGCACCCGGGGCCCCCGCGGTGGGGAAACTGAGGCAGGGGAGCGTGTCACCCGCCCCCCCCACCCCCGCCACCGAGCCCTGTTTATTGTAGGACCTACAGTAAAGCCGCTTCAGGCAAGGCGTGAGCTGCGGCAGGACCCACCGTGGGGAAACTGAGGCAGAGGGGGGAAACCCCCCCTCCCCCCATCACACACACCCCCCCAACCCACGCTCATGTGGCTGGCACGTCTTGGGTGAAAATAATGCAAAATCCGGCAAAACACACCTCTGCCCCCACCCCCCGCGTGGGGGGAGGGATGCTGAGCGCCCACAGCCATCCTTGAGTGCACCCCAGTCCTCCCAGTCCTCCCAGTAAAACCCAGCAGAGGGCACCAGTAAGCCCAGTTTGTCGCCTTTTCTCGCCACCCCCCCCCCCCCCCCCGCCCCGTGCTGGCAGCGGGGGGAGGGTGGAGGAAGGGGAGGGGGAGGAGGAGGAGGAGGCGAAGGCCGGGTGCGGGGGGATTTAAGGGCTCGCGGTCCCCCCGGCCCGGCCTCCTCCCGCCGCCCAGGAGGGACGTGGGTGTCGGCACCCAAGTTTGTGCGGGTACGTGTGTGTGTGTCCCCCCGCCGTGGGAAGGACCCCCCGAGGCCCCACTGCCACCCCCGGGGAGGACGGGGGGGGGTGGCCTGGGGAGCGGGGGGTGGGAGAGGGATGCAATGGTGGGGGGAGGATGCAGGTATGTGGTGGGGACACGGGGGTGCGATGGGGACATGGGGGTATGTTGGGGACACGGAGGGGTGGTAGGGACGCGGGTGTGTGGTGGGGGCGTGGGGGTGTGCTGGGGACACGCGTGCAACAGGGGCACGGGGATGGGCTGAGGACACGGGGGTGCAACAGGGACACGGGGGGGGGTGATGGGGACGCAGGGACGGCATGGGGACACAGCCATCTGGTGGGGACATGGGCATGCGGTGTGGATGCAGGTGTGCAACAGGGACATCGGTGTGCAACGGGGACATCGGTGTGCAACGGGAACACGGGGGTGCGATGGGGATGTGGGGGTGCATGGTGTATGAAGGGGACATGGGTGCGGTGCACAAGGGGACATTGGGGTGCAACAGGGACATGGGTGCGCAATGGGGACACAGGCATGTGGTGGGGACACAAGCGTGCAACAGGCATGCAGACGTGTGATGGGGCCACGGGTGTGCAATGGGGACATGGGCACAGAGTGGGGACACCGGGACAGGACATGCACTCCTGCTGGGGACAGGGGGGGTGTGGTGGGGACGTGCGAGATGGGGACACAGAGGTGCAGGGGGGACACGGGTTTGCAACGGGGATGCAGATGTGCAAAGGGGACATGGGCACACAGGATGGGGACACAGAGGTGATGCGGCCACACGATGGGGACACAGCCATGCGATGGGGACCCCAACATGATGGGGACATCGCCATGCAACAAGGACAGGGCCACGCAACGGGGACCCTGCTGTGCCACGCACACGTGGGGGCCGTGTGCCCAGCCCCGGGTTGGTGCCAGTGAGGTGACGCCCCATGGCACTGGTGGCCAGGGCGAGGGAACTGGCATGTCCCCAGGGGGTCACATTGGTGACCATGCAGGGAGGGGACATTTCCCTCCTGTCCTTGCTTGGCTGAGCCCCGGGGCGAAGGTCTCAGTGGGGAAACTGAGGCACAGAGCGGGTGCTGCCCCCCTGCAGCTCTCCCTTACCCAGCACCACAAGATGAAGGCTCTCCTCCTCATCCTCTTTGCCCAGCTCTGCTCAGCATCACTGGTCCCTGGTAGGTGAGGTTGGGGGGGGGGGGGCAGCACCCCAAAAGTGGGTGCTGTTGGGTGCTATGGAGCCTGTTCCTCCCCCTGCAGAGAGGGAGAAGGACCCCGAGTACTGGCGGCGGCAGGCGCAGGAAACCCTGCGGGCAGCGCTGCGGCTCCAGCACCTCAACCAGAACGTGGCCAAGAACCTCATCCTCTTCCTGGGTGACGGTGAGACGGGGGCACCCACCCCGGGGGGCAGGAGAGGGGGAGTGGGGGCTGCAACAGAATGGGGGCTGCGGGAAAGTGGGCACAGTAAAGCGGGTGCTATGGTAAATCGGGTGCGCAATAAACTGGGTGTCCTGCTTGCAATAAGTTGGCTGCTGGGCTAAACCGGGCTTGCAGTACGTTGGGTGCTGCGCTAAACTGGGTTTGCAACAAACAAAGTGCTGCAATGAACTGGATTTGCGAAAAACTGGGTGCTGGGATAAACTGGACTTGCAATGCACCAGGTGCTACAAAAAATTGGGTGCTACAACAAACCATTGGTGATAAACCGGGTGTTGCAATAGAGTTTGCAACAAACAGAGCGCCGCGATAAATTGGGTTTGGAATAACTGGGTGCTTGCTGCACCCAACTCGGTTTGTGATAAACGGGGTTTGCAATAAATGGGGTGCTGGGATAGCCCGGGCGCCCGCCGGCGTTGCGTGGCACCCGTGTGGCGAGCTGACGGGTGCCCTGGCAGGCATGGGCGTCTCCACTGTCACCGCCGCCCGCATCCTCAAAGGGCAGCTGCAAAACCGCAAGGGTGAGGAGAGCCTGCTGGAGATGGAGAAGTTCCCCTACGTCGCTTTGGCCAAGGTGAGGCCCCCCTGGGACACCCACGGGGGACGTGACACCCACCGCAAGGTCATGGGTAGGCGGCATCGACCAGGAGCCGAAATTAGGTCAGGGGCGGGCAAAGGGAGCTGGCTCTGTTGCCCACTCGCTGTGCCAGGGTCCGGCCCGTGGGAACAGGGAGGGGGGGTAGGATGAGGCTGCCCAGCCGTGGGAAGCTGCGGGACCCCCCCCCTGCTTCTCCTGGGGTCGTTTGGCTGAACAGAAGGCTTTTTTTTTTTTTTTTTTAATAATTAAATTGGAAGTCTCTGCTGCTCCCCACCGTTTCCCTTCGCCCCGCGGGGGATGCTCGTGGCTGTGGCTTCTCTCTCCTTGCCGAAAAATGGGCTGAAAAAAGGCTAAAAGCAGCAAAATGCAGCAAGGGGGGTGATGTGCAACCACGCAGGGGGCTGCAAGGGGCAAAATGGGGGGGCAAAAGATGGGGTGCAGAGGCAGGATGGGGGTCCAGTGCAGCTAAACGGGGTGGGGTGGGGAGCTGCAGGGTGGGGGCGGTGATGGTGGAGCCCCCCTGGGTAGGACTGGTGATGGGGCTGAGGATGACAATGGTGGTGGGTGACGATGGTGGGTTATTTGTCTCCCCCCACCAGACCTACAACACCAACGCACAGGTGCCCGACAGCGCGGGCACGGCTACTGCCTACCTCTGTGGCGTCAAAGCCAACGAGGGGACGGTGGGTGTCAGCGCCGGCGTCACCCGTGACCGCTGCAACACCACCAAGGGCCAGGAGGTGACCTCCATCCTCCGCTGGGCCAAGGATGGAGGTGAGGGGCTGGGGGGGTGGAAGTAAAGCAGTGGGGGGGTTGGGGTGTTCTCACCGTCCCCCAATTTCGTGGTGCAGGCAAGGCAGTGGGCATCGTCACCACCACACGGGTGACCCACGCAACGCCCAGTGCTGCCTACGCCCACTCTGCCAACCGCGACTGGTACTCGGATGGAGAGATGCCCCCGGACGCGTTGGAGGGCGGCTGCAGGGACATCGCCCGACAGCTGGTGGAGAACATTCCAGACATCGAGGTAGGGATCGGGGCAGGGCTGCCTGGGACATGAGCTAGAGCCACCCAGGGAGGGGGCCACCAAGGACACGGGTTGGAGCCAGCCAGGAAGGGGGACAGGGCCATGGGTAGATGTGGGATGAGGACTGTGACTGGGTGAAGGGCTGGGACCCCCGGTAGATGTTGGGTAGGGGCCACCAAAGGGTGCAGGGCTAGGACTGGGAGGGGGTACCAGTCTAGGTAGACTAGGACCACCCCAGTAGATGGGAGGCTGAGACCACCAATGGGTGCAGGACCAGGATTGTGGGTAGATGTGGGGTCAGGGCCACCCATGGGTGCAGAGCCAGAACCCCCAGAAAATATGGGTCCAGGACAACCCATGGGTGCACAGCCAGAACCCCCAGCAGAACTAGGACCAGGACCACCCATGGGTGCAGAGCCAGAACCCCCAGTAGACCCAGGACCAGGACCACCCATGGGTGATGGACCAGAACAGTTGTGTGGATATGGGACCAGAACCCCTGATGGATGTGCCACCAGGACCCCCGTCAAACATAGGGCTGGGACCATGACCTCATATCGGACCAGACCCCCACATCCCACTGAGCCCCCACCTCCACCGCAGCCCCCTCCTTTCTCATACTTCTCAGACCCAAAACCCTCCATTTTCCCCCTGATTCTGCCCCTCACTGTGGATTTACGCAGAAATTCAGCCCTGTAAATAAATACTCTTCTGTCCTTCAAAATAGCCCCAAAGCAAAACATTTCAGCCTGTTATTTAGCTCTTTAATAGCCTCTTCTTCTGTTATTTTTTTCCTTTAATATAATTTTAACTCTGTCCCAGGCTGGAAATAATTATATAGCGGGGGGAAAGACTTTTTTTTTTCCCCTTTTTTTTTTTTCTTAATAATTTTGGCGGCAGTGCTTTGCAGCTTTATAATTCACCTTCTGCGTGGAGAAGGGGGGGGGGGGGGGGAGAATAAAAAAATCTCTGCCCGCCTATAAATAACAGAGGCCAAATAAATTGGGCTCCAAAGCAAACAGTGAGAGCTGCGGGATGGGGCTCTGTCCCAGCGGGTTCATGCGGGGACCCCGACGTGGAGCATCCCTCCCACAGGAGGGGAGGAAAAAAATATAAAAAATTGAAGCACCAAATTTGCTGCTAGAAATAGTTATTTTTGTCCTGGGGTTTAATTAATAGGAAGAGATTCAGGGTTATTTTGAGCGAGGTGAAATTCCTCAGGTGTTTTCACCCGCTTTTTTTGTGCAATGCCAGGGTTTTCCTGGACATCCCTCTCCGCCTGGTCTGAGTTTTCCCTCCTTCAACCCAAATTAGGGGGGGGGAAATGAAAAATAATTTTAAATAGTTTTTAAAAATCCTTTTTTTTTCCCCCTCCCCTCTTCTGCAGGTGATCTTGGGTGGTGGGCGGAAATATATGTTCCCCAAAAACACCAGTGATGTGGAGTATCCCCACGAGGACAAGCATCGGGGTACCCGCCTGGACCGCAGGGACCTCGTCCAGGCGTGGCACGAGGCCAAGCCCCCTGGCAAGGTGACAGGGACTTTTTTTTTTGGGGGGGGGGGGTACACATATATCACCCCACTGTAACCTTACAAAGCCGTTCCTGGGGGCAGGGGGGGGATGTTTTGTGGAGGGTGGGGGGGATAAAGCAGCCCTGGGGTTGGCAGAGGTGATGGGGAGGTGACAACCTGCTTGTCCCCCAGATTGCCAAGTACGTGTGGCACCGGCGCGACCTGCTGGCACTCAACCTCAGCCGCGTTGACTTCTTGCTGGGTGAGTCCTGGCACCCAAGGGTGCCCCAGCCTCAACTGGGGTGCTTTGGGGGGGTGTCCTGCTCCATCCTGGGGTGCTGGGGCAGCTGGAGTGGCCAGTTACTCTCCCAAAGGTGCTGGTTCCCTGCCCTGGGGATGCTGGCACCCCAAAGGGATGCTGGCAAGTCCCCAGGGATGCTGGCACCCCAAAGGGACGCTGGCGGCACCCCAAAGGGATGCTGGCATGTCCCCAAGGATGCTGGTACCCCAAAAGGACGCTGGCAAGTCCCCAAGGACGCTGGTACTCCACCCTGGGGATTCAATTTCTTTTGCCTGTGGTGCAACTCTACAGCCCAGCTGGGATTCAGGATTCAGGATCCAGCCGGGCCGGAGGAAGGGTGGGCTGGGAGCATCCCCCCTGCTTCTATCTAACTGCCCTGGATCTGGTGGCGGGTGAAATACATGAGCCAGCACAAGGCGGCAGTGCTGGATTTACCCCCCCTTTCCCCCCCCCCCTTTTTTTTTGGTGGAGAAAAAATGTCCCCCACCAGTGTCACTGTCCCCAGGCCTCTTCGAGCCGGGCGACATGGTGTACGAGCTGGACAGGAATAACGAGACTGATCCGTCCCTCACCGAGATGGTGGCTGTAGCCATCAGGATGCTCCAGAAAAATCCCCGGGGGTTTTTCCTCCTGGTTGAAGGTGGGGGGGAGTATGGGTGTGCAAAGGGGAGCAGAGGGGGGGATGCATGGGGGGAAAGGAGGGGGGATGAGGGGTGCAAAAATGGGGGATAAAGGGGGTGATAGGAGGGCTGCAAAGGGGAAAAGAGTAGGGGGGTGGAAAGATGGGGATAAGGGGGGGGAGGGGGAAGAGGAGGGTAGTGGGGGGGGATGGGGCACAATCAGGGCTGTGGAGGACGATGCTGAGCAGTGCTGGGGGGCCGCAGGGGGCCGCATCGACCACGGACACCATGAGGGGAAGGCGAAGCAGGCACTGCACGAGGCGGTGGAGCTGGACCGAGCCATCGGGCTGGCCACCCGCCTCACCTCGCCCCAGGACACCCTCAGCGTCGTCACCGCCGACCACTCACACGTCTTCACCTTCGGTGGCTACACCCCCCGCGGGAACCCCATTTTCGGTGAGTCTCTGCCAGGCCACGGAGCAGGGGGACACTTGGAGACATCCCTGTCCTTCTGACTGTGCCACCACCCCCAGGTCTGGCCCCGATGCAGAGTGACGTGGACCGCAAACCCTTCACCTCCATCCTCTACGGCAACGGCCCTGGCTACAAAATCGTGGCGGGGCGAACGAGAAAACGTCTCCGCCGTTGATTTTGGTGAGCGTATTTCGGGGCAAAACCCCCTAAAATTGTTACAGCCTGGCTACAATTAGTGCTTTTTGAAAACTAGTCTTATTTTTGCCTGGTTTTTTATAATTATTTTGTTTTTTCCCCCGAGCACACGCCAACTACCAGGCACAATCGGCCGTGCCGCTGCGCCAGGAGACCCACGGTGGCGAGGATGTGGCTGTGTTCGCCCGCGGCCCCATGGCCCACCTCCTCCACGGGGTCCACGAGCAAAATTACATCCCCCACGCCATGGCTTACGCCGCCTGCATCGGCTCCAACCAAGCCCACTGCAACGCCGCCGGCCACCCCACTGCCTCCATCCTCCTGCCCTTCCTCGCCCTCCTCTTTCTCCTCTGCTAAAGTGCCTCTTGCAAACCATGGAGGGGGATTTATTTTTAATCCCTTACACCCCCCCCTTTTTTTTTTTTTTTTTTTTTTTTTTGGGTAGCAGCGCCCGGGAAAGAGGAGAGAAAAAGAAAGACTCAGCGGAGCAAAAGCAGCCGCTGGCGGTTTCATGCTGGGAGCTGCCTCTGTAAATAGACGGTTCCTTCCCCTGTAATTAGCATCGTTGCCTGCCCTATCCCGAGCCCACTGCGGGATTTGGGATGGGAGCTGGAGCCTCGGCAGATAAAACCCCTTCTTTGAGCGAGACACGATGGGGCTGGGTCCCAAAAATGCCTCCTGGTCCCTTGGCTGAGAACTGACCCCGGTGCCCCACTCACCACATGTGTGGGTACCCAGAAACCACATGAAGATGGGAAAAAAAATTAACTCACCAGGTTAATTTGTCACCAAAACTCTTGTTTTTTGTCTCCTGGATCATTTATTTTGCTTTAAAATGCTTTGCTTTAAAGCAATTTGCTGCCCACAGAGGGATCTGGAGTAGTTTTGGGGTCAAGTATTGCAGGGAGAGGGGAGAAAAGGGAGATTTATGGGGTGGTACCCACTGGGGCACACCCGCTTCATTAAGGGTTGGGTAATTAGGGGGCGGGGTAATTAGGGGAGGGGGCTTTTGCAGCTGGCGAGGAGGAGATTGAGGCCTGGGGTAGCACCAGAGAAGTGCCCTGGGTGTGCAAATAGTGTTCTAAGCGTGCAAAAGTCACCATGCCCATGCAAAATTATGCCCGAGCTAAACCAACGCTGCCTTGCCCGTGCAAAAGTCGCAGCACCCGTGCAAAAATCACCGTGCAACATGCATACGGCGCCTTGTGCGTGCAAATGGTTCCTCGCCTGTGCAAATGCCACCACGCGGGTGCAAACGTTGCCCTGCCTCTGCAAATACCGCTTTGCCCGTGCAAATCCTGTGCACGAGCAGCCCCTTGCACACCCTGGCTGCATTCTGATTTGCAACCCCCACCCCACCCCAAACACCCCCAAAACCCCACCAGGCCCCTCCAACCCCACTCCCCCCTCCCTTTTTACTTATTTACCAGCTTTATAACTAAATCTCTGCTCCAGGTTCTTATTAACCAGCAAACTTTGGAGCAGGCAAAGGCGGTGACCCGAGTGCTGCTGGATTTTGGGGGGGGGGGGGGGCGGGCTACGACACCCCTACTTTGCTGGGTGCCCTTTGCACCCTCGCCGGCATCCCCAACCGCAACCCAGCCCTGGCGCTGGGGCTTCCCAGAAACCAGGCGGCACCGAGCTATGTTTAACCGGTCCCGGGGTGCTTCGTGGTTTTTGGGGGTTCGGGGGGGGGGGGGGGGGAGGGGGGGAGCTGCTTTTTCTTGACCAGGGCTTTGGCGAGGAGCCGGTGGCCACTGGGGCTGCCAGCCAAATGCCGCTCCCGACGCCAGGTTGGCTGCCAGAGCAAAAAAAAAAAAGGGTGGGTTGTTGTTGGTTTTTTTTGGGGGGAGGGCCATCGGCTGCCACATTTTGGGGCACCCCAAAAATAGGGAAAATCACAGAAAGGCTTTGCTCAGCCTGGCTGCTGCAAAAAGTCCCCAAATCTGTGTAAATGCCACCCCCCCCCCAATAAAAGGGTGGATTTGGGGTGTTTTTAAGACCACACAGAGCATCAGCCCCTGCTGCTGTTTGGGGTTTTGGGGACACCCCTCCCCGATATCAGGGACCCTCCCCCAGCACCCTCCAGCCGTAGCGATAAATAAACCTTTATTTTATACAGGACACATGGGAAACACAAACACGATTTGGGGGAGCTTGAAAAAATAATCCCCCCCCCCCAATTCCAGCATCTGACCCATTCCAGAGTTTTTTCCCCTTAAAATAAAAGGGGGGGGGGCAAGGGGAGCCCCACTTTTGATTTGCCCTGGATTTAAGCCCCCCTTTTTTTTTAGGGAGGGGGTGATGCTCGGATTGGACCCACTCTGCGTTTTGGGGGAGCACCTCCTGTGCGACATCGGGGTCACAGCGGGGGGGGGTGGGCCCTTCGCGGTGCATCACCCCCCCCAAGGGGTACTTGGGGTGATGGAGATTGTCTGGAGGAGGGGACACCCCCATTTTTGGGAGGGTCCCCCCAAATCGTGCACCGGGGATGATGGCTTCAGCTCCTGGCACGGGGGTGGCACGCAGGGGGGACACAAAGGAGTGACCCCCACCCCCGGGGATGGGGGGGGTGACTATGAGCCCTGTGCAGAGGGACATCAGTGGGTGCACCCCAATATGGGGACACCCATATAGGGGTGCACTGGGGGGGGGGGGTGGGGACAGCCTCACCGGGTTATGGGGGGGCTGCTCCAGCTGGATTTTGATCTCAGGGCAGGGGGGGTCAGGGGGGCGGCGGCCTGGGGAAAGGGGGGGCCATGAGCACCCCGGGGGGTCCCCCAGTGCTGTGGCCACCTGACACCCTGCTGATGGGCTACCTGGGGGGGTCCCGGGGGGGTCATCCGGCCAGGGGGTGTCAGTGAAGGCGTCACAGTGGGTCCCCAAGGGCGAGCGGCTCTCCTAAGGGTGCAGGGGGGTCAAAGGGGTGCTGCCCACCCCCACCCCCCAGCCCCCACCCCCAGCACCCTGGTACCCTGCCCGGCTCGCTGGGCTCCTCGCTGGCACTGCCAAAGCTGCTGGCGCTGGAGGAGGAGCGGGAGAAATCCGGTGGCTCCGGCTTCTCAGCCCTGCTGAGGGACAGTCCCCAAAGCCAGGGACAGGCTGGCACTGCGCCACGTGGCTGCCACCATGGCCCGCCGTGACGCCGTGCTGTCCCCAGAACACCCTGTCCCCACACCACCCATCCCTGCGCCACCCTGTCCCCATGCCACCCATCCCTGCGATGTCCCATCCCTGCGCCACCCTGTCCCCATGCCATCCCATCCTTGTGATGTCCCATCTCCATGTCACCCATTCCTAGGATGTCCCATCCCTGTGCCACCCTGTCCCCACACCACCCACCCTGCGATATCCCATCCCTGCACCACCCTGTCCCCATGCCACCCATCCCTGTGATGTCCCATCCCTGTGCCACCCTGTCCCCATGTCACCCATCCCTGGGGTGTCCCATCCTTGTGTCACCCATCCCTAGGATGTCGTATTCCTGTGCCACCCTGTCTCCATGCCACCCATCCCTGCAATGTCTCATCTCCTTGTCACCCATCTCTGTGGCATTCCATGCCCATGTCCCTTGTCACACCAACCTGTCCCCATGCCACCCACCTCCATGCCACCCCACCCTAACCCCACACCACCCTTGCCCCATGCCACCCTGTGCCCAGGCCACCCAAGTGCCACCAACCCACTGCATTCCGCCTACCTTGTCCCAGTGACACACAGCCCCTGTGCCATGAGGCTCCTGGGTGCCACCCTGTCCCTCGGACACCCTGTCCCTGCGCTGTCCTGTCCCCATGCTGCCCTGTGCCAACCCTCCCGGTGCCACCTTGTCCTGGGATCATCCCATCCCAGTGCCACCCTGTCCCTGCACTGCCCCGTGCCAGTGCCCTCCAGTCCCCATGTCACCCCATCCCAGTGCCACCCTGTCCCTGCACTGTGCCACCCCAGTGCCCTCCAGTCCCCGTGTCACCCCAATAGTACCCTGTCCCCAAGTCAGCCCATCCTGGTGCCACCCTGTCCTATTGCCACCCCATCCCAGTGTCCTCCAGGCCCCATGTCACCCCATCCCAGTGCCACCCTGCATCCCTGTGCTATGCCAAGCTGCTGCCACCACATCCCAGTGCAACCCTGTCCCAGTGCCACCCTATCCTCGCGGTGCACCACTCCAGTGCCCTCCAGTCCCCATGTCACCCCAATGTCACCCTGTCCGCATGCCACCCCACCCCAGTGCCACCCCGGCCCAATGCATCCCGGTGCCCCCCCCTGTCCCCCGCGTCACCCCGGTGCCCCCCCCTCGCCGGTGCCCCCGTCCCGGTGCTGGGTGCGGGACCTGCCGGGGTGCCGGCGGCTCTCGGGGGAGCTGTGTGCGGAGCAGGCGCCCTCGGGGGCGGCGGCGGGGCCGTCCCTGGGGGGAGGTGGCGGGCGCTGAGGTGACACCGGGAGGCGACACCGGCCGGGGCCAGCCCCGCGCCCCCGGCACCGGCGCTCACCTGCCGGCCGGCGCCTCCTGGATGCTCTCGATACCGATGGCGCTGGAGCGGCGGGAGCCGAGCGGCCCGGGCCGCCGCCGCGACGGACTCTTCCCGGGCACCAGCAGCGCCTGCGGGTCACCGTTAACCGGGGAGCACCGGGGGGGGGGGGGGGGGGAGGGAGGGCGGCGGGGGCCTCCGTGCCGGGGGGTACCCACCTCTTCCACCGAGCCCAGCCCGATGGCGCTGCCGCGGCGTCCCCGCCGGCTCCCGGGCACCAGCAGCGACTGGGGGCGGCACCGCGTCACCGGCCCCGGGGGGCCCCGGGGGAACGGGGGGGGGGGGGGGGGGGGGGGCGGGGGGCGGGCGGGGCGGGGCCGCTCAGGTGAACGGGCTGGGCGGGGCAGACGCAGGTGGGGCAGGGCTAGCGCGAAGGGGCGGGGCTTAGCTCCGGGTGGTGCCGCCTGAGGGGGGCGTGGTTCGGCGGGAGAAGGGGCGCGGCCTCAGCCAGGCGCCCGCTGACTGGCTGACTGCGCGGGGGGCGCGGCCAGCGAGGCGGGGGCGTGTCGCGGGGGCGGGGCACTCACGCTGGCGGGCCCCGCGGCGCCGTCGGGGGGTCCGGCGGCGGCGTTGGCGGCGGCGTTGGCGGCGTTGGGGGAGGGCGGTGGGGGGGCCCGGCGGGGTCCCAGCCCCACGGCCTCCAGGGAGGGGCTGCGGCCCCGCAGCGCCCGCTGCAAGGCCCCCCCGCGCCCCCGTCAGCAGCGCCCGGGACCGCCGGGCACCCCCGCCCCGCTGTCGGGGAAGGGGGGGACACACGCGGACCCCCCGCGCCGCGCCCCACCTTGAAGGACTCGAAGAAGCCGGGGGCGGCGGCGCCGTTGTCAGGGCGATCGTCGTCGGGGCCCAGCCCCAGCATGGCCTGGCTGCGGGCCTGCAGCTCCTCGTGCAGCGTCTCCAGCAGCGCCGCCCGCGTCCGCTCCTGCGCACCGCACCGCACCGACTGCGCACCGCACCGCACCGGCCCTGCGCCGCACCGCACCGCACCCGCACCGCACCGCACCCGCACCGCACCGCACCCTGCGCCGGCTCCGCACCCCCCGCGCCCACCTCCCCCGTTCCGCAGCAGGCCCGGCACCCCCGCACACGGCACCCCCGCACGCACAGCGCCCAGGGTGTGCAGCGCCCGCAGCTACAGCACCCGCCTCCTTCACAGCACCCACATGCGCAGCCCCGCCGCAGGCGCAGCATCCACGGCAGGCACAACACCCACATCCACAGCACCTGCAGCAGGCACAGCACCCACAGCAGGCACAGCACCCGCAGCATCCGCAGCAGGCATGACACCCGCAGCACCCACAGCAGGCACGGCACCCGCAGCAGGCACGGCACCCACATCCATAGCACCTGCATCGTTCACAGCACCCACAGGCACAGCACCCACAGCAGGCACGGCACCCACAGCAGGCATGGCACCCATGAGCACAGCTGCAGTAGGCATGGCACCCACAGCAGGCGCGGCATCCACATCCACACCACCACAGCATGCACAGCACCCGCAGCAGGTACAGCACCCATGTGTGCAGCACCCACAGCAGGCATGCTACTCATAGCATGCACAGCACCCATCTACAGGCACAGCACCCACAGCACCCACGTTGTGCTCAGCACCCACGGGCCCCACGGCATACACAGCCCCCTTACAGGTGCACCCCCAAGATGCCCAGCACCCTCAGCACCCCAGCTGCTCAGCACCCTCATTTGCACCCACCTCCAGCTTGGCGAACTTCTCGGCCTTGTAGCAGGCGTACTCGGCGTTGATGAGCTTTGTCAGCAGGAACTCCTGGAACTCTGGGCCCTGGGGGGGCAAGAGGCAGCCCCGGGTGGGTGCCATCCGGAGAACACCCCCTCCCCCAGCAACACCCATGGGTGCTCACCTTCCTGAAGACAGCAGGGTCAGGCAGCGGCGGGCCGAAGAAGGGCACATCGTCACGGGCGGTGACAGAGACCTGGGGTGGGGAGGGGGAGTGAGGGGGCACCCTGTTGCCCCCAGCACCCCATGGGGATGGGGAAACTGAGGCAGGGGTGGCACCTTGTAGAGGGTGCCCTGGGGGCCACCCTGCTCCAGCTGCACCACCACAAAGGCGTGGAGGAAGTTGGAGGCGATCATGTCAGGGACGAAGGGGGTGTTCTCGTCCTGGAAGACGATGGCCACGATGTCATTGCCGATATGACGCTTCCGCTGCAGCTGTGGGGACACGGGGGGAGACACGGGGGACACGGGGTGGTCACACCACAGGGGACAAAGGCAATGACAGACCCTGTGCTCCATAGGTGCCCCCTAGCACCCATGGGTGCCCTGTGGAGCTTTTGCTTCCCATAGGCACCCCTTCAGCACCCAGAGGTGTGCTGCTAGTCCTTGTGCCCCATAGATGGCCACTAGCACCCAGGGGTGCCCCTGCAGCTTTTGCATCTCAGACAGCCCCCCAGCACCCATGGGTGCTCTGCTAGCCTCTGCATCCCATAGATACCCTCCAGCACCCTGGGGTGTACCACTAGCCCTTGCGTCCCACAGATGCTCCCCAGCACCCATGGGTGCCCCAGGAGCCCCTGCACCCCATGGATACCCCCAAAGCACCCAGGTGGCCCACCAGCCCTTCCACCCTATAGGTGCCCCAAGACCCCCTACATCCCCATTTCTCCCAAGCACCCATGTGCTCCCCCTCAACTCTTGCCCCCCACCATCCTCCACCACCACCCCCAGCACCCACGGGTGCCCCACCTGCTGGGCATCCCCCTCGGTGTAGGGCAGCTTGGTGGAGACGTGGAACATGATCTCCTTGTCACGGAAGTGGCAGTACACCGACTCGCTGCCCGTCTGCCCGTGGGTCACATCCAGCCCTCCCCGAAACCTGGATGGGTGGGGGCAACAGGCACCCTGAACCTGGGGCCCATGGGTGCCCCCCACCCAGCACCCCAGCACGCACCCCTTGAAGTCCCGCAGCTGCACCCGTTGACCCAGGATGTCGAGGAATTCGGCGAACGCCGGGCTCTCCTCCGTGGTGCCAAAAAGCTCCTCCTCGGAGGTCTGCAGTGGGGTGGGGATGGGTGCCAGCACCCACCCAGGACCCCCACCACCCTAACCCCACCCCACCCAACCCCATACCTGCCCCAGCTTTTGGTAGATGACCCCAAATTTGAAGTGGTTGCTGAGCACGTGCTCATCAAAGGCGAGGATGAGGCGGGATGCCTGTGAGGGTGGGAGGGGGTAGAGGTTGGGGGGGGGGGCACCCTGGGGTGCCCCCACCCATGGGTGCCATGCACCCCCACCCCCTGCTCACCTTGGGATAGAGCACAGGGTAGAACCGATCCACATTGATATCCTCGCACACCAGCTGCAGGAAGGATGGGTGATGCGGTGGGTGGCCCAGGGTGGGGAGGCACCCACGGGTGCTGCCCGGAGGTGTTGCACCCACCTTGGCCATCTGCACCACGTTGGGGAACTCGGCCAGGCAGGAAATGGGCACCACGTCATGCAGGGTGCGGGTGCGGGTACTGTGGGGCAAGGCAGGGGTCAGGGTGGCCCCCTGCCCTCAGCCAGCACCCATGGGTGCTCCCTGGCACCCTGCTCACCGCAGCAGCAGGTGGAGGTGCTCCTGCTCATCATACTTGAGGGAGAAGACGAGGTGGCCCAGAGTGGGGTCCAGGGAGTAGTAGTTGAAGTGCTCCTGCAGGGAGGGGGCCAAGCACCCATGACCGTGCCAGTGGGTGCTGATGCTGGCAGGCACCCGTGCCCCATGAGCACCCGTACCTATGGGGTACCTATGCCCACGGGCCACCCGTCTTATAGATGCTTGTAGGTTCCCCGTGCCCATGGACACCCATGTCTACAATCACCCACGCCATGGGGCACCCATGCCCATGAGCACCCACACTCACAGACACCACCACCTACAGCGCACCTCCACTCACGGGCTCACATGCAATGAGCCACCCACACCCATGAGCACCCATGCCAGGGGGCACCCAGGTTCCTGTGCACCAGCACCCACTGGCACCCACACAAAGGGCGCCGCCATGCCCACGCACACCCATGCCCATGGGGCAGCCAGGTCCACCAGCACCCATAGCCATGGGGCTCCCATGCCCGTAGATACCCACAGCCACATCCATGAGCACCCGTACAGGTGAACACCCATGCCATAGGGCACCCATGTCCATGAGCACCCATGCTTATGAGGTCTCCATGCCCCTGCCCACACACACCCACGGGGAGCCCACCCAGACAGGGAGCCCACCCACCCATGCCTGGAGCACCCATGGGGCCTCACCTTGCCCAAAAAGTGCTTGCGGTAGATCTTGGCCGTGTGGTTGCCCTCAAGCCTTGCCCGGCTGCCGGGTGCTGGGGTAGGGGGGCCCTCGGGTGCCCCGCTTAGCTGGTGGTTGGTGCCCTCGATCCAGTAACCCCCAAACTGCGGCAGGAGGATGAGGGGAAACGGCCCCTCTCGGCCCAGCACCTGCACCCACAACCCAGGTGGGTGCTCCGGCCATCCAGCCACCCACGCACCCACCCAGCCGCTCGCCTGCCCTCGCACCCATCTCTGGGTGCTCTACCTCATGCACGCTGGGGTAGGGGATGTAGTCCTCCTCCGTCTGCAAGACAAAGGGGGGGGGGTGAAGGCCATGCTAGCACCCATGGGTGCTAGGGTGGGGGAAGGCCATGCTGGCAGCCATGGGTGCTGGTTGGATGCCCCCGCCCCAGTGACACCTACCTTGAGTGGTGGGGGGATGGTGTGGCGCTGCTGGGCCATCCTGCTGCCCTGCGGGAGGTAGGGGCTGTGGGTGCCCTTCACCCCACCTTGGGATGGGCACCCTTGGGTGGGGAGCACCCATGGGAGCTTACCTGAGGGTGCAGTGGCCGAGGGGCTGCCGGTGCTGGCTGGAGGTATATCTAGGTGGCGTGGGGGGGTCCAGGGGGGTCCATGGCACTTTCTGGGGGAGAGGAGAGCTCCCCCACAGCCCCTCACCGCGCCGCCGGGCTGCTCAGGCAGCGGCGTTACCCCTGAAGCCTACTGATGGCAGCAAGCCAAGTGCCACCTTGCTGGCTGCCGGGAGCCAGCGGGCCGGGAGCGGCGGAGGGGGGGTCACTACACGGGGGTACCCGGCTGATGAGCGTGTGAGTCCCACCCCCCCAACCCCCCCTGGCACCCCCGTCCCCGCCCACCCCGAAGGGCGCCCTCTGCCGGCGGGAGGCGGCACCGCGCGGGGCAGCACCACGGACAGCGCCGGGGACCGCCCTGGAGGGGACACGGCGACACCGGCCCTGGTGCAAACACGGCCCTGGTGCAAACCCATCCTTGTGCAAACACAGCCGGGGAGCAGCCACCACTGCCCGCCCTGCCACGTGCAAACACCCCCCCCCCCCCCCGCGTGTGCGAGCCTCGTGCGAGCACGAACGCTCGTGCAAACGGCGCCCCGTCCCTGTGCAAACATAGCAGCGTGCAAGCATGTCCCTGGTGCAAAAGGGAGTCTCATGCAAATGGGACCCGTCCCTGTGCAAACGTGACGCTGGTGCAAACACCACCCTGGTGCAGACACGACCCCGGTGCAAAATGAGCCCTGTCCCTGTGCAAACACGACCCATCCCTGTGCAAACACAACGGTGTGCAAGCACATCCCTGGTGCAAAAATGACTCCTGTGTAAATAGGTCTCATCCCTGCACAAATGTGATGCTGGTGCAAACACGACTGTGTGCAAGCACACTCCTGGTGCAAGCATGACCCATCCCTGTGCAAGCACGACCCTGGTGCAAACACGACGGCGTGCAAGCACACTCCTGGTGCAAACACGACCCATCCCTGTGCAAGCACGACCTGGTGCAAGCACAACCTGTCCCCGTGCAAACACGACTGCATGCGAATGCAACCCTGGTGCAAATGCGACAATGTCACCCGTCCCCGTGCAAACGCGACCCTGGTGCAAACACGACCCGTCCCGGTGCGCCGGGGGCTGCAGCGTGTGTGGGGCAGGGGGGGTCTCCCACCGCCCCCCTCCCCAGAAGCCCGCGGGGGGAGGGGAAACAGGCCCGGGGTGAGGGGGTGGCACCGGGGGGTGTGTGTTGGCACCGGGGGGGGGGGGGGGGGGCGACCCAAACGTGGGGCCGAGGCGGGGGGGCAGGCTGGGGTTGACTGGGACATGGGGGGCGGATTGCCGGGGGGGCTGGGGGGGTGATTTTGGGAGAGCCGGGGGCAGGTTTGGGGGGCAGTTTAGGGGAGTAATTAACGCGGGGGGGGACAGTTCAAGGGGGAGGGATTTTGGGGACGAGCAGATTTGGGGGTACACGGGAGGGCTGAACCCCCCCCCCTCCCCCCCCCCGGGCCCCACCGCCCGGACCCCGAGCATCCCCCGCCCCCCCAGACCCCCCACCCCCCGCGCTGCCGGTACCGGCTGAAGGTCACCGGGGGACGGGCCCCCCCCCGACACACCCCCACGGCGGGGGGGGGGCTCCGGGGGTCCCCGGTTCCCGCTCCGCTTGGCGCGGCACTTACCGGGGGTGCGGCGGGCGGGGGCCGGGGCCGGTACCGGGGCCGGTACCGGAGCGGAGCGGAGCGGGGCCCCGCCGCTCGCAGCCACCGCGCCGCGTCACGTGCGGCGGGGCGGGGCGGCCCCTCCGGGGGCGGCCGGCACCGGGAACCGGCACCGGAACCGGTACCGGGAAACGGCACCGGGAAACGGGAAACGGCACCGGGAAACGGGAAACGGCACCGGGAAACGGCACCGGAACCGGCACTGGGAACCGGGAACCGGCCCCGGGAACCGGCACAGGCACCGGGAAACGGCCCCGGCCTCGGGAAACGGGAACCGGCACCGGGAACCAGCACCAGGAAACGGCACCGGCACCCGGCCCCGGCCCCGGGAAACGGTGTCTGGCCCCGGGGACTGACCCTGCGGACCCCATCCCCGGTGCCCTCCGCCCCCGGACCGGGTGCCCCCTCCTGCCCGCAGCAGCCCGGGGCAGCCCCCAGACCCTCCCGGTGCCCCGGTGGCACCCAGCCACCCCCGTCTGTCACCTGCAGCTCAGCGGCACCCAGTGCACCCCCCACCCATAAACTCCCCGGCACCCAGGAGACCCCCCCCCCCCATCACCCCTTTGGCACCCAGGAGACCCCCCACCCATGGCACCCTCCACCCATACCCTCCCTGGCACCCAGGGAAACCAACCCCCCATAACCCCCTTGAGACCAGAGAGCCCCCCTCTCCATAACCCCCAGGAGACCCCCCACCCATGGCTCCCTGAGCATCCCCCCCCATAACCCCCCTGGCACCCAGGAGACACCCCCCCCAATCCCCTTGGCACCCAGGGACAGCACCCCCCCATAACCCCCTTGGCACTCAAGACACACACACACCCCCCCAACCCCCCTGACACCCAGGAGACACCCCCCCTCCCCCCCCAGCACCCAGGACACGCGTGACCCCCCCGGGACACCCCGGCTGGGGGCCCTCAAGGCAGGGCTGGCACCGTCCCCGCTGCCGGTGCCAGGGGCTGGCCGCGAGCCCCCCCGGGAAGCGGCTGCCCAGGCGATGCGCCAGCGCAGGGACGTGCTGGGGACACCCAACCAGCCCTGCAGCTGCCACCCACCCCCAGCTTCAACAGCAGCCACCCCACCAGCCAAGGGGGGGGGAGCTCCCCGTTCCCGAGGGATCCCCCTTTCTCCCCCCCCAGACCCCGCATCCCTCTCCTGCGGCGACCCCGAGGGGATGCGCAGCCCTAACCCCCCCCACTCCCTTAGGCGAGGTGTCAAGAGCCACCACGGAGCACGGAGCACGTGTATGCGCTTTAATAAGGCTTCCACAGCTCAAATGACAATTTTAATCTGATAAATGTTTGCAAAGAACAGACAAAAGGGGGAACCGGGCCCGTCGGTCGCATCCTGTACCTGTGTCCCCCGCCAGATACGGCACCGCTGCCGCGCGCCCCCCCCCAGCCACCCCGCCCCGGCTCATTCCTCCCCACTGGGTTGAAAGACTCCGAATTTCACCATATTATAAGCTCGAGGAAGAGATATTTTGTAACGTGTTTTTTTTTAAAAAAAAAAAATTAACCGCAAATTGGAAAAAAAAAACCAAGAACCCCCAACAAAACGGAATTTCCAGGGAATATGTACACAAGCGAGTGCTTCCGTCTGGGAAGAAGAAAATCTCCTGCCCATTCCCGAAGGATGGAGCAGCTTTGGCGCACCGAATTCCTGCCGACGGTCTTTACCTTGGGAAAGAATAAGTGGATCCAACTGGCCCCCACCCCCCCTTGGAGGAGCTCCGGGGGTCCCCAAACGCCGGCTGCTTCACCCCCCATCCCATGGGAGCGGGGAGGAGGGCGCGGAACCCCGGCGCTTGGCTGTAATTCTTCGGCTAAAAGTGAACATTTAAAAAACCCAGGACTGAGGGTGGCGGGAGGGGGTAACATGCCTCCCCCTCCCTGCTTCTTGCAGCCCCAAACTCCTGCGGTACTTAAAAAAAATAATAAAATAAACCCGATGTGGCAGCAACCCAACTCTCTGCATCACATTTTGCTGCAGAAACAAGTTTAAAAGGCTGAAAAGGAACAGGAAACATCTAACTTACGTTATTACAGAGAAACCACAACAGTGCCCTTTTTTTTTTTTTTTTTTCTTTTTTTTCCTTTTTATCCTTTTTTAAGCCTGGAAGCGGTACGTTATTTCCTGCTACTAATAGGCAACGGGGAGAGATCCTTTCTGGGAGCTACAGATGTAAAAAAGAAGAATAATTAGTGCATTCCTGAAAAATGAGAATAGAAGGGGGGAAAAAAACCCCAACCCCAAGCTCTTCCCACAGGATACACAGCACCCACCGGCACCCACCCGCACCCCCTTCGCTGTCTCCGCTTCAGGCTCCCCCAAGCCATGGGCACGAGCGCTCCTGGCAGTCCCCGGACTGGAGGAAAAAGATGTTATCAAAAGTCATTAAAATACCCCACGTTTCTTAAAAAAAAACCCCAAAAAACAAACAAATAAACCAAAACCACACCAACCCCCCCCCCAGTTCACAGAGCCCAGGTGGTTATTCCAAGATCATGGACCGTTTGGAAGTGAAGGCGAGCGGCTGGAGAGCCGGCGGGGGAGGCAGCTCCCGGCCCCCCCGCGCTGGAAGGCTTTCGGAGGCAGACCACAGCTCACGTTTTGGGTTAAACAGATGAAGGGTGGGTTGGTTTTTTGTTATTTTTTTTTCTTTTTTTTTTTTTTTTTGAAAGAGCTAGACATTCCTCACAAGTAACAATTTTTCTTGACTTCCATGCTGTACTGAAAGAGTAATAGTGGATCAAAGACAGGATTATCTGTAAGCAGGTTTTACGCCTAAAAGAGTTACTGGAGAACAGATCAAGATGTTTTTGATCTACTGGATTACAACCCCTTTTTCGGACAGATGAGCGCAGCGCAGGGTTGGAGTCAGGGAATACACGGGAATGCCTCCATCTCCCTCGCCTGCAAACACAACGCGCTCTTGCTGCTGCTAAACTTTCCAACCTTCCTGTTGCTTTCATTAAATACAAAATCGGGAACGCTCTCTTGAAGGCAGGGTGTCCTTCAGTGCAATCTGCTTTGACATAAGGCATTTTTTTTTGGGGGGTGGGGTGGGGAGGGGGGGCAGTCATTTCAGAATGGGTTTCTGCCTTCTGGAAGAGTCAAAGAGTTCAGTCCTGTATCCACCTTTTTTTTTCTGGTTTTTTTTTTTTCTTTTAATGCCCTACCATGTCAAAATCCTCTTCCCTTCTGGTCACTCCTCTGTTGCCAACGGTTTGAAAACCATCAGTGTCCAAGTAAACCAGTCCCTGAGGAGAAAAGACAACGACCAAAAGATGATGATGCTTAACGGGATGAACTTAGGGGGCTTACATAAAGTCGGGGGGGGGGGGGGAAACACCAACCCGGACGCACCTTTAAATCCTTCTTCAGGCATACAAACTGGGGACAGAAAGAAAAAAGCACGGTGTTAGCAGCCTCCCGACAGTTGTTTCTAGAAGCATCTTTTGTCTGAGCGGTGTTGTACCGCTGCACCTCCCCCTGACAGTGACAGCAAAGCCTCAGCACCTCCATTTTCTACCTTTACGTCCCAAATCCAACCTCAATTGGCCATCCATACCTCTCCCCCAAATCACAGCGCCTTCCCTGAACCCCAAATCCTCCTCACCTTGCATAACGTCGTCCATCGCCGCGTAATCCGCAATCGGTTCATCAGCCTGGGAAACAAAGCGGAGCGGGGGATTAACGAGCAAGCAAGCTCGTTGGGAAGTTCACGTGGAACTCCGGAGGGGAGCGGGGAACGAACGGGTCTCTTGCCCAAACACCGTCTGGGAACACCAAGGGAGGACTCACTCCCGAATCCAGCCCTGTTTTGGGCTGCTGTGCACGCAGCCCAGCAGCAAAGGCCAGCTAATAACTACTCTTGAAAAACAAGAATAAAACAAACCAAGAGGATTTTCCTCCTCCAAGAAGGAACTCCAGGGAGAAGTCATTAAATCAGGCGACCGAGCAGCCACGGGTCGGCACCTCTAGCACACAGTGGTTTTCACATGCCCCAAACCCACGTTTTCTCTTTGGTTGTACAAAAATCAGTTCCGTTCCCTGCTTTGTTCAACTCCATTTGAGCAGCCACACTCTCACGTTACCTTTAATAAAATAACGGACTCGGGGATGACTCCCAGGCTGCCGAGCGTTGCCGTGTCATCGCTCAGTATCTTCCCGTCGATCGACAAATTCTGGTCGAAGGGAGCAACTGAAAATGCATGCATGATCTGTGCCAACACAATGAGACACGCTGATTTTGTGCGGAAGGAAAAACAGCACTGCTGAGCTACAGACAAATACCACGTTCAGAAGAGCAACACACACCTTTCGATGCCACGTGGGATTTCAGACTTTCCCTCCATCCTCCCCCAGCCACGTGCTCCTGATTTTGTGTTTTCTTCCTCGAGACACAACTCGCTGGGAGGAAACCCCTCTTACCTGTATTTTCAGCTCTTTCAGCGTCTGATTAGCAGAAACAAGCAGCGCTTTCTCCCCTCTCACTTTCCGGTGCCGGGTGCTTCGTCTGATGCCTTGTTTTTGGTAAGTGATGTAGCTCTGGTGGGAGATCTTCTGGCGCTTCGCACCACCGTTGGTCTAAGAACAAGAGGCAAAAATCAGCCCAGGTTTGGGACTGGTGGACAATACAACCTCCCCCGTACCCCCCAGAGCGCGTTTTGGGTGACTCCGTCACGTGAAGGAAGGCGTGAAGCACTGAAAAGCCCCGTCAAAAGCAAACCACCGCATGCAAGCATCAAGAGGATGGCAGGACTCGCCTTGAAACCTCTGTTCCTGCTTCCAACGCTACGGCGGGGCGGGTAGCCAGCCAAGCGTGCAAGTCACCATCAATATTTCATCTCTCCAAAACCGAAGCGGTGGCATGGTGTGACCATTAAAATGACAACTTAAGACACTGCCGGGTTTGCCTGCCAGCAGTAAACAGAGGGCGGCAGCTACCCCGTCATGCTGACTCAAGAGGATGATGCAAAAACTAAGGAACCTGGTGGTGGTTTTGATCTCTACCTGGTTAAAATCTGGGTCTTGCTCCCCCTCTGGCTTGTTTTCCTCCCTTTCCTCTTCAGCTTCTGAGCTGCTCACGTTCAGCTCTGGAGCAGCATCCTTCATTACCTGAAGTCATAAAAATCATTCTCCGTAACTAACCCGAAGGCCACAACCCAGACTTGTCACATCACGGCAGACAGCTTGCGGAGCCCTCCAGGATGCCACCTTGACCCAACGAACAGAGGGAGAGCAGGAACAGCCCAGCGATGGGCTCCCCACGCTCTGCAAAGTCCTCTCCACCCCTCCCCGGCGGCATCGAACCATGGGGGAATTTGGCTCAGGAGAACAAGCTCCTCTATTGAATTGCAGGTGCTTCCTGAGGCTCAGGGCCTACTCTCCTCTCCAGGCAAAGGGAAAGTCTCCAGGGGCCTGGACTGATTTCTTTCCCATTAGCTGGCTGCTTCTCTGGTTCATCTAAGTGTATTACAAAAGCCCTAACACAGAGAAAGGAATATTATCTGTAAATTAGACACTTATCCATCCCTGCAGCAGGCCGACAAGAGGCACTCGGCACCATTATTTATGGGTCTGGAGGTTGTAAGTAAATGAAATCTAAATAATTTACACCAACAGATAAATAACAAGGATGTTCGGTTCTGTGTAAGTCACTCCAGGAGGCACGGACCTGCCAGATGTGAATTCACATCTATGCTTTGGCTGGAGCTGGGGTTTGCAGGAGCCCAGGAGACTGGCGCGCTCTCCATCCTGGATGCCCGAGAGTTGGCTTCTCCGTCAACGTTATTTGCAATTAATGATGCAACTGCAGCTCCCAAACATTCAGCACCAACCACAGCCTCCCCAGAGCCCTCCGGATTCCAGCAGTGCTGCCTTATGCTGATTTTATACAGGCGTGGCTGCCCTCCCGCAGCAGCCGCCAAAGGGGGTACCTGGGGGTTGCAGGGGCCGGGGGGGGAAGAGCAGGGGCGAGGGGATGGGAAACGCTCCCCGGCTTTGCAAATGGAAAGCAGCAGGGAAGGAAGCAGCGGCTTCGAGTGCCGCCGTCCTCGCTGGCGGTGCTGCCGCGCTGCTGGCAGGCATTATTGCTGCTTCGCATCTCACCGAGACTGCCCTGCTAATGAGGGATCTTGCAGGCGAGCGCTCGCCCCCTCGCTCCAGCTCCAGCTGCTCAGCAAAGAATAGCTGCCTGTTTTTTGCCAGCCCCACACGTGTGAGCACAGTCCTGTCCAGCACCAGCAAAAAGAAAAAGAAACCCCCACCCCTCCTCTGCACCAGAGCCAAGACACAGCCTCGGGATTCAGGCTTCCAGACAGGCTGAAAACCCAGAGCTGATGGCTCAGGACCGTGCTGCGTGCTCTGCATCTCGCAACTGAGGTGGAAACCCATCCAGCCTCCGGTGCCCCACGTTCTCCGGGCTCCTGCTCCTCCCTTTCATCGGCAGGGAGGAGGAAATCAATGACAGGCAAGAACACCCCCTCCACCACGCTGCTAAGGTGCAGGGAACATCTTTATCTGAGTTTCCGATGAGCCTTCGTTTCCCCCTTAAAGCATAAAAGAAGCCCTAAGGAGGAAGAATTACTGTAACCAGCTGTTGGGGACCTGTAAAGTCAATTCCAAGCCTTGTATGGATCCCTTAAGACACCAGTAAAGCAGAGACATAATTCACAGCTTCGTAGGGGATCCTGAAAACCATCTTCAAGTTCCCCGCTATTTCATCAGCATGGAGGTTAAGAGCTTATTTCTATCTAGGAATAAATGTCACTTGAGCAACCAGGAAAGGAAATGACAACTATTGGAGAGGAAGGCAAACAAGTAGAGCCCGGTAACACAATTATGAAGACAGAAACGGTTACAACATTGCCTAAAATAATCAAAGCTGGGAACACCTGTGATGATACCTGATACTGCAAAGCGTTAGGTTCGGCAAAAGGAAACCTCAAGACCAAATTTTCAGAACAGCTACTGCCAGGATTTTTCCTATTTACTATTTTTGCCAAAGCGACAGCTCCCACGAGCCGCAGAGCTGGGTGCTTTTTGCCCACAGCAAGCGGCCCTGCTCAGCACCACCATCACAGACCACCCGGCATCCCCAACAGCAGGTCCCAACCCTGCGGGGACGTGGCAGGCTGCAACAGCCTCCTTGCTGCCACGCTCGGATCCTTATTTGGGTACTTGGCACGGTTTCCATTAAATGAAACGGAGCCAGGATGAGCAAGGACGGAGGGAGAGAGCCCATACCTTTTTATTATCCACCACTTTATGGATGTAGATGGTTGCTTGGGTGTACTCACGCAAGTCCCGCTGCTGTTGGCATAACAGCCCTTCTCTGCACTCTGGACAGAGTTCTGGGGAGGCACAAAAGAAAAATGCATTTAATTGCTTCAGCTCCTCGGAGACACCTGCCCGATGCCTCTCACCACTAACCCAGAGCGGATCACATAACCGGGGGCATCTGCCAAGCTCCATGTTTACCACTCAGATCCCCTTAGATCTGATCCTTTATCCGAAAATGAGCCATTTCCCAGGGAGCTGGCACTAATTAGCAAAAGAACAGAGCACGGACAGCAGCAGAAGATTCACTCACGGGGCTCGGAGGTGTAAAGTGCGCTCTCGGGGTCCGCCCTGTCAGCTTGCGTTCGGGTGATTTTGATGACATGATCCACGACGAAGAGTTTTTGAATCCTCTCCCACTCGCTGGGCCATATTAGAGCTATACTGTGCAAAGGAACAAGAACATGCTTTATGACATAGAAATGCCAAGCCTCGAGCTTCTGAAAGCCTCCCCCCCCCCTTTTTTTTTAAAGTCTCTCAATGAAAGAAAAGCTGCAAAATCAATCCATAACTCCAGCTACACGAGAGGGCCTGTACGCCCAAGACAGAAGCAAACAGTAGCATCTTATTAGTGACGCTGTTCTGCTCCAGTCACGCCGGAGGGAGGATGGAGGAGGAGAGGAGCGGAAGATCTGCTACTTTTAGTGCTGCATCACTGCAGAAGCTACGCTACGGAGCATGAACTCCAGCCCAGTGTCCAGTGCTCCAGGGGCAAGTCTCAAGGAAAGCAGATCACAAGGAAGCTGGGTGTGCCTATGCCCCGGTCACGTTCAGGGTAGTTTATTGTTAGGAACTAGCCAAGCTGAAGTCAGCTCTCTTTTTTCCCCAACCCAGCATCCTTTGACAATTTTGGTCTTGCCTTGTGTGAAGGCTAAGGTGGGTCTGAGAAAGCCTATGTGTTGATTTTGTTTTAGCAAAAGCATTTGCTCCTCACGTTGCTGCAGCTCAGCGAGCCTCCGGGACCGTTCCCTGAGGCTCGGGAGAGATGAAGGCACCCGGCACAGGCAGACATGTGAAGAGAAGAAACTCACAGTTTGGAGTCTTCTTTGGTCATGGAAGCATAGGTGAACATGAGGCCCCCGTGGGGGCAGAGAAGAGCGCTGTTTCCTACCGAGGACACGGGACTGCATCGCGTCGGCCTCCTGCGTGGGCAAAGGAAAGCGGTTTGCAAAGCTTGGTCCGGTTATTTCACCAAAACCCCCACAACTCTGCAGGCAGCCAAGAAGAAATGGCAGGTGAGTATTTACAGAAGTCATTCCAACAGGGAAGATGAAACTACTGCCGACAAGGAAATCAGATCTGTGTTCCTGTGCGTTGCAAAATTACTCTCCTATCTTGCAGAGATTTCCATCTCCTACCACCAGCAACCCATGGAAACAGGACTGAGCAGTGACCTTTGCCTAAGATACAGCTCCAGACAGAAGAAAAAAACTAATCAGGTTACTATCTAATCCAACCATCTGGTTAAGACACAGTAAACAAGGAAATTCAGTTTCTTACAACGTATTACAACTGATACAAGTCCTGCAAGACCCAGCTCTTCCTTGTTTCCGCAAGGGCAAACCGCAGGCAACTACACACCGCAGCGGGATTCAAAAGCAAAATCGTTATCCACGGCCCACCCCAAAAAGGAATAAAAAGCACCAAAACCCTCAAGCCAACTTACCTGACAAATTTCCTCCATTCTTCTACAAAGAACTGTGAAACAATATACAGCTCATCTGTCTCCTGGAGGTGAAAAGAGGGAAAAAAGGGATCTCTTTTTAATTAATCCAACAAGAGAGAAGCGATGACTGTTCAGCTTTTTCTGCAGCGCTCGTTCTCTTTGAGACCTCCGTGGTTTTACCATGACAACTCCATGCAACTGCACTGGGAAAGCCAAGTAAAATAATTTGGGATCAAGTACTAAGCACTTCCATTACTAATCTTGTGTTTATTGCAAAGTTAGTTTAGCTTTAGATCCAATTAGCTTTAATTCAGCAGGAAACGGTCATTTCCCTTGGAGCACCTAAGACCCCCCAGCACCGCATCTCCTCTCGCCAGGTACTCAAGGTCTAAAGCAGATGCACCCCACGGGTGTGGGGCAAGACAAATCCAACCTGCCTCATTTGCTTCACCCATCGTAATCCAGGAGTTTCTCCTTTTGGCAGCAGCACGGTCCAAAGCCACAGCTGTGCACCCCACGAGGCAGTGGTTTTAGGATGAATTGTTTTCCTGTCCCAACTGATTTGCCGTTAGCTAAGTCTGCTCCTGGGCAAAGAAACCACCGAGATCCTAAGAGCTGGGTGACAAAATCTCTTCCGTGCTCACCTATCCCCACCAGTTTCCCTAATGCAGATTTAAGGGCTCACTCCATCTTTCTGCAGGAAAACTCAATACACCTGAGGAATATATATGTATTTTTTTTCAATCTCCCTTCATGCCCTCCAGATCAAACCGCTCCTCTTACTTTCTTCTCCGAACCTCCACTGTTTTGGACCCGGAAAACTCAAAACGCTCGGGGGAATGATCCTTAGCTCTTTTTTATCAGGCTCCCTTCGGAAATTCAAAGAGAGCAGAAGACGTAGCCTAACTGCCTGGAGAGACCTTCATATTTTGAGCTGACCCATGGTGATGGGCTCCAGCTTTCCAGCACCTACTCCAGCTACAAAAGCAGACCCAACCAGATACCACCCTTTAAATACCATCAATAGGACCTGGTAGGTCTCCAGCTCAACACAGAACATTCCCCATTTAAACCCTTCCGGGGCTCCCCAGTTCCGAGACGTGGATCCATATTGACCTCAATAGTTATTCACGCTGGAGAAGGCACCCAAGAGTGGCAAGGTGCCCTCACATGTAGGAGCAACAGAGGCAGACACCTGCCAAAGCACCTTGGCACGATTTAGGAGTCAATCATTAATCAGTGCTGCGAGACATCCAGGAGCCAAGGCATGGAGCCAACAGCTCGTGCCATTTCTTTTGAGCTGCCTCGAAGCTCCAAGAAAGTCCTGGAGAGAGAACTGCACACTTGTACCAGGGAGAAGCTGGTAGGAGAGGTCTTGCACGACTGCTGCTTCTATTTGCAGGACTTCAGCATTTAGGGAAGCTCCCACTGACCTCTCAGGATGCAGGAGGATGCTGGAGCACACGTGAATTTTGTCTGACCGGTGGCAAAAGCCTGGCCAGCACGGGAAGGCAGACGGAGGGCGGTGGAAAGCCACCTCCACCAGCACAGCCACACCGTTCTGGTACTTCTAGGGGCGGACGTAAACACAGCAGCAATACAGTCACTGCTTATCTAGCTGACTCCAGGCCAGCGACAGCTCTGCTGGCACACGAGCCATTCTCAAGTATCTTTAGCAGGGCTTTGTGCCAGCACAGCTAATCGGGGGAAATCACACCTCGGCACAACACACGTGTAAGCTCTGCTGGCACAGGCTCCCCAGCACAGGCACGGTCTCACTTGGACAGAGTGAACGATTAGCAGGCAGTCTCTCTCACAGGTGGAAAAGAATTTCTAAGGGAGAGGGATAAAAGCTAATAAAACCCGCCTCCAAGCCCTGCTGCATTCCCCTGGACACCCTCCATCCCGGCCGTACCTGAGGCCAGCTGCCCAGGCAAGGCCTGCATTTATCATGGAACAGGTTCTGGAGAGAAGTCTTCTGCTCGCTGGCCATCATCTTGTGCAGAGCTTCGTTCTCCTCCCCTTCGCGCTCCAAAATCTGCACGGAACAGTGAATTACACCACAGCTTCAGTTCCCAGCTGCTATTAAAAGGTGACATTACCTTCTTCCACGCTGCACTAAGTCGTATTAAAAAGAAAACCAGAAATATGACCACGCTATTTACAGTCAACACAAGGGTAATGTTATCTGGCAAATACCTTGCACTGGGAACAGCACTCTTTGTTATTTGGAAATTCAGGGGCCTTTGGGAAATATTGCTTGAGTTTCTCCCAGGCTTCCTTCGAAACCACCCTCCGTTCGTTTTCGGAGATGCACAGGTCACCTGCAGAGAGCCAAGAGAAGGGCTTTGGTCTCGATGTGCTCAGTGATGTTTTGCAGCCCTAACTAGATTTAGGAGATTACGGGGTATAAATGTGGGGGAAGATATTCACGCACTTATCAGCCAACACCATGTCAGCAAAAAAGAGCACAACCAACACACAAAGTCACCTTCAACTTCTTTATCATTTCCTTGTTTAGACAGGAGAAGAAGAAAAAAAAAAAAGACTTTAATTAATAAAAACATCCTTTAGGTTTCAAACCTCATGAACCAAGCAGCCGATCAAATACAAGCGGTGGTAGAGAGATGCTTGGGAAAGCGTGGACAAGCCACAGAGGGCACAGGGCTACTGTCTTCTGATCTTGGCTATCCATAGCTACACATTTTTATGGTGACCCCATTTAGCAAGCTGCAGGCTAACCCCATGCCCCTTGACACAGGATCCAGGTGCTTTCCATGCTCTTAAAGAAGAAAATTACTGCTGTATAATCTCAGATGGCTTTACGTGCCCTCACTCAAGCACCTCATAATCTGCAAAGGCCAGATTTTGCACCCTAGATCTGCTCTAGGGAATAACTGGGGTGTGAAGATATGAAACAAGGTTTACCAGCTATCCCCCTGACGACTTGCCTGCTGTATTTATTTATCCTGATGCTCAAGTCGCTCAAAAAAACCACCCCAAGAATGGTTTAATGTGAGGCATTTGTGCTTGTCTTGTCATTTCAGCAACAGAAGCAGCAAAAAAGTCATGCTCACGCCTATGGACACCACGTGAACGCATGACGACACGCGCTCCAGAGGACAAACAAGGCTTGGGAGAACTGGAAAAGGCTCAGGGATCCAACCAGCCACCTGCCTGCAGGCTTGGTGATGGCCAAGGGGAAACCATAACCCCGTGTCCCTGTGAGAGAGCAGCTGGGAAGTCAAGGCACGGCTGTGCTACGTGCAGTTGCAGTGAGAAAGAAGTGGAACAATTGTTGCAACACCGAGATGCAAACCAGATTTGGATATGGCACGGGAATATTCATGCCTTGACGTGGATTTCACCAGCAAGAGGGAAGCCAAACAGCAACCGCCAAGTTGTGGTGCTGAGCTGGGTCCAGCAAAGGGCACAATACCTTATTATCTCCTTTTCTATAGCCTGAAGAGCTACAGAAAGAAGACCGAGAGAAAAGGCTCCTTCCTCCCCACCCTCTGGTAGCTCTTTAACATTACAAGCAGCTCCTCGGACCAAGCCTCCTCGGACTCCTCAGCCAAGCCTGGATTACTGCCAGCCCTGAAGGGAAAAAATAGCAACACTCCCCCCCTGCTTTTCCTCTAATAAACAAAGATCAGGCTGGACTGCTTCGATGCAGCACTTGGCCACTAGCTCTTCATCCAACACGACCAAACGGTCCAGCTTTACCATATGAGGTGGCAGCGCCAGGCTCCTTTCCAGAGCCAGCAAGGATGAGGAAAAAACCTAACAAGCTTGTACAAATAAGTGCCTTGACAGCGCTCGATTAACGAAAACAGATTAATATGAAACAGATTAATGAGTGAAAGAGGTGGAAATATCAGACCTGGGCATGCAGGGAACAAGTGCTTTGCCATCTGGAAGAAGATGATCCTAACCGCTGCTGACTTGGTTTCCCCCTCCCACTGTCCATGGACATATTTTGGGCACCGACATCAAAGTCTTAACCTGGTATCTGGAAAAACTTAATTCGCTGGGGTCAGGCAGCTATCAAAGAGCGAGAAATTGCAGCAAAGATGCAAAGGGACTTCTTAAGAGAACGCCCGGATGGCATTTCTGGAGGCCAGCCAGACCTCACAGATAAAGCGCTGTTTTTTCCAGCTCCTACCCAAGAAGGCAGGAACTCCCTCCGTGACAAAATTAAGGCTTGTAGGACCAACTACAGATATGCTGATACACTCCAGAGGGAAATTTTTAAGGTGGAAAGGTTGTTTTCCGTGAGCCATCAGAGGTTAGCTCAAGATGATGAAACACGGCCTGTCAGCAGCCCCCATCCCATATTTAATATTATTTATTCTGATATGACCCAAAGTCACAGATCAACTAGCAATTTACCAGCAGAATATTTTCAAAGGCCTACTGGCCTATTTTTATCACGTCTGGCTACATTAAATATTTCATCATCATGCTGCATGCTTTTATTTAACAGCAGCAGCCTCGCGGCAATGGGAAATACAGCGTTAAAGGCTCTGAATAACAGCTAAAGGCGTGACAAAGTGCTTAAACAGTCTGCCTTAAAATGAGGCTTTATCAAGCCATTACTCTACATCCTTGATTAGCCTTGATGACAGGAGGCCTGTTGCTAATTTATGGCATGTTTCTTTCTTACTAGGAACAAGATCAAGCATCCCTGGCAGTGAAATTGATGCATACAAACAGGAGCTTTCTGGAACAGTTACGTCTGGGAGTGACAAACAAGCTAAAAAAGTGAGACTCAAAACAACCAAGGTAGCCAAGGATGTACTTAATGAACCATCACTTAGCAAAACAACAAACATCCGGACAAAACCTTATGTAAACGGACACCAAAGCACAGCAGGTTGGTAAATCGATATCCTTAGTGGTCCCAGCCACTTGCAGATTAGCCTGTGTTACTACAGTTGTTAGGGAAGTGCTCCCGGTTTAATGTCAACGAAGCAAATAAATGGGATACTGTCAGCTTGCACCCTGACTGATTTACACCAACTGTTTTTCTCCGAATACTTGCAGAGCTTCCAGGCGGCTGCAGATCCTGGGTGCTGTGCTCGCTCCATCACGTTGCTTCGTTAGGGCCAGGAAGAGATGCTCCCTTCCGCAGCCCAGCATTCCCAGCAGCATCCAAGCAACCCTGCATTTACACCCCTTTCGCTGCCTTACAAAATTTGGATTGCAACGTGATGGCGTGCTTGCAAATAAACCCTCAAAGTCTGAGGGTCAAGAAACACCAGGAAAACGAGAATGAAGCACATTTCTTCAGTAACTACTCATGTTGGCCTTAGACGGAGCAAAGGCTACAAGGTTAATGTCTTGAGCAGCGGGCAACAACAGATATATTCAGCTCCAGCCCCCGTAGAGACTTACCATGTGGGCAAACGATGTCTTCATTAAAATTTAACTCCTCTTCCTCTTCTCTCTTATCTTCATTTGATTCATCTAATAATAAAAAAAAACCCAACAAAAAACCAAGAAGATTGCACAGAGTTCCTCTCCCAAGGAAAGAAAAAGTCTTTGGGGGAAAGGAGCACGGTTGCCTTTCAAATTGCAGCAAAACCCTTAAACCAGGGGAAACTTTGGAAGGAAATTTGTTATTCTCAAATGTCTTGGCCTCTGGGCAGGCGGGATTACAGCCTACAGGCCATGTAGGAGGGCTTTGAAGTGCATGGAGCACAAGCCGGTCCTTTGTGAGATTACAAAGGATGCATTTGTTACGGCTAAAGCACCACAGGGGTTCCCTGCTCCCAGAGATCTCTGAGTTTAACCTAAACACAAGTCTAGGTAAGAGCACAGGGAGCAGAAACCTTCCTGGCAAAATATTAGTCTGCTCTTTGCCTCGAGGATACTGATTTAAAACAGATGCTGCCTGACAAACTGAGGAGGAGCCTGCCAGGGGTTTGACAAGCCCCACAGTGATGTATAAATTATAGTTAAGAACCACAGCTCCAAAGACAAAAGCACTGGCTACTGAAATGGAGCATCATAAACACAATAATGTGTCAGTAAGAGTCTCTAACGACCTGCCTAACGAGCAAGTTGGCTTGTGAGTAACTCAAATGTACTACTGGGAGTTGCAACCTGTTGTGAAACCAAGGTCACTGCCAAGGAATGAGCAGCATTCACTCAGCACAGAAGTACCCTTTTCTCAATGAATGGTCCAAGGGCAGCGCCAGCTTACAGATATTATCAGGAGGGCTGTGGTGCTCTCCAAGCCTTCAAGCCCAAGATCGATGCCATTAGCCCATCATCTCCACTTCCATTCAGACAAGCTTCTGGCCCTCTCAACAAAATATCCAGTTTCCAAAGCTTGAAAGAGCAGAAGGCCAATAAAAAAAAAAAGCCATCTATTCTCAGAGACTGATGATGTGGGCAGAGAAGAGAGTTCAATTAATGATTTTTTTTTTTCTAAGCTGTGTTTTCCCAGTGCTGCTTTACCAGCTGTGCTGTTTCATCCAGACCTTTGCAATAAACATCTTCATCCCATCCCCAAGGTAATTTTCATGGTTCTTCCTCCCTGTGCAATTTCATTCAGATAAAAGTGGATGAAAAGATCGTGTGTCTGGGGCAATAATTTTACAAGGCTTTGTAAAAGTACTTATTACCTCATCTTCTTCTCTGGATATGAATATCACCCAGCAGTTTCGAAGTTCATCACCTAAAAAGCTCCTTAGAATAAGAAGCTTTTTATTTGATTTATTATCCTTTCCTCCCTACTTATACAAGGGAAGCAAAACAGCTACAGGAACACCTGATGTGTCTAGTGTAGGAGGTATCAGTCGAGAGCTGGTGGGTCTCTACAACAGCAGAAGTACCTTTGTTTTGTGCGTTTCCATTCATTTTTCCGTTACTGTGCTCTGTGTCTTCATCTTGTTCATTTAATTGCTCCAGAGCCAACTGACGCCAGCTCCGCAAGGATGCCTTTCCAACCCAGAACCCATCGTTCCTGCAGAGAGAGAACAGCGTTGGCAACAGGAATCACAACTCCATTCTCCTTCGGAGCCCGAACAGTAAAATCTTTAGGAAAAAGCTATTTAAGCGCTTCTAAAAAAAAAATAGATCTCCGACAATATTTGAAAGCATTGGGACTTACATACCCCTTGACTGTTATCTTCAGCAAGTTTGTAACGGTTTTGTAGTCTTCATTTAACTGGTTTTTCAGTCGCAGGATTCGACACCTTTCTACCACGCAGTCCTTGCAAAGTGCTTTGACTGGGGTGGGGGGAAAAAAGAAACACAATTTATTGCATGTGCGGCTGAGCTGCTCCCTGGTTTGAATGCACCCAGACAGGTGCCTCATGACGGGTGATTTCACAACTAAAAAGGAGATCCCTGGGGTTACTGCCGGATCAGGCCACATTTCAAACTGAAATAAGCGTAAAACGCTTCCGTTGAGGTGCGATCTGTTCCTCCAGCTTCACAGCTCTCTATCGCTGGTATCAACGGTTTGCAACTACAGCTGCGAGCCAGGTCATGCCAACACACAGCCACAGGACTCAATAGGCAGGACGGTTTAGGCATATGCAAGGGAAAAAACCCCACAACAAAACCCGTATCGTGGCACTTTGCCAGTTAAACCCAGAAGAAAACCCCCTCCTGCAAAGCTACACCGGACCAACAGGAGTGGAAACGCTACAGCTGCCGCGTGTATTTTCATCTGGGAGCAAGGAGGGTCGCATCCAGGGAAGCAAGTCAGAGAACGCAGCACGTCCACCCATCCCTCCCAGCCGTACTCAACAACAACAAAAAAAAACCTGCAGGCAACCTTCCAGTCGACTAATAAATGTTGGCCTGTTTTTTTCACAAAGCCTGCCTGCGTCACAGCACTTTCTGCTGGTTGTGTTTCGTCCCTATAAGCTCCTAGTAGGAGCTGAGCTAATTTGGTCTCAGTGGGAGTTATTGAGCTCATTTATAAAAGAAACTAAGCCTGGGGCTTGATTAAGGGATGCCCAAAGACTGCAGGGGCTGAGCTGACCCCAAAAATCAAAATGCATGACAGATGCCTGCAACACAAGCACATAGGCTAACAGGTAGGTGCTTCGCCAGGAGGCAGCTCAGGAGAGGCTGGAGGTGAAAGACAGTACAGGATTTTCTTGGCCCGCACACATCCGTGCTGCTCCGGAGTGCGGGCTGCTGGCAAGAGGCAGCACAGATCCACATGCTCCACGAAACACTGCCCACGCAGGATCTGTAGGTGCTGCAGGCACAGAAAGTAATTTTCAAGAGTCTCGGGGGTTGCATGTGCAAGTTTTGTTATTTTCTAGAATCAACTTCATAAAAACCTTCCAAGTATTATGTTTGCTAACCTAAGTGCACCATTGCTTTCTCAGAAATTCCTCCATGCACAGCTCTTCCCAGACAGAGCAAAACTCCAGTACAAAATAGTCCCTGCAATCAGACTTAACTGTATCTGTTTGAATGCTAACCTAATTAAGCGATACTAAAAAAAAAAAAAAAAAAAAATCACCCAGAAATAACAGCACAGCATAAAAGCTATGTGCAGAAATTAAGTTACGATGAGAAAGGATGGCTCAAAATGGTGCTGAGATCAGAAAAAGGCTCTAAAATACATCCAGCACACCAGAAGGTGACTTGGGAGAGGGCATTTTCTAGCCCAACACCTTACCGTTCAGCCGGGGCCCTCCTCCGTATCTCCTGTAGAAGAAGTCAGCCACGTACTCCGATATCCTCTTCATAATGGGTATTTTATCCGGATGGAGCTTGCCGTGTGAGCACAGGCAGGCTGTGTTATCTATAGGTTTTGGAGGAGTAGACTCATCCAGCCATTTCTGCAGCCATTCAAGAGAGATGAAGTCATACGGGGAACCTGGGAGGGGAAAAAACATCAAGAGAAACAAGCCCGTGCACGTCAGCTAAGACACAATACAGCAGATGGTATTTTATAATTACCCTGATATTCAACAGTACTTTTAAAAATTAACGGGCTATCACTGTTGATTAAATCTCTGCGGTACAAGTTTATAAACATCAGATACAGCTTCCCCTGTCCAATTCTCATCTTGGCATCACAGATTGAGAAGACAGGAGCTACGTGAAATGCAGATATGCAAGAAACAAGAATTCAAGCACTCAATATGAAACAGCGGAGCACTCCAAGTAGGAAAGGGAGGGCTTTGGGGGCTTACTGGTGAGGAAAGGGGAAGGTTTTCCTATTGCCCATCGAGGGACAGATATACAGTATTTAAAATGAAAATATTTAACATTTATCATCATATATTAAAAGGCTCTTTCTATAACAGAGCGAGCTCACGAGGGTAAACTGAAAAATAAAAGGCAGCAACAGCAAAACAGACAAGGTCACCATTCGCCTCATCCCTTCAGCGCCCAAAACTTCAGTGTTATTCTCGGCTGCTCTTACAGCCCTGGGCGAGAAACACTCGTGCATTTGAAGATTTCCAGAGCAAACAGAAACATGCTCAAATTTTTTAGGGTGAGCCCCGTTTTTTTTGAAACAGAGCAGCAAGCTCGCCCTTGTTTGCTCAAGGAGAAACACCCTGCACAAAGCCAAGGCCCAGGAGCGGGTCAGCGCCTGTATGAGCGGTGAAATAACTTCGGGTGAATCCCCTATATTTCAGTATCAAGACCAAGTATCAATGTGCAAAACCTTCTGTAAAGGTGACTGGGTAATTAGGAGGCAATTAACCCCATTCTGGGCTGATGGGAGGAGGGCAGCTCTGAAACGAGGGGGAACGTAACCGTTAGATCTATTTCTCAAATGGACACAAATCCTTCATGTTTTATACAAAGGAACAACAGAGAAGCTACAGGAAAATGCTATGTCTTCCAGCTTGCACTGGATCTTTGCAAAGCTGGGCTTCAAACCCTCTTTTCCTCTGCAGCATAAATGAGTGGTATTTTCATCTTATGCAACGCCATCAGAGATACACAGCCATGACCTCCAGAGAATTGCAACGCTGTCAGAAATGGTTTGCTAGTTTGGGATGAAAGCTGCCTCCCCCGGAAAGTACGTTTTTCTGGGGCAGTCTACACAAAGCTGGCAGAAAACGTGTCTGCACAGCTGCAGAGAGAGTCCCAAGCTCCTGCGGGATCGAACCCAGAGCAGCGCTGGAATAATGCTGCCTCCAGCTGTGCTAGCAAGCTGCTGTGCCCAGGAGGACGTGCCCAGCAGCAGGCAGTGGGTGCCCCCAGTACAGTGCTTCAGGTCCCGCCACCCTCAAACTGGGGCAGAGGAGCTCTACCTGCACTTGTAAAAACCCATCTTTTTGAGATGTATTCCTCTGTTGTCTTAGAAATGCTGAGAGCAAACTATTCTGTTCTGCTAAGGGGGAGAGAAAACAACAAGAGTTGGGCTGGTTGCTCCTTTTTAATGGTGACTCACGGCGGATTCATAGCTCCACCACAACTTTGATTTAACGGTGACATTTTAACACGGCTCAGACTCACAGAGACTCGGCAGGATGGGCTGCGACAAACTCCTGTTCGTGAGTGAAGCGCCTGTTGTCTGCAAACTCGGGTTCATAAATTGAAGAGGCAGACATTTACAGGAGCCAAGGAGTCTGCCGTTTGGCTAGTCGAATGTTGCTGCTGGTTCTCAGCACCAAGCAAGGAATATTAAAGCTGAATGTCAAATTTTCTAACAGGCTACACAATTAAACAGGGTTAAAGTCTTTACAGATTTCCTGGAGTTTTTAGGAGATGCACATAGGGGAGAGAAGTTCCATCCATGCTGGATGGGCCAAGCAAGTGCCCCTGCACGTGTTTGGAAGGAGATGGGAGAGGAAAACAAGGTGGAGAATAAAAATCCTCGTGCCCAGACGTGCTAAGGCAGCAAGACACAAGGAGTAGCAGGAAAGGATTAACCCCAGCCATTCATCAGGCTGACTACGAAGCTTAGACACGGAACTCTGAAGCGCTGGCAGGGATGAATCAAACCATTTTCTGCTGGAGGTCAGGCATTCTTGTACCCTGTTACCTGCTGATTAATTTGGATCAACAGCTCCCAAACTTGCTGTGAGTTGGCAATTTGAGACTGGCCAGTTATTCTGCCTCGATGCCACTAACCGCTAACGAGACGAGCTGCTCACCAGGCAGAAGAAAACAGTCACAATGCATGGAAGCACACAGGAGACTGACTGATGGGGAAGGAGGGAGAGGGAATTAACGACGCCAGAGGCCACGAGAATGAGTAAAAAAGGAGAAAAATAGGTTAAGGCAGAAAAACAAGAGAGGGAAAGCAAATCCTAAGCATGCAGCAACAATAGACAGCCATCGCTTTCCTCGTTTGAGAGGGTTACAGCTAATGCCTTCCAGCGAAGTGCAGGCCACAGAAGAGAGTTGTGGGTTAGTCACAAAACAGTACTAATCTTAACAACGGTCTACTAGAAAATACTACCACAATATCTTACAGACCAGCTTCAGCGGGTAACCTTTTGTAGAGCTCCTTCACCTCTTCGTGTTTGATTTTGCCTCTGGCCACGCTCTGTTTGCGCATCTCAGCCATTTCGTTGCACCACTCCTCAAACTTGCAGTTATCGCGCTCTACCAGCTCCTGCAGAAAAGCTGTTGGGAAGAAGAAAAAGCAGTCATTTTAAAGGAAAAGGCCAATTATGTTAATCATCCCTGCGATCGGTTAACTGGGGGATAACGAGCAAGCCTAAAAATTACCCCACGCAGCAAATGACATACGAGGTTTTCCCGACAGCCCAGTGCATGGACGTTGCTCTCTCCAATATTTATGGTTGTAGATGATTAAATGCAACTGTCCTGGGCAATACAACGGTGCCCAAGAAAATAATTTACTCGGGGTTGGTTGCTGCATTAAGAGAGAAACCCTTTGCTTGCTAACAAGCCTACGCCCAGCGCTGGCAGTTGTGCAAAGTGCAGTGGGGTTTGGTGAGAGGCTGCAGAGCCGAAGCACAGCAGGACGCTTTGCTGCTCGCTTCAGTCCCTCCCTGCTCTTCCTCTTGCTCCAGCCACTTCTCTGCCTCCCACCAAGAGCAGCTTCTCCGTGCTGCCAAGGACCCATCATTCCCAGGGGAGAAGGAAGAGCTTTTCACCCTACGGATACACCCCAAGCCTGTCCCGACGTGCAGCCCCGCAGGTACACGTGATCTCAGCGTGAAGGGTCAAGCACATTGCAAACCCAAGGGCAAAAAGCCCTCAGGAGATGTGAGATAAGCCGGGACAGATCCTGCTGTTGACGGAAAGGTGAGAGAAATGGGAATTTTTGCTGTTGTCGATGGAAAAAACCCAACCAAACCAAACCTCAGCAGGGGAAAGAAGAAGATAAAACACTTCCCTCGCAGGGCTGGTGTAAGGAAGGGGGAAAGCATTGCTTATCTGAAGCCTCTTCCTATTCAGCAGTATTTTGAAGAGCCAAAATATTTCCAGAAAGCTTAACACTTGTGCAGCCAGGGAGCACAATATCCACCTTGGGAGAACACACAGTATTAAAAAACAACCAGCTTGACCCCCTTGAGGTCAGAGCCAAGTTACGTCTCTCCACCGTCCCGGAAAAGCCGCTTTTAACAGCATCAAAGCAAAATGCCTCAAATTTACAGTTGCATGAAACCTCCCCGCAACCGCACAGCTCGACTGCTGCCCTTCGCTCCCTGTTCCCTGGCAGGCTTCCATGTGAAACAAAGGCAACCGCGGGGCTGCGCAGGAATTTGGAGCTGGGTGGAGAGGCTTTTGCCGAGTTATTGTTTTGGGCAGAGGGGTAGGAGGAAAAGGAGCGCAAGAGAGCTCAGGGAACAGACCGAAATTGCAGATCCGAGGCAGGAATTGGCACTAATTCCCAAAGCTGTGGGGTTCAGAGGGTGGGTTTTAGTGGTGGTGGGGCTGGAAAAGGATCGGCGCTGTTATTGGAGGGGGGAAAAGCTGTACGATTTACCCCCTTCACATCCAGATAACCTGAACGAACAGCAGAGGTCCAAAGGGGTTACCCACCTCCGCTGTCCCCGCTTTGCAGAAGAGTAGAGAAGGTGGAACACACCTCCATCCCCATCAGCACCAGGGGCCTAATTAATATTTCCAATCAAGTAGCACGCAAATGCGAAGCATCATTAAATCCACAGGCCAAACCTACAGGGATTTCTGCCACCCCCAGCAATTCTAAAGCAAGACACGAGCACGCTCGTACAAAACTCCTGTTAAGGGCTTGCATCCTCTTATTTCCATGCCATTTGTTCTCAATATGGCAAAGATTAAGCACTCGCAGAAGAAACCTGACATTTGTCAGGATTATTCACCTCCAGCACAGTACATGCACTGCCGATGACATTTAACCACGCTGTTCTTCGCCTTCAGGAACCCGAGCGGTTCCTGTGGGATGCCAGCTGTGAATCCCAACGCTCCCGCTGCCGCACGTGGCTCCCAGCGGGATGACCTCCTCCTAACGCCTCCCCACCTTGTCTTGCTGGTTAAGTTATTGAGGTCTGAGGGCACAGGGGGCAGATGATCAGGCTGATATTATTTAAGCGCTAGGAAAGCCCAGGGGTTTCACTGATTGTGACACCGAGTGGCACCTTTGGGGACAGTGGTCACAAAAGGGGCTCTGAGCAAGACCCTGACTCCTGGCCTGCCTGGAGCATCACCAGACGAGATGGGGAGGCCAAGAGAGTCAAAGCTCACTCACCTGGTACTTCGATTGTCAGAGACTTCTCCCGGGTTTGCAGCCTGTATACCAGCATGTAAGCATTGCGCGAGCAGTGAGTCCCTTTCCCACACTTAGGTTTACGAGTCTGGGATTTAGAAGGCTCCGCTGTGGTACAGAAGGCAAAACACAATAAACACACAAGCTCGCTTACTGATTCTTCGTTAACGGGACAAGTTTGCCACCTAGCCAGCTTCCCTCTCCCCGCTGTGCTCTGCCAGGCCTCTTTTTGCCAAGCACTGGGCTTGGCATGAGCCAAAATTGCATCCCAAAGAAAGGCCCAAATCCCTCCAGCATTTCTGGAGGCAGGGTAGTTCAAAGGGACTAAAATTAGGAGCCTGTTCTGAACTGCCCTTCTACAAAAGCCTTTCTTCTCTCCCCAGTTAAACCTCAGCAACTCTTGTAAAAACATCCTTTCTCCCCAGTGACTCTTGTTCTGGTGTCCTGATACCAAAGAACAGAGTCAAATCCTCAGAGAAAAGAATCTTATTTACAGGTGATCGTGTATGTGAAAAAACACGTCCTTCTGTTAGGCAACAAAGCTTTTTGGGAGCAAACACCCACGGAAACAGTTATTACAGCGCAGCTGGTGGTGCGATGTAAACTCCTGTTGCAAGAGCTGCCGTTTCCAGCAGACTGTCAGGCAAGGAAAAAACAATCTATAGCTGCAACTGCAAAAATCAACCACTTTTTTTTACTTTAAAAGTGTAAAGAGACAATCCTCCACAGGTCAAACAGAACACTGAAATGTTAAGAAGGGCCTGTCTCTCCCAAATTCTGAAAAAATTCACATGCCTCTCCCACCACACCATCCAGGGGACTTCCTAGACGCTCTTTATTTGCATTTTCTCCAAATATTTTCTAAATTGTTCCCATCTGCGCAGCCAGGCCACAGGACTCTCTCCCTGCAGCAGACCTCTGCTTTACGTTACTGACCTTCTCCTGCCGTTGCACGCGTTTGTAACAAAGAAGGGTCTCAGTTTGCCTTGGAGCAGGCAAATAACATCAGTGCTCGATAAAAAATATTAAGGCTTCCAGCCTACAGGGGCTTCTAAACATGCTTTACTTCTATGCTTCAAGCAGCTTTGTGTTTCAGCAAGAATACTTACTTGCGGTTAAGTGTAAACCTTTACAAGATCGAGGCCACAGTGGTTTATTTGCATCTTATTTTGCTATGCTGGGTAGCTTGGCAAGTTAGAGAGAAAGGCTGAGAAGCTCTTATTTCCTTTCGGGGCTTATTTTTCTCTCTCACACCACTAGATGTCTAGCCAGCTTCACAATTTGTTTGGAAGCAAGTGGTAGTCAAACATTAACAGGATGACAAAGCTGCTCCGATGGCAGCCAGCTTTTCTGTCTGTCGTGATGAAATGCAAGGTGTTTACTAGCAAGAGAGCTGCAAATAAAGTGGCGTCACGCAGATGTGTGCACGGAAGGGAACGGGAGAGGGAGGCTAATTCCCCGTGCCTGCGTGAGGGCATGCTCAGGCTGACATGGCTTTACAACAAACTAAGGGAGCAAATAAACCTGAGGGTGTCTTTTCGTTAAACTCTCGCTTAAGGACGCTTCAAAGAACGGCAACATTTCATAAAGTCCAATTGCAGCAAAGCACGAGCGTCCTGGTGGGCCAGTGTTTCTGTGAACGCACTGTTTGCACTGGAAGTGAAATGTCTGGCGTTAACTTCCCCATTTCCCAATCCTGCAACGCATCCTGTGCTAAGGAACACTGGGCAACTGCAAATCCGTGCACTCCAAATACCAATTTAACGCTGAACTGTTCCTATAGATCAACTGCAGACTGAAACCCCCCCCAGGTACAGCCTCAGCCCAACCCCTCCAAGACATCAGGACCCTGTCCCGTCCAGGGAACGTGGTTATCAGGGCAGCACCAGGACACGGGCACGAGATGAGCCGACAACGGTAGAACAGAAGAGCGCAAAGAAGAAGTAAAAAATGCAAAGAAAAAGGCAGTTTTGGTTTCCAAGCCCTTATACAGATCAAGATTTTTTTACGGAGACTCTTCACTGTCTCCAAGTAAAACACCTCAGTGGAAATAAAAACATAATGTGCTAAGGAAACTGAAAATAATCTTGTTATCTGTTCCTAACCCTCCTTTTGCACAGCGGCCAAGGAAGCGACAACTTGTCTGTTTCATCCCGATAGGCGACTGCTGCCCAAGTTATCAGCATCTTATCTGCCATGTGGCAGGCAAGAGAAATACTAGAGGAACTGATCACGAGGTGTGTGTAAACACTCACACAGGGCTGAAAAGAAGAAAATCTGGCTGCAATTAACAGAATTGCTGTTTCACACATTACTCCTAAGATGCGACAGCACGCGTAGGAGAACTTTTGTTTTAAGAGTAACAGGGCCTCCACGTATTCAGCCTCCGTGTTTTTGGTGAAAAGAGTTATTTTAAAAGGGCACTCACAACTCAAAGGTTTTACCTAGATCTTCCTCAATCCCCAACTGCAGTTTCTTCCCCTCCATCTTTTCGATGTCTTCGTCGTTAAACTTGTACCACTCGCCCGTCTGTGGATCCTTCACGTGGGCGATGTAGTGCCCGGAATAGGCGCTCACGCCGCGGTGTATAAGGACAGCACTAAGTTCATACACGTAAACGCCGTCTGGAAGGAAAGCAGCAATTATACAGCGCTCTGGCTGGAACAGCAGAGATCTTTTCTTTCCTAGTGCTTCATGTTTTTGTAAGGCAGCAGACAAAGACTGCCCTTGAACTTGCATCTTTCCAAGTCCTTGCTAAGTAGGTTGTGACTTCCACAACCCACTTAGCGAGGCAGTTACTTGAAACGCAGGCTTCAAACAACTCCTGACAGATTTTTCCTTCAAAAAGGGGATTCAGAGGAGATCTCTGCTCGTCTGCTGAGAGGCAGTAGGTAAAGCTGATGGAACACAGCGCACAAAACTCACTTTTTTGTTCCATAAAAGGCTCCATGTCAAGCAGCTCGGAGAAGCCAATATAGGTGTTCAGCTTTTTCTTATGGCCAGTTTGTCTGTGGGGAGGCAAAGCTTCAGCTCAGGGGACAGCAATAACAGTTCACATCTCAAAAGAACTCCCCTTGAAACCCACCGAGCATTCCCAGAGAAGCTCACGCACGCGCTTGATCCTCAGTCTCTTAAATTAACGCAGAAAGAGCAAAGCAGATGACTCCCCAAAGAGCTTCCTTGCAACCCATGCTGCTCCTGCCTTACCAGCACACGTGCCAGCGAGAGCCTTACCTGTCAAACACGAAACGCATCAGCTGCAGGTTGAGTGTGCAGGGAAGACTTAGCAGCCTGATCTTCCTCGTGGCGTTCTGCTTACTCTGACAAGTTTCACAAAAATAACGATTGTCCCCTTCTAATTTTTCTTCCTGAGTGGGGAGGGGAGGCAGAAAGAAAGGTCTTGAGAACCGAAAAAAAGTGAAGCAGTCCAAGCTACTCAACAGCTGGGGACTGAAAAGTACAGAAGTTGTTTTAACCATTTAATTCTCTACCCAACTACCTTCCAAAATAATCTCTTGGTTAAAAATGCGTGCTAATAAAAGCACTTTACAGCACGGTCACAGTAGGCTGCTCTCACTTTAAGGGAGACTGTAGACTGAATCAAGCGTTATTCCTAGTTCTCAGGTTGCTTACAAGACCATCAGGTTTGCTCCCTGCTTGACTGAGTTGGTTAATACCAATGAGGGCTATGGCAAAAGAAAATAATTAAGTCGCCTTTTTATGAGTTCACATGGACCGGGTTAATGTAAAACCACATTTTAGCCTGGAAACTACAATCCCCTTGTGCTCAGCCACGCAAACATCACCTCTAAGAGCCACTGCCTCTGCCTAAGTAGATCCAAAGGCATGATTCAGCCAGAGGAGAACGCCAGCTGCCCTAAACAAGGTCAGCAGGCTGTTTCATTTGAAGGAGGAGCAGACAAACTTGAAGTTCACCATTTCAGGATTTTAATGCGCATACACCAACCAGTCTTTTTTCATAGCAGACCTTCCCCAAGCTGAGCAACCGGTTTGCTAAGCGCATCAGCAAAGCCACTGCCCAACAGCCAGACAGCTCAGGTACAGGGTCACGTTTCAGGTTAGTTCTGTCCCAAATATTTGTCGTTGAATCCACATCTTGAACCTTTCACGTGCCATATCTTAACTTAAGATCTAGGCAAATTTTCAAGTCGAATTAAGAGCACTTGCAGCTGTTCCGGCAGCAGCTATTCCCGGGGTCCTCCCTAGTATTTTTGAGAGCACATTTTAGAGCAGGGAATGTCTCCTGTTGCTATGCAGATGACTACCGATATAGAAAACACAAAAAGCAGCCATTCTCCCGGTGCTATCCATGACAAAGCACACAGGGAGTTTTTGTCAGACTTTGGAGATGTTTTCCCAACTTTGCTGGAAAAGTATTTTAACTAAACACGGGACTTTCAAGTGCTTTTTTAACTAAACAGGCGACTTTCAAGTGCTTTTTAAGGCTGTAACATGCGCATGTACTAATTCTCGTCCAAGTCTGCAGAAAAAAAACATTTCCTTTTAGATGCATCTTACTGAGAAGACTTAAGTTGCTTTGCTCCGATACCGACCTCAAAGGCTGTTAATTGAAGGAAGGAATTAAAATATCTTGCTAAGAATAGCAGGACTCGAAAAACAATAAGCTCGTACCTTAAGAAATTCCGTTATACAGTCTGTCAGCTGCTTATGCCCTTGGATGTTTAATTCCAGCTCATAAAATTTAGACACGAGTTTGGACTCCCTGCCACACTGGTTGCAGCTAAGATTAAAAAAAAGAAAGGAAAAAAAAAAAAAAAGACAAAACCGCATGAGGACAGTTCACTGGTTCATGTGTCTGAACTCCCCAACCACTAGTAAAATACTCTTTTGAGTGATAAAAGCAGGAGAAGTCAAAATTAGTGTGATTCACACCCCTAAACAACAAAACCTCTGCAAGAAGGTGTAAGCAGATCATAGCATCCACCAGGAAAAAACAGAACACCTGCTTACAACTTGCATACACCATTTTATGTCATTTTGGAGGCAAAATCCACAGCTCCCAGAACACAGGAATAAAAATACAACACGTGAGTACACAGTTTTCTATCTGCGAGACTTTACGTCCCATTAACTCACTTGCACGTTTAATTAGTAAATTTTCATTAAAGGATTAAAAGCGTCTGGAGAACCACACCACCACCACCACATGCACAGAATCAGGAAACCTGAAAGCTAAAAACCTCTTACAAAATGTTTCAGCAGAAGCTTACCTGCCCGCTCCGGCTGTTAGGAGGGATCTTTCCCCCGCCTCACATTCTTGTAAAAGGTTTAAATATTTACAGAAAGGTTCTTCCTGAAGACCAGATACTTACACCGTGACGTAGGCGTACTCTCCACAGAACTGCTTTTGCACTATGTTTCGAACATCTGGGTTTTTTTTGTTTGGATAAAGTATCTTCCAGCAGTGACATGAACAGCTTTGAAAACTCCTGGGCGTCCTAGAAGTGAAAGCCAAGTCCGTTAACAATATGCGGCAGCACAAAGCCCAATCACAACCTTGTCGCTAATTTACTGCAAATTACCCGGAGCCCTCACACAGGCTACATAGAGGCTTCGGTCGTGCACTGAATAGAAAAAAAGACCAGTCGGGAGAACTAAAGAAAAAGAGGAATTTGCCTAAAAGGAGTGCGAGGCCCCCAGCGTGACACCACGGCGTGAGCAAACCTGGCTCCCAGCCAGCCGCGCCGGGTGGTTTGACTTCTGCCCCACTCCTTGCAGGGCTCTGGAATTTAAAAAAAAAAAACAAAACAAAAACACTCCTGCAGGGCTTTCTATCCCCTTAATGCTTGTTTTTCAAAGCTGAGCACGCAATACGAGCTGTCCCCACTTGCCTTATAGGCAAAAAGAAAAATAAACCCACCCCAAACATGAGAAGCTGGCCTGTGGATTCATCCCCTCCTGCAAGGCTCGGGAGCCTCCCCACACCCATCTCAGCGCCTTCCTCTCCCAAAACCAAGCAGGCTTTGGCCTCTCCCAGCTGTCCTTCAGGATCACCGGTCAGTAGCGACCGCTTCCTTCCCCTCCCAGAGCCTCCCAAGGAAACGCGTGCTGGCGCTCAGGCTCCTCTTCCCACGATCTCCCTTACTTCTCCAAGCGGACTTTTTTCAAGCCGTGCCCTGCTCCTGAGCTCTCTTCAGTTCCACCTCTGCAAGACCCCGCTGCGGCACTCACGCCTCTCTAACTGTGCTTTCTCCACCCCACACCCTTGCCCTGGATGGTGACTGGCTCTTGGTGACCCAACCAAGTATCTTCTCATCATGCAAGAGCACTTCAACCCCTGCTGGACTACCCGCCTGGGAGAAGCAGCCCACCAAACACCTGCGAAAGGACCCTCAGGGCTCGACTAAGTGCTAACAACACTCCCAGTCCCCATCCCATCACTCCCAGTCCCCATCCCATCGCTTCCCGGGCTCCCCCTGACCTCCCATACCAAGGGAAGAGCCTGGAGCACCACTTCTCCTGTTGTGTTTGTACTGTGCAGCAGAACCTGGCTCTCGGAAGGTAATTAATTACTCAAGGGCCGTGCCTCAAACCTACCTGCTGCTGCCCGGTATCCAAGCCCAGTGCTTTGACAAATCCAGAGGGATCAATGTATCGCCTTTTGCTGTTCTGCAGCAAGGCAAACAAGTACTGGAGGTGCTCGCAAATGGTCTGAGGCTCATAGTCTATTAAAACAAGTTGCACAAATTACAGTAAGTAATTCAAGGCAAGAGATAACTGTTCCAAGTAATTTGCTTGTTCTTTCTTTCTAAGAGTAAATTTAACGATCAGAAGTGATGTTTTTTAAAAGTCATTTCAAGTTATCATAAGAACCAAAGTGGTTCAAGTCACTGATGGCTTGAAATCCCAGTGCAAGCCAAATATCACAGAATTATTTAAGTTGGAAAAGACCTAAAGATCATCGAGTCCAACTGTAAGTGTCCCACAGTGCCTAGCACGAGCAAGTGAAGAATTCAAGCAGAACGCACCGACTGCCACATAGCAATAGCGTCTTATTTACCTTAAGTAGCGAGACATCATTTAAAAATCCCATAAAAATTGGAACAGAAGAAATCGGGCAGCTGCCCTGACCCAGAGCACACCTATAGCACCATACCGTACATAAAGGTACGTCAGCCGGGGCCACTGCCCACTGTGCAGCCAGGAGTCTCATTCCTACTGGGCACCTAAACTTTTGCCCTCCCATGGGATGAGTGCGGCTCCGCAATAACGCAGATCGGTCCCAACCCATGTGCTTCCACCCCCCAGCACCATCATTAAGCTGAGAATGCTTTGGAAAGCAGCCTGGCAAGGAACGAACACGAATCAGATTTTTGAATCTGATCAGAACATTCTGATTTAAGAAATAACTCAGATAAAGGTTAGTTTGTTCCCCAAGGCCGGATGATAAACTCAAAAACAATGGCGAAGAGATGGGATAAGCAGGCTGTAGCTTCTCCCCTCAATTCTCCTGATAAACACTATCCCGAAGCGGACGCCAACGTGTAAAAATTTAGGAGAAAATGAGCAAAACCACTCCTGCTCGCAGCAGATGACTTCCCACCCACCTTTGTCCTTCGGGATGCCCTCTCCAGTCGCGTACTCGCTGCAGGTGCTGGGACACAAGTAGAGGGCTTGCCGGAGTTCCAAGTTAAGAAACCACATCTGCAAGAAAGTGTTCACGTAGCACGTGGCGCCGAGGTTCGTTAAGCCCACAAATGCGTTCTGGTGTAAGAGAGAAAGTAACAGTTGTCACTTGTCACTGTGGAGGAGCAAGCAGAAATCCAGCAGCTGGGGCGGCAATTTTACAGCTGTTTTTCAGGAAAACGCCGCTCTGGTACTGTACAAACAGCTGCATCCCAAACTCTCTGGCTACAAGGGGACACAAGGTGTCACCGCCCCTTGTCCCCATCTTCTCCTGGGGACCAGGAAGGGCAGGGGATGCTTTTGGGGGAGGGGAGAGCTACCTTCTTGCGGCGCTCGCAGTTGGGGTCGTCGATGTTGTGGAAGCTGTTCTCGTCTATCTCACCCAGCCAGACGTGCTCCCCGATGCCCACCAGGCAGTTGGGGTTCCCCCGGCAGTTCCTCCTGTAGAACCAGCACCCACCCCAACTGTCACCCTCACTGAAGGGATGCTCCCGTCCCCTGAGTGGGTGACCGTGGGGGACAAGGGCAGCAAGGGGGACGCTTAATGCTAAAAAAGAATGAACAGGGTGGGATGCAGGTCCCACACACACCGCAAAAACAGGGGTTATGGATGAACAAAGAGATAGAGAACTAGAGGGGAGGAAAAAAGGGGAATCCTAGGGAAGAGTACAGGACCTGGGGAACCAAGGAGGGAGGGGGGCCCCCACAACCCAGGGGGATCCCCAACATCTGGGGAGCCAGTCAGGGAGAGGGACCCCCACAGCTCAAGGGGGTCCCCTACATTTGGGGAGCCAGGCAGGGAGGGCCCCCCCGCCAATCCTGGTGGGATCCTCTATATCAGGGCAGCCAGGCAGGGAGAGAGACCCTCACAGCCCGGGGGGGGGGTACCCTATGTCTGGGGAGCCAGGCAGGGAGAGGGGGCCCTGGAACCCGGGGGGTGCCCTATATCCCGCCCACCCCAACCCCAGAGAATGAGGGTCCCAAAGAAGGGAATGGGGGGGGAGGGCTGTCCCCGCCGGCCCTCAGGACTCCAGGAAGGGCAGGGTGCTTCCCCAGCCCCCCGGGAGGGTGGAGGAACAGGGGGCGCCCCCCGCCCTGGGGGCGAGGCCCCAGACCCGGGGGGAGCGGGGGAGGCCTGGGGTCCCCTGCGGCCCCGAGGGCCGGGGTAAGCGGCGGGGGGGGAGGCGGAGGGCCGCGCCGGGAGGACCGGGGGGGGAGGGTTCCGGGGGGGGGGGGGGGGGGGGGCGGTACCGGCAGGCGCCGCGCTGGCAGGGCTCCAGCCCGACGCGGTAGGCCGCTTCGATGTGCTCCTGCGCCACCGCCTCGGGCGGCACCGTCTCGGTCCAGCGCCACGCCGCCTTCTCCAGCTGCAGCCGCGGCGCCATCGCCGCCACCGCCCCGAGCTGCGGCCCGGGCCTGCTCCGGCCCCGGCCCCGGCCTGGTCCCGCCCGGCCCCTCCTGCCGCTGCCGCCGCCGCCGCCGCCGCCAGGGCCTGTGACGCCACGCGCGCGCCGCGCTGCCGGGCGCGAGGCGCTGACGTTGCCGGGCTGCGACACGCGGCGCGCGAGGGGCGGGGCCTGCGGCGGGGCGGGGCCACCGGGGCGGAGCCACCGCCACCCCAGGGCCCCCGTCCCCCCATTCCACGCTGCACCCCCGCCGCACCCCCATTCCGTACCGCCCCGTACCCCCCTGCACCCCAACACCGTAACGCTCCCGCCCCGTACCCCCGCACTCCCAGACCATAATCCCCCGTAGCCCCATAGCCCGACCTGTACCCCCCTAGACCCGCACCCCCACACCCCACTCCCCAATACTATACAACACCATACCTCTACCCCGCCATAACCCCCTACCCATACCCCCATACCATACATTCCGTACTCCCCAATACTATAACCCCCATACCCCTACCCCCCATAACCCATACCATACATTCCATACCCCCCTGTACTATCCCCCCACAACCCCCCCATACCATACTCCCCAATACTATCCCCTCTCCATACCCCTACCCCCAATAACCCCCCCTACTATACTTATCATACTCCCCAGTACTATCCCCCTATACCCTACGTTCCATACTCCCCAGTACTATCCCCCCCATACCATACTCCCCATACCCCCCAATACTATACCCCCCCATACCATGCATTCCATACTCCCTGGTACCATACCCCCCATACCATATGTTCCATACTCCCCAGTACTACACCCCCCCATACCACACGTTCCATACTACCCAGCCCCCCCACCCCCGGCGCACCCCCAGACACGCAGCCGCACTGGTTCTCTCTCCTTTAATAGCTGTCCCCGCGGGGGTCCCCGCCAGCACCCCGATTGTCCCTCGCGCCCCACCCCGCTGCCACCCTGGGGGGCATCCAGGCGGCCCGGCCACCCCGGCACAGCTTCGGGGTGCCGGTGGGGGGGGGTGTAAACATTTTTGGGGGTCCCGGCCCCCCCCCCGGAGTCTCCCCGGGGCAGCGAAGCACCGTTTCCTCCTGGCTTGGTTTTTTTGGAAAAGAGTAAAATTGGCCACAATCCCCCCAAAGAGGCTGGGGGGGGTTAGGAGGGGCAGGGGGGGGGCGGGGGAGCCCCCCACCGCACCGTGCCGCAGGTCGATGGGGTGCCGGGGGGTGCCGGGGGGCGCCAGCGCCAGCCCCCGCAGGCAGCCGGTGATGCCCGAGGAGAACTTGCCGGCCGTCAGGCTGCGGGGGTCTGGGGCTCCGCCTGGGGGGGGGGGGCACAGGGTGTGCGGGGGGTCCTGTGCCACCCGCCTCTGCCCAGCCCGTGTCACATCAGGTGTCCCCACCCCATGTCCATCACGTGTCCCGTCTCATGTGTATTTCATGTCCCACCCCGTGTCCCATCAGGTGTCCCATTCTATGTTCCATCAGGTCCCATCAGGTGTCCCATCACGTGTCCCATCCCATGTCCCACCCCATGTCACATCAGGCGTCCCATTCCATGTCCCACCCTGTGTCCTGTCCCATGGCCATCCTGTGTCCTATCCCATGTGTGCCCTGTCCCACCTCCTGTGTCCCACCCCCTGTCCCACTCTATGTCCCACGATGCAGCCCATGTCCCATTCCGTGTCCCACCCTGTATCCAACCCTGTGTCCCATCAGATGTCTCGTTCCATGCCTCATGACACATCCCAACCCATGTCCCATCCCATGTCATGCCCTGTTCCATCCCACCCCATAGTCCCATCCCATGGCCCACCCATGGCCCCCCCTGTGCCCCCCCGTCCCCCAGGTGCCACCATACCCACGAAGATGCTGCCCTGGGTGTTGGCCATGATGTTGGCTCCTGGCGACTCCCCGCTCACCGGCTCTTCCCCATCCACTTGCAGCTGCCCGCGGCGGCCCTCCCTGCACGGCACCCATCAGCACCCACCCTGACCCCCATCCCGCCCCCCACCCCTCCCCCTGCCCCAACCCCCACCCACCTCGTCACCACCACGCGGTGCCACTCGCCATCGTTGATGGGGTCTTCAGAGATGATGGTGGCCTCGCCGCTGCCCAGCTGGTAGCTTCAAGGTGACATGGGATCAGCACCCTTGGGTGGCACAGGGCACCCTGAGGTGACACCGTGTCCCCCCACTCACCTGAACACCAGGTGCCCGTCCTTCAAGCCGAGGCCAATGAAGTCTTTGGCTTTGCCACCCTCGCCGGGCTCCTGTGGGTGCAGTGGGGCGGTGAGCGGGGTGGGGTGCACCCTGACCCCCACCCTCAGGGGGCTCAGCACCCTGGTCCCCTCCCCGCTCACCGCCCCGTGCCACAGCAGCAGCCCGTCGGCGCTGCCCGTCCGCAGCTCCAGCTCGATGCTCTCGGGCGCCTCGGGTGGGCTGCGAGGAGAGGGGGACGGCTTGGTGGGTGCAGCACCCCAGGATGGTGCAACGGCACGAGGGGTGCAGCACCCTGGGAAAGGTTCAGCACCCCAAGAAGGCTGCAATGGCCCAATGGGTGCAGCACCCCAGGGAGGGTGCCATGCTATAGGAAGGAAGGGTGCAGCACCCCAGGAAGGATGCAATGCTGCGACGGGTGCAACACCACGATGGGTGCAATGCTGCTGGAAGGGGTGCAATGGCATGATGGCTGCAACACGGTAGGAAGGGTGCAATGCTGCGGGAGGGGGTGCAGCACCTTATGAGGGTGTAATGGCATGGGAACAGGCGCAATGCTAGGGGAAGGCTGCAACGCTGCAATGGGCGCAATGCTAGGGGAAGGCTGCAACGCTGCAATGGGCGCAATGCTAGGGGAAGGCTGCAACGCTGCAATGGGTGCAATGATGGGAAGGCTGCAATGCTGCAATGGGTGCAATGCTATGGGAAGGGTGCAATGCTGAAATGGTGCAATGATGGGAAGGGTGCAACGCTGTGGTAGGTGCAGCCCATGGGAAGTGGTGCAACTCCCCAGGCAATGCCACGGGTGGGGGTGCAGCACCCTGCTCAGAGGGGCCCTGTCCCCAGTGTCGCTCACCCCCGGGGAAAGAGCTGCCCAGGCAGGGCAAGGTAGGAGCCGTCCTGGAAAGCGGCGCTGAACTGTCCTGGGGCATCTGGGGGGAAAGAGAGAGGGTGAGGGGGGGGGGCCACGCCCAGCTGCCACGCCCACAGCATCACTTTTGGGTGCAAGAAGGGGGAAAATGGGTGCAGGGACCTACCGCCACCCCCGCTGCCTTCCTGCCAGTCCTGCTCCAGCTCCACCAGTGCCAAGCCTGCAGGCAAAGGGAGGTTGGGGAGGGGGTGGCACATGCTTGCCCCCTCCCCCCCATGTCCCCAAGTATCCCCTGACTCACTGTGCTGGCAGTAAGGGCCAGTGTAGCCCTGTGGGCAGAGGCAGGCGTTGCCCTTGCAGGTGCCGCCGTGCAGGCAGGGGTTTCGGTGCAGGCAGCGGTCCTCCTCCTGCTCGCAGCGTGGCCCTGGGCACACAGAAGGGGACACCAGGTGACACAGGCAGCGGTGAGGGTGGTCAGATCCTCTCAGCTCACCTGCTGCACCGGGAGTTCCCCTTGCACACATGTGTGTGTGCAGGGTAAACATGCACATGAGGCGTGTGTGCACACAGCACGCACAGCAGCCACGCTGCACGCTCCTGCACACTGCGCATGCTCCTGCACACCATGCACGTGTGAAAACTATGCACACAGCATATGCATATGTATAAACGCACACATGGCAGATGCACACTCGTGCAAACTGCAGCCAGTGCATAGCACGCATGCCAACTGCACACAGCACACGTGCATGTGCAGCACATATGTAGTATGATCTCATACTGTGTGAACATGCAGCAAATGCACCCACTTGCAAAGTGTGCACACAGGTGTTCCCAGCACCCCTGCATGCACGCATCACACACGCCACTTGCAAAACACGTGTGCACACAGTGCACAGCGCACACATCTGCAGCTCACATGCACGCACGGCAAACGCATGCACTGCACGCACACCCCCAGCACACATGTGCACACAGCAAACACATGCACCGCACACACACAGCACACATGTGCACACAAACGCATGCACACACAGCAAAGGCATGCACTGCACACACGCATGCCCAGCACACATGTGCACACAGCAAACTCATGCACCGCACACACACATGCCCAGCATGCCCAATACGCAGCACACTTGCACCCACAGTGCACACGCATGCTCTGCATGCATGCACATGCCAACTGCACGCGTGTGCGCCCCAGTGTGGGCCTCACCGCTGAAGCCGGGGGGGCAGAGGCAGCGGTAGGCAGGGGTGCCAGCCGGCAGGGGCAGGCAGCGGCCCCCGTGCAGGCAGGCAGCGTGCAGGCAGGGCGAGCGCTGCCCACACTGCCCCACGCCACGGCTCCGTAGGAAGCTGTATGACAAATCCACCTTCTTCCCATTGATGGAGACCTGGGGGGACACCGGGGAGGGGGGGATCAGCCCCCAGCCTCCCTCCCCCAGCGAGGGGACCTGGGCACTCAGGTTGGATTCAGGGGGTCTCACCTCTCCAATGCAGCCCCGGAAGGAGGTGTTGGTTGGGGGGCGCAGGGGGGGCTCGGTGCCCCCCAGGTAAAGGGGGGTGCGGAGGTTGAGACCTTGGCTCTTGCCGGGCGAGGAGCGTTTCACCGGGGCAGCGTCATCCACCACCAGCGTCCCATCCTTGTGCACCCGCTCGGCTGTCACCCGGTGCCAGTGGCCAAGTGTCACCGGCTCAGTGCTCCGGAGCACTGCTGGGCCTGGGGGGACAGGATGGTGGCATCACAAGGGGATGGGGGACACCAGGGATGCTTGGGGAGCAGAGAGGTGCCCTGGGTGATGCTGGGGGACCCCACTGATGCCTGGGGACACTGGCAGCATCTGGGACCAAAGGGATGCCAGGAGACCCTGGTGGTGTGACAGCGATGCTTGGGGATACTGGCAGTGCCTGGGAACATGGGTGATGCCAGGGGACCACAGTGACACCAAGGGACTCCCCACTGATGTCCGAGCACCCTGGTGACATCTGGGGACCCGGCTGGTGCCAGGGCAGGGACCCCAGTGCCATGATGCCAGGGGACCCAAGTGACACCAGAGGGACCCCAGTGGTGTCTGGGGACACAGCAGCACCTGAGGAGCCCAAGGAGGCCAAGGGGCCCTGGTGACACTTGGGGACCCCAGTGGTGCCAGAGGATCCTGGTGATGCTTGGGGACCCCAACAATGCCAAGGGATGCCAGAGACACTTGGGGACCCTAGTGATGCCAAGGGACCACAGTGATGCCAGGGATTCTTGGTGACACTTGGGGGCCCCAGTGGTGCCAGGGGACCCCAATGATGCCAGTAGATGCTGGGAATACCAGGTCACCCCACCTATACCCAGGGTCCTCGGTGCCACCAGCCCCCCTCCCCCCCCTCAGTGCCACCAGGACCCTGTCACCACGCCAGCCCACCTGAGCCCAGTTCATAGCGGAACTCGAGGTGGCCACCAGCCATGGTCAAGGCGACAAAGTCCTCAACGGGGGCGGCTTTGCCGGCGCTGAAGAGCAGGAGCCCGTCAGGTGCCAGCGGCAGGAACTCGGCTTCCACCCGCAGCTCGTGGTGGACGTTGGTGAGGGGTGGGTAGGAGACGAAGGCGCCCGCCTCACCGAAGGATGGCACGCTCACCGCCTCGCCTGCAGCACCCTCACATCAGCGCCCAGCCGTAGGACCCCAGCCTCCAGCCCCACTGTGACCATCTTCCCAGGGTGCTCCCCAGCCCTGTCGCCAGCATGGTCCCCAGGCCTGTGCCCATCTCCCCACGGTGGTCCTCAGCCTGTGTCCCCAGGGTGGTCCCCAATGACCCATCCCCATCGTGCCAATCTCCCTGGGGTGACACCCAATGGCCCATCTCCACCATGTCCATGACGCCCATCTCCCCAATGACCATCTCCCCAGATGGCACCTAATCTCCTGTCCCCATCACGCCCATGTCCCCAGGGCCGTCCCAGCCCCATGCCCATGTCCCTGGGGTGCTCCCCATCCTGCACCCATGTCCCCAGGGCAGACCCAGCCCTGTGCTCACCTCCCCACAGCAGTCCCCATCCCATGCCCATGTCCCCAAGGTGGTGCCAGCCCGATGTCCATCCCCCTGGGGTGCTGCCCATCCCACGCCCATGTCCCCAAGGTAGTGCCAGCCCTGTCACTGTGTCTCCAGCCATGCTCACCCTCGGTGCACCTCTCCCCAGCCTTGCCCAGGTGGCAGCGGCAGGTATAGCCCTGCCCGTCCGGCCGGTTGACGCAGGTGGCATCAGCCCCACATGCCTCTGTAGGGCGACAAGTCATGAGAACCCATCCAGGGAGGGACATTGGGGTGACATCCCCAGGGTACAGGCACCTACCTGGGTGACAATGCAAAGCCCGCGAGTACTCGCAGTTGCTGCCGGTGAAGCCAGGGGGACAGCGGCAGATGTAGGTGCCACTCTCGGCATCCTGGCACACGCCGCCATTCTAGAGGAGGTGACATGGGTGTCAGCGATAGGTGGGGATGTGTGGCGATGGGTGGGCATCAGCCCCCATCCTCACCTGGCACGGCTGGTCCTGGCAGGTGGGACAACTGGTGACACCGTGTGCTTGCAGGTCCATGTTCCCAAAAGCCACCTCCTCCCCTTGGATGCGGAGCTGGCGAACGCATCCTATGGAGGGATGGTGATGGGGTGGAGGGAGTGACAGGATGGCTCAGCCCCTCCACCCGGCGCCCTCCAAAAACCCGCCACTCACCCATAAATCCACGGCTGAGCCCTGTCTTAGCCACGGCACCAAAATCGGGGTACCCCCCCAGGTACAGCTCCTCGTTCAGATCCAGCCCTTGGAACTTCCCCTGCAGGCACAGGCAGGTGGGCACCACCTCCAGCACCCTGACCCCCACCCAATACACATCAACACACACCCCCCCAAAAAAATACCTGGGAAGTCCCATTAATGGGGGGGTGCCCATCCAGTGCCAGCGAACCCCTGGTGAGGTTGCGGAGCAGACGGACGGTGTGGTACTCGCCCAACCGCAGCGGCGTTGGATGCCGGATGGTGGCCATGCCCGAACCGGCGTCAAACCTTATTTTTGGGGGGTACAAGGGGTGTGGGTGGGTGCTGGCACCCATTTCTCCCCCCCCTCCCCATAGCACCCACTGATGGGTCTCACCTAAATTCAGGGCGGCCGCCCACCAAACCAAAGGAGATGAAGTCGGCGCCGCTGGTTTTCCGCTGCCCGTTATAGAGGAGAAGCCCTGTGGGGTGGCAGTGGGTCAGGCAGGGTGGTCCCCACCTTGGGGAGGGGGTCACATACTGGGAGTCCCCAAAATACCCCCAGGATGGAGGAGAAACCCCCCATAAGGTGTATGTGGGTTCAGATGAATAGAGAATGGGAGCCAAAGGATGGAGAAGGGAGGATGGATGGAGGGATGGAAGGATGGAGGAATGGAGAGGGAAGGGAGGAGAAAACGATGGAGGGGATGTGGAAGGGACATGGAGGGGACACGGAGGGGACATGGGGCTCCCGTCAGTGCTCACCATCAGCAGCATCAGGTCGGAAGGTGATGACAATCTCGAACCTCTTGTAGGCATCCTTGATGGTGGGCAGGGGGAGGAAGGAGCGGGGCGTCTGCCCGAAATAGGGGACCAGGCGCTCTGCAGGGATGGCAGAGTCAGGAGGGGTGGGAGTACGTTCCCCCCCACGCCCCGTCCATCCATCTGTCCATCCATCCTCACCTCGGACCTTGAGGACATAGTAAGCAGTCTCCTGGCCGCGGTGGTTGGTGGCAGCGCAGGCGTAGACGCCAGCATCCTCATGGTGCACGGCCGGCAGCGTCAAAACATTCCCCTCCACCCTGGCACCTGCCGGCAGCTCCCCCTCCAGCTGCAGCAGAGCAGGTTGGGGGTCAGTACCCATGGGGTGCCCCCCCGACCCTGCATCCCCATCCCTGCATCCCTCCACCTCACCTTGCTCCAGGTGATCTCCGGCACTGGGAAGCCAGATGCCAAGCAGGGCAAAACAGCCGCTGAACCCACTGAGACCTCCTTCACCTCCGGCTGCCCGGCGATTTGGGGGGCAGCTGGGGACACACGGAGGTATCACCACCCCGCGGTGACACCATGTGCGTCCCCAGCTCCGTGTGCCAATCCTCACCCTGAACATGGAGGATGACGTGGGACTGCACGGTGCCCACAGCATTGGTGGCGGTGCAACGGTACTGCCCAGCATCTGCCCGTTCTACCCGCTCGATGGTGAGGGTGCCGGCGCGGACCAGCACCCCGGGTCGGATATGGCCCCCCACTTTGCTCCAGGTGACGTGGGGACGGGGTTCACCCAAGCCCAGGCACTCCAGCTCCACCGCCATCCCCGCCAGCACCGTCTGCACCGCCGTCCGAATGTTGATCAGGGCCCTGGGGAGAGCTTGGGGGGGACAGTGGGGTTTTGGGGGCCCCCCCTGGCACAAGGAGGCATTGTGGTCGGGGGTGCCAACCAGAGGAGTGAGAGATGGGGAGAAACAGGGTGCTCGAGGGCATGGGGAGACCATTGGGGCGGCCATGGGTGCAGGGAGAGACTGGGGGTATTGGGGTGCTCATGGGCATGGGGAGAGATGGCGGGGTACCAGGGTGCTCTAAGGTTTGGGGAGAGATGGGGGATACCGAGGTGCCTGTGGGTGTGAGGAGAGATTGGAGGTGTCAGGGTGCCCACAAACCTGAGGAGAGGTGGGGGGTATTGGGGTGCCTGTGGGCATGGAGAGAGATTTGGATGGGCACTGGGAGAGATGGGAGGTACTAGGGTGCCCATCAATGTGAGAAGAAATAGGGGGCATGGGAGTGTATGGGGGGTGCAGTGAGTGATGGGGGGTGCCCGGGTGCCCATGGGTGTAGGGAAATGAGGGGTACCAGGGTGCCCATGGGCACTGGGAGAGATGGGGGGTAATAGGGTGCCCATCAATGTGAGAAGAAATAGGGGGTACGTGGGTGGATGTCGGGTGCCAGGATGCCCATGGGTGTAGGGAAATGTGGGGTACCAGGGTGCCCAAGGGCATGGGGGAGATGGGGGTACCGGGGTGCCAGTGTTGGTGGGGGACAGGTTGGGAGGTGCCGGCATTTCCCGGCACACGGGTGCATTCCTACCCTGGACGGTGAGGGTGGCCCTGTCCTCCGCCTGCCTGCCCGGGGCGCTGGCCCGGCACACGTACACCCCCTGCGCCCCCCACGCCAGCTCCGGCATCCTGGGGGGACACAGCCGGGGTGTGGGGACACAACCGGGCTGTAGGACCCCAGGGGGGATCCCACTGCCCTGCCCCCCACTCCTTACCGCAGCACCCCATCCCGCACGCTGTGGCTGGAGGGCAGCTCCCCGCCATCCTTCAGCCACTCCAGACGTGCCCGGGGGTCCCCCGAGACGGTGCAGGCAAATTCGGCGGTGCTGCCCACCCCCTTGACGAGGCTCCCCGGCGTTATCCGTACCGTCAAGGGACCGCCGCCGGCATCACCACCATCACCAGCATCCCCTGGGCAAGACACAAAGCCCTGATGGTACCCGGCCTCCCCAGCGCGCACCGTCCCTGTTGCGGCGGGGGCTCACCGTGAACGGCCACGTGGGCGAAGCTCTCAGCAGTGCCAACGCGGTTGGTGACGAGGCAACGGTAGGTGCCAGCATCGGCGGGCAACACCGGGCTGATGCGGAGGAGGCCGGCACGGTGGATGGCGCGGGCCGAGAGGCTGCCATTGACCTTGTCCCAAGCATAGAGCAGCGGTGGGGTGCCATGGGCCAGGCATTGCACCTGCAGCGCATCACCGGCACGCACCGCGGTCTCCTCCGGCAGGCTGGTGGCGTACGGTGGTGCTGCGGGGACGGCCGGTACCGTCAGTGCCCAGCCACAGCCAGGATGGGGCAATGAACGGGTCAGCAGGGCAAGGAGGGCAGCGATGGGAAGGTGTGGGTGGGGATGGAGGTGGGCATGGGCTGGGCTGGACCAGAGACAGATCCACAAAGGATGGGATGGGATGGATGGATGGATGGAGGGGTGTGAGAGGAGGTGGAGAGATGGGTGTGAGCTGGGAGGGCTGAGTGATGGATGAAGCCACCAGGCAGGGGTGGATGGAGGAGTTTTAGAGGAGAGATGGGCATGTGCCGGGATGAAGGAGAAACAGATGGATCCATGAGGAAGAGATGGACGGAGGTGTGTGAAAGGAGATGGAGAGATGGGTGTGAGCTGGAATGGATGAGTGATGGACAGATCCGTGAATAGGGGATGGATGGAGGAGAGAGACAGGTGTGCACTGGGACGGGACAAGCAGACAGACACATCCATGGGAAGGGCTGGATGCCGGAGCTTGAGAGATGGAGAGCAGGAAGTGTCGGGATGGAGTGAGGATGGATCCACGAGGCAGGGCTCGATGGGTGGGAGCAGTGATGGAGATAGCCGCGTGCGGAGGAAGGACAGAGAGGAGCCAAGGATGGGTGATGGCAACATCGGGGGTGAAGGGAACAGTGCAGATGGCAGGAGGGGCCCAGGGGCACCCTGACACCCCCCACCCCGCCCTTACTCTCCACGTCGAGGGTGACGAAGACCTCGGCAAAGCCAGCGGGGCTGCTGGCGTTGCAGATGTACTGGCCCGAGTCCTGCTGCGCGGCGCGGGGGATGACCAGGCTGCCGTTCACCACCCGGTGCTGCCAGGGCAGGGGTGCCCGCAGCTTTGACCACTCGATCCGCGGTGCTGGCTCACCTACAGGCAACGCCGGTGCCCGTCACCGTGGTGTCAGGGTACCGCGGCACGACACCCCTCCTCCGCCACCAGCCTCCAGCCTCCCTGTACCTCTGGCTGTGCAGTGCAGCGTTGCGGTGTCCCCAGCCACCACAGTGACAGTGGATGGCGCGGTGACCTCAGGGGCCCCGGGGTGCGACTGCGCCGTCACCACGTGGACATCCACCCGGGCTTGTGCCGAACCCAGGGCGCTGTGTGCCGTGCAGACGTAGGTCCCGGCATGCTCCAGCTTGGCTGGTGAAAGCTGGGGAGGGGGGGACAGGGTGGGTTAGCGAGTACCAGGCACCCCCTGGCACCCCAGGGTGCCCTGCTCACCTGCAGGATGGCCTGGCTGTCCATGTGCAGCAGCGTTTGGTGCTCCACCTTCTGCCGGGAGCCCAGCCGGCTCCAGCGCACCAGCGGCCGGGGTTCGCCCCGGCCAAGGCACTCCAGGCTGAGGGATTTGCCCTCCTTCACTGTCACAGGGCCTGGTGGCATCACTGACACCGTGGGGGCACCTGGAGAAAGAGGAGAACATCAGCATGGGGCCAAGTAAGGATGTTGACATGGCCATGAGGACACCACCACCCTGAGGGCATGCGGAGCATGGGGAGGATGTCAGCATGGGCATGGGGATACCATCATCCCAGGGGCACCTGGAGGACATCAGCATGGTGACATGGACATCACCACTCCAGGAGCACCCGAAGCGTGGAGAGGACATGGGTATGGGGACACCATCACCCCAGGGGTATCTGGAGCACATGGAGGACATGGGGATGGGGACACCACCATACCAGGGACATCTGGAGCACATGGGAACAGGGACAGGGCCACCCTGGCCACCTCGCACCTTGCACCAGGAGGTTGACGACGCTGCTGGCGACGCCGAAGCGGTTGGAGGCCACACAGTGGTATGCACCCTGGTTGCCCACATGGGCGCCGGTGATGGAGATGACGGAGCCATTGGGGCTGATCTTCACATTGTCTGGGCAAGGAGGGGCCATCAGCACCAAGGCCATCCTGGAGACCATGCCAGGGCCACCCTGGGGACCACCATACCTTGGAGATGTTGGCCAGGTCCCATCCGCCAAGTGACGTTGACGGGCCGGGCGCCGTCGTGGACACGGCACTTGAAGGTGGCATCCTCGCCTGGTGCCACCGCCATGCTGTGTGGGTCAATGGAGATGATGGGGCTCTGCAGACCTGTAGGGACAAAGGGACAGGGAAGCCACGAGGTCATCCATGTCCCCCATCTCCCCTCGGCATCCTCCCTCGCCCCCATGGCCTCACTCACGGTAACTGGAGCTGTCCCGGGAGGTGACGGTGACAGTGACAGTGGCCTCACGGGAGAAGCTGCCCGTGTCCGCCCGACACACGTACTCCCCCGAATCAGCCACTGAGAGCTGGGACAGCCGCAAGCGGGACCCCGAAACCTGGGGACATGATGGCAGGAGGTGATGGCATCAACCAGCCACGCATGGCCACTGTCTGCCACTGCACCAGTGTCCCCACCTACCTGGTGCTTGGCTGGGAGGGGACCCCCACGCTTGTACCAGGTGATGGTGGCCTGTCCCTGCCCGGCCACCACACAGTCCAGGTCCAGGGTCTGTCCCTCGGTGACAGAGGATGCCGAGGACTCGATGCGGATGGGCGGCGTGACACCGGTGGCTGTACGGGCAGAGTTAAGGGCAAATGTCCCCACTGGTCCTGGGCACTGGTGGGGACCCGTCCCCCCAAAGGGTGGCACTCACGGTGGGATGGGCTGGCTCCGTCATCAATGGTGACGATGAGGGACGTCTCGTGCGTGACACCGCCTGACGTCACCCGGCACACGTACTCCCCCGAATCAGCCGCTGTCACCTGGGGGATGCGCAGGCGGGTGCCCGACACCTCGGAGGGGACAATTTGGGGACAAGTCAGCACCAAAGAGCAGAGGATGGGACAAATTCGGGGTGAGCCCCCCCTGTGCCCTACCTGGTGGCCAGCGGGCAGGGAGCCACCGCGCTTGTACCATGTCACTGTGGCAGGGCTGGATCCTGCCACCACACAGTTGAGGTCCAGGGTCTGTCCCTCAGCGATGGCTGAGGATGAGGACTCGATGCGGAGGGGCTGGGAGACACCGGAGGCTGGGGAGGGGACAGAGAAAGGGGACGTTTGTCACTGAGGTGGCACCTTTCTGTCCCCAAGCACTGCCCTCTTGCACTCACAGTAATAGGTGCCAGCACCGCCAGGCACAGTGACAATGACAGATGCCTCCTGTGTGACGGTCCCCAGGGTCACCCGGCACACATACTCCCCTGAATCGGCCACCGCCACCTGGACAAGGCGCAGGCGGGTCCCTGACACCTAGGAGAGGTGACAAGTTGGGGACACATCAGTGCCTGATACGGGGCTGTGCCCTGCAGGGTGATGCCATCTCCCCAGCGTCCCACCTGGCTGTTGGGGGGCAGAGCTCCCCCGCGCCGGTACCAGGTGACATGAGGGTGGCCCTGTCCTGCCACCATGCAGTTGAGGTCCAGGGTCTGTCCCTCGGTGACGGAGGCAGAGGAGGTCTCGATCCTCACCGGCGGTGTGACCCCGACAGCTGGGGATGGCAGTGGGGTCAGCGGGGGCAGCCACCGTGTCTCCATGGTGTCCACGTGTCACCTCCCACCCGTTCCCAGTACCGTAAGAGGAGCCAGCACCAGTCTGGATGGTGACAATGAGGGACGTCTCGTGCGTGACGCCGCCTGATGTCACGCGGCACACGTACTCTCCTGAATCAGCCGCTGTCACCTGGGGGATGCGCAGGTGGGTGCCCGACACCTGCGGGGGTGACAGATGTGAAAAGGGGGACACAAACCCCTCAACACCCCAAAAAATCCCTGTTCCACCCCAAAATGCTCCTCTGGGGTCCCCTACCTGGTGCTTGGCTGGGAGGGACCCACCACGCTTGTACCAGGTGATGGTGGCCTGTCCCTGCCCGGCCACAATGCAGTTGAGATCCAGGGTCTGTCCCTCAGCCATGGAGGAGGACGAGGACTCGATGCGCACAGGTGGGGTGACACCAGCGGCTGGGGACAGAGATGGAAGGGTCACTCTAAGGACTATGGAACAGTCCCTTGGTCCCCTGTCCCCTCCTGTCCCCACTCACGGTAGGCATTGGCACCGCTGGGCTGGATCGTCACCATGATGGAGGTCTCCTTGGTTGTGGCCCCACTGGTCACCCGGCACACGTACTCGCCCGAGTCAGCCGCTGTCACCTGCAGCAGCCGCAGCCGGGAGCCGGACACCTGCGGGGAGGGGACACATGGGTCACCAGGGCCACAAGAGCTTGCACAGGGCCATCAGCACTTGCACGGGGCCATCTGGGATTGCATGAGGCCACATGAGCTTGCATGGGGCCACCTGGGCTTGCACAAGCGACATGGCCTTCCATAGGGTCACTTGGGTTTGCATAGGGCCACATGGGCTTCCATGGGGTCACTTGGGCTTCCACAGGGCTGTGGGTCGATCCCAACCACCCCCTGGAGACATGACCCTCCAAGTCCCCTACCTGGTGCTTGGCCGGGAGGGACCCCCCGCGCTTGTACCAGGTGACGGTGGCCTGTGCGGGGCTGGCGATGACACAGTTGAGGTCCAAGGTCTGTCCCTCGGCCACAGGGGATGACAAGGACGAGGACTCGATGTGCAGGGGCGTAGTGCTGCCCGGGGCTGGGGACCAAGACAGGTTAGGGACAGTGGTCACCACCATGTGTGACCCTCCAAGGGACACCAAGAGCCCAGGAAGCTGGGATGGGCGCACACATGGGTGGCTTCCCCAAGGAGCGATTTGTCCCAGATCTGGGGACACAGCAGGACAGTGTCACCCCTCATGGGTAACGTCCCCTGTCCCCACTCACAGTAGGCACCGGCACTACTGGGCTGGATCGTCACCATGATGGAGGTCTCCTTGGTGGTGGCCCCACTGGTCACCCGGCACACATACTCGCCCGAGTCAGCCGCTGTCACCTGCAGCAGCCGCAGCCGGGAGCCGGACACCTGCAGGGAGGGGACACACGGGTCACCAGGGCCACGTGGGCTTCCATGGGGCTTGCACGGGTCCATTGGGGCTTGCACAGGGCCATGGGTTGATCCCAACCACCCCCTGGGGACATGTCCCTCCACCTCCCCTACCTGGTGCTTGGCCGGGAGGGACCCCCCGCGCTTGTACCAGGTGACGGTGGCCTGTGCAGGGCTGGCGATGACGCAGTTGAGGTCCAGGGTCTGTCCCTCGGCCACGGCAGAGGACGGTGACTCGATGCGCAGGGGGGGCGTGCTGCCCGGAGCTGGGGACCGAGACGAGAGGGTGACACTGGTGACCATGGCAGAGCCCCACCGGCATAAGCATGTGAGACATGACTCAGTGCCACAGCATGTGGGGACATCCGCAGCTGGCACTGTCACCCCCTGTCCCCACTCACAGTAGGCGCCGGCACCGCTGGGCTGGATTGTCACCATGACAGCAGTTTCCTTGGTGGTGGCCCCGCTGGTCACCCGGCACACGTACTCGCCCGAGTCAGCCGCTGTCACCTGCAGCAGCCGCAGCCGGGAGCCAGACACCTGTGGGGAGGGGACACGGGGGTCACCAGGGCCACGTGGGCTTCCATGGGGCTGCTGGGGCTTGCATGGGACTGCTCAAGCTTGGCCAAGTGCCCAAGTGCCAGCTGGGCTTGCATGGGGCCATGCAGCCACCCCAACCACCCCTGTCGGTGACATTCCCCTCCAGGGTCCCCTACCTGGTGCTTGGCTGGGAGGGCCCCCCCGCGCTTGTACCAGGTGATGGTGGCCTGTCCCTGCCCAGCCACCATGCAGTTGAGGTCCAGGCTCTGTCCCTCGGCCACGGTGGATGAGGATGCCTCGATCCGGACGGGGACACCTGAAGCTGGTGGCCCTGGTGGGGAGGACAGAGCCATAACCAGCCTGTCCGGGACCTGCCAGAATCCCCCGGTGCCACCGAGCCCAGTCTCACCATAGGATGAGCCAGCTCCAGCTACAACAGTGACAATGGCAGATGCCTCCCGGACGGTGGTCCCCAAGCTCGCCCGGCACACGTACTCCCCTGAATCAGCTGCCGTGACGTGGGGGACACGAAGCCGGGATCCTGAAACCTGGGGTTGGGGACATCCATCGGTGTCATGTAGAGGGGGGACAGGGCAGGATTTGGAGTGCTGCCCATGCTGCCCGTGTCTTACCTGGTGGCCGGCAGGCAGGGAGCCACCGCGCTTGTACCACATCACGGTGGCAGGGCCAGATCCTGCCACCAGGCAGTCGAGGTCCAGGGTCTGTCCCTCGGTAACAGATGGGGACGAGGATTCGATGCGGACAGGCGGCGCCAATGCTGCAGGGAGGAAAAGGGGGGACACGGGTGGGTTGTGGCCCCCCCAAACCATCCCCAACCACCACCAGTGTCCCTCACCTGGCACCACCGCCACCTCGATGGCAGCGCGGGCTGTGCCAGCGGTGCTGGTGCCCACGCAGAGGTAGATGCCACCGTCAGCTGCTGTCACAGCAGGGATGACCAGCGTGGCGATGTCGGCATGCTCGGCGTGGGACTGTGGCACGAGGGTGGGTGTGAGTGGCACCCACGGTGCACCCACACCCCCCTGCAAGCACCCAAGGGTGCCAGCACCTGGCTCACCTGTGGTGGAAGAGTCCCCCCTTGCTTCTCCCAGGTGATGGTGGCAGTGGGTGACCCCGAGACCCGGCAGTAGAGCCGCACCGTGGAGCCCTCCTGCACCTCTGTCCGCTCCGGGCTCACCTGCACCTGGGGTGCACTGGCGGCTGAGGGAAGCGGGGGGGTCAGCGCAGCACCGGGGGGTGGGGTGCCATGGGGACAACGGGAGTGACACGAGTGATGCAGATGATGAGGAAGATGGGGACGACAGGGACAATGGTGGGTGACAGGCAGAGACAATAGTGATGACAGGGATGATGGGGACAATCAGGATAGTGGCAGTGATGGGGATGATGGAGACAATGGGGACAGTGGCGGTGATGGGGCTGACAGGGATGATGGGGTGATGGATGACGGGAGATGGCAGGGATGATGATGATGAGGATAATGGGGGTGATGGGGACAATGGGGACGGTGGGAGTGATGGGGGGATGGACGACGGGAGATGGCAGGGATGATGATGACAGGGATGATAGGGACAGTGAGGGTGATGGGGACAGTGGGAGTGATGGGAGGGATGGACAATGGGAGATGGCAGGGATGATGATGACGGGGATGATGATGGTGATTGGGACAGTGGGAGTAACAAGGATGATGCAGACGATGGGGACGATGGTGGGTGATTGACAGGGATGATGAGGACAACAGAGGTGACAGGGATGATGAAGGCAGTGGGGGTGATCATAGATGATAGCAAGGATAGGGATGATGGTGGTGACAGGGATGATGTAGATGATAACGACGGGGGCAATGGAATGATGGGGTTGGACGATGGGGACAACAGGGATGATGGAGACGATGCTCACCTTGCACGTGGAGGAAGGCACGCGCCGTGTGCTGCCCGGCGCTGCTGCGTGCCCGACACGCGTAGTACCCCTCGTCGGCGGGCTCCACAGCACCGAAACGCAGCGTCCCACCCTGAACCACCGCCCGTGGCGGCAGCGTGCCTGGGGGACACAGCCCAGCGTCACGCCTGGTTGCCATGTCCCCAAGCCAAGTGCTGGTGTGTGTCCCCACCAGCCCCTGTGGGCACCTACCGAGCCACTCGAGGGTGGGCAGGGGGTTGCCGGTGACCACACAGCGAAACTCTGCCGGTTGCCCCGGTGCCACACTCAGCTGTGCCGGCTCCACGGCAGCGGTGGGGGCAGCGGCGGTGCCGGCTGTGGCGAGAGCCAGGAGTGGGGCTCAGGGCTCGCCAGGGCCCCCCCCTCCAAATGCTGGCCCCAGGCAGTGGGAAGCAGGGGGGCAGCGTGGCACGGCTGGTAGTGGGGTGCACAGTGGAACCCCAGCATGCAGTGGGCGAGGGGAGCACGTGGATTCCCCCGGACCCCCCCAGCGGTGACTTACCTGGTCTGTGCCCCTCCATAAACTCAACAGGTCCATAAAACATCTGGGTCTTTGAAGGGGCTGCAAAAGGGTGAGGGTCTCAGGGGAGCGTGCCCATCACCGCGGCATCTCGGCACCAAGCAATCCCATCGCCCCAGTGGGTGGGGGCCAAGCATGCCCATCACACCAGTATCTAGGCAGTGAGCATGCCTGCTGCCCCAACATCTGGGCGGTGAGCCTGCCCGTCACCTCAGCATCTGGGCATTGCGTGCACCCATCACCCCAGCATCTGGGCACTGAATGTGCCCACAACCCCCCCAGCGCCTGGGCACTGAGTGTGCCCATCACCCCCCCAGCGCCTGGGCATTGAGTGTGCCCATCACCCCCCCAGCGCCTGGGCACTGAGTGTGCCCATCACCCCAGCGCCTGGGCACCAAGCATGCCCACCACCCCAATGTCTGCGCATTGAGTGTGCCCATCACCCCAGCGTCTGGGCACCAAGCACGCCCATCACCCCGGCACCTGAGCACTGAGTGCACCCACAACCCCAGTGCCCGGGCACTGAACATGCCCATCCCCCTGGTGCCCGGGCGCCCCACGGGCTCACCCTGGACATAGAGCGTGGCGGTGCCCTCGTCCATGTCCAGCATGTTGGAGCCGGTGCAGATGTAGACGCCAGCGTCCTCGGGCCGCACGTTGCGCAGCGTGAGGATGCCGTTGAAGTCCACAGCGCCCGCCGGCAGCGTCCCGTGGTTCTGCCGCGTCCACACCAGGGTGTAGGCGGGCGACTGGCGGGGAGAGAGAGGCCTGAGGCCACGGGGATGGGCACACAGGGGGGCTGTCTGCGGGGGATGGGGGGGGCTGCAAGCCTGCCTAGGCAACCCACGGAGGAGAGGTGGGCACCCAGGGGCGTTGGGGTGCCCCATAGGGGCACAGGGGCACCTGAGGGTGCTGGGGGGGTCCATATGGCTGGATGGGCACCCAGGGGTGTCCCTGTGCCTTGCGTGACCCCTGGGGTACCCAGGAGTGTCCCTCTGCTCTGTGGGATCAGGTGGGCACCCAAGGATGTCCACATGCCTTACAGGGCCTTGGGGGCACCCAGGGGTGCTTGCATGTCCTGCACAGCCAGGTGGGCATCCAAGGGCACACCTGTGTCCCGCACGTCCCCATGGGCACCCAAGGGTGCTCACACGCCCCGAGTGAGTAGATGAGCATGCAGGGGTGTCCCCATGCTCTGCATGGCCCAGGGAGCACCCAGGGGTGTCCCTGTGCACCCTGCATGTCCCCACAGGCTCCCAAGGGTGTCCCCTTGGCTCACCTTGCTCTTGGCAGTGCAGACAAAGGTGACATCAGCCCCGGGCTTCACCCGCTGCACTCGCTTCTCCTCCACAGTGACAGTGATGGGTTTGCTAGGGGTCTCTGTGGGGATGGGAGAGCTGAGCCCCACTCCTCCCCTCCGTCCGTGTGCGCCCCTGCCTCGGTGACAAGGACCTACCGGTGACAATGACCTCGGCGCGGCTGGCGTTGCTGTGCCGTAGGTTGCGGCAGGAGCAGACGTAGACACCGGCATCAGAGGGCTGGATGCTGGCAAAGTGCAGCTCCTCATCTAGGGGGGGACACACACGTGGGTGACACCCCATGTGTCCCCCCCTTGGGGACACCTCAGTCCACCCCTGCAAAGCCACTCAATACCTTGTCGCCGACTCTGGGCGCCCTTGGGGAGGGGTCGCCCATCTTCTCGCGTCCAGTGGTAATAGAAGGGGGGGCTCGCCGCTGGCCTGGCACCCGCAGGGTGACGGCACTGCCCTGGGCCACCGTGGTGCGCGGCGGGTGGATGCGGACCACCAGTGGCAGTGGGGAGCCCACCGGGATGCACGCCTGCCCGCGCACCGTGGGGTCACCCATGTAGCCGGGCGCGCAGCTGCCAGGGAAAAGGGGGTGAGTGGGTATTGGGGGTGCGCAGGGGAGGGGGGGAGCAGCGGGAGCATCTGGGGGTGCATATTTAGGGGTGAGCCCATCAGGGTGGGTGCACTGGGGTGGTATATTGGGGTCAGTGTATTGGGATGAGCTTATAAGGGTTGGTAGGGTACATCAGGGTGGGTATATCCGGGTGAGCTCGTAGGGGTGCATATATCGGGGGTGAGCACATCGGGGTGGGTATATCGGGGTGGGTATATCCAGGTGAGCTCGTAGGGGTGCATATATCAGGGTGAACACATCAGGGTGGGTATATCGGGGTGAGCTCATAGGGGTGCATATATCGGGGTGAACACATCAGGGTGGGTATATCGGGGTGAGCTCGTAGGGGTGCATATATCGGGGTGAACACATCAGGGTGGGTATATCGGAGTGAGCTCGTAGGGGTGCATATATCGGGGTGAGCACATCAGGGTGACCACATCGGGGTGGGTATATCAGGGTGGGTATATCCGGGTGAGCTCGTAGGGGTGCATATATCGGGGTGAGCACATTGGGGTGAGCACATCGGGGTGAGCACATCGGGGTGAGCACATCGGGGTGGGCTCGTAGGGGTGGGCTCGTAGGGGTGGGTATGGGGTGAGCACGGGGTGAGCACATCGGGGTGGGTATATCCAGGTGAGCTCGTAGGGGTGCATATATCGGGGTGAGCACATCGGGGTGGGTATATCGGGGGTGAGTTCGTAGGGGTGCATATATCGGGGTGAGCACATCGGGGTGGGTATATCGGGGTGGGTATATCCAGGTGAGCTCGTAGGGGTGCATATATCGGGGTGAGCACATCGGGGTGGGTATATCGGGGTGGGTATATCCGGGTGAGTTCGTAGGGGTGCATATATCGGGGTGAGCACATCGGGGTGGGTATATCGGGGTGGGTATATCCAGGTGAGCTCGTAGGGGTGCATATATCGGGGTGAACACATCAGGGTGGGTATATCGGGGTGAGCTCGTAGGGGTGCATATATCGGGGTGAACACATCAGGGTGGGTATATCGGAGTGAGCTCGTAGGGGTGCATATATTGGGGTGAGCACATCAGGGTGACCACATCGGGGTGGGTATATCGGGGTGGGTATATCCGGGTGAGCTCGTAGGGGTGCATATATCGGGGTGAGCACATCAGGGTGAGCACATCAGGGTGAGCACATCAGGGTGAGCTCGTAGGGGTGGGTATGGGGGTGAGCACATCGGGGTGGGTATATCCAGGTGAGCTCGTAGGGGTGCATATATCGGGGTGAGCACATCGGGGTGGGTATATCGGGGTGGGTATATCGGGGTGAGTTCGTAGGGGTGCATATATCGGGGTGAGCACATCGGGGTGGGTATATCGGGGTGGGTATATCCGGGTGAGCTCGTAGGGGTGGGTATATCAGCGTGAGCATATCAGGGTGAGTCTATTGGGGTGCGTACATTGGGGTGAGCATGTGGTTAAGCCCATCAGGGTGGGTATACGGGGCTTGGTATATTGGTGTGAGCCCATCAGGGTGAGCACTTTGGGATGGGTCTATCGGGGGGAGCCCATCAGGGTGGGTATTGGGGCAGGTCTATGGGGGTGAGTGTATGCGGGTGAGCACATCGGGGTGAGCACTTCAGGGCAGGTATAGTGGGGTGGAATCTTACAGGGGTGGATCTTACAGGGGTGGATCTTACAGGGGTGAGCCCATCGGGGTGGATCTTACAGGGGTGAGCCCATCGGGGTCGGTATATGGGGGTGAGCCCATGGTGGGGGGGGATTTGGGGGTGCTGGCCGCAGCCCTCACCGCTCGCAGTACTGCCCGGTGTAGCCTGGCTCGCAGGCGGTGCAGCGGTACCCGCCGCCCCCCAGGCTCTCACAGGTCCTGGAGAACCTGCGGGAACAGGGTGAGGTGGGGGGGCGTCCCCTTCCTGGCCCCCCCAGCCCTGGCGCCAGCACTCACTGGTTTTCGGGGTACGGGAGGGGACAGGCGCAGGGCTGGCAGTCCTCAGGGGTACCGGCGGTGGCATCCCCATAGAAACCAGGGGCACACTGGTCACAGAAGTCCCCTGCTGTGTTGTGCAAGCATCCCTGGGGGGGGACACACAAATTGGAGGGGTCTAGGCTGGGATGAGACCCCAGCCCCCCAAAATCCTGTGTAATACAGAAGCTTACGGAGCAGACGCCGCTCTCGGGGTGGCAGCTCTCTGAATGGCCGTTGCACTCGCAGAGCTCGCAGTGCCCAAGGTACAGCCCCCCCCCGGTGCGGGTGTACCCGGGGGCACAATCCTGCCGGGGCGGGGGGGGGGGGGGTTCAGTGTTGTGACCCCCCCCAGATATCACTGTGAAGGGGGGAGGATGCTGGGGGAGGATGCTGGGGGCTCACCTGGCAGGACAGCCCGTGGTACCCAGGGGGACAGCGGCATTCCTCCACCTCGGGGGCTGGGGGGAGGCCGGGCTGGGGGGGCACGGCCACATCCATGGCGATGTCGGCAATGCTGGATGCGGCGGTGCTGGTGGAGTAGGTGGCTCGGATGAGGATCTCATCTAGGTCTGCCAAAGCCATCAGGAGATGCTCCCGCGTCGCTGGTTGCCCATCCGGCCGCTGCCAGTATTGCTGCGGGCAGAAGGGGGGGTCACCACGCCGTGGGGATGGGGGACATCAGGGACAAAAGCCACCTGCCCCTCCCCTACCTCCCGAAAAACAATCTCGAAGGTCTGGGGTGCCCGTAGCAGCAGGTCGGGATGGTACGCCACCAGCGTGATGTCGTTGCCCTGTGGATATAAGGGGTCAGTGGGGGTCCTGGTGGCACCCTGTGTGTGTCCCCCCCGGCTCCAGGCACCCCCATACCGTGATCTGGATGTCAGCATCGGGCAGGGGGGCTCCCTGCCCCCCCGGGGTGTAGGTCAGGGTGTAGCGGAGGCGCCCGCCGTAGGAGCCCACCTGTGTGGGGAGAGGGGGGGAAGGTGGTGGGACATGGCAGGGATGAGGAAAGGGAAAAAAGAAGGGAGTAGAGGAAAGGGAGGGGGGGGAAGCATGGAGAGGAAAGGGGGGGGAAAAGAGGCAAGAAGCGCGGGGGAAAAGAGGCAAGAAGCGCGGGGGAAAAGAGGCAAGAAGCGCGGGGGAAAAGAGGCAAGAAGCGCGGGGGAAAAGAGGCAAGAAGCGCGGGGGAAAAGAGGCAAGAAGCGCGGGGGAAAAGAGGCAAGAAGCGCGGGGGAAAAGAGGCAAGAAGCGCGGGGGAAAAGAGGCAAGAAGCGCGGGGGGAAAGAGGCAAGAAGCGCGGGGGGAAAGAGGCAAGAAGCGCGGGGGGAAAGAGGCAAGAAGCGCGGGGGGAAAGAGGCAAGAAGCGCGGGGGGAAAGAGGCAAGAAGCGCGGGGGGAAAGAGGCAAGAAGCGCGGGGGAAAGAGGCAAGAAGCGCGGGGGAAAGAGGCAAGAAGCGCGGGGGAAAGAGGCAAGAAGCGCGGGGGAAAGAGGCAAGAAGCGCGGGGGAAAAGAGGCAAGAAGCGCGGGGGAAAAGAGGCAAGAAGCGCGGGGGAAAAGAGGCAAGAAGCGCGGGGGAAAAGAGGCAAGAAGCGCGGGGGAAAAGAGGCAAGAAGCGCGGGGGAAAAGAGGCAAGAAGCGCGGGGGAAAAGAGGCAAGAAGCGCGGGGGAAAAGAGGCAAGAAGCGCGGGGGAAAAGAGGCAAGAAGCGCGGGGGAAAAGAGGCAAGAAGCGCGGGGGAAAAGAGGCAAGAAGCGCGGGGGAAAAGAGGCAAGAAGCGCGGGGGAAAAAAGAGGCAAGAAGCGCGGGGGAAAAGAGGCAAGAAGCGCAGGGGAAAAGAGGCAAGAAGCGCGGGGGAAAAGAGGCAAGAAGCGCGGGGGAAAAGAGGCAAGAAGCGCGGGGGAAAAGAGGCAAGAAGCGCGGGGGAAAAGAGGCAAGAAGCGCGGGGGAAAAGAGGCAAGAAGCGCGGGGGAAAGAGGCAAGAAGCGCGGGGGAAAGAGGCAAGAAGCGCGGGGGAAAGAGGCAAGAAGCGCGGGGGAAAGAGGCAAGAAGCGCGGGGGAAAGAGGCAAGAAGCGCGGGGGAAAGAGGCAAGAAGCGCGGGGGAAAGAGGCAAGAAGCGCGGGGCAAAGAGGCAAGAAGCGCGGGGGAAGAGGGGCAAAAAGGAAAAGGCAGGAAAAAAAGACAAGGGAGAAAAAGGGAAAAAAGGAAAGGCAGGCGACGGCAGGCTGAGCCCACCTCCCCCTCCCGGGCTGCCCGTGGGGCAGCTGCTCCAGCCAGCCGGCTGTCCCTGTCCCCGGGTGACGCCCCCCTTACCTTGTCCCCCTGGTAGGGGTGCGGCAGCTGCCAGTAGTAGGAGTCGGGGGGCAGCTCCCCAAAACGGTCGTAGGTCAAGCGGGGCTGGGGGGTGCCCGGCTCCACCCTGAAGCCGGTGCCCACCCGGGTGCTGCGCTGCCGGTTCACCAAGGCGAATCCCTGGGGATCACCGGCAGCGAAGGGCGTCCGGACCTGTGGGATGGGGATACCGGTGAGCGGGGCTGGGGACATGTGGGGACACCCTGGGGACGTGGCAGGGGTCACTCACGGTGCCGCGGGCGTAGGCGGTGCTGGCGCAGTGCTGGATGATGCCCATGCAGAAGCAGGGCAGGCAGCCAGCCGGCTCGCCGGCGCTCAGGTGGAAATGGTGGGGACGGCAGGTGGCACAGCGGGGACCCTCCACATTGGCCTGGGGGGGGACACGGGGCGGGGGTGACATCGCCCTGTCACCCTCTCCCAGGGCTTGGGGACACGCTGGGGGGACGACTCAGGACTCGCCTTGCAGCGGCACTGCCCGTCAGCGTCACAGCCCTCGCCGGTGCTGCCGCGTGGGTCACACTGGCACTGCCCGCTGGGGACACCCGGCTCTGGGCGGGGGGACGCACAGCAGGTTAGGCGTAACCCCCCCTCAGTGCCACCACAGGGGACACCACCTTGTCCCCTCAGCATGCCACTCACCTCGGCACAGCTCTCCCCTCAGCGGGTCCCCCACATACCCAGGCAAGCACCTACGGGGTGGGGGGACAAAAAAAGCCAATGGGGGGGGTTGCACCCCAAAACCCACCCCCAGCCCCCAGCCCGGGTTCCCTTGGCACCTCTCGCAGAGGCGCCCGCTGTGTCCTGGGGCACAGGCGCTGCAGGTGGGCTGCCCATCTGTGTCCTCGAAGCAGCTCTTTGTCACCCTGCGGAGGGGACACGGGGTGGCTGAGACCCTGCCAGGTGTCCCCAAGGATGTAGGGGACCAGGGGGGTGGCACCTACTGGGTGTCACCGTGGGGTCCATGGCAAGGACAGGGCTGGCAGTCACCCGGGGTACCCCGGGTGGCATCACCGTAGTAGCCGGGTTGGCACTTGTCACATTGGGCGCCCTCCGTGTGATCCCGGCAGCCCTGCAAAGGAGTGGGGCGATGGCATCGGTGGCACTGCCACGGGGGTCCCCGGGGTGTCCTCCCACTGTCCCCAGCTCACCTGGCAGACGCCAGTCTCAGGGTGGCACTCGGCAGCGTGGCCGTGGCACTGGCACGGCTCACACGTGCCCAGGTAGAGCCCTGCAGTGCTGCGGGTGTAGCCGGTGTCACAGTCCTATGGAGGGGACGCGGGGGACAAGGGGGTGGGCCACTGTTCAGTGTTGCCAACGCTGAGGTGAGGGGACACTGAGGGTCTCACCTGGCAGGAGGCACCGCGGTAACCATCTGGGCAGGCGCAATCCTCCACCTCCAGCGCGGGCGGGCGGCCGGTGGCATGTGGCACTGCCACATCCAGGCTGACATCGGCCAGTCTGTGGGGCGAGACAGGAGGTCCCCACTGCCCTGCCTGCCCTTGCCCCCATGTCCCCAGCGTCCCCTGCCCTGTCCCTGGTACCTGCTCTCCTCCGGTTGATCCGAGTAGGACGCCCGGATCATGAAGAGGTCAACGTCAGCCAAAGCCATCAGGAGATGCTCCCGGGTGGCATCGCGCCCGTCCGTCCGTCGCCAGGCATGCTACGGGCACAACCAGGCAGTGACCACCATGTCCCCAACCCCATCCCAGGGAAGGAGAGGGACACCCACCGGTCCTCACCTCACGGAAGGGCACGGTGACAGCGGTGGGGACGCCGGAGGGGGGGGGTGGCATCAGAGAAGTGCTTCAGGAGGATGCCATTGCCCTGCAGCAGGACATCCGGCTGGTGCAGCAAAGGTTGGGCACCCACCAGTGCCCGATGCGTCACCACGTACCGCAGCTCACCACCGTATGATGTCACCTGACGGGCGGGATGCAGTGAGGCTCAGCTGGGCTTGGGGACACCCAGCTTGTCCCCCAGCCGGCCCTGGTGCTGGCACCTTGTCACCGGTGAAGGGCGCGGGCAGCACCCAGTAGTAGACGTCACGGGGCAGCGTGGGGAAGGCGGCGAAGAGCAGCTCCCGCGGGGAGGAGAAGCGGATGCCATCGCCCACCGTCTGCGTGCCAGCCGGGTTGGCCAGGCTCAGCGCCGGCGTCTCCTCAGCCGTGAGAAGGACCTGCAAGGAGAGCGAGAAGGGGCTTGGCGGTGGACATGGCACGGCACAGTACGGCACGGTACAGTATGGCACAGCAAGGCACGGCACAACACTATATGGCACGGCATAGCAATGCATGAGATGGCACAGTGTAACATGGCATGGCACGGCATGGCACAGCGAGGCATGGCATGGCACTCCATGGCATGGCACAGTACAACACGGCACGACATGGCACTATGTAGCATAACACAATGTTGCACAGCAAAGTACGGCACAGCATGGCACCATATGGCACAGCACGACATGGCATGACGTGGCACACCGTGGCATTGCACGGCACAACGTGACACACCATGCCATGGCACGACATGGCATGACGTGGCACACCGTGGCATTGCACGGCACGACGTGACACACCATGCCATGGCACGACATGGCATGACGTGGCACACCGTGGCATTGCACGGCACGACGTGACACACCATGCCATGGCACGACATGGCATGACGTGGCACACCGTGGCATTGCACGGCACGACGTGACACACCATGCCATGGCACGACATGGCATGACGTGGCACACCGTGGCATTGCACGGCACGACGTGACACACCATGCCATGGCACGACATGGCATGACGTGGCACACCGTGGCATTGCACGGCACGACGTGACACACCATGCCATGGCACGACATGGCATGACGTGGCACACCGTGGCATTGCACGGCACGACGTGACACACCATGCCATGGCACGACATGGCATGACGTGGCACACCGTGGCATTGCACGGCACGACGTGACACACCATGCCATGGCACGACATGGCATGACGTGGCACACCGTGGCATTGCACGGCACGACGTGACACACCATGCCATGGCACGACATGGCATGACGTGGCACACCGTGGCATTGCACGGCACGACGTGACACACCATGCCATGGCACGACATGGCATGACGTGGCACACCGTGGCATTGCACGGCACGACGTGACACACCATGCCATGGCACGACATGGCATGACGTGGCACACCGTGGCATTGCACGGCACGACGTGACACACCATGCCATGGCACGACATGGCATGACGTGGCACACCGTGGCATTGCACGGCACGACGTGACACACCATGCCATGGCACGACATGGCATGACGTGGCACACCGTGGCATTGCACGGCACGACGTGACACACCATGCCATGGCACGACATGGCATGACGTGGCACACCGTGGCATTGCACGGCACGACGTGACACACCATGCCATGGCACGACATGGCATGACGTGGCACACCGTGGCATTGCACGGCACGACGTGACACACCATGCCATGGCACGACATGGCATGACGTGGCACACCGTGGCATTGCACGGCACGACGTGACACACCATGCCATGGCACGACATGGCATGACGTGGCACACCGTGGCATTGCACGGCACGACGTGACACACCATGCCATGGCACGACATGGCATGACGTGGCACACCGTGGCATTGCACGGCACGACGTGACACACCATGCCATGGCACGACATGGCATGACGTGGCACACCGTGGCATTGCACGGCACGACGTGACACACCATGCCATGGCACGACATGGCATGACGTGGCACACCGTGGCATTGCACGGCACGACGTGACACACCATGCCATGGCACGACATGGCATGACGTGGCACACCGTGGCATTGCACGGCACGACGTGACACACCATGCCATGGCACGACATGGCATGACGTGGCACACCGTGGCATTGCACGGCACGACGTGACACACCATGCCATGGCACGACATGGCATGACGTGGCACACCGTGGCATTGCACGGCACGACGTGACACACCATGCCATGGCACGACATGGCATGACGTGGCACACCGTGGCATTGCACGGCACGACGTGACACAACATGCAATGGCATGACATGGCATGACGTGGCATGGCATGACAAAGGCACTATAAGGTGCAGCATGGCACAACATGGCATTGCACAGCACAACATGACACAACATGGCATAACATGGGATGACGTGGCATGGCACAGCAAGGATGGCATGGCACTATATGGCACAGCATGGCAAGGCACTATATGGCACAGCATGGCATGGCAAGGCACTATATGGCACAGCATGGCATAGGATGACGTGGCATGGCACAACATGGCACAGCACAACATGGCACGGCACAGCACGCCGTAACACAACACGGCACGGCAGAGCATGGCATATAACACCATATCATGACACAACACGGCAAGATGCGGCACGAGATGACGCAGGGTGGCCCGGCACAGCCCGGCTGCACCCACGCGGTACCTGGTGGCGGTGCCAGGCGGAGCTGGCGCAGTGCCGCGAGACGCCCATGCAGAAGCACTGCAGGCAGCCGTCGGGGTTGGCCGCGCTCAGGTGGAAGGTGCCGGCGGCGCAGGCGTCACACAGCCGGCCCCGCACGTTGGGCTGCAGGGGGTGGGCGCCGTGGGTGGGGGTGCCAGGGGGTGGGTGCCACGGGTGGGGGTACCGGGGAGGGTGGGACCCGCTGGGGGACCGGGACATGGTACAGCAGGGTGGGGAGGTGGGTGCCACGGGGGATGGGAATGGGTGCTGGTGGGGACGAGTACTGGGTGCCCCAGGGATGAGACTGGGTGTTGGGGCGGGGGGGGGGTGTCAGGTTCGGTGCTGGGGGTGTGGGAAGGGGTGCTGTGGGAGGGGTGGGACTGGGTACCCCAGGGATCGGACCGGGTGCTTTGGGAAGGGGCGGCATGGGTGCTGGGGGGATCAGGCTGGGTACCATGGACTCAGTGCCATTGGGGGGTCGGGATAGGTGCCATGGGGGATCGGACTGGGTGCCCCAGGGAGCAGACTGGGTGCTGTGTGGGATAAGATGGGGTGCTGCTGGGATTGGACTGGATACCTCAGGGGGGGCGCTGAGAATAGGGGCTATGGGGGTGGGATCCCCATATGGGATAGGTGCCCCAGGGATCAGACTGGGTCTCATGCGGGGGGCACACTGGGTGCCTCAGAGACCGGACTGGGTGCCACGGGGGATGGGAACACCCAGCCCCCCCGCCATGCCCTGCCCGCACCTTGCAGCGGCACTTGCCACCGGCATCGTCCTTGCCCCCGCGGGTGTCACACTTGACGAGCTCCTGGCCTGCAGGCAGTGAGGGTGAGGGTGGGGGCACCCATGGGTGGGGGGGCACCCTTGGATGGGGGAGGGGGCACCCCACAACCAGCTCCCACCACTCACCAATCGGGGTGCACTTGCCACCCGGCTGGATGGGGTCTCCCTCATAGCCTGGGGCGCACCTACGGGGATGGATGGGTGATGGGTTGGGGGTCTCAGGTTGGGGGGAGGGTTATAGGGACACCCCTCACCCACCTCTCACAGCGGCGGCCAGCGTAACCAGGCGCGCAGGCGTCACAGGTGGCTTGGCCATCCGTGTCCAAAAAGCACGACTCCGAAAACCTGCGGGTGACAATGATGGTGACACACCAGGGCAGTGACATTTGAGGGGTAGGTCACTGTGGTGGGCACCCACCTGCGAGACGGCTCAGTGTAGGGACAGGGACAGGGGTGACAGGCAGTGGCCGTGCCCTTGGTGGCATCGCCAAAGAAGCCAGGTTTGCACTTCTCGCACTGGGGACCCTCCGTGTTGTGCTGGCAGTTCTGGGGGAAACAGACACATGTGGCATGGAGGGAGGTGGCACTGCACCATGTCCCCATCCCCTTGTCAACCCCCTGCCCTTACCAGGCAGTGCCCAAAAACGGGGTCACAGGTGCTGGAGTGGCCGTGGCAGCCACAACCAGAGCAGGTCCCCAGGTAAGGTCCCCTCGTCACCCGCTCGAAGCGTGTGGCACAGCGCTGGCATGACAGCCCGGTGTAGCCCACGGGGCACCTAGGGACACAGCAGTATGACAGTGGCATCGTGGCAGTGGTGGCACCGGGCCTGTGATCTTGCTGCTGGTAGTCACCTGCACTCCTCAACGTCGCCGGCTGGCCCCAGGCCGGTGTCACCAGCACTGGTGACATCCATGGCCACGTCACTGAGCCCCACGCTGGCCATGCGCCCATCGTAGACCGCCCGGATGAAGATGCCCTCCAGTTCCTGCAGCACCAGCAGCAGCAGCTCCCGGCTGACTGGGGCACCCTCCTCATCCTCCCAGTGGTCCTGCCAGGATGGTGATACCAGTGTCACCCCAGGGTGATGCCAACACCAGCATCACTAACCCGCCACCAACAGCATCACCCACCCATCACCTGCATCACCCACCTGCCACCACCACCATCACCCACCCACCTGCCACCACCACCATCACCCACCCACCACCAGTATCACCCACCCACCACCACCACCATCATCACCTGCATCACCCACCCGCCACCACCAACATCACCCACCCATCACTGGCATCATCTGAATCACCCACCCACCACCACTGGCATCACTTGCCCACCACCGGCATCACCTGCCACCACTGGCATCACCCACCCATCACCGCATCATCAGCCCACCACCACTGGCATCACTCATCCATCACCAGCAACATCCACCCGCCACCACCCGGCACCACTCCACTATCACCCATCTACCATCACCCACCTGCCCACCACCACCAGCATCACCTGCATCACCCACCCACCAAGACTGGCATCACTTGCCCACCACCGGCATCACCCGCCACCACTAACATCACCCACACCCATCATCACCAGCACCACCCACCCACCACCCCCACCCCTGCCCAACTACCACACACCTCGGTGAAGGGCACATGCCGCCGGTTGAGGACATCGGGCTGGGTGGCCCCAGCGCGCGCCCGCAGCTGCCGCCCGTGGCCCCGCAGCACCACGTCAGGATGGGCGGTGGGCTCTGGGGGCCCCCGCCCCAGCCGGTACCGCACCCCGTAGCTCAGTGCTCCCCCGTAGGCATCCACCTGGCAGCATCAACGGGCTGTCAGCAGCTGTGCTGCCGGCATCCCCAGCCCTGTCCCCACCCTGGTGTCACCTTGTCCCCAAGGAAGGTGTCCGGCAGCGCCCAGAAGGCGTCAAGGGCCAGGAAGCGGCGGGACAGATCCAGGAGCTGGAATTCCTCAGTGCTCACGTCCACGTGGAGCTGGGTGGCCGAGAGCACTGGTGGAGATGGCACTGTCGGCACTGTCACGTTGACACCTACAAGGAGAGATGCTCAGCCCCTGGGGTGTCCCTTGTCCTCCATCCCTCGTCCCCATAACTCACCCTTGAAGTTGTCGGGGCGGTCAAAGCGAAGGTGGAGGCGATGGCGGTGCCGGGCGGTCGCACGGCAGGCGGTGGTGACACCAAAGCAGAAGCAAGGCAGGCAGCGGGATGTCCCCGTCACCTGGAAGTGGCCTTCAGGGCACGGCCCTGCCAGAGAGGGTGGGTGATGGTGACAGTGCCATGGGGCACACTGTAGGATGGGGAGGGGAGGGCAGGGGATGCTCACCGGGGCGGGTGACGGTGAGGATGCTGTCGGGGATGCCGAAGACCATGCCGAGGGTGTTGATGGCCTCGCAGGTGTAGGCACCTTGGTCGGCCTCTTTCACATCCCGGATGGTCAGTGTGCCCTGCCCGGCCTCGCTCACGATCGACACCCTACGCGGCACACTTGGCACCTGGCACCCAGCACACACGGTGCCCGGCACACCCAGCACACACGGCATGCTCAGTGCCCAGCACACGCGGCACACCTGGCACAGGTGGCACACACGGCGCCCAGCACACACGGCACACGCAGCACAGTCGGTGCCTGGCACACATGGCACACACGGTGCCCGGCACACACTGTACACCCAGCCACACGGTGCCCAGCACACCCGGCATCCTCAGTGCCCAGCCCACGCGGTACCCAGCAAGTGGCACGGGTGGCCCACTCATGCCCTAATGCCCAGGCCCCACCCCTCATTGCACGCCCTGCCCACTAGTGCAAGCCCCGCCCACCACATGCCCTCCAGTGCAAGCCCCTCCCACCAAAGCCCCCTCCCAAAGTGCAACCCTCTCCCCCAGCACAAGCCCCTCCCACCAGCACACACAACCCCACCCCCAGGTCACACCCAAGCACAAGCCCCTCCCCCAGACCCCCATGGCCACACCCCCTTCCCCCCCCCCCTTACCTGTGGCTGCTGGGCGTGTGGCCCCAGTTGAGGCGCCAGGTGACAATGGGGGTGGGGACGCCGGTGGCAGCGCAGGTGAAGGTCACGGTCTGGCCTGGCACGGCCCGCACCGCCTCCTGTGGCAGCGACACCACCTGCGGGGGCACTGCCCACAGCCCCCCGTCACCACCCGCAGCCCCCCAGCACCCCACACAGCCCAGCCTGGCAATGGGGCAGCAGCATGGCACTACGCCAGTGTCCCCAGCATGGCGCCTGGCACTGTGCCATGGCACGGGGTCCCCAGCATGGCACCCAGCACTGTGCCATCACATGGCACGGGGTCCCCAGCATGGCATCCGGCACCGTGCCATGGCACAGCATCCCCAGTGTGGCACAGGGTCCCCAGCATGGCATCCGGCACTGTGCCATGGCACAGCATCCCCAGTGTGGCACAGGGTCCCCAGCATGGCATCCGGCACCGTGCCATGGCACAGCATCCCCAGTGTGGCACAGGGTCCCCAGCATGGCATCCGGCACCGTGCCATGGCACAGCATCCCCAGTGTGGCACAGGGTCCCCAGCATGGCATCCGGCACCGTGCCATGGCACAGCATCCCCAGTGTGGCACAGGGTCCCCAGCATGGCATCCGGCACCGTGCCATGGCACAGCATCCCCAGTGTGGCACAGGGTCCCCAGCATGGCATCCGGGCACTGTGCCATGGCACAGCATCCCCAGTGTGGCACAGGGTCTCCACTGTGGCACCCAGCACCGTGCCATGGCACAGCATCCCCAGTGTGGCACCTGGCACCGTGCCACAGCACAGCATCCCCAGTGTGGCACAGGGTCCCCAGTGTGGCACCTGGCATTGTGCCACGGCACAGGGTCCTCTGTGTGGCATGGGGTTCCTGCATGGTACCTGACACTATTCCATGGCACAGGGTCCCCAGTGCGGCACCCAGCACCGTGCCACGGCACAGCATCCCCTGCCTGGTGCCACAGCACCGCACCCCCAGCACAGCTCTGGCACAGCACCCCCCGCAAGCAGCCACAACACAAGGTCCCCAACCCAGCGCTGGGCACACCCCCCAGCAGAGGTGTCCCCTTCCCTGGCCACCACGTCCCCTGCGGATGCCACTCACCGCAGCCGACCTCATCGGAGCGGTCGGGACAGTCGGGTTCCCGGTCGCACTGGTAGCTGGCACGGATGCAGGTGCCGCTCGCCACGCATCGAAACTCCGCCGGCCCGCACGCCGCACCGGGTGCCTTGGTGGCTGCAGCGGTGACGGTGACATACGTCAAGCGGGGTCTTGTCACCACGCGTGTCCCCAGCCCAGCCACACTCACGGCAATCAGTCTCATCGCTGCCATCGCCGCAGTCGTTCTCGCCGTCGCAGCGCCAAAGCTTCAGGGCGCAGTGCCCGTTGCGGCACTTGAATTCGTTGGGTTCGCAGGGCGAGGGGGTGCCTGGGCGATGGGGTGGGGGGGTCAGCACCCATAGGGTGCCCCCAGTGCCACCCTCACCGCGGCACCGCAAACTCACCGCAAGCCTCCTCGTCGCTGCCGTCGGCGCAGTCGGGCTCGCCGTCGCAGAGGTAATCACGGGGGACGCAGCGCCCGTCGGCGCAGGGGGCTTCGCCCACTCGGCACCCCCCGGCTGGGGCTTGGGGGGGCGCGGGGTGAGCGGGCGGCGTGGGGGGGCGGTGGCAGCGACAATGACGGTGCTCACCGGGCGGGTGGTGGCGGGGCGGGCGGTGGTGGGGGGCATCCGTGTCAAGGGCTCTGTGGGGATGGGGGGGTTATAGAGGGAAATGGGGTAGCGAGGGGGGGGTTATAGGGGGGGTTATGGGGGGAGGGGCTCACCACAGCCATCCTCGTCGGAGGCGTCGCGACAATCGGGCCGGCGGTCGCAACGGTATTCAGCGGCGACGCATTCACCGCTGCCGCAGGTGAACTCCAAGGGGGTGCAAGCACGTGGGTGGGGGGTCACTGGGGGGGGGGGCACAGTCAGGCTGACACCCCCCCACAATATCCACCCACCAGAAATAAGGGGGGGGGGGGGGGTGGGGGGAGATGAGACACGCCATTTCAGGCGAGCAGGGGATGTGATATGGATTAACAGGGGGTGGTCGGAGCACCCCCAGCCCGGAGCCCCCCCAAAGCCCCCCCCCCAGCTCACAGCCCCAAGGCGGCGGAACTGGAAGCCGTGGGGGGAGGTGAGGTAGGAGGCGATGGAGCCGGCAGCCACCAGGTCCCGCAGGACCCCCCGCAGCTGTTCCTCGTCCCCGTTCCCCTCCGAGCCCACGTCCAGCTCCACGAAGACGTCGCCTTCCAGCTCTCTGGGGGGGGAGGGAGGGGGGAGGGGTCAGCACCCCAAAGTCTCCCTGCCGCACCCCTCCAAATAGCCCCTACACCCCCAAACCTCCCCCTGCACCCCTAACCCCCTCCCAGACTCCCAAACCTCTCCATCACCCCCAGCCTTCCCCTGCACCCCCAAATCAGGGTCATCCCCGACCCCTCTGCACCCCCAAACCCCCACTGCCCCCCCAAACCTCTCCATCACCCCCAACCTTCCCCTGCACCCCCAAATCAGGGTCATCCCCGATCCCTCTGCACCCCCAAACCTCTCCATCACCCCTAAGCTTCCCCTGCACCCCCAAATCAAGGCCCTCCCTGCCCCCTGACCCCCCCTGCACCCTCAAACCCGCCATCACTCCAACCCCCCCACAGCCACCCAAACTTCTCCATCACCCCCAAGCTTCCCCTGCACCCCCAAATCAGGGTCCTCCCTGCACCCCGACACCCCCCGCACCCCCAAACCCCCCAATTCCCCCCCCAAACCTCCCCATCCCCACAACCCCCACACACCCCCAAAACCTCCCCACCAACCCAACCCCCCCCAGCCCTTCAACCCTCCCCAGCCCCCCAAACCACCCCAGATCCCCCCCAGCTCACTTGATGAAGACCACGCTGACCACCTGCTCCCCAGGCACCTTATAATACTCCGACTCCAGCTGATGGGGGGAAGGGAGAAAATGGGGGGGGGTCAGGGTGCCCTTCCTGGGGTGCCCCACACCCCCAGCACCCCCCGTGCTCCCCCCACTCACCGCATCCACCACGGCCTCGGAAATCTCCCGGAATTCCTCGGATTCGGGGTCCTCCAGCTGCCGGCTGTAGTCGATGCTGCGGGTGAAGTTCACCAGTGCCCGAAAATAAACTGGGAAGGGTCAGAAAAGGGGGGGGTAGGGGGTGTCAAAAATGGGGGGCATGGCACCTGCACCCCCAAAGATCCCCCCCTATGACCCCCTATCCAGCTGTGACCCCCCCATCCAGCTGTGACCGCCCCCACCAATATTTGGGGTGCCCCCCTCCAATATACAGCACTGGGAGAAAAAAGTGGGGGTGCAGCAAGGTGGGGGGGGCGTCCCCCGAAATGTGTCACTTACTCAGTGGGGGGTCGTCCTCGGGCTCGGCCACCACCATACCCGCCGGTGCGGGGGGGGGGCCCGGGCGCTGCCCACCGAGGAGAAGGAGGAGGAGGAAGAGGAGGAATAAAAGAAGGATGGAGAGGAGACAGAGCTTGAGAGCGGTGACACACAGGTGACACCCAGGGGACAGGTGCCACCCCACAGCAGCCCCTTACCAGTGGGTGCCAGCCCAGCGCCGGGTTCATGGGTAGCACTCACTGGTGGCCAGGTGACACCGCTGCCGTCCTCCCCGCTACCATCTGCGACAGAGACAGCATGGGTGGCACCCAAGGTGGCACCCACCCACAGTGCCAACCCACCCACCCAGTGTCACCTTACTGCCGGGTGCCACCAGGTCCCACTGCCATCTGCAATGGGGACAGCATAGGGGGCACCCAGGGTGACACCCCACCCACATTGCCACCCCCTCACCCAGTGCCACCTTACCGCCAGATGCCACCAGGTCCTCATCATCGGAGAGCTGTGCGTAGTACCGGCGTCCCCGTGTCCCCCCGATGTGGTCAGCCACCGTGTCCTCGGGGAAGGAGGTCTCGGCCAAACCCCGGGTGACCTGGGGGACACCCATCCCCCCCGCTGGGTGCCAGGCCACGTCACCAGCACGGGGGAGGGGGGAAGGGGGGACACCGATGGCCACGCGGGTGGGTGCTGGCAGGGCCGGGGTGCATAGCTGTGCGGTGGAGTCACGGCGCGGGGGGGGGGGGGGGGGGGGGGGGGGGGGATGAGCTCATCGCCCACCCACCGCATTCCTGCGCCGTCAGGGCCCCACCGTGCCACGGCAGAGGGCACACGCGTGTGCAGGCACGTGGGGGTGCGTGTGCAAGGGGAGTGTGGGCTGTGCACACGCATTTTGCACCACTACATGCAGGCACTGACACGTGTGCACACTGACACGTGGCTGTGCACGCGCATTTGCACTGCTCCGTGCATGCACCCACACAGGGATGCGTGTGCATGGTGGCATGGGGCTGTGCATGCCTGTTTGCACCATGACACGTGTGCACTGACACGACGATGCGTTGCGTGGAGTGGCGTGGGGCTCTGCACATGTATTTGCACAACTACATGCATGCATCACCATGGGGACACGTGTGCGCAGTGTGTGGGGCTGTGCACGTGTGTTTGCACCATTACATGGGTGCACTGACACAGGGATGCATGTGCATACCAGCATGTGACAGTGCACAGACATTTGCACCACCACAGGAACACAAATGCACACTGGCATGCTTGTGCACACCCGTTTGCACTGCTACACGCATGCACCAACACGGGGATACATGGGGTTGTGCACATGTGTTTGCACCATTACATGTGTGCACTGACACAGGGATGCATGTGCATAGCAGCATGTGACAGTGCACAGACATATGCACCACCACAGGAACACAAGCGCACACTGGCATGCTTGTGCACACCTGTTTGCACTGCTCACACGCATGCACCAACACGGGGATACATGGGGTTGTGCACATGTGTTTGCACCATTACATGCATGTACCAACACAGGGATCCCTGTGCACGCCAACACGCGGCTGCACACACACATTTGCACCACCACAGGAGCACGCGTGCACACTGGGGTGCTTGTGCACACCCATTTGCACTGCTACACACATTGCACCTACACAGGGACACATGTGCACAGTGGCGTGGGGCTGTGCACATGTGTTTGCACCACTACACACATGCACCAACACCGGGATCCCTGTGCATGCCAACACCTGGCTGCACACACATGTTTGCACCACAGCACGTGCACACCTGCACGCACCGGCACGCGTGTGCACTGACAAGCATGCACACCTCGGCACCCACACGGCTCACGCACGGCTGTGATTGCACCCCCACAGCTGCGCACACGCGTGTGCACCACCCCGGCGGGGTGCCCCCCGCACCCATCACAGTGCCAGCGGCGGGTGCCCCCCGCCCCCCCCCCCGGCGCCCGCCGCGGTGAGGAATCCGTCGGGGCAGCACTTTGCTGTGCAAACAAGCGCCAGGGGATTAAGCGGGCGCAGAGGGGGGGCGGGGGGACAAGGGGGGGACATGGCCACTTGCCCACACAAACAGGGGGGACCCAGTGACCCAAGGGAGTCTGGCTCCAGAGGGGGGGCACCCATGGGTGCCAGCCCAGCCCCAGCTGCTGGGGAGGGGGGCAACGGGGAGGTGGCCAGAGGGGGAAACTGAGGCACGGAGGAGCCCACGTGTGCACCAAGCATGTGGGTGCTCAGCGCTGCTCCCCACACATGCACTGAGTGCGTGGGTGCTCAGCGGGCGGGTGCTCAGCCCCAGCATGCAGCGGGCCCCATCTTGGGCTGGCGGAAGGGCAGCTGCTGTCCCTGCAGCCGGTGACCGGGCAGGGGACAATCGCCCCTCTCCAGTTTCCGGAAGGTTCCTGCACCACAGCCCCGCCGGACGCTGGGCTCCCCCCACCGCCGGGGCACCGCGCCCGGCCGGACGACGATGCTCACATTTTCCACTTGCCGGCCCAAATCCTGCCCCACACCCTGGGGAAAATGGGGGGGGGGGGGGATGGGACGGGACATGAGGAAGAGGAGGGTGAGGAAGCACCACCCTGTCCCATGTGCCACTTCGCTCGAAAAACCTTGTGCCCCACTCTGGTGGGGGGGGACGCCAACCCCCCCCCCCCAATTTGGATGTGCCACCTCGTTAAAATTTCAATGTACACCCCTGCCCCACATCTGGATGTGGCCCCCAACCTGGATATACCCCCAAATCTGGATGTGCCCCCCCCTTACTTCATCCGGCCGAGGAAGAGGAGGTGACGCATAGCAGGAATAATAACCGGGAGGGGGTTATTAATAGCAGCCCCCCCCAGTCTTATTGTTCCCCCAAGGTCGTGGCTAAATGGTGTCCACACACACACCCCCCCCCCTTCCTCCCCACCGGGGGTCCCCTGGGACCGAGGGGACCCTGCTGCGGTGCTAAGCCACCCCCATGGTGGGGGGCCAGGACCTCCTGGGTTTGGGGGGGGGGGGCAGAACCTCCTGGGTTTTGGGGGGGGGGGGGGGAAGTTGCCAGCACAGCTGGTGGGATGCTGGTCCCGAGGGGGGGCACAGGCAGCTGCCGCCCGCCCCCAGCGATTTGGGGGTCAAAACAGCTGCGGGGTCAAAGTCACCGCCGGGAGGGGGGGGGCCCCAAAATATGTGTGTGTCCCCCCCGCGCTGCATTCCTCCCCGCTGGCATTGCCTAATTTATCCCAAAAGAGCCAGGCTGGGGGGGGCCGGGGGGGGCCGGGTGCCCGGGCTGCCCCCTCCTCCCCCCCCCCAAGCCAGCCCATCTTTGGCCATGGGAATGAAACCGGGAGCAGAGCCACGTGCGCTGAGGCCCGGGGGTGCCTGGGTGGGGGTGTCCCGGGGTGGGAGCGGGGACACCCCCCTCCCCCAAGTGTCCCCAGTACCTCCCATGGGGGACACGACCCCCCCACACCCCCCCCGGGCCGTGGGAGCCAAGCCAAGCGTGCACAAGCACCCACCACGAGCGTGCCCCGGGGTGGGGGGGTGGGGGGGTGCCTGCGCGGTGCACACGCGCGTGCTTGGACCCCCCCTTCCCCCCAGGCGGGGCGATCTTATCGCACATTCCTGCTGCGCCCAACCACCCCCCCATTAACCCTTCGCAGCCCGGGGGCGGGGGGGGGAGCACCCCATCACCCCCACCGCGGAGTGGGCTGACACCCCCCCCGCGTGATTTTTTTTTTTTTTTTTGGGGGGGGGGGGGGGGGCGCATTCCTCAGCATCCCGGCGGGACGAGGCGGGGGGGGCGGGTATTGGGGTGTCATCCTATTGCGGTGTCCCAGATTCCCTCATCCCAGGGCGGAATGGGGCTGGAGGGGGGGTGCAAAGTGGGGACACTCCCCCCTCCGCCCCCCCCCCCCCCCCGCACGTGGGTGGGAGCCCACGGGGGGGGGGGGGGGGGGGGGGGGGGGCAGCCCTGCCAGCATGGCCCCGAGCAACAAGGCCCCCTCTGTTCTCAGCCCCGGGCACCGTCCCAGCCCCAAACCACCCCCCCGCCCCCAGAGTGCCACCCCCCACCCCACCCCAGCCTGGGGACCCCCCTCAGATAAGGAGTGCCCAGCCCCACGGCGCAAACCCACCCTGCACCCACTGCGGGGCACCCGGGGGGGGATGTTATGCACACCCCACCCCCCCACCCCCCGCACCCCAGCTGGGTGTGACCCCCCAGGGGGGGTATTTTGGGAGAGTTATTTTTAGGGTGGCCGGCGCCACCCGTCACCCTTTAAATTTAGCCGGGGTGGGGGGTGGAGCGGGGGGGGGCAGCACCCCAAAAGCTGGGCACGCACCCATGGGTGGCTTTGGGGGGGGTGGACGGGACACCCCCAGCCCGGCCTGGGGGATCCCAAGTCCCTGGGGGGATGGGGCAGGAGACAGGACCCCCCCCCAAGCCTGGGGGTCCCCAGCTCGGACCCCCGGGGAGGAAGCCTGGGGAGGGGACGCCGGATCCGGGGGGGCGGCCGAGTCCCAGATGGGACGGGAACCCCACCTGCCCCTGGCGCCGGGGGGGCCTTGCTCCCTGGTGGGATGGGGCAGGATCGGGGGGTCCCGACACCCCCGCCGGGGGGTACCCCAATTCCCTCAGCGACCTGGGCACGATGCGGGCGACCCCGCAGTCTACGGCAGCGGGGGGGGAGGGGGGGACGGACGGGGACACCCCCAATTCCCTTCCAACACAGCACAAGTCCCCCAGCTCCGCAGGGGGGTCCCAACTCCCCCAGGGGACCCTAATTCGGGGGGGTCCCAACTCCCCCAGGGGAACCCAAAGCCCACCAAGGGGACGCCAGGGGACCCCACCTCCAGGGGGTCCCAACTCCCCCGTCCCAATTCCTACAAGGGACCCCCACTCCCCCAGGGGACCCATATCCCCCAGGGGACCCCAACTCTGGGGGGGTCCCAACTCCTCCAGCACACCCCAACTCCGCCGGGGGGGGGGGGTCCCAATTCCTACAAAGGACGCCCCGTCCCGCAGAGGACCCCAACTCTTAGCGGGTCCCAACTCCTCCAGGGGACCCCAACGCCGGGGGGGCCCCAACTCCTCCAGCGGACCCCAACTCCGCAGGGGGGTCCCAACTCCTACAAAGGACCCCACCTCCCCCAGCGGACCCTAACTCCTCCAGGGGACCCCACTCCGGGGGAGGGGTGCCAATTCCTACATGGGACCCCAACTCTCCCAGGGGACCCTAACTCCGGGAGGTCCCATCTCCCCCAGCGAACCCTAACTCCCCCGGGAGACCCCAGCTGCGGGGGAGACCCCAGCTCCGGGGGAGACCCCAGCTCGGGGAGACCCCCCCAAGGCACCCCAACCCACTCGGGGCCCCCGACTCCTTTGGCCCCCGCCCGCCCCACGGGGGTCCCGGCTGGCGGGGAACACTCACCCCGAGGAGGGCCGCCAGCAGCAGGAGGGCGCCCAGCGCCGCCGGGCCCCGCCGCCCCATCGCCCGCTCCGCTCCCGGCTCCGGTCCCGCCGCTCCCGGCTCCGCTCCGGCCCCGCCGCTCCGCCCCGCGCCGCCGCTCCCGGCCCCGGAGCCCCGCCCCACCCCCACCCCCCACACCGCGGGGCGGGGCCGGGAGCGCGCCCGCGGGGGGGCACGGGGGGGCACGGGGGGAGCGTGCGGGGGGGCGCGGGGGCACCCTTGGGAACTTTTACGGGGACACGGGGGGGACTGGGGACATCCCTGTGAACTTCTATGGGGACAAGGGGGGCTTGGGGACACCGTGGGACACCCCTGGAAACTTTTATGGGGACACGGGGGGCATGGGGATGCTCCTGTGAACTTTTAGGGGGACACGGGGGGGGCTATGTGACACCCCTGAGAACATTTATGGGGACATGGGGGGACTGGGGACACCCCTGGGAACTTTTATGGGGACACGGGGGGGACTGGGGACATCCCTGTGAACTTCTATGGGGACAAGGGGGGCTTGGGGACACCATGGGACACCCCTGGGAACTTTTAGGGGGACACGGGGGGGACTGGGGACGCCCCTGTGAACTTCTATGGGGACAAGGGGGGCTTGGGGACACCATGGGACACCCCTGGGAACTTTTAGGGGGACACGGGGGGCTTGGGGACACCGTGGGACACCCCTGGAAACTTTTATGGGGACACGGGGGGCATGGGGATGCTCCTTTGAACTTTTAGGGGGACACGGGGGGCCTTGGGGACAGCATGGGACACCCCTGAGAACTTTTGTGGGGACATGGGGGGACTGGGGACACCCCTGTGAACTTCTATGGGGACAAGGGGGGCTTGAGGACACCGTGGGACACCCCTGTGAACTTTTATGGGGACAAGGGGGGTTTGGGGACACCATGGGACACCCCTGGGAACTTTTATGGGGACAAGGGGGGGCTTAGGGACACCCCTGTGAACTTTTATGGGGACACGGGTGGCTTGAGGACACTGTGGGACGCCCCTGAGAACTTTTATGGGGACACGGGGGGCATGGGGATACTCCTGTGAACTTTTAGGGGGACACGGGGGGGGCTTGGGGACACCATGGGGCACCCCTGGGAACTGTTATGGAGACACGGGGGGGACTGGGGACACCCCTGTGAACTCCTATGGGGATAAGGGGGGCTTGGGGACACCATGGGACTCCCCTGGGAACTTTTAAGGGGACACAGGGGGCTTGAGGACACCGTGAGACACCCTGGGAACTTTTATGGGGACATAGGGGGTTTGGAGACACCCCTGTGAACTTTTATGGGGACATAGGGGGCTTGGGGACACCATGGGACACCCCTGTGAACATTTATGGGGACACAGGGGGCTTGGGGCCACCGTGGAACACTCTGCGAACTTTTACAGGGACACAAGTGGGCGTGGGGAGACCGTGGGACACCCTGTGAACTTTTATGGGGACACAGGGGGCTTGGGGACACCCCTGGGAACTTCTATGGGGACACGGGGGTCTTGGGGACACCATGGGACACCCTGTGAAATTTAGGGGGGAGGTGTGGGAGCATGGGGACACCCCTGGGAACTTTTATAGGGATGGGGGGAGAGGGGGGGGGCATGGGGACACCGTAGGACACCCTGGGAACTTTTATGGGGACACGGGGGGAGGGGGACAGAACTTCCATGGGACACGAGGGGATGGGGGGGGGGGGCACGGGGGTTACCTGGGGGGCACCTCTGTGAGTGTCCACAGGGACACGGGGGACATGGGGACACCCTGGGGACACCTGTAGATTTCCACGGGGACAAGCACAGGGACTATGGGGTCCAGGAGGGGGGTGTATGTGGGGGCCGGGGGGGTCACCAGGGGCATGGGCAGTATAGGGGGTGGGGGGGCACGGGGGTGGCTATAGGGGTTATGGGGGGCACAGGGGTGGCTATAGGGGCTGGGGGGCCACGGGGGTGGCTATAGGGGCTGAGGGGGCATGGGGGTGGCTATAGGGGCTGGGGGGGGGCACAGGGGTGGCTATAGGGGTTATGGGGGGCACAGGGGTGGCTATAGGGGCTGGGGGGGGCACAGGGGTGGCTATAGGGGTTATGGGGGGGCACAGGGGTGGCTATAGGGGCTGGGGGGCCACGGGGGGTGGCTATAGGGGCTGAGGGGGGCATGGGGGTGGCTATAGGGGCTGGGGGGGGCACAGGGGTGGCTATAGGGGTTATGGGGGGCACAGGGGTGGCTATAGGGGCTGGGGGGCCACGGGGGTAGCTATAGGGGTTATGGGGGGCACAGGGGTGGCTATAGGGGCTGGGGGGCCTCAGGGGTGGCTATAGGGGTTATGGGGGGCATGGGGGTGGCTATAGGGGCTGTGGAGGGCACAGGAGCGGTCATAGGGGCTGGAGGGGGGCACAGGGGCTATGGAGTCCAGGAGAGGGGATTTATGGGGCACTGAGCCCATGGGGGCTATAGGGGCCATATGGGGACAGGAGGGGCATGGGGCAGTAATGGGCAACACGGGGGGGCTCTCAAGGCTGTGGGGGTCCCCAGGGACAGGAGGGAGCTATGGGGTCTATAGGGTCTGCACCGGGTGCACCCGGCTGGTGCCAGGTGCCACATGCCCCCAAGGCCAAGGTTAATGGTTAACACCGCCGCACCCCCCCGGTGCACCCCCAGCCCCCAGGTGGGCGCCAGGTGCCCGTTCCAGGGGCGCCCTTGGGTGCCCCCGATAACGGGGGGATTTAAGGCCCGCGGCCGGCCCCGCATGCCCTGACCGAGCTGTGACCACAATGCTGAGCCTCCTCCTGCTGCTGGTGGCTGGCGGTAAGGTGCCCCCGAGCCCCCACCCGTGTCCCGACGGCCCCCACCCGTGTCCCCAAGCCTGGGTGGGGTGGTGGGTGCCCGGTCAGTGACAGGCGCCCTGTCCCGCAGGCAGCCACGCCGCCGTGCTGCCGGACTCACGGGTGGTGAACGGGGAGAATGCCGTGCCCTACGGCTGGCCCTGGCAGGTGAGCGGGCGGGGGGGATAGGGTGGGGGGGTGGCACCCATGGGTGCTGTGGCACCCACCGGTGTCCCTGCAGATCTCGCTGCAGTACGAGCGGGACGGCACCTTCCGCCACACCTGCGGGGGCACCCTCATCGCGCCCAACTGGGTGATGACGGCCGCGCACTGCATCTCGTGAGGGACCCCCGAGAGCCGCGGCGGGTGCTGGGGGGGCAGGGAGGGGGGCAGGAGGGGGGGCAGGGTGCTGCAAGGTGCAGGAGGGGTGCAGGGGGATGCAAGGTGCAAGGATGGGTGCTGGAGGGGTGCAGGGAGATGCAGGGAGATGCAGGGTGGTTCAGGGTGCAGGAGGGGTGCAGGGGGGTGCAGGAGAGGTGCAGGGGAGGTACAGGGGGTGCAGAGATGGGTGCAGGGGGTGCAGGGATGGGTGCAGGAGGGGGTGCAGGGGGGGTGCAGGGTGCAGGGATGGGTGCAGGGGGGGTACAGGGATGGGTGCAGGGGGGTGCAGAGTGCAGAATAGGGGTGTAGAGGGGTGCAGGGTACTTGGAGGTTATGTTGGGTGCAGGGATGGGCACAGGGGTGATACCCTGTGCAGGATGGGTGCAGGAGGGGGCGCAGGGTGCAGGAAGGGAGTGCTGAGTGTGAGATGGGTGCACTGAGGGGTGCGAGATGGGTGCGTGGAGGGATGCAGGATGCATGGCGTGCCGGGTGCAAGGTGGGTGGCATGGGTGGTGCAGGATGCACGGAAGGGTGCTGGGTGCATGGAGGGTGCATGGGGGTGCTGGGTGCAGGGAGGGGTGCAGGAGGGCTGCAGCAGCCCCTGATGTCCCTGTCCCCGGGCAGCTCCTCGCTCACCTACCAAGTGGTGCTGGGCGAGTACGACATGGGTGTCAACGAGGGCCCCGAGCAGCGCATCCCCGTGGCCCGCGCCAACATCTTTGTCCACCCCAAATGGCGAAGCTCCTGCGTGGCCTGCGGGTGAGCAGGGTGCTGGGGGGGTGGGGGGGTTGGGGACACGGTCCCCAGCAGGCCCCCGGTGACACGTGTCCCCTGCCTGGCAGCAATGACATCGCCTTGCTGAAGCTGCAGCACCCAGCGGTGCTCAACACCCAGGTGCAGACGGGGCAGCTGCCGCCCGCGGGCACCATCCTGCCCGACGGGTACCCCTGCTACCTGAGCGGCTGGGGGCGTCTGTCCAGTGCGTCCAGGGCATGCGGCGGGTGGGGCCAGGGCATGGTGGGGGGGATGGAGGGATGGGGGGAGGGATGGGGAGGTGGTTGGAGGGAGGGAGGGATGGGAGAGTTGGAGGAGGGAGGGAGGGAGGGAGGGATGGGGAGATAGTTGGAGGGATGTTTGGAGGGATGGAGGGGTGGATGGGGAGATGGTTGGAGAGGGGGAGGGATGGTGGGATGGATGGGGAGATGGTTGGAGGGATGGAAGAGGGGTGGAGGGAGGGATGGAGGGAGGGATGGGGAGATAGTTGGAGGGGATGGAGACCTGGATCGGGGATGGAGGGATGGAGAAGGGATGGAGGGAAGGATGGACGCATGAATGGATGGAGGGAAGGATGGAGGGCTGGGTGGGCAGATGGAGGGAAAGGCTGGAAGGATGCAGGGGTGAAGGGATGGAGGGAAGGATGGCTGGGTGGGCTGGCTGGGTGGGCTGGGTGCTCAGGGCCAGCAGGCCAGACACCGAGCGGCACCCCCCAACCTCCTGCCGCCCGGTTGGCAGCGGGGGGGGCCGCTGCCAGAGCAGCTGCAGCAGGCGCTGATGCCCGTGGTGGCCTTTGACCGCTGCACCCAGCCCGACTGGTGGGGCACCCTCGCCATCCGCCGCACCATGATCTGCGCCGGCGGCGCCGAGAAGGCCGGCTGCAACGTGAGTGTTGCACCAGACCGGGGCAGGGGGAGACGCTCTGAGCCCCCCACCCCTGGTGCTGACCTCCCCCCTCCTGTACCCCAGGGTGACTCAGGGGGTCCCCTGAACTGCCGGGCGGCTGACGGGACCTGGGAGGTGCACGGCATCGCCAGCTTTGTCTCAGGGTTGGGCTGCAACGCGCCCAAGAAGCCGACGGTCTTCACCCGCGTCTCTGCCTTCGAGGACTGGATCACCGAGGTGGGGACGGGGTGCTGGGTGCCAGGGTGCCAGGGTGCTGGGGTGCTTGGGTGCCAGTGTATCAGGGTGCTGGGTGCTGGAGTGCTGTGGCAGTAGGGTACCAGGGTGCCATGGTGATGGGGGTGCCAGGGTGCCATGGTGCCAGAGTACCAGGACTTTGGGGTGCCAGAGCTCTGGGGGTGCCAGAGTGCCAGGGTGCTGGAATGCCAGGGTGCCAGAGCGCCAGGGTGCTGGGGTGCCAGACTGCCAAAGTGCTGGAGTGCCGGTGTGCCAGGGTGCCGGGGGTGCCAGGCTGCTGGGGTGCCAGAGCGCCGGGGTGCTGGAGTGCCAGGGTGCTGGGGAGCCAGGGTGTCGGAGTGCCGGAGTGCCAGAGTGCCAGGGTGCTGGGGTGCCAGGGTGCCACGCTCCCCCCTGAGCAACTTCTCCTTTCCAGACCATGAGCCAGAACTGAGCGCAGCAGTGACGACCTCCTGGCACGGCACGGGCAAATAAACCCACAGCTGAAACACCACGCGTGTGCCTGTGCGGGGCGTGGGCACGCGGGGGGGGCCAGCAGGCAGGGGCGGCGGGGGGCTAGAAGATGGAACTGGTAGAGCAGGCACAGGGAGCACCCAGAGGTGCCCAAGTACCACAGGGATGGGGCACCCAGAGATGTGCCCAGACACCACGGGGATGGGTACCCAAAGGTGCCCAGATACCACGGGGATGGGCACCCAAAGACACCCAGCTGCCACAAGGGACGGGCACCCAAAGATGTGCCCAGAGACCACGGGGATGGGCACCCAAAGACACACAGGTGCCACAGGGACAGGCACCCCAAGGTGCCCTGAAGCCACATGGCTGGGCACTGTGCGGCACCGTGGTGCCAAAGGGGACAGGCGCCACCAGCAGCCTGGATGCCCTGGGGGGTGAGCCCGGAGGTGCCCTGAGGACACTGGGGACGGCCTCAGCCCTGTGCCCTGATGCCACGGTGCTGGGCAGCCGGTGCCACGCTGTGACCATGGGGACGAGCCCCCTTGGGTGCCCCGAGGCCCGGGGCTGGCCCCCTCCAGGCGCCCCAGGGTGGGATGGCTGTGGCTGTGGCTCTGTCCCTCCTGCCCTCCAGACCCGCCGTCGCTTCGCAACCGCTGCCACCGGCGCGTGACCAGCCAACAAAGAGCCCTTTCACCAGTGACCCCGCCGCGGCCAGCACCCCTGGGACCCCCAAGCAGGGCACCCCAGCTGCCCCAAGCGCACCGAGGCACTCTGCAGGGATGGGTGCTGCGAGCACCCCGCAATTCTCCCAGGGATCCGGGTGGAAAATTCCTGCGGCGGGACGCCGGGGCTGTATAAGTTTTATTGGCCCCTTGTCACCGTGTCCCAGGGGACCTTTGCTCTCCCCGCGTGCCCCGGCATCGCCGCGCTTGTCCACCAGCGCTGCCCCGGCACCCTGTGGCCCCGCTGCTATCGCGGGCCCTTTGCTCGAGGAGGGGGCTGAGGCCACCCCAACTCGTGACACCCCTTGCACAAGTGGGTGCCGCCCGCTGAAGGCCCTGGCGGGGACAGGGGTGACCTCGCTTGGCGGCACCTGGCTGAGCCGGTGGTTTCTTACTGCCAGGGGATGGCGGGGGGGCACCGGCCACGGCCCCCACCGGTGGCACGAACCGAACCGGCAGTGAAGTGGCGCGGGGGTCGTGCTGCCCAACAGGCACAAATGCCCTGCGGTGGCAGTGCGGGCACGGGGCCAGAGTGCGGCGGTGTCAGGGGGCTGGCACGGGTGCTGCAAAACCTGGTGTGGGTGCTGCGAGCCTGGTGTGGGTACTGCGAGCCTGGCGTGGGTGCTACAAGCCTGGCGTGGGTGCTGCAAGCCTGGCGTGGGTGCTGTGAGCCTGGTGTGGGTGCTGCGAGCCTGGTGTGGGTGCTGCGAGCCTGGCGTGGGTGCTGCAAAACCTGGTGTGGGTGCTACAAGCCTGGCATGGGTGCTGCAAGCCTGGCGTGGGTGCTGCAAGCCTGGCGTGGGTGCTGCAAAACCTGGCGTGGGTGCTAGAAGCCTGGCATGGTTGCTGCAAGCCTGGCATGGGTGGTGGAATCTTGGCACGGGCGCCACAAGCCTGGCGCGGGGCAGCGCAAACCTGTGAAGGGTGTCACAGGGCTGGCAGAGGTGCTGTGAGGGTGGCACGGGTGGTCCACACCTGGAACGGGTGGTGCAAGCCTGGCACGGGCACTGCGAGCCTGGCACGGGCGCTGCGAGCCTGGCGCAGGGCCTTGGAGGCTGGCATGGGTGCTGCGAGCCTGGCATGGCCCCCTGCCCCCCCCAGGACAGCTCCTCCCTCGCCGGTGGTGCCAGCCGCCTCCGAAAACCCCCGTGTCCTCTGGCCGGACCCACCCCCAGCGGGGTGACTCAGCCGGCGAAGCCTTTCCTTATATAACGCGGCGTTGCCGCCGCGCCGGGCGAGCGCCCGCTGAACCGCCCCTGCCTCAGTTTCCCCTTCCCAGGGGGCCGCCACCGCCGCCGCCATGTGGATGGTGTCACCGCCGGTCGGTAAGTGCCAGTTTGACGCCCTGATGCTGCTCGGCCCCTTCACAAGGCGTCTCCCCCTCCCCTCCCCAAAAAATCGCCGTTTGGGGGGATTTAGGGAGAAAATAAGGGTCATTGGCCAAGCGCCACTCACTCGGCCCTATGAATTGGGGCAGAAAAGCATAGAAACTATAAAGCAGCTGCAAAAAAATAGGTTAATTTTGCACCTCCTCCAGCTGAACCCCCTTTTCCCCCTTGGCCCTGGGGCGGGGAGACCCTTCTGGGGGGCACAAGCCCCCTGTAATGCACACGGGGTCATCTGGGAAAAGCCAAAACCATCTTTTTTTCCCCCCAAGAAATAATAAAAAGCACCGGCAATGACACAGGGCTGAGGAAGTCCCTCCCGCCCCAGCCCTTTGCTTTTGGGGCTAGGAATACAAAGAATGGGCACATTTGGCTGCCGTGGCAATGCCTGGGTATTGTGATGCTTGCTGGCACCCAGTTCCAGTGCAGTGACAGCACCAGTAACTCTCCCTGGGAGCCTGATCCTGCCTGGCACTGGGGAGGGTAGGTGTGGTGACAGCAAGCCCCAGAATCACCAGGTTTTGCCCCTTTTTGCCTTTGGAGACCCCAAAACCCACCAGATCAGCCCCAACCAAGGGGGAAAAAGGGGGGAACGGCACCAGGTGTGCGCTCGGACCCCCAAAACCCACTAGATCTGGTAAAATCCGAGGCGGCGGAGCCACTGTCCCAGCGGATCGGAGGGGATTTTTCCATCCCCAGCCGCCCCGAGCCGGGTGCGGTGTCCAAAGGTCACCAGCAGCAACCACATCCGTCCAGCTGCCGGCACACGGAACCACCGACCCCAACGGGATTCCCAAAACCAGGAATATATTTGAATTCTTTGCAACCGAGGGGGTTTTGTTGCCTTTCTTTTTTTTTTTTTTTTTTTTTTTTTTTTTTTTTTTTTTTTGAAACACCTTGGCAGCCCATTTTTGGCACCGTCTCAGTGCTGGGATGGTGAATTGGCCTGGGCCTAGCCCGGAGCGGGTTCAGGGTGGGATGGCGAGGGGAAGGGGTGGCTTTTGTTTTGCTCTGACGTGCTGTTTTCTTTCAGATGAAGGATCTCACCAGCTTGCCTGGCTTTGGGACCACGGCAAAGGCAGGGTGCAAAGCCCACTAGTAGGACATGACCCTTAAACTCTTTCTCTAAAGCTTAGCCCTATAGGTATATAAGATCAATAGAGCTTAAAAGCGGGGTTGGCTTTTAGTCTGAGATGGGGTGTGGATTATTATTTTTTTTGTTTGTTTTCTTTTCTTTTTGTGGTTCTTTGAGTGGTTTATCTGGTTTTACTTTCACCTCCGGCGGGTAGTTAAGAGGCAGGGCTTGCAAAAAAAAAAAATATTCAAAAAACATCCTGCTGCTTGCTAAAAGGCTTCTGGGGGCTTCGGTTTGAGGAGGGGAACAGCCAGCAACGCTCCCATAGTCGGCAGCAACTCCCAAAACCTCCTCCAGCTCCTTCCCAGTGCTGGAGGGGGGGGCTGCGGGGCTTTGCTCCCCCCTCCCCAGCACCGACCTGCTACCTGGGGTGGGGTTGAAGTTTCCCGGCTGGAAAGCGGCCGTGGGTTCCGCCCTTCACCGGCCCCCCCGGCGGGTTGCAGGTATTTTGCAGTCCACCAAGAAGCTGTTCCTGAGCGAGCGAGCGGGCTGGGGTCAGACGCTGGAGTTCATCCGGAAAAACGCCGCTAACGGGCTCTCCGTGGCCAATCTGGTGGCGGGGCTCTCCTCTGTCCTCTGCAGCCTCAATAGGTGGGGAAAAAGGGGAAAGGAGGGGAACAGAGTAAAGCCGTCAAGGGCGGGGGGGTCACCCCGGTTTTGCCCTCTCCATCCTCCCCAGGCAATACCACCACTCCTGCTGGCTGCTGCTGGTGGGGTTTCTGCTGGACCTGGCTGACGGAGCCGTTGCCCGACAGCTCGATGCCTGCTCGGCGCTGGGTGAGTCTGCCCCACCACCCCAGGAGCCCCCCCACCGGGTTCTCCCTCCCTCCCCACCCATCTGGCAGCTGCCCGTTCGCTGCCCGCAGGTGCCAAACTGGATGATTTTGCCGACTTCACCACCTTCGGGCTGGCCACAGCTCTGCTGCTGCAGCCTCAGGGTGTCCTGGACGGGCTGCTGGCCATCGCCTACGTGCTGGCTGTATTTGCTCGCCTGTGCTTCTTCTCCAGTGGTAAGCCAAGGATTTTGGGGAGTTCTGGGGGTTTGGGGAGTGATTTCCCCCCCTCAGATGAACATCTGGTACCCAGCAGGGATCCCCTTCACCTACCGGGGGCTGCCCTGTCCCTACGCCTCCTCGCTGCTGGCGGGCACCTTCCTGCTGACGGGGGGTAACATCACCCTGCTGCGTGTCACCGCCATCGTCATGATCCTCTTCATGGTCGATCGGGGCTTCTACCCCCACGACAAGGTCCTGGAGTCCCAGCTCTGGAAGAAATTGGTTTACGCTGGAGGTAAGGATGGGGACAAAATCAAAACCAAGGTGGCGGCACAGGAGGAAGGAGCAGATCCCAAAGGCTTTCCCCAATCTGCAGGGGTGGCGGCTGTCCTCTTCTCACCGGTGGCGGTGGCTTCCATCTATTGCCTCGCCTGGTCGACGTCCTACATCATCTTCCCCTTTGCCATCTGGAGCTGCAAAGCGTCAGCTCTGCCTTCGCCTAACGCCTAGTAAAGCCGCCTTCTTTCTCCTCCTCCTCACTCCTGGGTGCCTCCTCCTCCACTGGGATCTCCCTTCGCTCTCCTCACCGAATCCAAACCGCGACAGGGGCCTGTTTATAAAAGGGAAAAATTTGAAGGGGTAGGAAAGGCTCTGCTTTGGGGGAACCCCAAAATACCCTCCCTGCACCCCATCCCTTGTCGGGGCATGAGTGAACCCCCATTCCCCACTACAATAGCCCCGCTCCAGAGACCCCCAAACCCTTCCCAGCGCAGAACATGAAACTTAGGGATTGCTCCCACTGTACGTTGTTAATTTATTACCAGGGGGAGGTTTACACCCCGAAAAAGGAGGAAGGCCCCCTCCCTGGGGGGAGGAAGCCACCAATCAAATCTGCAGAGGGTTTTTTGAGACCTGATTCACCGGCAGAGTTTTGGTATTTATTATTTTACCCATCGCTGTAGGGAACTGATCTCTCAGATGTGTTTTATTCGCGGCCCCCCCCCTCCCCGCCCTTGGTGTGCGCTCGCTGGGGTGCGGGAGGGAGGTGGAAGGGGAAAGTGGGATTTGAAGGCGGCAATCCAAACTCTCTGGAAAGCCAGAGGATGCCGGACGGCGGCGGCTGGAAAGCGGAGGGCGTGTGGGTGGAGGAAGGAAGCGAAGGTCAAACCTTGCACGGAGCGGCAGAGAGAAACATTCAGGGTCCCTGGGGAAGCTCTTGCGGCACAAGCAGCTGCGAGAACTGGACGTAGCCCCCACCAGAACCCCTCCAGTGGCCCTGGGGAGCAGCCGAATCCAGGCACCGGGAGGGCAGGACCCTTCCCCTTGGCAGGGAACCGGCGGACCAAGGTCTCGCTCGGTGTGAGGGGGGCTGGAGGCTGGCGGCTGGTGGCCACAGCTGCTCTGGCGCCCAGCCACGATCTGGCCTCCCCCACGCCATTCCCACCCGGCACTGGGCCGGGCTGGAGCCACCGGTGCCGCTGAGGGACCAGGAGCCAGAGAAACGTGGAACCACCACAAATTTTATTAAAAAAAAACCAAACAGTTATTTGATAATAAATAACAAAGGGGTTAGAAAAGGGGACGAGCGGCAGCTGCAGGGGGGTGGGGGGGTTGGTGGGGGGCTGCACATGGCGCCTCACTCGCCGGAGGCCTGCATCTGCTTGCAGAAGGAGTCAAACTGCTGCTGCTCCAGCTCTGTCATCACTCGGTTGAGGGCGTAGATCTGCGGGAGGGGGGACAAAGAGGTGATGGGGGGGGTCAGCCCCAGTGTTGCCATTGTGTGTGTGTCCCCCCGGGGGTCACTCACCTCAGCCCTCTGCCTCTGCTTCAGCTCCTGCTGGGCCGATTTCTGCTTGGCCTTCTCCAGGCGAGCCGCCGGCTCCCGGGGCTTTGGCCGCTCCTTCCGCCCCCCCCCACTCGGCTCCATGGCTGGGGCGAGGGGAGGGTCACCCCAGGCCCCCCACTCCTCCTTCTGCCAACCCCACCGGCCCCAGCCCCACTGACAGCCCCCCCCTCCACGTCCACAGCCCCACTGGGTCTGCAGCTCCACCCCTGCCCCCCGCATCCCATAACACCCCCCCCAGGCAACGTAGGGGCCCCCGACCCACACCCTGAGCCCCACAGGCTCCTCACTGTAACACCCCCCACATCCCTCGGCTGCTCCCTCTCCCCACACTCCACCCCCCAGCCCCACAACCCCTTATAGATCCCATAGTCTTCCCAGCCCCACAGCCCCCGTGCCCCACATGCATCTCTCCATCCCCTACCCCCCATGTCCCACAGTCCCCCTCAGCCCCACATAAACCGCAGCCTCCCCTCAGCCCCACGGCCCCCCCTCAGCCCCCTCTCAGCCCCACATAAACCGCAGCCTCCCCATGGCCCCCCCCAATCCCCACCCCCCAGTCCCCCAGTGCCCGGTACCAGCGGGCCCGTGCCCGGGGCAAGATGGCGGCGGAGCCCCGCCCCTCGGCTACCCGCGCCGCGCCGCCTGCGCAGAGCCCCGCCCCGCGCGCACGCGCAGGCAGCCCCGCCCCTGCCCAAGCGGCGCCAGCCCGAGCGCGGGGAGGGGCAGCAGCGCCGCCTGGAGGGCGGGCGGGCGGGCGGGGAACGGTGGGTTGAAAGCGGTGTCCCCGTCCCCCCAGTACCATCCCAGTGTCCCCGGCTTCCCCCAGCCTCCCCACTGCCCCCATACAGCCCGCCCTCTACACATCACACCCCCTATATAGCCCTACCTCTGCATAGCCCAGCTCCTACACAGCCTCCTCTGCGCATCACACCCTCTGCACAGCCCAACCCTATATATCACACCCCCTGTATAGCCCACCCCTATACAGCCCCCTCCACGTATTACACACTCTGTATAGCCCTACCCCTATATAGCCCAGCCCCTACACAGCCCCTCTCCATGTATTGTATAGCCCTACTCCTATACAGCCCAGCCTCTATACAAACCCCCTCCATGCATCACAGCCCCTCTATAGCCCACCCGTATACAGCCCAATACACACGCAACACCCTGCAGCGCAGCCCCACTCTCCACGCTGTGCCCCCCCTATATACATATACTTTCCCCAGCCCAGCCCCACAGGCGCCATCCCCTATAGAGGAACTGCCCCCACACATAGGCACCATCCCCTATACAGAGCCCTCCCGCTTCCCCAGCATCCCCAGGGCCACGACAGCACGGCATGGTACATCATGCACAGCACAGTATGTATGGCACGGCATAGCACACCGTGACATGGTGCCATGTGTACAGCACAGTGTGGCGCAGCACGGCACAGTGCTGTATGGCATGGCATGGCACACCCTGGCACAGTGCTGGATGTATGGCATGGCACGGTGCACCGTATGTGCAGTGTGGCATGGCACACCACTATATGGTGTGGTTCACCATGGCACAGTGCTGTACGGCATGGCACAGCACACCATGCTGTATGTACAGCACAGCATAGCGCACCACGGCATGGTGCCATTTGGCATGTCACGGTGCACCACGGCACAGCACTATACGTACAGCACAGCGTGGTGCACCACGGCATGGTGCTGTATGGCATGGCACAGCTCACTGTGGCACAGCGCCATATAGACAGCACGGTGCCATATGGCACGGCACACCATGGCACAGTGCTGTACATATAGCACCGTGTGGCACACTGCAGCATGGTGCCATATGGCACAGCACACCATGGCACCGTGCCATACGTATGGCACCACGTGGCTCACCGCAGCATGGTGCCATATGGCACAGCACACCATGGCACAGTGCCAGACATACGGCACCGCGTGGTGCACCACAGCATGGTGCCATATGGCATGGCATGGTGCGCTATGGCACAGTGGCACACCACGGTGCACCGTGGCACATCCTGGCGTCACCATCCCATCCGGCGCAACCCCTGCCCAGGGGTTCTCCACCACCCGGCCCCCATCTCTCCAAATCCTTTTATTGCCACTGCCCGGCCCCCCTGCGCCAGGACCCTCCTGGAAGCGCAGGACAGAGGGGGGTGAAAAGGCCGGATCCTGCCCAGTACGGGGGCAGCTCCTGGGGCAGGATCAGCCCAGCTCCACCAAACAGTGGGAAAACACCTGGTGGGGGGATCCACACCAAACCCCAGGGGCCAAATCCACCCCGTTAGATGCGAACGGTGTTGATCCGGAGGGGCTGGACGTTCTTCCCGTTGGCGTGACTCTGCCCGGGGCTGAAATAAGAGCAGAGCTTGCCGGGAAACCTCTCCCGGAAGGTGTAGAGCCAGGACATGTCGTCGGCATTGTAGAAGATGAGAAGCCCCTTGTCATAGTCCAGGAAGACCCCCACCTTCTCCAACTTGCTCTTGACATTGAGCCGGGTCCAGGGCTCGGTGCAGGCGCTGTACTGGTTACCGTCGTGCATGACAATGCAATAAAAACCTCGGCTGGGTTGAATTTGGATGCTGCCCTTGCGGGTGACGGCTTCGTGTGCCAAACCAATCATCCACTGGGTCTTCTCAGAGACCACCACCTCCCAGTAGTGGACCCCCGCCACCGAAGGCCTCCGAACCCAAGACTGAGACCTCCACATCAAAGCGTTTGGGGGAGTCCTGCAGCGGTTGGGGGTGCAGGTTGCCGTACGCCACAATGGTGCAGTCATCGGAGAGGATCAGGCGGTGGTGAGCTGTGCCCGGGTCCAGCGTCAGGGCTGCTGGCACTGGGTGGGGACACACAACACGGGGAGAAGCGTCAACGCAGCCCCCAGACCCAGCACAGGTGGCTTTGTCTCACCGTTCTGCAAACCACCATGGTGAGGTCAGTGGTGTGTCCCCATCCCTCACCGGTGTGTCCCCATACCTGCCCCTCACCAGGAACCCCCCGCCCCCGCAGCCAGCCCATCCCCATGCCCCTCACCAGGATGGATATCCTGGAAGAGGGATTTCCAGATGGTGTACTGCAGCGGCCCCATGTATTTGGAGGTGGGAAAGTCCTCGTAGGTCAGGTTGGTCTCATGGATCTTCCCCTTCAGCCTGCGAAGGAGAGATGATGGAGAAGAGGGCGGGATGACGCTGGGGACCCCAGTGTCACCCTGGTGTCACCCACCTCTCAGAAAGGGATGCGACGCCAGCTAAAAAGACGTGTTTGTCGGCTTCGGCCAAGCGCTCCTGGAGGATCTGGCTGCCCTCCTGCACCTTGCGCAGCTGCTGGCTGTAGCGCTGGATCTTCTGCTCGATGTCGGTCAGCGTCCGCGCCGTGTCCGCCTCCAGCTCCTCCAGCATCGCCTTCTGCCGCTCCCGCAGCAGCCGGTGCAGCCGCTCGAAAGCCTCCCCGATAGTCACCCGCAGGCTCTTGGCTGAGGACTTGGGGTGCAGGTGGGTGTCAGGACTCCCCAAACCTACCCTGACCCCTTCATGAATCCGTAATTCCCCAAAACAAACCCCTACAGCCCCATTAACTCGAACAATGTGGGATGCTCCAAGCATCCAAGGATGGATATGTGACCCCGCATCCCTATAGCAAACCTAAAAAAAAGAAATAAAACCCATCACTGGCAGGGATGAAGATAAAATTGAACTTTGCTGGAAGCTGAACCCCTGGGCAAGGAGGAGGAGATAAATACAAAACATGAATTAATTAAAAGGATAAAGAAAAGCAGCCCTGCAGGAAATAAAAAGAGGGATGAGCAGCCTGATGGGTGGCTTTGTCAACCTGCTGGCGGGTTTCGTGGTACTGCAGAAGGAAAACATGGGGCAGATCCATGAAACTGTGGGGTCTGGAGTCTTTGGAGGACCCAAAAATCAGGTTGGCCAGGCTTGGGGTTGGGGTGCTGTCGGAGGAGGGATGGGGTTGACCCAATCCCGGCTGCACTCCTGCACCCACCTGCCAAAGGGTGCACAGGGAAGGGCTGGGGGGAAGTGAGGAGGTCCGGGTTCCAGCTACCTGGGGGTCACAGCCACGTCCCCGCTCGTACCTTGGTCTCAGCCAGCTGCCGTTTGAGCAGGTGCAGGGCTTCAGTGTGGCCACGCTCGCTCTCCTGCAGCCCCTGGAGCTGCTCCTTCAGCTCCCGCTGCAAGATGGGGAGGAAAAAAAAACCCATAAAATGAGGGATTTTGGGGAAAAAAACGGATCCCAGCAGCCAGCTTTCCAGCCAAAACCTGGCTTGTGGGGTTACAGGGGTTGTGTGAAAGGGGGGTGCAGAGGGCGGCAGGGGCACCCTTGGTCCCTGCGGCACAGAGGGTTCTGTCCAGGGCACAGCTGGGGGATAGGTAATGGCTCGGAGGGGTCTTACTTGAGGCACAGCCCAGCAGATCCATGGGGGTGCATGGCTGGCTGGTTTGGGGAGCCCCAAGGACCTCCAGTGTTGATGGAAAAGGGGGCACCCCATGGAGGCAGCTGCAGAAGTGCATGTGGATTGATGGATGGACAGACGGACAGGGCTGATCCCAATGGGGACAAAAGGGGTGCAGGTACAGATGGATGGGAGCCAACACCAAGGCAAGAGGGGACAGACAGACAAAGGAGCTCAGAGGAGCAGCTCAGGGCAGGGGATCCTGGAGGGATGGTGCTCCGTGGCCAGGGAGGGATGGACCCACCTGCAGCTCCTCAAAAGCATCATCCACGTTGGTGACCTGGTGCTGCTCGTGCACGGCGGGCTCGTCGCAGAAGAAGCAGACAACAGCGCGGTCAGTGAGGCAGAAGAGCTTGACCTTCTCATGGTCCTTGCAGGGGAAGGGGCTGCGCTGGGCACCCAGGATGGCATCCAAGGGGAAAGCGCTGTAACGCTCCACAATGTTGGCCAGCTTGAGGCTGGGGGCCAGGGTGGGTTCAGCAAAGGTTCGGCGGCACTCGGGGCAGTCGCGGGTGCCCTGGGGTTCCTGGCGCACCCAGTGCTCGGTGATGCACCGGCGGCAGAAGTAGTGCTCGCAGCCAAAGCTCACCGGGTCCTGGTAGATGCTCAGGCAGATGGAGCAGAGCAGCTCGTCCTTCAGGCTGCAAGCCATGGCTCAGGGCTGGGGGAGAGGCTGGGGAGGGGGGCCAGACGGTAAAGGGGGGTCCTGGGGGCAGATGCGAGATTGGGAGGGGGAAAACGTGGGGGTCTGGATGTGAGGCTGCTGGGGAGGGGGCTGGGGAATTGGGGGGAATTGAGGGGTCAGGCTGCAATGGGGTGCTGGGGGGCTTGCAGTGCAGGATCAGGATGTAATGGGGGAGAATTGGGGGTGAAGGTGATACGGAGGAGCCTGGGGGGTACAATGGGGTTGTAATGGGGGAGTAACTGCGGGTGAAGATGATATATATGGGGGAGCCCGGGGGTGAGGCTGCAGTGGGGGGCCGGGGGCGAGGCCGGACTACAGAGGCCCAGGGGCGAGGCTGGATTTCAGGGGCAGGGGGTGAGGCTGGATCGGGGGGGCCGGAGCTGAGGCTGCCGGCCGGCTGCAACCGGGGAGCCCAGGTTCGAGCCCGCCCCCCGCTCCGCGCCCTGCAAAGGGACCGGGTTCGAGCCCGGCCCCCGCCAAGCCCCGGAGAGAGGCCGCCCCCCGCCTCCCGCAGCCGCCGCTGCTCGCCGCCCTCACCCAGCCGCAGGCGGGGCCTTTGCCGGTGCCCGGGGGGAGCGATCCCGCCGCCGCCTCACAGCGCGCCCCGCCGCGACGGGCGGGGGGTGGGCGAGGAGGAGGGGGCGGGGCCGCGCGGCACTTCCTGCCCAGCCCGCCCCGCCCCCGCCAGCCACCGTGGTGCCGCCCCCGCCCCATTGTCCCCCCGCGCGGCGCGACCCACCGGCGCGCACCACCGCCCGCCCGCGGGGGGGGCGCTTAAAGGGGCCGCGGCGGCCTTTTGCGCGGGGGGAGGGGGGCGGCGCTTAAAGGGGCCGCGGCGCCGGGGCGGCCCCCGGAGCTCCGCCGCGGGCCCCAGCCCTGCCCGCAACCACCTTCCCCACTGTCCCATCCCTCTGTATGCCCCCATACCACCCCCCCGGCAGAGCAGTGGGGGGGGGCTGTGGGGACAGGGGACACCACAGGTGACACTGCCACAGGTACTGCTGAGAAAACACAAGTTTTCCCCAAATTTTACGAATCTGGCCAAAAATCACGTTGAAAGTTTTGAGTGACTGGTCTGGCTGTCCTTCCCGTTCACCGTGATGCTTGGCCACGGTGGGACCTGTGGGACCTATGGGGACCTGTGGAGATCTGTGGAGATCTATGGGGATCTATGGGACCTATGGGGACCTGTGAGACTTATGGGGATCTATGGGACCTATGGGGACCTGTGAGACTTATGGGGATCTATGGGACCTATGGGGACCTGTGAAACTTATGGGGATCTATAGGACCTGTGGGACTTACGGGGATCTATGGGACCTGTGGGGACCTGTGAGACTTAAGGGGAATCTATGGGACCTGGGGGACTTATGGGGATCTATGGTACATATGGGGATCTGTGAGGCTTAGGAGGATCTATGGGACCTATTGGGACCTGTGGGACCTATGGGAACCAGTGGGCTTTGCCAGCACCGGCTGCCCCATGGCAAGGCCTCCTCCTAACCCTTCCCCCCACCCGAGGCCCTGGGGAACCGTGGGGATCCCCTCGCTCCCCTCCAAGGACCAAGCAAGATGGAGGACAGGGTCCCCCAGCCCCGGGGGCAGGAGGGGACGGCGGGCGGGGGGCGAGGGGCCTGGGGAGGGGGGATACACGCAATTCCCTGGTGGGGGGTTAAGCTGCCTATTGCAGCAGTGGTGTGAACGCCTGGCCCAGAGCCAAAGGGAACAAACTCCGCGGCTTTTGCTGCCAAATTGCCCCGCTCGGGCTGCCGGCACCCCCCTTTCTGTGCCCGCCCCCCCCCCCCCCCCAGCACAACCTGGGTATCCCCCCCATATCCCTTCCCCTCCTGTTGGGGAATAACCACCCGCTTTGTTCCTCTTCCCGACAGGCCCAAAAAGCTTAGAAAAAGCCAAAAAAAATTAAAAAAAAATAAACCCACATGGATTTGGTTTTTTTCCTGCTTGTTTTTCTGCATTAGGAATTCAGGTCTTGTCTCCCCTCCGGGACCCACCGGGGACTGAGGAACGGCTGAAATTATATCATCAAACAACCGCGCCGGCGAGCAGGGATGGAGCCAGCTCTGCTGGAGAAAAAAAAAAACAACCCTTTTACACCCCAAATCCAGCCCCCCGCTCAGATGCGGGACTGGGGGGTCCCATCCTGAGTCATTAGCAGGTTATTATTTAATTCATATCCCAAGCATGTGGGCAAAATACACGGGAAATTTGGGCAACAGAGAGCATCGTCCCACCAGACCACGTGGCGGTCAGCCGGGACTGCCAGTGCTCATCCCCGCAGCTCGTTAGGCAACGAAGGGAAACCGCGGGGCGGGTGTATATGGGCAAACAGGGAAATTAATCCCAGTTAATTAGTAAATTGGCTTCATTACCTCCCGGTAACCCCAGTGTGAGCTGGAGGGGGGTCTGCCATGCCTTGATTCCTATTTTTTTGGGGGTATGCAGCCCTTCTCTGCCCTGGCTCTGGCGTGCTGGAGGATGCCAGGATGGGGTGAGGGTCTGGGTGATCTGGCAAAGCGTGGTGATGCACCCGCCGGGCAGGGAAAACCTGGCTCCTTCCCACGTGTGCCGCGGTGTGCCGGCTCTGCCCATGGGATGCTGGCGGGAAGGGAGGCCCCTGAGCTGCGGTGCTGGAATTTTCCCCCCCACCGCCGGATGAAACAGCGCTGCCGGCAGGATGGGCACGCTGGGACGTGCCCGCTTGGCTCTCGGCATGCATGCCTCCATCCCGGCACAGCTCTTCCCCTCACCGGAGCCAAGGCAGAGTGCCGGGAGCGTCCCTCACCATTTCAGACCTCCTGTTACTGGAGCCCATCCTCTTGCTGGGTTTTAAGCCCGGCCTGGCTCAGCTTGGCTTAAGGAGTCCCTTCCTAGGGCCCTCATGGGGAGGGGGCTTTAGCCAAAGCCCCTGCACCCCTCCACTGATAGCACGTCCACACAAAGCCACCCCAGGCTGGCGCTTTTCATCTCCTAAGTGCTTTGCAAACATTAACTAATTAATCCTAATTAACTTATTACCTAATTAGAACCAAACGGCCCTCCCATTTGCAGGGAGAAGGGAAATTCAGGCACCTTCATTTTTATTCCCCCCCTGCCCAACCAAACACCCCAAAACCTTCGCCAGCTTCATGCCAGCATTGGCACAGACCTTGGCACCCAGCCCTCTGGATTGCTGGGAATCTGGGGTGAAAAACCCACTTTATGGGTTTGCTAACCCCAAGAAGCCAGGAATGAGGATTTTCACCCATCTGGCCCAAGCCGCAACAGGAACACCAGCATCACTGATGCCCAGCGTGCCCACCCGGCATCAGGGAACCTCTTCTGGGCAGGCAGTGGATGCTTTCACCGGCGTTTTATGCAAAACAAGGGATTTCTTATGAAGGAAATGGGAGGGCAGGTGGGATGGAGGCATTTTGGAGAGGCATTTCCTAAAGGATTTCATGCCTGGTGTCCTGCAGTTGGGGACAAAGACTTTGGGGACACTGGCACAGCTCAACGGGAGCCTAGTGTCACCCCTCAGGGATCATGTTTTCCCATTGGAACATCCCAGGTTGCCTTCCATAAACATTTCACTTTCTCCACTGTGTCAACGAGAGTGGGTTTACAAAGTGCCGGTGCTGTGCCGGACGGATCTGGCTTCATGGTGATGCCGAAATGGGAAGGAGCTGCTGTTCGGGGGGGAGCGCACAGGTGTAGCGGCCCCACAGCTTTCCCAAAACCCCCACGGCAGTGATTTGCGGCGGTGAATTACCTCTGCTCCTGCCTTCCCCTCCTTTTAATCGCGGGTCGGATCTATCCCGGGGGCAAAACCAGCCTTGGAACCCTATTTTTTCAGAAGGCGAGTGCTTATTTCCTCCATTTTGCAACCTGGGATGGAGACGGGCACAGTTTTATTATTATTATTTTAATTTTTTTTTTATCCCTGCATACCAACCACCTCCCCAGGAAAGGGGCCCCTTTCCCACACCCAAGATTAAATCCACCCAACATAGGGTCGGAAAAAAAGCCTGGAGCGTTGCTTATCTCAGCCAGTCTCAACAAGGGCAGTCCCAGGACATGTTCACCAACCCTTGGTGGACCTCCCAAGGTCAGGAGTGACCCACACCATGTCCTCCCACCATGAATTTGGGGTTGGACAAGCCCCCCAGATATCAGGAATCTCATCAAATGGTGCCGAGGTTTAAAACCACCAGTTTCATAATCACGACCAAAAAAATCCCAGCAGCCGAAAGCCCCAGTGCTGCGGCAGAAGTGAAAGCACTGATGAAAATAAACCTAATGAGGGGGAACTCGGTGGCATCAGGCAGACACCAGTGGCTTAAGGGACATCAGCGATGCTCTGAGATGTTCCAGTCTCTCCTGGTGTCCTGTTTTGGTGTGACACCAGCGTTGAGTGGCAACTGCTAGGTGTCAGCTTCTGAAAATCAGATAAAAGGGGAGTTTTCGAGCTGCTGGCTCACGTTCTCGGTTGAGTCATGGATAATTAATGGATCTGGGGACCTTCCAAGATGGGGAAATATTGGGTGATGGGGGATCCCAGGCCAGCTAGCTGCTGGTGCTGCTAAAGAAGCACAGGGACATGGGTAGGGGACACAGCCAGACCTAAGGCGTCAGCAGGGGGGTGACAGCACCCCTGCCCCAGCACCACCACTTTGGCCAGGACCTTCCCCAGTGTCTTCATGCCTCTTCATTCACCAAGGGCAGAAGAATACCCACACTTTGATGGAGACCTTCTGGAAGCTCATCCCATCCCACCACACCCCATCCCTGGTCCTTCTTTGCTCCCTACCTCTCTCTCAGCAGCATCATTTGCCTTTGCTAATTATGGGTCCACCTGTTCAGGGCATCTGTCTCCTCTAAATGACCTGACATGATGGACCATTTTGGGAAAGTGTGGAAAAAATCCCCAGTTTTGTTTTTTAAAAGTTGTTTTTAAATTGGAATCTCAGAAGCACCATCATCCCCTGGACCTTGGGGAAGGCGGGGAACCAGGTGGGATTTGCCTCCATTTTCCTTCCCCTGGGGGTTGTAGCTGCTGATTTGGAGTGAGGGGCCAAGATGAGGGGGACACGGATAAAATGATGAAAAAACAGAGAAATAAATTTAAATTTTAAAGAAAAAGGATGCTCCGCAAAAGGAATGTGGGGATGAGAAAGCAAATGGGGAGGCCCAAGGGGCTGCCAAAGCTGGGGCGTTCGGGGAGACCCTGGGGTCTGCAGAGACCCACCAAGGGGCTGGGGGGGGCAAAGGTGGGGGTGACACCCTGAGGGGGGCTATGGGGCTGCAGAGGTAGGGAGAGGGGCTGGGGGGACTGGGGGGGCTGAGGAGACCTGGAGGGAGAGATCTGAGAGGGACCTCAGCAATGAGATTTGAGGGGGGCTGAGGAGAACTGGGGGGGCTCAGGAGATCTGGGGGAGACCGACGAGATTTGGGGGGCTGAGGAGAACCAGGAGGCTGAGGGGATCTGGCAGGCTGAGGGGATCCAGGCGGACTGAGATCTGAGGAGGCTGAGGGGATCCAGGCGGGCTGAGACCTGGAGGGGCTGAGGGGATCCAGGCGGGCTGAGGAGACTTGTGGGAGCTGAGGAGACCTGGGGGGGCTGAGGAGATCTGGGGAGGACAAGGGGATCCAGGTGGGCTGAAGGGATCCAGGCAGGTTGTGGGGACCCAGGTGAGCTGAGGAGAACCAGGGAAGCTGAGGGGATCCAGGCAGGCTGAGACCTAGGGGGACTGAGGGGATCCAGGTGGGATGAGGGCATCTGGGGGAGCTGAGGAGATCTGAGGGGGCTGAGGAGACCTGGGGGGGCCCTGAGGGGATCCAGGCGGGCTGAGGAGAACCGGGGGGGCTGAGGGGATCCAGGCGGGCTGAGGGGACCTAGGAGGGCTGAGGGGATCCAGGCGGGCTGAGAAGAACCGGTGGAGCTGCGGGGACCCTGGCGGGCTGCGGGGACCTGGCGGGGGCCGAGGGGACGCAGGCGGGCTGAGCAGCCCCTGGCGGCCTGCGGAGACTTGGGGGTGCCGGGGGGACCCCGAGGGACCCCGCTCCCGGGTGAGGAAGGGGAAGGCGGCGCCGCGGCCGGGCCCGGGGCTGGGCGGGCGGCGGGGGCGGGCGCGGGGGCGGGCGGGCGGCGCGGGGCGCCCATCTTCCTCCGTGCGGCGGAGCCGGCGGGACGCGGCGGGGGCAGCATGGCTGTTGGTATAGGAAGTGTCTTTTTTTTTTTTTCTCCCCCCCCCCTCCTTTTTCCTCTTCCCTTCCTTCCCCCCCCCCCTTTCCCCCCCACATCCATTCCTCCAAAACACCTCAGACCCCCCCCCACCCCCCCCCCTCGGGTGCGATTGGGGGGGGGGCGGCCCCACACCCCCCCGCTCTGCGTTTCGTTTTTTTTTTTTAATTTAAATTAATTTTTATTATTTTTTTTTTTTACATTTTTTTTCGTCACACCCCCCCCCTTCCTTCCCCTCCTCGCAGATCTGCAGAATATGGCGTCCCCGTCCTAGCGTTTTAAAAATAAGCCGGGGCTGCCATTTTTGTTTTCCTTTTGTCTGCGAATTTTAATAAAACCGTCTGAGAATGTGGGAGAGGCGGCGGATGAAGGGGGGGGGAAGCTCCCGGCCGGGCCAAACCCCCCCCCCCTAAACCCCCCCTTCCATACCCATCCCCCGGCCTTTTTGTCTGCAAAAAAAAAAAGGCCACCCCCCCACCCCCCCCCCCATCTCCCCTCCCAGGTCGAGGATTTCAACTTCACTTAACGCCAAACTTCGCCTTTTTTCCACCTCTTTTTTTTTTTTTTATTGTTATTATTTTATTTTTACACTCTCCACCCCACCCCCCCCCACCCCGCTTTGCCGAGGAGGACGAAGGAAAAGTGGGGGGGAAAGAGAAAAAAAGGGGAGAAAAAAGGGGGGGAACATCCAGGAAAATACCCGTTTCGCTGGATTTTCTCTTTTTCTCTCCCTCTGGATGGTCTAATGGAAAAGTTAATTGCAGCTGAACGTACCTATTTTTGTGGATGTTGCATGTTTGGGGGGGAGGTTTGCTTTTTTATTTATTCATGGCTTTTTTTTTTCTTTACGCAGGGGGTGGCGGAAGAAGCGCGGGGGGGGGGTTTGGTTATTATTACTATTATTACCATTTTTATTCCTTTCCCCCCCTCTTTTTTTTTCTTTTTTTTTTTTTTTTTTCCTTCCTTTCCTCTCTTTCCGCATTAACCGGTTTTGTCTAGAAAGTGGTCTCGCTGGCTGGAAGGTCTAACGGGGGAATATTTTTGCATCGCGCTTTGGCAGGAATGCGGCAGCCTTAGCGAGGGACCCAAATTTCCGTGGCGGTGCTTAGAGAGGTCTGTCTGTCTGCCTGGACGTATATTTAGCCATATACTATTTATACATCCATAATCTCCCGGCCACGTCGGGGGCCCCGGGGGGGAGCTTAGAGCCGGCGTGGCTGCGGTGAAGCCGGACGAAGATGCTTTTTAACCCAGGAATGATTAATTTGCAGATTTTTATTTCGTTTTCTCCAGCAAATTCCCTGCAAGGTCGGAGGATGCTCCTTGTTTGGTTTTCTTTTTTTCCCTGGTCCCACGGTCCTTCGGACATCAGCTGGGATTTTTAATCTGGGGAGGATGGAGCAGGCAACAGCGGCTTCAAGCCCGAGGCCTTTGAGATTATAAAGTGATATTTTAGCAGAGAGGTAAAAAAGTTTTTGGTCCCTCCCGGCGTGCAATTTGCTGAGAGGCGGAGGGTCCGGGGCGAGGGGATGGATTTCAGCCCCGATTTTCCAGCCAGCTCCCCATCCCTTGGCTTTGCAGGCAGCTTGGGGGTGAGCTGGGCTAAAAAAAAGAAAAACCACATTGCTTTTTTTTTTTTCTTTTTCTTTTTTTTTTTTTTTTCTCTCTATTTTCAGGAAAAACCCCAAGTTCCCACGGGTCGGGTAGGTCGGAGCCGCTTCGCTTTTGTTCCTCCGCTCTGGGATCTCGCGCGCCGGGGGCTGGCGGTGGGTTCGGGGTGTGTGAAGTTGTCCTCCTTGTCCCCCCGTAGAAAAACGCCCCGCGTGCAGCACCCGGTCTCAGCTAGAGCTGGAGATGGACGCGGATAAGGGGAAGCAACGCCAGTACTCGCAGAGGTGGGCATGCCAGCTTTATTGAGGGGACCGGAGGGAAAAAAACCCACCCCTGTATATTATATATTTACATCGTAAAATAACGTTATATGTGCTTAATGATGTGTGTGCATGTAATTAGATGTATGCGTATAAAAATAATACATACGCACATCATAATATAGGTATTATCATGTGCATATATATATATTTATATAAGCGGGGGCAGATTTTGGCCTTCCCTGGAGGATTTTGGGGGGCACGGGGAGTCACCTGGCTACCCCCTCTGCGGGGAGGGGACCAGATCTGGCAGCAGAGGGGACCCTGCTCACGCTGTAAGTGTCATCACTTGAAATTTCTGTTTAAAGAGAGTGTATTTGTATGCGTAAAATAATCTTCTTCTCCCTTGACACCCCCCCTTATTTTTTTTCTGTAAAAAATGTGGATTTTTGGTCAGCGGGTGCGATGTCATGACAAGTGCATGTTGGATTCGGTGCGTGCTTGCTACCTCCTCGGGGTGAACCCCTGCTAAGCCACCTGTGCCTCGGTTTCCCCACCCGCCAGTGGGCAGTGTCACCCATGGGTGCTCTCCAGACCCCCCTGCCTTGCTGTCGTGGGGGGCTGGTTGCCCCTGAGCTGGCTGGTTTGTGGGCACCAGCTTTGCCTTGCAGGATGTCCAGCTGGTCTCTTTTAGGGGGGTGGGTGTCTTTGGGGGTCTGGGGAAGCAGGTAACCCCCCTAGTGCTGGGGAACAGTGTGTTTTGGGGGACACGTGGGCCCCATGTTTGGTGTGACCGTCACCCCACGGGCGCCAGGTTTCCCTGCGGGCTGTCCCCATGTCCCCTTCAGTGGGTCCCATCAGTGACAGGACAGACAGACGGTGTTTTGGCCCTGAGGATTTGGGGTTGCGCCACATTGGCCCCCCATCTTTTGGCAGCGTTGCCTTCCTGATTCATCCCGGGGGGACACATGGATCCCGTGGTGGTCCCTGGCGTGGCTTTGCCTCCCCTTTTGCTTGCTGCCGGTGCTTGGCTCCTCATCCCTGTGCCCGCGTGCCCCCTTTCCCATGCAGGGACCCCCATACCAGAATGGGGTTTACGTTGAGGCTCATTTTGGGTTGGTTTTGCTGAAAATCCAAAGGAGAAACACCAGTTAACAGCCCTTCGGGGGGCGGAAACGTGGGGTTTAATTGGTTCCATCTTGGGTGAATTCTTCTGGCGCGCGGTCTGCCCCCCCCCTCCTCAAGCGATGGGGATTTCGGGTCTTGCCTGTCGTTTCTGCTTCCTCGGCCTTGCCTGCCTTCTGCCACCTCTGCTTAGGGGTAAATCCCTCCCGGATGAGGACAGTCCGGGTGGGGAGGGATATGTGTTCCCTGAGGATGCAAGTGAGATGGTGGTGGATGCTGCTTCCCACCCTGGCAGCTCTGGGATGGCGGTTTTGTGGAGGGGCACTCGCTTTCTCTTGAAAAACCCTCCTGCTCCAGGCAAATCCTGCTTCCCCACTTGACGTGGGGGGAAAATTCCAGGGGAGAGGGGCCGTGGCCTTGTGTTTTGGGGGGAAACTGAGGCACGGCACGAGGCAGAACTGGGTTCTGCCCTTCCCCAGCTGTGCGAGGTGGCGGGAGCACGGCTACACCAGCATCACTGTACCCTGTCTGTCCCGTGGTGGCGAGGGCGTGCTGGGGCGGGGGGGACACGCAGGGGACCTCCACCCCGCTTGGCTCTCGCCCGCTGCGTCGTGTCGGGCCGCCGTTGGCTTTCCTGTGCTCGCCGCTTGGCATGGAGGTGGGGGGGTGGGATCTCTGCCCTGATGCTCTCGCTGGGGACCCTCGGGGACAGGACACTGCGGTTGGGGGACCCCGAGGGCTCAGCTTCTCACTTCATCGAGGGCACGTTGAGACACTCTTAACTGCCACTCTGGTCGCCCCAAATCCCTCCCCTCGCCTCCCAGCCCCCTGTTTGCTGGCTGTACTGGGTCGGTGATCGCTCGCCGTCCTCAGGGTTGCTGGTACCTGGGAGCTGCCCCCTTTCTCTCGGCGGTGCCGTGAAAAGAAATCTCTTGTTTCTTTTTATTTCAGCGAAGGCGAGACAGAGAGGGCTGCCAAGGTAGAGGCGTTCCCTAGAGAACTGTAGCTTGACTTAGCGGCAGTTGGGTAGGAAGTTGGAAGGCTCTAGTGAGCTCGTGCCCACCCGTGCCATCATCTACCTCCCATCAATCTGGAGCCTCATCGACACGTCTCCCCAGGCAGCTGCGGCCACCTGGCTTCTGAGGCCAGCCTGTGAGTACCAAAACACCGGCGTCCAACCGTATCTCGTCACCGCCGACCCCTTGCTGCCGCCGCCGCACCCCTATCCCCCTCGGCATCCCCCCTCACCCCAGCTCGCTGGCTTCTCAAGCTCTCTTCCTTCCCTGTGGGTGCGGAGGCAATGGTTTTTGTGTCTTTCTAGGGTCACCTGAGATGCTGCCGCTTCCCCCTTCGCCCAGTTGAGCGGTGATGCTGGGTACCGTGTCGTTCTGTGGGAATTCAGGGTTCAGCCCCTGTTTTTGGGGCTCCGCGCATCTTTCTGCTTGCTCTTCTGACATCGCTCTCCTCCAGCCATGCCCACTCGGGCGGCTGCGATGCTTTTTGCACCCACCCTTTTGCCCCGGGACAACCTTTGGCATCTGCTCGGCAAGAGTGGGCCAAATCCCGTGCCTGCAGAGGATGCCAGGTGCTCTCCCACCCTGTGGTTTGGACCACAGGACCCCGTGCTGCTGGAGGTCTGTTACCCAGGGGGGGTTTCCCCCTGCCCAGCCAAAAACTGGGAGGCAGGGAGAGCCCTAATTTGCCCCACTTGCCCCCCGTGCCCCACACAGCCAGGTCCCGCAGCGTCAGGGGGAGATGCACTGCAGCATTGCCCACCCTTCATAATTTCCATTTTAATGGATTTTCTCCTTTTTTTTTTCTTTGCTGCATGTCAGCTTCCATTTTTCATAGTTAGCTGAGAATATAGAAAAAGGGAGTTTTTATATATGTATGGGTTGGTTTTTTTTTTCCCATCTGCTTTTTATCCCCTCCCGCTCCCTCCCCCAGCCATCCCAGCTCTGGGAGAGGGGGAAGCCGCTCCCTCTGCTCCCGATGAAATACCGCACGATTTATAACATTACATCGGGACAGGAACAAGGATTTGTATTTTTTTTTTTTTTTGGCACGCCGACCATTTCTTTCCTCTTTATTCTGGGCAGGTTCGTCAAGCTCCGAGTGCGACGGTTTTGCAAATGATATATTATTTATATAATAAGACCTCCTCAGGTGGAGGCGGGGGGGGAAGATACATGCGATATTTGCGCTTTCCTCCCCAAAGTGCCCTTTGTGCCTTTTGCCAACTCCACCTCCAGCTTTGCACGAGAGGTCCTGGGACTGTCTGTAGTGGTTCGTGCCCTGTCCCGACGATGGTCTGGGAGCCGCGCCAGTGGTTTTGATCCTTCTTGGTGCCGCTGATGGCTCTGATGGAGCCCGGCGTGCTATTGGGACAGGGAGAAGGACGGAGGGATGGATGGACAGGCAGATGGGAAGGACGGAGGTCGCAGGGCACCTGCTGTGATGGGGGGAGCAGCTCCAAAAAAACCCTTTTCTAATCATAGCTCTGGTTTCCTGTTTTCCCATGCCGTGGGACTGCTGCCGGCCGAGCCGGGGTGGTGGGGTTGGTGCTGGGGTGCTTGGCCGCATCGAGGGAGACCCAGAGCCCTCCTGCCTGCACTCCCCTGCCTGCTTGCTGCCCGCTTCCCTGCCTGTCTCCATCACGAGGGTTTTTTTCCTGCCACAACCTCCACTTTTGGCCCCATCTCTGCGTGCACCGGCCCCTTGTGCCGTCATCCCCTCACCCCAGAGCCCCCTATCCCATGCTCATCATCCCAAGTGATCATATATATATATATATATACACGTAGCTGGTGGGTAAACACACAACGTGGGTGGCATGCGGGTACATATATAATCTATATAAAATAGCCGGTGGCGGGCGTGTACGCGTATGGGAAAGCGCATTTAATAGCCCCAGCAATTTCCCTTTCTGTGTGCACAGGCATGGCGCAGAGCAGGACTCCTGGCTCTGCCTTTCGCCTGCCTGCACCACAGAGATGGGGGTAAATGCAGCGGACGAAGAGAAAACGGGGGAAAACAATCGTGCCTGGGGCTATTGTGAGGATCTGGGTCTGCTTTCACTGGAAAAAGCTGAAATTGGTGCATGGGCAGCCGGGAAGTGACGCGGAGCGGTTGGAGGCAGGGAAGGGGGATTTCTGAAGCCAGTCAGGGTGCTCAAGTGTCCGGGTGGTCTCCCGGCCTGGCTGCGGTGTTGGGGTCTGCCGCGTGAAATGGCTTCCGTTCCTCGGCGCTGCCTGCAGCTGCCAGTGTGTCGGTCTGAGTCACCCCAAAAACGCGCCTTGTCTTGTGCTGTGCTGCTCCGTATCGCAAGGCTTGGCCAGTCTCCTCCTCTCTGCCTCAGTTTCCTGTGAAAATGAGCCTGGAGGGGTCCAGCCTGTGGCTCTTGTTCAGGCTGAGATGGCTGTACGGTTGCAAAGTCCCTGGTGGAACCAGGACCCCCTTTTGCTGGGTGCTGCCCACCCACCCACGGAGAGCTCAAGGTCTGATTTAAATGTAGGGGCAGTGAGTGAGTGCGAGGAGGAGGAAGGCTCATTGCCCCATCCCATTCCCAGGGCACTTCTTTTGTGGGAGCAGGGATGCTCCCGGACAGCGGCAGTGCTGGTGGTGTTGGGAGGAGGCTGCCTGGCAAATGCAGGACTGTGTCCAAATCCCCATGGCCAGGACCTGGGGCTCTCCGTGCCTCAGTTTCCCCAGCCACCAGTGCTCTCCCATCGGTACCTCGCCCCCAAATCCTGCCAGCCCGCGGGCTTTTGGGGACATGCTTTGCTGGAGGTGCTGGTCTAGTTTCTCCCAGGACGCTGGCTGTGGCCTGGTTTATATTACAGAGCTCCTGGGGGCCCTCTCCTATATGTTCCACGGGGGTTCCTTATATGCTTTACCCTCGGAGACCCCCGTAATGAGGTTTGCCGGCGTGGCGATGCTCGTTTACACTGGGCCATTACGCCTGTGTTGTTTTCTCGCCGTCCCCCTTTCAGATGTTTTCTATTACCCAAAGATGGATTTAGAATTAATTTTCCCAATGTGTTTAAGTGTCTCTATAAATCTCCTGGCTGGGTTTTCCTGCTGAGCTGCTCCTGGATGTTGTGGGTTGCTTTGCTTAGGAATAGGGGTGGCTTTTTTATTTTTTTTGGGGGGAGGATTCAGCCAGGTTTGGCTTTGGGTTCGATGTGCCGCCACCGTGCTCGCCCTCTCCCGCAGCAGCATCCCGTCCGCCTCTGTAATCCCTCCTGGAGATATTGGAGGAGCAGCAATACCTCCAGGGTTGGGAGATTTGGTTTTATTTTCCCCAAATTCTGCCCCTGCCCCTTGCCAAATGGCTTCCCAGCGTGCTTGCTGGTGTTGCGGGGTCTTCGGGGCAGGCGGGTGCTTGGTGTCACCCTGATCCTGCAGGAATTTTCCAGCTGGGAAGATGCTTGGGCATTTCCCTGGCGCTGCCTGCTCCCTGCCTGCTCCCTGCCCTCTTCCAGAGCCTGGGTGTTGTTTCGGGGGGAGGACTGATGGTATCGGTGGGGTTTGAGCCCCCAAGGGGAGGTGGGAGGGGGGGTGTCTGTGTGGTGGCTGGTGCCTCCCCATAACCTGCCCCCCTCTTTCCCAGCAGGATGGCGGAGCCTCGCTTCAACAACCCCTACTTCTGGCCACCCCCCCCAACCATGCCCAGCCAGGTAGGACCCCCCCCCCATGCCGGGACAGTGGGATTTTGGGGAGGAGGGAGGGCAGATGGACAGGGACGACGCCAGGGAGGGGAGGCTGGGGGTCCTGGTTCCTCTGCCCTGACCCACCTCTCTGCCTTCTTTCCACCCCCACCAGCTGGACAACCTGGTCCTGATCAACAAAATCAAGGAGCAGTTGATGGCGGAGAAGATCCGACCCCCGCACTTGCCCCCCACCTCGGTGGCCTCCCAGCAGCCCCTCCTGGTGCCCCCTTCACCCGCCGAAAGCAGCCAGTCCATCATGTCCCTCCCCAAACTGCAGCAGGTCCCGGGTCTCCACCCTCAAGCCGTCCCCCAGCCCGATGTGGCCCTGCACGCCCGACCAGCCACCAGCACCGTCACAGGTACTGGGGCTGAGTGCCCACGCCAAGGGGGGAGGGTTCCCCCAATTCAGGACCCTGCCGCGAGAGAAGAGGGGAGGGCGCATCCCCTGAAAATTCACCCCCCACCTCTTTGCCCACCAGGGTTGGGGCTGGCGTCCCGCGCGCCGGTGGTCAGCACCTCAGAATCCAGCACGGGGACGGGGACCACCACCCCATCGACTCCCACCTCCACCAGCCAGAGCCGCCTCATCGCCTCCTCGCCCACCCTAATCTCAGGAATCACCAGCCCCCCCCCTCCTCGACTCCATAAAGACAATCCAGGGCCACGGCTTGCTGGGGGCACCCAAGGCCGAACGGGGCCGTAAGAAGATCAAGGCAGAAAATCCCTCAGGACCGCCGGTCCTGGTGGTGCCCTATCCCATCCTGGCCTCGGGGGAGACGGCCAAAGAGGGGAAGACATACAGGTAGGCACCCACCCACCCGCTGGGGGGGCCGGGGCGATGGTGGGGTGCCCCCCCCCCACCCAGCCCAGCCCGGTCCCTGCGGGGTTCTCCCCCCACCCTCCTCCAGGTGTAAGGTCTGCCCCTTGACGTTCTTCACCAAGTCGGAGATGCAGATCCACTCCAAGTCGCACACAGAGGCCAAGCCCCACAAGTGCCCCCATTGCTCCAAATCCTTCGCCAACGCTTCCTACCTGGCCCAGCACCTGCGCATCCACCTGGGCGTCAAACCCTACCACTGCTCCTACTGCGAGAAGTCCTTCCGCCAGCTGTCCCACCTCCAGCAGCACACCAGGTGAGGGCACGGCATCCCTGCGGGGCCAGGAGGGTCTGGGGGGGGGCCTTGAGCCCCGTCTTCCCTTAGCGGGTGGTGGGGTGCACACCCTGCATCTCTCGTGCCATGCTCGCTGTCCCCACAGTGCTCGCTGTCCTCGTCACCATCATCCTCCCCACGCTCATCCATCCCCACCATGCCAGTCTGTCCCCACTGCCTTCACTGTCACCGCCACACTCATCATCTCCAGCACCTTCACTGACCCCACCACGGTCAACTGTCCCCACCATGCCAGTCCCTCCCCTCTGCCTTTATGGGTCTCGCCACGCTTATCATCTCCAGCACCTTCATCATCCTCACCACGCTCATCATCTCCAGCACCTTCATTGGTCTCGCCACAGTCATCTGTCCCCACCATGCCAGTCCCTCTCCCCTGCCTTTATTGTTCCACCTCGCTCATTATCTCCAGCACCTTGATGGTCCCCACCATGGTCATCTGTCCCCACCACGCTCATCATCTCCAGCACCTTGATGGTCCCCACCATGCTCATCCCCTCAAGCACCTTTATTGTCCCCACCACTTTCTCACCCCTGCCACATCTGTCCATGCCATGTTTCTTGTCCCTGCTGCCTTCATCATCCCCACCGTACTCATCGTCTCCAGCACCTTCATCGTCCCCACCACCCTCGTGATCCCCCACTACCTCTGTGTGCCCACATCGTCGTCCCCACCACCTTCGTCACCTCCAAACCCCTTGGCTCTCCCCTGATGAGACACGGACGCCCTGGTGTGACCCCTCCCCGTGCGAGGGAGCAGTGCTGGTCCCCAGTGAGGCTGCGAGGGGGGGGCACAGAGGGGACGGTGACCTGACGTCCCCTCCCTGTCACCCAGAATCCACACCGGTGACAGACCCTACAAGTGCCCGCACCCCGGCTGCGAAAAGGCCTTCACGCAACTCTCCAACCTCCAGGTCAGCGCCGGCGTGGCGGTGGGGACCCTGGGAGGGGGGACAGGAGCCCCGGCCCCCCAGGGTTGTGGGGGGCCCAGCATGGGGCGGCTGCCGTAACCCCCCTCCCCCGCCATTTCGCAGTCCCACCAGCGACAGCACAACAAGGACAAGCCCTACAAGTGCCCCAACTGCTACCGGGCGTACACGGACTCGGCCTCGCTGCAGATCCACCTCTCGGCTCACGCCATCAAGCACGCCAAGGCCTACTGCTGCAGCATGTGCGGCCGCGCCTATACCTCGGTGAGCGGGGGCACGGGCCTCCCACCCCCAAAACCACCCCCCTACCCCCAAACTGCCCCCTGCCCCCAACACCACCCCCAACCCCAAAACCATTCCCCTACCTCCAACCCCACCCCCTAACCCCAAACCCACCCACCTACCCCCCGAAACTGCCCCCTACCCTTGAAACAACCCCCTAACTCCAAACCCACCCCCTTACCCCCAAAACCACCCACCTAACCCCAACGCCACTCCCCAACCCCAGCACTACCCCAACCCCAAACCCACCTGCCTACCCCGAAACCGCCCCTACCCCCAAAACCATCCCCCAAACCACCCCCTACCCCCAACACCGCCCCCAGCCCCCACCTGCCTACACCCGACCCCCCCAACCCTGAAACCGCCCCCTACCCCCAAAACCATCCCCAAAACCACCCCCCTACCCCCAAAACTGCCCCCTACCCCCAATACCACCCCCAACCCCAACCCCACCTGCCTACACCCGAAGCCCCCCTAACCCTGAAACCGTCCCCCTACCACCAACCCCAACCCCACCCCCAACCCCAAAACCACCCACCTACCCCCAGCACCACCCTGAACCACAAAACTGCCCCCCCCCCACCCCCCCTCAGACCCACCCCCCCTCACCTCCCTCCTCCTCCTCCTCCCCCCGCAGGAGACCTATTTGATGAAGCACATGTCCAAACACACCGTGGGTGGAGCACCTCGTCAGCCAGCACTCGCCGCAGAGGACGGAGTCACCTGGCATTCCCGTACGGATCTCCCTCATCTAACCGGGGAATTGGGGAGGGGGGGACACCCCCCACGCAGAGGAGGAGGAGGAGGAGGAGGAGGAAGAAGCAGACTCACCCGCAGCACCCCCAGCCCTGGCCGGGAGCCCAGCGGGACGTGCCCGGGGCTGTGTCCCCCCCCTCGCTCCGGGTCCCCGCAGGTTTGGTGACATCCAAAGACGGTTTCAGAGCACTTTGAATCTCGGCGGTTTGGTTTATTTTGGAGGGGGGGGATGACACGGCGGACTGGGGGGGGATGTTTCTCCTCCTCCTGCGAGTCCCTGCCCCCTCTCCTCTCATTTTTTGGATACAAATATATATATATATTTATTGGCCAAGAAGTTGGTGCTGCTAAAAAAAAAAAAAAACAGAAATAAGACCCAAAACGAACCGTGGATGGAGAAAAAGGAAGCTGGGGGGGGGCCCGCTGCTGCCGCTCCCCCTTCACGGACTGGGACCCGGGCCAGGGACTGCGGCGGCTGCCACCTCCTGGGGGACGTTTTGGGTTTATTTTTAACAATTTTGGGGGTTTGGTGGTTGGTCGGTTTTTTTGGGGGGTTGGGTTTTTTTTTTTTTGGGGGGGGGGTGGGGTGTCCCTTTTGAGGGAGAAGCCGGTGGGCAGAGCTGTGTCCCTCCGGGGCTGGATCCAACGTCCCCCATCCCGAGGATCCCCCAAAATCCGTCTTGGGGGGGGTGGGGGGGTTAAATCGCTTTGCCTTGTGCCTGCCGGCCCCGGGCGCCTGTACATAAACCCATGTATAGATCTGGGGGGGGGTCGTGCCCCCCCCGCAGAGCCGCAACAAAAAAAACTCATCTATATTCTGTACTCTTTGGTTCTGTTTTTGGATATTAACTGTGTTATTTTTTTATACACTTTTTAAGCCTTAACTCATTGTTTATTTTGGGTTTATTTTTTTTTTTCGCCAGGGTGTTTTATTTACCTTCTGTTTATTAATTTTTAATCCCTCCCCACCCCATTATTTTTTATTTCCCCCCCCCGTTCCTCATTTCCCCTCTCGATGTTGTACGATACTCAATATTGTAATCTTTTTTGTCAGCATGTTAATACCGTGTAAATACGCCTCTTATACACTTAACACCCCCCCCTCCCCTTCCCACACACCCCCCCCTCCCCAGTTTTGGGGCTTTTTTTTATTTTCCTCGATGGAAATCCAGGCCACGCGTCCCTAGAGCTAGTTCTTACCTTATTAAAAAAGGAGAAAAAAAAGAAAAAAAAAAAGGAGAAAAAAAAGAAAAGAGGAGAAAATGAAGAAAGAAAAAAAGAAAAAAAAAAAAAAAAGCCCTTTCCGCGCCCCCGCTGTCTTGCATTGTGGTTCACGGAGAAGCCGGGTGGGGGGGGGGGAGCCGCGGCCTCACCGGGAGCGTTTGAGGTGTGGAAAAGGAGTGACCCCCCCCCCAAACTGGTGCCCCTTTCAAAAAAAAAAAAAAAAAAAAAAAAAAAAGGAAGAATAAAAACAGAACAAAAAAAAAATTAATTAAGAAAATATCTCTCGTTTTTGTGTGGCAGAAGGTAGAAAAATGATTTCTGGTGGAAATGGGGGTGTGGGGCTGGGGGGCTGTGCGGGGGGGGTCCCTGCGGGGGGGGGGGGGGGGAGGAAGGAGCTGGGGGCCACCCCCCATGGTGGGGTGGCCCCCAGTGACACTGGTCACCAGTGTCTGGGGCGAAGGCGGCGGGTCAGGGCCCCAGGGGGTGGGTGGCCTGAGCTAGGGATGGCCCTGGGGACACTTCAGCGTGGCCACCACGGCTGGGGACACTGTCACCACGGGCAGGAGTGCTGCCACCGGCTTCGGGGCCATGTCCCCATGGGTACCACCTCCAGGGCCACCTCACTGGGGCCATGTCCCCATGGGCGCCTCCTCACTGTGGCCACTAGCTCTGGGGACACTTCACCATGGCCATGTCCCCATGGGTATCACCTCCAGGGACACTTCACCATGGCCCTGTCACCATGTACCACCTCCAGGGACACCTCACTGTGGCTACCAGATCTGGGGCCATCTCACCATGGCTGCGTCACCATGGGCACCACCTCCAGGGACACCTCACCACCATGGCCACCAGCTTCAAGGACACATCACCACCACAGCCATCAGCTCTTGGGACACCTTACCATGGGCACCAGTTTCAGGGACATGTCACCACCATGGCCACCAGCAGCAGGGACACCTCAACACAGCCACCAGCTCTGGGGACGTCTCACCATGGACACCAGATTCCAGGATATGCCACTGCGGTGGGTACTGGTGGCAGGGCCACCTCCCCATGGCCACCACCCCTGGGGCCACCTCCCCACCAGCTCCAGGGATGTGTCACCCCCCCAGGCACCAGCTCCAGGACCACCTCCCCACAGACCCACCACCACGGTGCCACCATGGTGGGTGTCCCTTCCTGTCCCCCTCCCCATCTCATGAACTTCGGGGCCCCACAGCCCCGAGTGCTGGGATTTCAGGGTCACCCTGCAGGCGTGGAGGGTCCCACCTCCACCACCAGCTCCCTGCGAGGGAGCTGGCACAGGGGGACACAACACCTCAGCCCCCCCCCCCCCCACTTGGGGGTCAGCACAGGCACCCATAGGGTCATCCAGGCCAGGAGGGCACCGGGGGAGTGACACCAGCCCTGTCCCCGTCACCCACAGAGGATCCCACCACCCTCGGTGGTGCATGGGGACACCCCCAAGGTGCTGCCTCAGTTTACCTGGGAAGGAACTTGGCGGGGGGGGGGGGGGGGGGGCGGGGAAGGAGAGGAAGAGTGGGGGGGGCCCCAAGGTTTTAATCTTTTCCAGTGTTTATTAAAAACCAAAAAAAAAACCCCAACCCCCCAAAAAAACCAAAAACCCAGGAAAAAAAAAGGGGTGTGTGGGGTCCGTGTGTTTTTTTCCTTTTTTTTTTTTTTCCATTTCTTTTCTTAAAAAGACCATGGTGGCCGGGGGGGGGAGTACGGGGGGGGTCCTTACCTGCCTGGGGGGGGCCCCCCCACCGCCACCATCCTCTACTAAGGTGCCCCCAAAAGAGCCCAGCGTGGGGTGGGGTGGGGGTGACGCTTTGTCTCTGTGCCCAGGCACCCCGAGATGTGCCCCCCCCCACCCCCCGGGCCGTCACTCCCCCTGGGGCCGGTAACCCAAATCTCAGCTGGGGAGGGGGCACACGTTAAGGCAATCGTCCTGCTTCGCCCTGCCGTTTTGGGGAGGGGGTGTGGGGGGGGACACGGGGGAGACGTGGGGACCCCCCCTCCCTGCCGGAGAAGGGGGGGTGACCCCCCCATATGGGGGGACACTATAGCTACGGGCTATATACACACCCCGGGGACGGGGAGGGGCTGCCCCAGGGCTGGGTTGTGCTCACAAGTGGCTCCCCCCCTGCCGGCCCTGCCCAAGCCCCCTCCCCACGGCTGGGCAGGGGTTTAGGGGGGGTCCCATGGGTGCCCCCCCACCCACCCAACCGGCTCTAGGAGTCCTTGAGCATGCTGATGCGGGCGTAGATCTTGAGGGCCGGCCCCAGTTTGATGTTCATGGTGCTCATGAGATGATCCTCCTTCAGCAGCAGCAGCGCCTGCCCGTCAATCTCCTGCGCCCGGAACTCCTCCGCGATCTCCTGGCAACCTGCGGGGAGGGGGCTACGCTCAGAAAAATCCCCCCCCTCCAACTCCTCGCAGGGTATCCCTAAGGATTCCTCACCCGGCAGGGAGCGGATGAACTCGTAGACGTCCTCCACGTTCCACTTGCTGGGCTCGCTGGGGAGGAAGCGATGGCCGATGCTGGCCAGGTCGCGGACGTGGACGTCGGGCAGCTCCATCTCGCGCAGCTCCAGGTCTCGCTCGCCCTGCCGCCGGCGGGACGTAGAGGAACTGGCCGAGATGGGGGAGAGCGGTTCCTCGTAGCTCGAGTTATCCGAACAACGACTCGAATCCTCTTGGCTGTGGTTGAGCTGCAACGACGCCGTCACGGAAAGAGGCACCGAACCCGGCGGGAGAGAAACCGGCGGCTGCAGGACGGAGCAGCACCGGCCTCAGAGCCCACCCGCGTGTGCGTGTCACCCGGAATGCAGGGACAAATCCTGCCCGGTCCCAGCCCTCACCTGCTTCTTGGTGTCTTTGCTGAGGGTGGGCAATGTCCCCTTGCAGGTGCGACGGCGGCCGTGGGGGGGACCGCCGGGTTTTTGCAGCTTGCTGCGATCAGGGTGGAACAAACCCACCCGCTTCGTGCACCCCACGTTGTACCTGCGGGAGGGAGGGGGGTGAGAGAGGGGCCGGATCCTGGCAGGGGGGCTGCGGTGCTGTGTTTTTTTGGGGGTTACCTCTTGGCACAAGCCATGGAGCAGAAGCGCTTGGAGCGCTTGAATTTGTAAGCAAAGTCGACGCGGCCGCAGAGCTCACACTTCAGTTTGGGGGGGTTCCCCTCCTCTTTGGATTCTGGGGGACGCGGAGGGACGCCCAGAGAGAGAAACACAAACCAGCTCAGCCACGGGGGACCCCCAAAACATCACCTGGCTTAGCAGGGCTGGGGGAGGGGGCAGTTTTACTGCACCCCCCTAGGCGAGGCAAGCGTTTCGGGGGGGGCCGAGCGCTACCTTGTAAATAAGGTTCCTCCATTTCGGAGTCGGTGGTGGTGGTGTTGTCCTGCTGCGGGAGTTTCTCAGCCAGCAGCTCCTGCGCATACTTCTTCTTCAGGTTCCCCACCAGCAATGAGGAGCGCCCCACCTGGGACGGGAAAACACTAGTGGGTGCCCCCCCCACCCCCCAATCCCCCCCTCCCCCCCCCACCCCGATATCCAGCTCCGTGAAGCCCAAAGGATGCGGATGGGGGGATACGTTACCGGGAACGGTTCAGCCCCTTCCTGGATGACGAAGCCCTCGATAACGTGGGTGAGGATCTGGGGTTTCACGATGGCCTGGGGCGGTTTGTTCTCACCATTGTGGGGGGCAGCGCCGGCGACGGTGGAGGCAGAGCTGCCGGTGCCCGAGGTCATGCCGGGAACGCTGGCCAGGGCCTGGGGCTGAGCATGAAGGCGGTCGGCGGGCGGCTCTGCGCGGGGGGGACACGGCTGGTTACGGGGGACGCGGTGACGCCGGCGGTGACGCTGGGGCCTCTATTACCATACAGCTGGGCTGCTTTGGGGAAGGGGGGGGGGGGGGGGGCGGGAGGGGGAGCAGCTGCTGCCGCTCCCAGTGCGGTCCAGTGGCTCCCAGTAAGCCCCCATGAGCCCTCTGGTATCATGGAAAGCAGGGGGCTGGGGAACCCCCAGGCCCCCCCAAAAGATCCAGGGGGACCCCGGACAGCCCCCAAATACCCCGGCAGCCCCCGAGGAGCCCCCAGGGGCGCCCAGTGAACCCCCAGTAAAGCCTCAGCACCTCTCAGTACGGCCCCAGTACACCCCAGCAGACCCCCATCTACCCCGGAAAGACCCCATACACGCCCCAGTAAGGCCCAGTACGCCCCAGTAAGGCCCTATCTACCACTGTAAGTCCTGCTAGACCCCAGTAAAGGCCCCACCTCCCCCAGTAAGGTCCAGTAAGGCCTCAACTGCCCCCGCACGGTCCGCTAAGCGCCGGGGAGGCGCCGGCAGGCCTCGCTAGGCCCCGGTAGGCCCCGCCACCTTTGTCCGGCGGCGGAGCCCGCTCCTGCCCGCCCCTACCTGCGCCCGGGCCGCGGCTGCGGAGCCGGGACCGGGGGGGTGCGGGGGGGCGGATGCGGAAGTGAGGTCAGCGCCCGCCGCCCCGCCGGGCCGAGCCGGGCCGGGCCAGGCCGAGCTGAGCCGGGGCGGCCGCGGCGGGGCTGGGCCGCACTCACCGGCGGCGCTCAGCGGCTCGGCGGCCCCATGGCGCGGACAAAGGCGGCGCGGGCGGCGGCGGCAGCGGCGGAGCGGGGACAAAGGCGGCGGCGGCGGCGGCGGGGCCGGGCCGGGGCGGCGGCGGCGGCTGCGCGGGGAGGGCGGGGCCTGGCGCTGGGCACGCCCCCTTGCCGCGCCGCTATTGGCTACCGCCGCGCGCGCGCGCCCACGCCGCCAGGGGGCGGGACCTCGGGGAAAGAGGTGGGGCCTCGCACAAGCCGCGGCCCCCGCCGTGCCCACGCGTGGGTGGGCGGCCCCCCCCCCCCCCCGCCCCGCGGACACCCGTGTGCGGGGCCCGGCAGGCAGCGCGGACCCCCCCAGTGTCACCTGTGGGGCGGCGCCACGGGCACGCGTGGGCTTAGGGAACCGCCGCCCCGCACCCACCCGTGGCTCAGCGCTCCCCCGCCGCCCGTCACCAGAGGGGAGGGCAGCTCCCCCCACGAGTGGGTGCTCGGGGTGGAGGGGGCAACTTCACCCCGCGGGTGGGTGCCAGGAGTCGGGGAGGGGCGTGGGGCTTACCGTGAGTGGGGGGCCGCTCGCCCTCAGGGGTGTCAGGGCCTGGGGGGGCAGCGGGCGGCGAGAGGGCAGGGGGCTGCAGCGGGGCGGCGGGTGGGCTCTCGGCACTCCTCGGGGTGGGCGGCGGGTCCCTGCGGGCGCCCTCGGGGACCCCGAGTGGGGGCTGTGGGGCAGGGGCACACGCATGTGCGAGGGTCAGGGCACACACACGTGCATGGTTGCAAACACACGTGGCTGAATCCAATGCACACGTGTGGGCGCAGTTCTGGTGTGAGTGTGCACACGTGTGCATGGAACAGAGACACACATGCACACACGCATGTGCACGTACCCAGCAAACCTGTGCACACATGTGTGCATGATCTGACACACATGGATCAAGCACGTGTGCACTGATCAGGGACATGCACCCCCTAGGTGCACACATGCATGCATACATCATGCAAACATGCCTGCATAAGTGCACAGACCATGCACATGCATATGTGTGGATCTGGCACGCATCTGCACACGCATGTGCACAGATAGGGCACACGCATGCACACACAGGCAGATACACAGATTGAGCACACGTGCATGGATCAGACACACATGCACACGTGCATGAATCTGGCCAACTCGCACACATGCGTGTGCACGGGCCAGACACGCATGCAGGCACGCGGCTCAAGCACACGTGCCAGGGTTGGACACCTGCACACCCCACCTCAGCCGCCCGTGTGCATGCAAACACACACGTGTGCACACACAGGTTGGGGCCCCAAGCCCCCCCATGCACGGCCCCCCCCCCTCCCAACCCGTGCTGGGGGGCTCAGGGGCGCTGGGGGCGACGTCCCTCACCGTGGCACCGGTGGGCTGCAGCTGCAGGATGACGGCGGAGGCATGCTGGAACTTGCGGGGGGCAGCGTGACAACCGGGGTGACCGTTGGGGGGGCCACCTTCGCCCCCAGCTCCTTGGGGGACCCCCGCTTTGGGGGGGGGGCGCCGGGCCAGGGCTGGCGGGGGGCAGGGGTTGGAGTTGGGGGGCAGTAGGGGGTCCCGGGGGGGGCTGCCCGCGGGGGTGCCAGCTGCTGCTGTTGCTGCTGCTGCTGCTGGATGACGAACTGCTGCTGCGGCTGCATTGGCTTCGTCGGCTGCTGCAGGAACTGGGGGGGCTGCAGCGGGGTGTAGGCTGCGGGGACAGCGACGGGGGACAGGGACCCCCCCTCGTCACTGGTACCTCAGCCCCAACAGACCCCACCCCCACGATCCTCCCCCAGGCTGCAAGGCTGCTCTTCACGCTAGCGTCTGTTCACTCTGGTGCCTACTGACAACCAGCTCTGCCAGCTCCCGCAGCTGCTGCAGGAGGCGGCTGGGCTCAGGTGGGGGTCACCATTCTGGAAGCCACCACAGCACCCCCAGGCTCCATCACCCCATGGGGCCCCCTAGCCCACACCCTCGCTGCTTCAGCCCCCCGCACCCCCTGCAGGGGCTCACCCCACAGGGCCCCAGGCCCCTATGGGTGCTGTGACCCTCCCAGGCAGGGCCCCTGGGGGAACGTGTGGACCCACAAGATCCCAAATACAGGCAGGGTGCCAACGTACAGCAACCACCAGCAATGGCCATCATGAGGTTTCAGAGTGAACACGCCGCAGGCTGCTCAGCTGCACCCACTGTGCTCACCCCGCCCCTTCCGAGCCCCCGAGGCGGGGGCGACGTGCCCCTGAGGTGGGTAGACGGGGCTGCCAGTCCCATGTAGGGGCAAGAAAACCATTATTAGGTTTCAGAGTGAACACTCTACTCTGTAACTCCCCCAGCACCCACGGGTGCCCCCCACCCCGCCCCCCGCCAAGGCGCAGCACTTACCTGGGGTGACAAGCGGGTGGGCAGTGGTGGGGGCAGCGGCGCGTGCCAGAGGGTGGGTGCGGGCGTCAGGCCCCTCGGCTTTTTTGAGGTGCTCAGCTGGGGGGTCGGGCGGGGGACCCCGAGGGGGGCCAGCCCGGGGTGGGGCACCCCCGGGGGGCTTCATGGCCAGGGCGGGGAGGTGGGGGCCGGTGGGGCGCAGGGCCAGGCTGTGCACCTGGAATGGCAGCGGGTCAGGGGGGTCCCGGAGGGGGCGGATTTTGGGGGGCTGGCGGGGTGGGGGGGCGCGGGGGCGCTCACCTGTGGGGCAGCAGGCGGCGGGGCGGGTGGCGGTGCCGGTGGCGGTGCTGGCGCAGGGCTCTCAGGCCGGACAGCGCTTACGGGGCCCGTGGGCGTGAAGATGAGCTGGGGGGCACGGACAGTGGGTGTGTGGCCCCCCTGATACAGGGGGGTGGCACCCTACGTGTCCCCCCGCTCTGTGTCCCTGTAGGTTGGCACCCATGGGGTGTGGGGCTGCGGGGTGGGGTGACACGTGTGTCCCCAGGGACTGCTGGTGCCGGGAGGCGTGCGTGCAAGGGACAGGCACCCTATAGGATCTAGGTGTCCCCAGGGGGAGACACACCCCCACCCCCATAGGGTCCTGACACCCCCCCAAGCGGGTCTGTGGGTGCCAAGTGGGGCAGGGGGGATCCTACAGGGTCCAGGCACCCCTATGGGGTGTGGACACCCCGCAGTGTGGCAAGGGGGGCTCCCCTGTGGGTCCTCAGACCCCACAGGAGGGTGGGGGGCACCCTGTGGGATTTGGGCACCCCCCAACAGCTGAGTGAGCCTGTGGCCTCAGGGCACCCCACACTGCTCCGATGGGTGCCCTATGGGGTCCATGCAGCCTGAGCACAGCGGGGGGCCCCTATGGGGTCTTGGCAACCCCCAGTGGGGCGAAGGGCAGCCTATGGGGTCTGGGTACCCGACTGTGGGGTGACGGGCACCCTATAGGTCTGGACACCCCACAGGGGGATGACGGGCACCCTATAGGTCTGGACACCCCACACCACAGTAACGGGCACCCTACAGAGTCAGGAACCCTATAGGGTCGCAGCCACCCTGCAGCAGGACCACAAGGACCCTATGGGTCCCAGGTACCCCACAGCAGGATGACAGGCACCCTATAGGTCCCAGGCACCCCACAGCGGCATGATGGGCACCCCATGGCTCCTGGGCACCCCACAGTGGAACGATGGGTACCCAAGACCAGGGACCCTATAGCATCCTGGCCACCCTGCAATGGGACCATGGACACCCTACGAGTCCTGGCCACCCCACAGCAGGACAAAGCCCCCCATCCCCCCCATGGCACCCCGGGGGCCCTCACCATCTGTGCCCGCAGGTACATCTGGGCCTGGCTGGCGGTGAGGGCGGGCGAGGCGGCATTGCCCAGCAGCACGGCCTGCTGTGCGATGCCCGAGGCACCGGGGGCCACGCTCTGCGCCCGGTTCAGGAGCTGTGCGGCTGCCGGCGACGTCGCCAGGTTGATCTGCAAACAGGGTGGTGGGAGAAGGCTGGGGTGCCGTGCTGGATCAGTGAGTGGGTGACAGCGGGATGGGTGCCGGAGGGAACAGGGGACTCACCGTGGGTTGCTGCGCCGGTGCTGGCTGGGCACCATTAGCGCCCGAAGAGCCGCTCTGCCGGTTTGCCGCCAGGCTGGCCTGGGGAGAAGAGCCAAATGTCACCGGTGTGCCACACTGCAGCACCCACGGGTGCCCCTGGGTTGGGTGTGCTGTGCCACAGCACCCGTGGGTGCCCCTGGGGTGGCGTGCCACACCACAGCACCCATGGGTGCCCCTGGGGTGGTGCGCCGTACTGCGGCACCCATGGGGTGGTGTGCCATGCCGCAGCACCCATGGGTGCCCTGGGGTGGTGTGCCACGCCGCAGCACCCATGGGTGCCCCGGGGGTGGTGTGCCGTACCTGCTGGACGGCGGCCAGGCTCTGGAGCTGGGCACTGGTGAGATGCTGCTGCTGGAGCGCTGCCGTCTGCAGCATGAGGTGCTGCTGCTGTGCCGCGTACATCTGCTGCAGGTACTGCGCCGCCGTGTTGGGCTGCCGGTGCAGCGCTTGCTGGATCACCTTTTTGGGGGTTACAAACATGTTCCTGGGCTGTCCCCAACCCCAAAACGCTGCCCTTCCTCCCCAGTCTCCAGCCCCCCAAAACACCGTACCTGGACAGTCTGGCGGTCGGGGATGCCGCTGTAGACGGAGATTTGGGGAGCGGGTGGGCGGGCGGTGCCGGTGCTGCTGGGCGTCGTGGCGGTGCCGCCGGTGCTGCTGGCAGGCGGAGGTGCTGGGAGCTGCTCGTTCTCCATGGCGGTTTGCCGGGGGGCTGCGAGGTGGCGGGGTCAGGCTAGAGCTGGGGCAGGGTGACAAAGAGTGAGGGAGCATCCTGCGGCACCCTAAGTTGGCACCCGGCGTCTGCTCTGAGCCTCGGCACAGGGTCGCGGCCAGCGTGCTGGCATTCCCGTGCCGATGGGCGTGTGGGGCTGCTGCGTCCCCCTCGGGTGTTTGGGATGGGGATAAGACCCCCCCAAACCCCTCTCTTTGAGGGCTCCCAGGGTGAAGCATCGCCCACCTCGGGATGCACCCATGGGTGTCAGCCAGGGGCAGAGGGGGCTGGCACCCGCGTGGGCGCCCAGCCTGGTACCTCCAGCGCGGCTAAAACCCCCGGGGTTGTGCCGTCCTGGTCCTGCCGCACTTCAAAGGCCCCAGGGGAGTTGCGGCCCCCTGCCTGCTGCTTCCTGCCTGCCAGACCCCGGCTGCGGGGGGGCCACGGCTGCGACTCCCCCGCCTCGCTGGAGCGGGAGGAGGAGGATGGCGGGATGGAGGAGGAAGGCAGGAGGCCCCCTGGTCCATCCTCCCCCACCAAAGGGGTGGTGAGGGGGGCTGGGGCCACATCCTGCCCTGAGTGCTGAGGGGGAGGCGGGAGGAGTCCTAGCAGAGGGGGAGAAGGAAGGGCGGGCAGGGTGGACAGGGGCAGGGAAGGGATGGTGGGAGGGAGGGACGGACAGAGGGATGGGGAGAGGGGCACTGGGAGGCAGGGATACAGGGACAGCCAGAGGGACAGACAGGAGGAGAGGGATGAAGGGACAGATGGACGGAAACGAGGGAAGGGACAAAGGACAGGGGGATGGACGGCAGGAGGACGGGACAGAAGGAAGTAGAGAGACCAAGGGAGGGAGGGATGGAAGTAGGAAAGGACAGACGGAAGTGGGAATGGGACGAAGGGAAGGACGGAAGGAGGGCCAGAAAGACAGGAAGAGGAAAGAGACTGAGAGAAGGACGGATGGAAAGGGACGGAAGGACGGACAGGCAAGGATGGAGGGAAGGATGGACAGAGAGAGGAAAGGGATGGAAGTGGCGGGGGAAGGATGGACAGACAGAAGTAAGGACAGACAGAAGGATGGAGGGAAGAAGGAAAGGGACCAAGGACAGGAGGGAAGATGGAAGGGAGGAAAGGGAAGGACGAAGGGATAGAGGGAAAGACAGACAGACAGAAGGGAGGATGGATGGACAGATGAAAGGAAGGCTGGATGAACGCAGGCAAGGGATGCAGGCATGGAAGGAAGGATGGACAAAGGAGAGGGATGAAGGGATGCTGGAAGGAAGGACAGATGGGAGGAAGATGAGGAACGACTCGATGGTAGGAGAGGGATGGACGGAAGGACAGGAGGACATGACAGACGGATGGGTGCTGCGGAGGCTGCAGGGGGTTTGCGGGCAGCACCACCACCGTGGTGGCCATGAGGCTCCGTGGTCACCAGCAGCCACCCACGGCCACCGCGCTCTGGTGGCTCTGTGCATACCAAAGGACCTCTGGTCACCTGCCCATGACGTCTGCCCCAGCTGAGCCCCTGCACTGCCAGGCAATGGGTGCCACCATGATGGGTGCCACCACCACGCGTGCCACCGTGGCAGGACCAGGGACAGCAGTGTGGGGTGCTGCAGACCATGGACAGCAGCCACGGTGGGTGGCCTTGGTGGCCACGGCAGGTGGCCTTGGTGGCCACACCACAGCATGGCCCCACCAAACCATACCAGCCACCTCCAGCCCCGGCATGGCACCCAAGGAACATGACAGAGGTGACGTCCCTGGCCCCAGTGGCCCATGGGGCTGTGTCCCCTGAGGGTGTTGCTGCCCCGAAGCATGAGGTGGGACGTGCATGTGCCCCCACCACTGCTTCATGTGACATCCCTGCACGTGGCCCAGAATGACAATTCCCAGTGCTGGGTCTGCCCAATGGCATGTGTCCATCACAAGCCAGAGAAATTTTGGGAAGTACCTTCCCCTGCTGGACACCCCCAACCGCCTGAAGACCCTGGTGGCATCAGGGTGACATGGGGCCACCACAGGGACCACTCTGGGTCCATCCTGAGCCAATCCCCTCAAGTGGAGCATGGCCCGGGCAGCCCCCGGTAGCACCCACCACTCACCTGATGTGGGGCTGAGCCCCCTGCCCTCACCCACACCAAACCCCCGTGGACGCCGGGGTGACACAGGGGGGCACCTCACTTTTGAGCCAGAGGAAACCCACCCCCAACCCCTGCAACCTCCCCAAAACCACTAACCCCACCCAAATTAATAAAAAAAGGGGGAAGAATCCCGGCACCGCCAGGCAATGGCAGGACCCACCATGGCTGGGGGGGCACGTGCGGGTCCCACTGCTCCCGGGGAGCAGCTGCAGAGCTGGAGTCCCCTGAGCTGAGCCCAAACTAGGTGGGGAGAATCACAGGGGGGGTGGGATGTGATGGGGGGTGGGCTAGGATGTGGGGCAAATAAAATCAGAGGGGGGGCAGAGAGACTAGTAGCAGCAGGGTATGGTACTGGGGGGGGGGATAAAAAGGGGGTGCAAAATAAGGCAGGGGTGGGAGATGATGGTGAGGGGTGGGATGTGGTTGTTGGATGGTGGAAAACGCTGGTGGGGAGGTGGGATAGCACGGGGGGGGGGGGGGCAGGTATGACAGTAAGTGGCCAAATAGGATGGGAAGGGGGGTGGGAGATGATAATAAGGGGGGCAAAATGAGAAAGTGGGGGCACAAGGTGGGGTGGGGGGTGGGAGATCGTGGCTGGGGGGGTAGAAGGGGGGATGGTCGCAGGGGTGAAGCAGGATAGCGGCGAGTGGGGAGGGGTAACAGGGGGTGTGGAATTGGAGGAAGGGGCGCAGGGTGGCGGGGGGGGAGGTGGCACACACGGGTGGGGGTGGGGTACAGCGGAGGGGCGGCAGGCAGGGGGCACACGGCCACCGGCGGGGTCTGGGCCGGCCCGGTGGCGGCGGGCAGGCGGGTGGGGAAACTGAGGCACGGCTGGCGGCGGGGCGCATGCGCGGCGCGGCCCCCCCTCACCCCCCCCCGCCCCCCCCCCCCCCCCGGCCCCGGCCCGGCCCAGACAAAGCCGCCGGGGCCCGGTAGCGGCGGGCAGCGCGGTACCTGCGGCCGGGGCGGAGCGGCTCCCGCCGGCCACGGCCATGGCCCTGGCGCCTCCGGGGGCGGGCGGGGGGGTCCCGGGGCCGCTGCCGCTGCCGGTGCCGGTGCCGGCGGGGCCGGGCCCGCGGCCGCTCCCTCCTCCCTCAGGCGGCGGCGCGGCGGCCCGATGCCATAACTCATTTGCATTCCTCCGCGCGTCACGTGGCGCGGCTGTCCAATCAGCGTCCCGCCCGCCCCGCCGGACACGCCCACCTAGCCCCGCGCCCGCCGCGACGGCGGCCGCCGCTCGCGCTCCCCATGGCAACGTGGGGAGGGGGGGGGGGTGGGGGTGGGGTCGCCATAGCAACGGGAGGGGAGGGGGGTCGTCGTAGCAACGGGGAGGGGGAGCCCGCCCCGCGCTGCGGATGCGCCTCGGGAGGAGGGGGGTGGCCGGGACCGGCGGGACCCTGCGGCGTGGGCGGGGCAGCACCGGTCCCGGGGCTGCCCGGGGTCACCCGGGGCCGGTCCCGGTGGGATGCTGCGGTACGGGGGTGGGGGGACCGGCCCCCATGTCCCCGCCTCCAGGGGTCACCCGGGGTCACCCGGGGTCACCCGGGGCCGGGGCCGGTACCGGTGGGATGCTGCACACAAGGGATGGTGGCACCGGTCCCCATGGCCCCGCTGCCAGGGGACACTCGGGGTCACCCAGGACCGGTACCGGTATGATGCTGCAGTACAGGGGTGGTGGCACCGGTCCTCGTGTCCCTGCTGCCAGGGGTCACCCGGGGTCACCCGGGGCCGGTACCAGTGGGATGCTGTGGTACAGGGGTGTTGGCACCGGTCCCCATGTCCCCCCTGCCTGGGGACACCTGGAGTCACCCGGGACCGGGACCGGTGGGATGCTGCAGTACGATGGTGGTGGCACCGGGCCCCATGTCCCCACTGCCAGGGGTCACCTGGGGCTGATATCGGTGGGATGCTGCGGTACAGGGGTGGTGGCACCAGTCCCCGTGTCCCCACTGCCAGGGGTCACCCGGGGGTACTCCCAGAGGTGTCCGGCACTGGTACTGGTGGGATGCTGCACCAGAGGGATGGTGGCCCCGGTGCTGCCTGTGGTCCCTGGGGGAGCTGCTGGGGGGGCAGGGGCCGGGCAGGCGCGGGAGGCCATCACACCGGCGGGGGTCCTGCCCCTGTCCCCATGTTCCAAGCAGCCCCGAGGCCCACCCAGAACCACATGGACAGAGCTGCTGGTGGGGACGGGGTTTGCAGAAGGGAGTCTGGGTGCTGAATTTGGGCCATTAGTCACACCTCATTAGCTGCTGCCTAATTAACATCTCTTCATTTGGGGTGCCCCGGAGAAACCCGAAGGCCCCAGGCCAGCAGTTACCCCCCCATTTCTCTGCGGCTGGATGGAGCTGGGTGCTGGGTTCATCCCTGTCTTTCCGAGGCTGTGGCGGGAGCTGGACTTTGGACCCATTCGGAGATCAATGCTGTGCAGGTGCACAGCGCCCGGCTGGAGATGCTGGCCACGCCTCGAGCCTGGCTGCACCGCCCCGCTGTGGAAAATAAAAATATCTGCTCTGTAAGGGCCAGGGGCTTTGCAACAGGGTCTGGGGGTTTGCAAAAGGGGACTCCTGCATTTGCAACGGGTCGTGGGGCTTTGCAACGAGACGTAGGGGTTTGCAACGGGACGTAGGGGTTTGCAATGGGTCGTGGGGCTTTGCAACGGAACGTAGGGGTTTGAAACAGGCCGTGGGGCTTTGCAACAGGCCGTGGGGCTTTGCAACAGAACGTAGGGGTTTGAAACGGGCCGTGGGGCTTTGCAACGGGCCGTGGGGCTTTGCAACAGGCCGTGGGGCTTTGCAACGGGCCATAGGGCTTTGCAACGGGACGTAGGGGTTTGCAACAGGCTGTGGGGCTTTGCAACAGGACATAGGGGTTTGCAACGGGACATAGGGGTTTGCAACAGGACGTAGGGGTTTGCAGCGGGCCGTAGGGGTTTGCAGTGGGCCGTAGGGGTTTGCAACGGGCTCTGGGCTTGCAACGAGATGTAGGGCTTTGCAACAGGCAGTGGGGCTTGCAACAAGCCATGGGGCTTTGCAACAGACCGTAGGACTTTGCAATGGGACATAGGGGTTTGCAACGGGATGTAGGGGTTTGCAACAGGATGTAGGGCTTTGCAAGGGGACGTAGGGCTTTGCAACGGACCATAGGGGTTTGCAGAAAGGGAGTCCTGGGTTTGCAAAGGGTGTTTGTGGGTTTGCAAAGGGGACTTGGGGGTTTCCATGTGGCGCTTGGGGGTTTGCAAAGGGGGCCAGTGGGTTTGCAAAGGGGCACCCATGGATTTGTGAAGGGGAACCCGTGGATTTGCAGGGGGCATCCGTGGGTTTGTGCGGGGGCCGTGGACTTGCAGGGGACACCCGTGGGCTGGCAAAGGGGCGCCCGTGGGGTTGCAGGGGGACCCGTGGGGCTGCATCTGGGGGGAGCATCCCCAAGCGGGGCCGAGCACCCCAGCCCTTCCCGCCCCTAGGGAGCAGCAACGGGAGCCCGGGGGGGGGGGAGGGGGGGGCAGGGGCCAGGCCACCAACACCCCGCCCCCACCCTCGGGGGCCCATCCTGCCCCCTCCCCTCCCCCTTGGCTTTGTGAGGGCAGGTGCTGCCCTCTCCTGCCTGCACTGAGGGATGGCAGGGTTCCGGGGGGGACACACTGGGGGGCTGTGGGGGGAACTGGGGGGTACTGGGGGCTGTGAGAGCTATGGGGGGAGGAACTGGGGGAGTACAGGGAGGGCTATGGGGGATACTGAGGGGAACTGGTGGGGGTACCGGCAGGGCTATGAGGGGGTACTGGGGGGGCTGCGGGGGGACCCCAGGGAAGCTTACTGGGGAGGGGGGGGAGGGGGGGTAAGGGGGGGGCTGTGGGGGAACGTGCCACGGGCTGGGGGCGGCTGGCCCCCCTCTTTGGGCTTCCTGGCTGCTGCCACGAGGGGGCAATGCCTCCCCTCCCACGCTGAGCTTGGAAAAGGCCTGGATGATGCGGGATTTATCCCTTTTTTCCCCTTCCCTTCCCCCCCTTTTTTCCCTTTCTCCCCTTTTTTTCCTTCTTTTTTTACCCCCCACCCTCTTTTGTCCCCTCCTTTTTTTTTCCCCAGGACCGCCCAGGATTCAGGATGCTCAGGGCCCACCGAGCATCCCAGCCCCCACCAAAACCACTCAGACCAGTGTGTGGCCAAAATCCTGCCCTTTTCAACCCAAAAAAAGCCACACCAGGTGATGACATCACCAACTGTGGCATCGGGCAGGTGGTCCCCTTCAGGTACCACCCTGGGGGGAAAGACGATGCCCATCAAACAGGTGATGCCCCACCAGCATCCTTTATCCTGGAGATGCGGCTTCATTTTGGGGTACCCCACCCCAGCCCCCACCCCCAGCTCCATGTGTCTGCATTGAACACCCCCCCAAAAAATCCACGCCATGCCGAGATCCAGGAGTCCCGATGCTCCTCGTGCATCCCGCCGGCACCGCGCCACGATGATGCTGGTGGGATGCAATTCCTGATCGCTCCAGGGAACCGGGCAGGAAAAGCTTTTAAGCAAAAATTCGTATTGTTTCTACCCAGCAGGGTGACCATTCAACCTCCAAACACGCTCAGGGTTGGGTTTCCAGCCGGAAATTTCCCTCCGAAAGTACAAAAAGCCACATTTGGCCCCAAAAAATAAGGAGGGGGGGGGCGGGGGAGAGAAAAATTTCCTCCACCTCCCTACGTATTTCAGCTCTGCAAATATTTATGTGGTTCAAAAAGGTCCCAAGGGAACAAAGCACGGACACGGTGCGTCCCCCCCCCAAACAATGAAGCCGGATATTTTCTGATGTGAGCGGAGCCGAGGCCAGAGCTGGTTCATATCCGCCTACCTGCGGCCTCCAGCTGCTTTAAATCCCTCCAAAAAAAGGCAAAATTTTATTTTTTGGGGGAATAAAAAATAAAATTTTTGGGACCAAATAAAGGCTTCGTATGAGTGTCAGGCTCCCACCTCCCTGCCAGTACCCTTATCGTGGTGGGGGGCGGGGGTGGGGGCTACACTGCCATGGTCCCCAGGTTGCTGATGCACGGTGTCACTGCATCCCTTTCTTAACGAAAGCAGGTGGTTTAATGAGGCTGGGAGCTCTTTAGCCCCCCCAGAATGCTGAGGGACCCCCATCCATCCCTGCCTCCCTTGCATGAGCATCCTGGCATGTGAAGGTCACCGTGGTGACCCAAAGCATCACCCCTCCACCCCCAGAGACACCCCCCCCCCCCAGCTTCCAGCATCCCCCCATTCTGGGGCAGGAAAGCCACGAAAAGGAATGACTGAGGTTACATAAATATTTCGAGTCAGCTTTGGGGGTTTATTTCATTTATTTGCGGTGGATTCGGGTATTTTTCCAAAGGAAATTGCAGGCTGACGTGGTTCCCCCCCTGCTGCCACCGCCGCCCTCCCTGGCTTCTTCTGGGTGCTCCAAATTGTCCTTTTTTTGCACAATTTTGGCTGCTTGCAGGGTGGGAATTTGGATTTTTTTTGCAATCCCCTCCATTTTTTGCCCCAAATCGTCCTTTTTCTGCTCATGGAGAAGAAATTGCAATTTCCATCCACTTGGTGTCAGCTCCAGCCCTGTTGTCCGTCTGTCCATCCATCCCAAACCACCCCAAACCCATCAGCGTTGGCTTGTTTGGAGGGGGCTGCATTCACCTCCCTGCAATTAAAGCCTTAATTTACCAGCATTAACGATTACCTGGTCATGAATATCCTATAGGATCCCTATGTGAGTGATTCAGCTCCTAGTTTTTGGCTGGAATCCCACCAGGTGCCAAATCAGCACCGGGAACCGAGCACCTTTTAGTACTTTAAATCCCCTTGTGTCTCCCATGCATCACCTCCTCTGCATTAATTAAATCACACCAATTAATTTGGAAATGGCTTAAACTCCAGGATGGAGGTGTGTGGGGTGTCTCCCAAAACGAAGCTGCTGTTCTTGCTTGCAACCTGCATTTCCCCGCACCCCCTGCCCTCCCCCCCGTCAAAGCGGGATGAGTCGGGTGCTGCCAGGGCGTTCAGCTCTGGGGTTTTAGCATCAGGGCAGTGTCGGTGCATTAAGCATCGGTGCATCCAGCAGCAGAGCATTCAGCATCAGGGCATTTAGCACCAGGGAATTAAGCACCGTGGCATCTAGCACCGGTGCAAATGTTGGGGCATAGAGCACTGGTGTGTTGAGCACCAGAGCATCAAGCATGGGTGCATTTAGCACTGGGGCATTAAGCAACAGTGAATTTAGCACTGCAGCATTAAGCATCGGTGCATTTAGCACTGCAGCATCGAGCACTGGTGCATTTAGCACTGGTGCATTAAGCAACAGTGAGTTTAGCACTGCAGCATTAAGCACCGGTGCATTTAGCACTGGGACTGTTGGTGCATTTAGTGTTCCTCCCCGGGTGCTGCACACACCCCGGCAGCAGCCCAGGTGCTGCTGAGTTCACAGGCGTGAGGGATTTTTATTTTTCGTACCCAGATCCCAAGAGAAAACTCAGCGCTGCGGTAGAGCCTGGGTTTTCCAACCCCGTGAAACTGCTGGTGGTGCTTCCAGCCCACCTGGAGAGAAGCAGCTCCAGCTGAAATTGCAGCAGGCTCTGGTTTTCTAAAGAGCAAATAAACCTTCCCCAGCAGAGTTAGAGCCGGGACACATGCAGGGCACAATTGCAGCGCTGGGGAGAGGGCTGCAAGACTGGGGGGAAGCCTGCAATGCTGGGGAGATGGTTGCAGTGTTGGGGAGAGGGTTGCAACATTGGGAAGAGGGTTGCAATGTGGGAGGGAGGGTTGCAATGCTGGGCAGAGGGTTGCAACACTGGGGAGAGGGTTGCAATGTTTGGGAGAGGGTTGCAACACTGAAGGGAGGATTGCAACACTAGGGAGAGGGTTGCAGCGCTGGGCAGAGGGTTGCAATGCTCAGGATGGTGTTGCAACACTGAAGGGATGATTGCAGCACGGGGGAGAGGGTTGCGACACTGGGCAGAGGGTTGCAATGTTCAGGAGGGGGTTGCAACACTGAAGGGAGGATTGCAACACTAGGGAGAGGGTTGCAATGCTGAGGAGAGGGTTGCAGCGCTGGGCAGAGGGTTGCAATGTTCAGGAAAGGGTTGCAATGCTCAGGATGGGGTTGCAACACTAAAGGGAGGGTTGCAGCACTGGGGAGAGGGTTGCAATGCTGGGCAGAGGGTTGCAGTGTTCGGGAGAGGGTTGCAATGCTCAGGACGGGGTTGCAACACTAAAGGGAGGATTGCAGCACTGGGGAGAAGGTTGCAATACTGGACACTTCACTGCCTGCAGGGCCATGGGAGCTCCACCACTGCCTCTTCTCTCTAGCTGGGGATGCTCAGGACAGGGTTGCCCCAGCACCATCCCTCTTCCTCTTCCTCCTCCTCCTCCCCTGCCCCAGCCCCGCGGTGTCTGGCTCTGGCTCCAGCTGTGGGAAATGCAGTGGGTCCAGCAGAGAGCAGTGGTAACACGCCAGCATCCCACTGCCTCCCCCTTGTCCATCCCAGCCTTTCCAACAAATTTTAATTTCCCTGGAAAGAGAAAAGTGGAATTTGCCAAAACTTTTGAGCTTAATTAAAAAAAACACCCAGTTTTTCCTGGTGGTGGAAGTGGAATGGGAGCGGACAGAGCTGGCAGCAAAGATTTATGGGCTGAATCGAGACGGGTAATAGCAAAGAAAATAAAAAAAGCTGGTAATAGCAAAAAAAAACCCCAACAAACCTTGTAAAAATAAATTATAAGCTTCTCTATTAAATTATTCTGCCCTGCTGGAGCTGGACACCCGTCGCCTTTGATCCTCCCGCTCCCGTCCCGTTCCCAGCCCGCGGGATGGGGTGAAGGAGACCCGGATGGTAATGGGCGCTGACAGCTTGGAAAAGCGAGACGGACGCTTCATTAATGAGCCCTAACGAGGCCAAGGGGCCCGACGAGGCTGTCGGCGGGTTCTGCTGAGCCGGCGGGGTTGGGAGCAATGGGGTGATGCCCCGGCGAGGCACTGGGCTTCGCGCGGGGGAGGCTACGAGAAGTGATGCGATTTTTCTCTTTTCGCTTTCGTGTATATCTTATTTTTCCAACAGGAAAGATTTAATTAAACAAAATTTAACTGGAGATACGGATCGGTGCGCTGGGGGCTTGGGTGGCTTCTGCAGTAGGGTGGGATAGAGGGCTGAGAGCAGCCCTGGCTTGCTATGAGCTTACTATGAGCTTGCAATGCGCTTGCAACAGGTTTGCGATGGATTTGCACAAGGAAGTTGCAAAGGGCTTCAAATAGACTTGCAAGGATGTTGCAGAGGGCTTGCAATGGGCTTGCAAGGAGTTTGCAATGGGCTTGCACGAAGTTTGCAATGGGCTTGCAGTGTCTTCTAACCATACAGGTTAAAATACTAACACATTTCAGGAAGCCAAATCCCAGCTCCCAGTTTTTGCACCTCGTCTCCAGAAGCAGTGTGGCTGGGGCCAGCCTGGAGGTTTCCCAACACCCTGGTGATGCTTCCAGCTTTCCCAGGGTTTGCCTCTTGTTTCAGACCATCCAGGGAGAAGTTTTATTTCCAGCCACCCCCCTGCCCTTCGCTTTGCTTTCCGGCTTTAAGGAAAAGCAGCTGCTGAAGGGAGAGATGAAAGAGTCGGCTGGAGCCCGGGGAGGGTGGAAAACCCCCTGGCGCTGCGGAGAAGGACCCCGAAGGTGTGATGGCTGCATGGGGCTGTGACTGGTGACGCGCGGGAAGGCAGGACAGCGAAGATGAAGGAAGCCCTGGAGCCTCTGAGTAACTGGAACCAGAAGGGAGGGGAGCCCAGGCTGGGAAATTCAGCACAGGGAGGCTTGGAGCAGCGGGGTTCCTTTGATCCAGGATCCCAACCTCCTCCTTCCCTTGGTGGTGGGATGTGATGGGATCGTGAGGGGTTTGCAATAGGCTTACAACAAGCTTACAGCAGGCTTGCAATGAGCTTGCAAGGGCCTTACAATGGGCTTGCAAGTGGCTTGCAATAGGTTTACAGTGGGTTTGCAACAGACTTGCGACAGGCATGCAGCAGGCTTGGAATAGGCTTGCAACAAGCTTGCAAGTAGCTTGGAATAGGCTTGCAACGAGCTTGCAAGTAGCTTGCAGCAGACTTGCAACAGGCTTGCAATGGGTTTACAAGGGCCTTACAATGGGCTTGCAATAGATTTACAGTGGATTTGCAACAAGCTTGCGACAGGCATGTACCAGGCTTGAAACAGACTTGCAACGAGCTTGCAAGTAGCTTGGAATAGGCTTGCAATGAGCTTGCAAGTAACTTGCAGCAGGCTTACAATGGGTTTACAAGGGCTTTACAATGGGCTTGCAAGTGTCTTGCAATAGGTTTACAGTGAGTTTGCAACAGGCTTGCAACAGGCATGCAGCGGGCTCAGAATAGGCTTGCAACGAGCTTGCAAGTAGCTTGCAGCAGACTTGCAACAGGCTTGCAATGGGTTTACAAGGGGCTTGCAACAGTCTTACACTGGACTACTCCCCTCGTACCAGAGCACTCTTACTTGTCCCACTGTTCTCCTGCCCTCGCCTCACCCCATCTCACATTTAAGCCAAATATTTGGTGGCCGAAGGAGCAGATCCCAACATTCCCACTTGCATGCTGGACATGGGAGCGGGACAAACGAAAAAACATTGCTCCAGGCCTTTTCCCACCCCAAGGGAGACCATAAATCCCATTTGTGGTGGGAAACGCTTGGATTTCTCCTGGAAAATGCTAGCAGAGAGCCCCCGCGCTGCTGCTGAGCGAGAATGGGGCTCCAACAGGAGAGGGGAAGCCCGAAAAATGGGTTTGCAGATCAACAAGAGCCACCAGCAGGGACCCCCACGCCACCTCCACTTCTCCCACAGCATCATCTGAGGTGGGGATTTTTTGGGAAAAGCTGGAAAATATGCCATTGTCCTGCTTGGGCCACCCTGGGCTTGCTCTCGGCCACCACCAGGCATTGCTCTGCTCTGATTCCCCCTTGGTTTTAACCAGGCAAAGTTAATCATGGAATCTGTAAGAATCTATTTTATTTTTAATATTGACGGAAGACCTAAATACACCCATAAATTGAGGGAATTATTTGCATTTTTACCATTTTTTGAAGGAACTGGACGCTACTTTCCACCTCTGTTATAGATTTGTACTGCAGAGAGGGGAAACCACCCCTGCTAATTACAAAAAATGCTTCACACCCGGCATTTTCTCCAGTGCAAGAGTCAATAAAATGCCACCCCAGTCCTTGTTTGATGAGCAAACCTGCGTTAATTAAACAGATTAACATGGATTTGGGTGGGAGACCTCCAAACCAGCTCCCAACTCTCCAGCATCCCCTCCTTGGGGCCAGCTCAGCCATTGCCCCGACCCAAACCCAAGCGTGCTTGCTGTCCCCGTGCTCTTCCTGGGGCTTTCCTTTGGGAAAAGACAATCCATTTTTCCTTCAAAAAGGATTTATTGCCTTATCCCTGACCCTAATTTATGGCTTTTCCACCTTTCAATATGGTATTGCATTGGGTACCAACAACCTGCTGGTGATACTGAACCTCCATTCCCCGTCATTTTGCCCCACATCGAGGACAAAATGCATCAAGCAATATATTTTATAGATCCTGCATTTCTCTCTCTCTATTATATATTTCTGATATTTTTTTTCTCTTAATGGAGCTGCTCTGCTGGTGGGATTTCACTTTCCTTTCAAGCTTTTCCCTATTTCCAGCGGGATCTGAGGATGCTTTCGGTCCCCATTTTGCACCGTGAGGGATGTTCAGCATCACCTCCTGAAAAAATTCCATATATCAGGGTCTGAATTGCAATGGATAGGGGCTGGCAGTACCTTTTGTTAGAAATTTCCCCAGCCATCCTATTTACAATCCCAAGTCCTGATTGCTGGGGCAAGACGCTGAGATGAAAGCACCGAGGAGGGGTCATTTTGGGAAGGAGTTGGAGAAGACATCGCACAACTGGTCTGAGAAGTTTTCAGCCCATCCCAACCACTTGCTTTTCATCCCTGATATCCAAAATAAAGGAAGAGGAGCTCTGGTCGGAGGGTTTTCACCCAAGTTGAAATGCAATGATTCACCCAGCCCCACAACCGGTTGCATGGGTACAGTCACCCATGGGCGCGTGGGAACCTCCCGCATGGATTTTTACCCTTCGAGAAACCTCCTGGAGAACCTGCTCCTGGTATTTTGATTTTTTCCTAGGAGGAGCAAAGATGTTATCGCCAGTAAATCCCGGTGAACTCATCCAGGTTTGCTCCCCTCCAGCCAGAAACACCTGCCAAATCAAGCAAAGGAGGAGATAACACAGGAAAAATAGACCCCCCTGCAGCAAAATACTCCTCGATTTATTTATACTGCTGGGGAAAAACCTGCGCTGATGCCGAACCCATGTTGTGACAGGGATATGGAGCTAAAATCCCCCCGATTGCATGGTGGAGCTGGGTTTTTTGGTGGAGCAAATGGAGCTGTGGGTTTTTTTCTTGCAGATAGGGGATGTTTATCCCTCCCTGTGTGCAGTGAGCAGCAATACGATGTCTTCCCTGTGCTCCTCACCATGGCTGGGGATGCACGACAATGCTCTGGTGCTGCTGGAGATGCTTCACAGCCCCTTGCCCAGCTCCTGAGCATCTCCCACGGAGATGTTTTGCTGGAGAAACCACCTACATTTGCAAAAAAAGTGCCATTTTTCTAGAGTAGGGATGAAGTGCTGTTAATAGAGGATTGGGGAACATTTTGAAGCATTCCATGACTTTGCTTGGCCATCCCACTATTGGATGGCGCTGGGGAGCTGGAAAACCCTAGTCCCCTGAGTGCCTCCATCCATCATTTGGGTGCAATCACCTCCAAAACCTTTGCACGCCAAGAGCTTGGCTCTAATAAAGATGCTCCAAGCCTGATATAGTCACTTATCCCTGGGAATTTCTCCTCGAACCATGTCCTGAATGGCCCCACCACCCATCGGAAATGATCCGCTTGGATCTTGGGAATGCCAGCAAGGTAAAACAAACAGGGTGAGCTCTTCCCGGGTTATTTAACGTGGCATCGAGCCAGGCTCAGCATCACCTGGGCTGGCAGGGAGCTGTTCCGGATTCTGGCTCTTATCTCCAATGACAGAAGGTAAACAGTGGATTTGGGACGTCAGCCGGGCTTAGGTGGGATGCGGCTGGTCATTAGGATTGATAACAGCATGCTGAGGACATAATTAACTGGAAATAGTTTTTTTGTTTTGTCTACCATATGTAAGTACTGAGTATACAAGTCTATGAGTGGGTAACCATACCCCATAGCTTCATCCAGTCTCATTTCACGTGGCTTTTGGGGCACGTCACGCAGTTTTAGGGCAAAATAAGCCCTAAAGTGACACTGGAGTGTCACCTCCAGTTGCTTTATCCAGATGCATCATCTACATCCAACCCTAAACCACCACAAGGTTTAAGCTCTCGCCTCCAAGACCTTTACGGATGATGAGTTGATGTTCTTCCCATGTCTCTTCCAGCATGGGACGGACCTGGGACACAAATGGAGCTATGCGGCTCCATCCATCCCTGCTCAGCAACTCTCCAGCCAGCTGGTTTTGAGCCACCCTGAGGTTGTTGACACAGTCTTTCACAGGCTCAAGTCATCCTCATTTCTTAACAGATTTGAGGGCCAAAAGGTGCCTTGGTAATCTCTGGGAGCAACAGGAGGGTACTTGGGCATGCAATGCTTCTTCCTCACTTTGCTTGGTGCTAACCTGTTGCTGGTTGAGTTTCTCCTCCAGCTTTGGTTGTTGGCCGATATGAAAAGCATGTGCACCACAAAGCCTTGTTGCACCACTTCAAGGTGCATGCAAATGAGAGCCGGGAGCATGCAAAGTGGTGGAGCTCCCAATGCAAAGTTTCTGTTGGCTTTGCATGCCACTTGGTCCACCCAAAGTAATTGAGATCTCCAACTTGGTCTTATTTCCAATGTTAGCTGCAGATCCTCCTTCTGATGGCTCTGGTTCTCCAGCTCAGCCTCCTTGCATCTCTTGCTTGCACCAAGACCTTAATCTGTTGTTTACACCAAGACGTTCATCTCTTGGTTGCACCAAGTCCTTAATCTGTTGTTTACACCAAGACTTTCATCTCTTGGTTGCACCAAGACCTTATTCTGTTGTTTACACCAAGACGTTCATCTCTTGCTCACACCAAGAGCACCATGGGTTGGATGCATGGTCCCAGGCAAGACTCAATCCCATTCCCACCACTGCTTGCATGGGGTCACATCCTCCCGCTTTGCTCTCCTGGACTGTGATTATTTGTCTACCACTTGGCTTCTTCCTTTTCCTACCCTTTGAATCCGCGTTTTTGCTTCCTTTTGAGTCAGCCTGGAGTTCCTGCTCCAGGAGAATGCCCTGAATAACGTAGGACTGGTTGAGTCACGCTGCTCTGGGGAGAAGGACAAGTGAGAAGAGGTTGATGTATCAGCCAGGCTTTCTCCTCTGACCAGGAGAAGTCACAACCCCATGACGAGGGAAGGTGACAGGTCTCTTCTTGATGAGCAAGCTGGTATTTCCAACATGCTCTTGATGTTAAGAGCATTGGCCAGTCAAGACATTTGCCCCTTGGGTTGGTGCCACCTTCTCAGAACGATGTGGCCACTTTAGACCCTCCCAGGTCAAGAGGAGAAGAACCAGCATAAGGTCACCAAGATTCCCAGGTCAATGCCCATTGGGAGATACGGGGGAGCTGGGCTGGGGGATGCTGATGAAGAGGAGGGTGAGAGGAGGATGTAAGCACAACCACAGGGACATGGAGGGTGTTCCTGTAAAGGATGGTGCCAAACATGCCTGAAAATCCAAATTAACCTTAACTGGCTCCAACACACATCTCCCTAACGTGGGGCAATGCCAGCCCTGGAGATGCAGACCACCCCCTCATCCCCCCCCCCCCCCCGGTTCCAGCCCTCCTTCCCTCTGCTTCCCATTTCATAACTCAGTAGCCAGAAACCTGCAACGAGACTGGGGTAACCTCAAACAAAAATCCCTGCAGATTATTCCAGCTCAGCAGGTCGGAAGGAGGCCAAGATGCCAGCGGAGCTGTTGCTTTCTATTTTCCAGCCCTTTGCACCAGCGGGAGAAATTTAACGTAAATAACCAACTCCCCACCCCCCATCCATCCCTGCCAACCCCACTGAACAGCCACAGTTACCGCACGTCCACCTGCAATATGGGTTGTAGCAAAGCTCAAGCTCCAAATCCGTCCGGCTCTGATGAAGCCCTTGGCATGAAATTTCACAGCAAACGTGTTGGCTCGAAGGGATTTCCCACCCCCCCCATCCCCCCAAATCCTTCCCGGCAGAGTTTTGCAGCAGGCAATACAGCCCGGATTAGCATCTTGGCATCCCACGTCGCAGCAGGTACACGTGGAGGAGGAAGATGCCCAATGGATCAGGTCCACTCCAATATTTAAAATAAAGAAAAAACCAGGGATTTAATTGAATTTATGATTTCTGCAGCCCTGGGGGAAGCTTTTAAATCCCCCAGTCTGAGCTATCCTAGGGGTTATAAATTTAATTTTACACCTCCTCCCCCCAACTATATGTATTTATATCTAAAATATAAAGTTATAAATTGATAACCCCTTTTCCCTGCAAAGGAGCTGGCTTGGAAAGGGAGAACCCAGCCTCAAGCTTAGCTGCCTCCAGCTTAATCCCCCACCAGTTCCTAACGAAGAATAGACCTGTTATTCATTAAACAGTGAAATAAAACTATAGATGCTTGAAAATATTTCCTGCTGGGGCACATGCCCCTAAATCCCACAGCCAGGTTTGCTGCTTAGCCCAAGTTTTCCGTAATCTCGTCCCGTAATGCTGTCCTCAAACATCCTCCTGCAACTTTTAGGCTCAGTTTTATCATTTTAAAGGTGAAATAAGGGGGGTTGTCCTCCCTCAAATGGGAAAGCACGCCTGGGAATAGAAGTGGATGCTAGAAATTCAGAGAAATTTTAATCTTTCAAGCTAAATAAGAGCCCCTAGAGACAAGCAATGAGAATTCCCAGATTTTTTTAATTTTAAGCAACGCGTTATACTGCACTATATAACTGAACCCTGTTTTTTTGCTTTGAAGATACCCCAAAAAACTCTTTTATGGCCAGGAAGGCGAGGGAGGTGGGAACATCCCTCTCTGGGGTCAGATGTGAGCCTTGTGGGGAAGATACTTGGTGCTGAGGCTGGTGAGACATCCTGTTGAGTGTGGGGATGCGGAGCAATAAGCTTTGCAGCCCTCCTGCCTTTGACAGGAGAAGCAAAAGCGCTTTGCAGAATGATGCTACATCAAAGGGGAAAAGGTGCTGGAGCCTTGGGTAGGCAAAAAGGGGCTCCATGCTTGGAAAAAGGCACCCCAGGCTTGCAAAACAGGACCATAAATTTGCAAAATGGGGTCCCAGATTGGCAAAAAGGCATCCCAGATTTAAGAAAAGGCACCCTAGGTTCACAACATGAGGCTTAAGGTTTGCACGAAGAGGTCTCGGTTTGCAAAAAGGCATCCCAGATTTAAGAAAGAGAGACCCCAGGTTTGCAAAATGGGGGCTTAGGTTTGCAAAAAGGCACCCCAGGTTTGCAAGAAGGGGCCCCAGGTTTAAGAAAAGGGGCCCCAGATTTGCCAGGGAGGGTCCCAGGTTTGCAGAAAGGCACCCCAGATTTGCAAAAGAGGGTCCCAGGTTTGCAGAAAGGCACCCCAGATTTGCAAAAGATGGGTCCCAGGTTTGCAGAAAGGCACCCCAGATTTGCAAAAGAGGGTGCCATGTTTGCAGAAAAGCCCCCCAGTTTTGCAAAAGATGGGTCCCAGGTTTGCAGAAAGGCACCCCAGATTTGCCAAGGAGGGTGCCAGTTTTGCAGAAAAGCCCCCCAGATTTGCAAAAGAGGGTGCCATGTTTGCAGAAAAGCCCCCCAGATTTGCAAAAGATGGGTCCCAGGTTTGCAGAAAGGCACCCCAGATCTGCAAAAGAGGATGCCATGTTTGCAGAAAGGCACCCCAGATTTGCTTAAAGGGGTCCCCAGTTTGCAGAAAGGGTCCCAGCCTTGCCTGGAGCACCGGGTGTCCCGGCAGGATTTCCCACCCCATCCCACGTGGGAAATGCTCTTGAACCCCCAAATAGGTATTAAAAATCAAAAAGCCTGGTTTTGGGAAATGATTTAATCGGCAGCAACCCCTCCTTGAGTGGCTCAAGGGCTGCTTTTATCCCCGTGCGATTTTTTCCCTGGCTAATCCGCTAATTACTTGATCACCGCGCTGTTATTTCAGCAAAAATAGTGTGAAAAAAGCACCAAAAATCCCCTCTTGAGGCAGAAAAGTCTTTGCCAGACTTTTTTGTTGCACCCCAAAACCCACATGATCCCCAAAACTGGGCTGGGGGCTGGAGCATCCTCCCAGCCCCTTGTGGATGTTCTGATGGGATCCGATGGCGGGTGGGGGCACAGGGGGGATGCATGAGGGTTCGGGGCTGCCAGTGGGGACAGGGGACATACGGCATCTCCTGCCTGACACACCCCGCTTGCCCCCTGCAAGGAGTCGATCAGTTCCCTCCCCAAAGTTAAACATGGGAAATTGGGATGAGGGGATTTTGTAGGGGGATCCCCCCCCAGTAAACCTATTTTTCCAGCGTGAGGTCCACAGGAGACCCAGTTTGGTAACACAGGGTCCCCCAAGAGACCCATTTTTGCAGCGTTGGGATCCCCCCCCCCTGAAAAAAGATCCATTTTTTCAGCACATGGTCTCCCAAGAAACACGTTTTTGCAGCATGCCCCCCGCCCCCCCCCGACTCATTTCTGCAGCACAGGGCTCCCCATAAGACCCAGCTTTGCCATGCTGGTGCCCCCCAGTAACTGCATTTTTGCAGGATGGGGTCCCCCCAGACCCATTTTTTTTTTTTTTCATCATGGACTCCACCAAGACACCTGCTTTGCAGCATTGGGACCCCCCAATAAACTTGTTTTTGAGGGATGGGATCCCCCAAGAGACCCCTTTTCACAGTGCTAGGGTCCCCCAGTATACCCATTTCTGCCCTGGTGGGCTCCGCCAACAGATCCGGTTTCCCACCACAGGGTCCCCCACGAGACCCCTTTTATTTTTGCAGCACAGGGAACCCCCAAACCCCTCATTTTTCCCTCACAGTATCCCCTAAGAAACCTGTATTTGCCATGCTGGGTCCCCCAATAAACTGATTTTTCTAGCATGGGGTCCCCCAGGACACCCATCCTGCAGCAGGGAGTCCGCAGGGAGGTGCATTGCTGCAGAACAGACACCCCCCCCAACTATTTTTTGTCTCGGGGGGCCCCTGGAGAGGGATATTTTTGCATCTAGTGCCAGCCTAAAGCTACTTGACCTAAAGATAAACCCAGCCTAGAGCACGCAGCCCTTTCACGTGACCCCCCACCCTCTTTTCTTTCCATCCCCCGTCACCCAGGACCCCTTCCCCCTCTGCAATAACAACAACAATCGTTTTAATTTTAATTATTGCATTTGGGAAATGAAATGTTTCATTGAAATGGTTTTAAATGGGTTTAGCTCCGTTTTTTTTAATAGATTTGGGAGACAAAAAATAGGAAGCTGGAGGGTGGATGCGCCTGGAGCATCCCCCCAAAGGCTGGATGCCTGGAAAAATGGTTGGAAACGGGCAAAATTTATTGTTTTATGGAAGGATAATGCAAAAAAAAAAAAACCAAAAAAAAAACGGGAAAATGAAAGAATGAGAAAGTACAATGATTCGGAAGTTAAATAGTGCAAAAACAAACTAAGACAAAATGAAAATAATAAAACAACGCAAAAATGAACGAATGAAAAGGCAAAAATGTAAATAACAAGACAACAGAACAATAAACTAATGGAAATACAAAACTAGTGAAATAAGTAACAAAAAACACATGAATGTAAAAATAAACTAATGCAAAAAGAAAGCTAACACAAGAATAAGAATAAAAAAAAGGAATAAAAAATAATGCAAAACCAAACAAATGCAAAAATAATGTGATAATGCACAAATAAAAATAGTGAAATGAATAAAACCTTAGAAGAACACAAACCTAAAAGAACAATAATAAAAACGAGCATGTAAAAATAAAAGCAATACAATAATAAAACTAAAAACAGTCATTATTTTACTGTGCCCCCCCCTGCGTGTGCTCCCGTGACATTGCTCTGCCGGGAACACCGACTCCAGGGAGGGAATGACTTTGCACTGGAGTGGATGAGGAGCGCTCATACCTCTTGTCCTCCTCCTTCTCCTCCTCCTCTGCCTCCTCCTCCTCCTCCTCCTCCTCCTCCAGCCCACCCAGCGGGGGGTTCCCGACCGCTTTGTTCCCCCCCAGCGCCCTTAGCGGGGAACCGGAGTGGGGAACTGACTGGGCACAATGCACATCCCGCCTTCAATAGCACCGGGAGGGCTTGGGTTTGGGTTTCCTGAATTAAATAAACAGGTTTTTTTCCCACCTTCCTGGAATTTTCCTGACCCCGCAAATGCCCCTGTCCGTGGTTTATTTTATTATTTTTTATTTTGTTCTTTGGCTATTCCAGGAAGAGGAAAACAAACCATGCAGGCATCAAAAAAAAAAACCCCCGAAACCTCATCGGACATCAGGTGACGGCGGAGAATAATATCTGAAAAATGTTAATGCCTGAAAAAAAATCCGTTGTGGATTAAAGCTCATTAGAAAAGGCCTTTTCTAACGAGCATGGGCGGTGGGATGTGGGAGGATGCTGCAACTCCTGTATTCCTGCCTGCATCACCAGGGGTTGATGCTGGTGTGGCTTCTGGTACCCGCCACAAGCAGGATGCTGAAATGGGGGACGTCCCAAAAAAACCTTAATCCATGGATTGAGCTCTTCTAGATTTTGGAAAATCCTCCCCCAAAAGTCACCCCCTTGTCGGATTTAAATAACACTCCAAGGGCTCATGGCTGGTGCCATGAGTTTGCGTAGTTCCAGCCTTTTCCAGCCCAACTTTCCCTGCTCCGGGACAGATTTTACTCAGTGTCTTATTAGAAAAAAGGTCTAAAAAAAGTGGTTTTCCACAGGAAGGATTTGAAAGATTAAAATTCCTGGTTATTTATTTATTAATATGTTTATTGTAGTATATGTACTCATTCAATTGATTTTAGTCATAGTTATATAATATTGTGTATTATATATAAATATATAATTATTATATTATGTTATACTATAATATAGTATATGATATTATAGTAGTATTGTATAGTAGAGTATATTATTCTATGTTTATTATATAATGCATTGAAAAACATGATGCTATATTAATATTATATTTATATAATATATTAAATATAATTTTTTTTTGCAGGTTCCTAGCACAAAAAAGGGCCTAACACCCCCACCCCCCATATACATTTATATATATAATTTTGTGGCTGGCATGTCCAAGCATCTCTGCCCGGCTCAGCCCCTTACATCCCAGCATCCCAGCTGGGTACCAGCCCTCGACTCATCCCAAACCAGCATCCTCAGGGGTTTCCTCCACAAGGAAAACGCCACCCAAGTACTTATATCCATGACCCAGGAATCCAAGTCTTGCAGATGTTCCCTGGCATCCCAGTTCCAGATATTAAATAGGTTTTGATGGATGCAACACTACAATTTTTCCAAAATTTTGGAAAATTTGATATTTTGGGCAACCTTCTTTGGAAAGTCATTGCAGGGGTTTGGTGGGAATGTAAATGAGTATTTTGTGCCTATAAAAGATAGTAAATATTAGGGTTTTTTGGTGGGACATTGATTTTTCGGCGCGGTGATGCCGGAATTTACAGCATCGTGTCGGATTTGGAGCCTCGATGGAAAATTACCATCGGGCGAACAAAGAAATCCAGGATTTGGGAGTGGGAAAGGGAATAAACAGGCGGGCCAGGAAGCCAGGAGGAAATCTTGGGCAGGGGAAGGGAAGGGAGAGAAAAGCTTGCGCCACGGGGGGTGGGGAAAATAAACCCCCAGGAGGGGCTGGGGCCGTGGGAAAGGGGGTAAGCGGCTTCTGCACCCCGAAATCCCCCCAGAACTGGGATTACCCGGCATCACTGGGATGGCGATGGGGGAGAAGGCTAGTGGGACGCGTGATCGCTCTCTTCACTGTCGTCACCGGGGTTTTTGACACCCGCACTCCCCAGCACCCATATTGAGGGGGTGGGTGGGGGGTGATGTCTCCTTCCCGAGGTTTGTTCAACCGCACACCTCTTTGCAAGCAGCAAGTGTGCAAGGGGAGTGAGCTGGGGAGCAAGCATGCAAGGGGAGCAAGCTTGCAAACGGAGCAAGCATGGAAGTACGGATTATGTGCAAAGGGAGCAAGTATGCAAGGGGAGCAAGTGTGCAAGGGGAGTGAGTTATAAAGGAAGCAAGCTTGCAAAGGAAGCAAGCATAGAAGGGGAACAACCGTAGAAGGGGAACAACCGTAGAAGGGGAACAAGTGTAGGAGGGGAGCAAGCTGCAAAGGGAGTGAGTGTGCAAGAGGAGCACATGCACAAAGGCAGCAAATGTGCAGAGGGAGCGAGTGTTTAAAGGGAGCTAGCTTGCAAAGGAAGCAAGCATAGAAGGGGAACAAGTGTAGAAGGGGAGCAAGCTGCAAAGGCAGCGAGTGTGTGAGGGGAGCGAGTGTTTAAAGGGAGCAAGCTTACAAAGGAAGCAAGCATGCAAGGGGAGCGCGCATAGAAGGGGAGCAGGCATAGAAGGGGAACAAGTGTAGAAGGGAGCAAGCTGCAAAGGGAGCACATGCGCAAAGGCAGCAAGTGTGCAAGGGGAGCGAGTGTCTAAAGGGAGTAAGCTTGCAAAGGCAGCAAGCATGCAAGGGGAACAAGCATAGAAGGGGAACAGGCATAGAAGGGAAGAAAGCTGCAAAGGGAGTGAGTGTGCAAGGGGAGCCCCTGTGCAAAGGCAACAAATGTGCAAGGGGAGTGAGTGTTTAAAAGAAAGGAGCAAGCCTGTAAAGAAACAAGCATGCAAGGGGAACAGGCATAGAAGGGGAACAAGCATAGGAGGGGAGCAAGCGTGCAAAGGGAGAGAGTGTGCAAGGGGAGCCCGTGTGCAAAGGCATTGAGTGTGAAAGGGGAGCGAGCTGCAAAGGGAGCAAGCATGGAAGGGGACCAAGCAGCCAAGAGAGTGAGGGTGAAAAGGGAGCAAGCCCGCAGTGGAGCGAACACGCAAGGGGAGCAAGCGTGCAAAGGGGCAGGCGTGCAAGGGCAGCGAGTGTGCCAGGCCAGCAGCCCCTCACCGTGCTGTCGGGCTTTGCTGCGCAGCCGAGCGCGGCGGGACCCGGCTTTGCAAAGCCAACACAGCCTGATCCGCCGCCCCGACCCTGCAGACGCAGCACAAAATGCGCCAGCAGCTCCCACCCGCCTCTGCCCCGGGGGCAAAATATCACCGGGGGTGGGGGGTGGGGGTTAGATTTAAATTTTCTTTATTCTTTCTTTGCCTTTTAGCAGATAAAACTTCAAAAAAGAGGTATTAAAAAAAAAAAAGTCACTTCAAACCAAGAGAGCACCCACGCAGCCCTTGCACCCAGGGCTGAAAATGGTTGTTTTATTGCGTATTTTGGGTGGAAATTGCCTAAATTTGGCTCATCAAGAAGCAGGTGGAATGGGAGCGCGGGAGCCCACCAGCCCCATGGTTTGCTGTGGGCAAGTGCTCTCGGCTGCTGGTGGTGACCGGGAGCCTGGGAAAAAGGCTTGACCACAATATTGACCCCTCATCCCAGGGGATTCTCCATCCAGGAGGCTAAATCCAGCTCTGGACCATCCAAGAAATGGGAACTGGGAGATGCAGGGAGAAGGCAGCTGCCTGCTGCCGGGCAAGACGGTGCCCATCACCCTGGCATCAGGCCGCTACATGCCCAACCCCGCTGCCCTCCGTCCTTACGCAAGAGCTTGGTATGAGGAAGAAACTCATTGTTGTAGTCCTCCTCCTCCTCCTCTTTCTACCCCCCCTCCCCATCCTGGAAGGGGTGCTGGAGCCTGGCCAGGGCATCCCCTCCAAAATCCAGCCCCCACCCGCTAGCAACCTGTCCCTGGGTGTCCCCAGGACCGTCCCTCTCGGTGGGGGTCCCTGCTCAAGCAATGCCTGCTGGCAGTCATCCCACGGGTGTCCTTCACCCCAGGGGTGCCCTTCACCCCCCCATGGATCCCACCAGTCCCACCGGGAAATGGTGCCTATCGACATCCCAAGCATCCCAGGGCTCAGGCTCTGCTCAAATCCCGACGTGCTGGAGCAAATCTCCGCCGCCCTCCCCAGCTGCCAGCCGGCCCCAATTACCACAACAGGAGGCAACAAGCCTTGGCTTGGCCCCCCCCCCCCCCTAAAATTTTGGGGCTCCCATGGATGGGCAGGAGGGCAAGCCCCTGCAGCTCCGGCATGGATCATTTTTGGGTGGGTGTTGCCAGGATTTGACCTTGGCTTTGGGAAGCGAGCGATTTTTTTGCTCCCCTTGCAAAAGCTGGAGCATTATTTTCGGGGGGTGCTTGGGCAATGGGGCGGGGGTGGGGAAACCCCTAAAATCTTGACCCCCGCAATGAGCTGGGGAATGTGGAAAGGAGGTAAAAATAAATCAGAAACCCAGGGCAGGGTAGCGCAGGGTGTAATGGAAAAGCCGCAAGAATGTCGGAGGCTAAAAATTGAGGGAGGGATGAAAGCGGCTGCGTGGGAACCTCGCAAGCCCTGGCATGATCCGAAGGTGACCTTGCTTTGACATCCCAAAAAATTAGGGTCCATCCAACCAGCATCACTCACCATCCTGGTACGTTTGGCTGATGCCCTGCCCCCAAAATTGGGGCTTTAACCACCTAAAGGACCCCGATGGGGGGGGGGGGTATTTTTGGACACCCGGCTTTTTTGGGATGCTCTGAGCATCCTCCAAACCCACTGGTACATTTGTAGCTGGGCCGGTTTTCCAGCATGCCGGGACGTGCTGGGAAGCACTCGCTTTTACAGCATTTTCCTATCTCTCTCTTCTCTTATGCAAAGAATTTGGTGCTAAAAAACCAGCGCCGGGGGCTTTGCTCTGGCCCAATCCCACCCTCCCTGCGGGATGCGGCAGTGATACTGCCCGTGGGGTCTGGCTTTGGGGATTGCATGGGGTGATTGCATGGGATGATTGCATGGGACTGCATGGGACGATTGCATGGGATGATTGCATAGAATGATTGCATGGGACTGCATGGGACGATTGCATGGGACTGCATGGGATGATTGCATGGAATGATTGCATTGGACGATTGCATGGGACTGCATGGGACAATCGCATGGGATTGCATCATCTTGCATGGGGCTGCATGGAATGATTGCACGGGATTGCATGGGAATTGCAAGGGGTGATTCCTGGTATTTAATGGGATTGTATTGGATAATTGCATGGGATTATGTGGGATGATTGCATGGGACTGCATGGGATGATTGCATGGGATTGCATTGGGATTGCATGGCATGATTGCATGGAATTGCATAGGATTGCATGGGATGATTGCAGAGGATTGCTTTGGGATTGCATGGCATGATTGCATGGAATCGCATAGGATTGCATGGGATGATTACATGGGATAGTTGCATGGGAAGCAAAGCCTGGAACGAGGAAAGAGCTGCTTCTGCAGGTGCACAAAGGGTTTGAGGGGATGCAGGCTTAAGGCGAAGGGGAGCTCTTTTGCACTGGTGCATTTCGGGAGGGGCTCAGGCCCTGCCTGCAGCCCTTTGGCAAATATCTGGGGGTTTAAACTGGTCCTGTTGCATTTACAGACCTGGGAATGGGGAAGGAAAGTCCAGTCTGGAAGATACTGGAGCTGGTTTGGCTGTCAGGGACTTTCAGGCTCTGTTGGAGCCTCAAAATTTGATTTAAAAGCCTTAACCCTTGCAAACTGCCCAGGCAAGGTACAAAAAGCCTCTTGGCCTCCCCTCTGTTCCAATCCAGCCAGGAAACCCCCCCAAATTTGAGGATTTAATGGCAAATGGCATCAATTTCCCTTCCCTGTGGCCACAGCAAGACCCTATACGTCACCCCACATTTTTGGGGGGTCTGAGCCCCCCACTCCGCCACCTCCGCTTTCTTCTAATGAGCAGAGAATTTCCCTTTCCTTCTGCTTTTGTATTTAATCAGCCGCTCATTAAAACCTTGGGCTTTAATTACTCCAGACGAGGTGCAGCGGGGGCCGCATTTCCAATTTCCTTTCTTTAATTCTTTTAATTGGGAGAACCAAGGGGACGGTGACCCAGCCCTGCAAGAAAATCAACCGAGGGGGGCTTTTGGGGGGCTGTTTTCCACCGATTTTACCCAACGGCTTTGCATCACCCCCAAAAACAGAGAGAATATTCCCAAATCCAGGAGCAAAGGGGTTGCAAGCTCTGCTTTATCTCGCCCATCTGATGCTCAGGGCATGCATCTGCTGACTCTTCACCTCTCCCAGCCTGACGCAGCTAATAATAATACAGATAATTTCTATCCAACCTTTTTATTCCTCATTATTTATAAAGCCTAAATAAAAATTTGAATAAATCCCAGAGCTGACAGAGACAGTTTTTGGGGAGGGTTTTTTTTGGAGGCGAGCCGGCGGCGTGGCTTTTCTTCTTCTCCGACTTGGAAAGGAACGGGTCAAGTCATGAGTTTTGCAATCCGCCTCCTGAATTTTTGGGAGGTGCTGAGTCATGAATTTGGGGAGCGGGGTTACCGAGAGGGCAGGTTGAGTCTTGGTGAGATGGAGGGGTGCTGGGAGCACCCCCAAAAAAATAAAATTGTGTCATCATGGGAGGATGTGGGCCCCCCAAAAATATGATTGCATCATCCCAGGAGGTGATGGCCCCCCAAAAATCAAATTGCATCATCCCAAGAGGGTGATGGCCCCACAAAAAATCAATTTGCATCATCCTGGGAGGATGCTAGCTCCCCAAAAGATCAAATTGCATCACCCTGGGAGGGTGATGTCCCCCAAAAATCAAATTACATTGGGCTGGAATGACGATAACTCCTCCCAAAAAATCCAATTGCATCACCCTGGGGTGATGGTGACCCTAAAACCCTGAGCCCAGCGCTGCCGGGGCAGGAGGGCACAGGGCAGCAGGGTGACGCTCTCCGCCCCAGGGCAAGGGTGATGAATTTTATTTTTGCTTCTGAGTTTGCAGAAACGCGTTTGATGTACGGGACCAGCTTTAAAACATGCCCCTGCAAAAGAGGTTTTATGACTGAAGAGCAAAGAAATACCTGACTAATTATTATTCAGCAAGTTAATTAGGTAATGGGGATTAATCTGTCTTCCTGCGGGGCGGTAATTGCAGATGCAAGCTTGCTCCGGCCTATTCCCAGTGCAGAAACTGGGCACTTCCCAGTCCAGTAAGGGGATGGGGGGGCAAACCCTATCTTGCCTGTAGCTGGAGGGGTTTTTAATGCAAGAGATGAGGATTTTTGAGCTTTTTCTTTTCCTTTCTGGTGTTTCACAGCTTGGGATGCCAACGCCACCTGCCCCCAGCATCCAATGTGCTCCCCGTTGGCGTGGAGGGAAAGAAGTTGCCTGGCTCCAGCCTTGTGCAGAGCGAGGAAAGTTATTAAGTTAATTAATTAAGAATGAAATGGTGTCCTATGGAGCATCCCAAAAGGTCTTCCTTTAGGTCTTCCTTCTCCATCTGAAGCGGGATGCGGGGAGCATCTCACCTTGCACCCCTCTGGTGCTCAGCAGCATCCAGCCCACCCTTGCATTTAATATTGCAACGACGACACTCCCAGCTTCTAAAACTGCATTTATCCAAGCTCCCCATCCCCCAAAGCCCTGAAATTCAGCCCAGAAATCCTCCTCCAGCCCCCTTCCAGGCTCCCCATAACCAGCCACAGAAAGCCCATTTCGGGGATGCCAAGGGGCAGAAGGATGCTCCCTCTGCACCAGCGGCTTGCAGGCTGGCAGGATGCCTAAAATTAGCAAAACCGGGGCTGGTTTGGGTGAAAAATCAACATTTTGGGTTTTGCCAAGTCTGGCAGGGAACATGGGATGGGCAGACCGAAATCTGCCTGCAAGGAAAGCCATCGCTCTGGGAGCAAATCTGCGATTTCTCTGGGTGCTGCAGGATGCTCAGGATCCAGCTGCTGCACCACTCTCCCCCTCCCCACCCCCCCAAAAAAATAAATTCCTGGAGAATTCCTAAATCCTGAGCGGGTTTGGGTGGATTCCTCCTGGGATGGTGGTGCCGGGGAGGGGAGGATGCTCATTGCAGGGTGATGGGGGTTTTGCTGGAGGCAGTTTTGGGGGCTCCCCCCCCCCCCACGTTGTGACTCTTGCTCGCACATCCCTTATCACAGTGACCTTGAGCCAAGGTTGGTGACCTTAGGAACGCGCCAGCCGCCCGGCCTTGGGGTGGCAAACAGGCAAAAATGTCCTTATTCCGCCCTTTTTCTCCCCAAGCGGAGAAAATCCCAGTGGTTGAACCCCCAAAACCCTGCAACACCCCCAAATTCCCCCCTAGTATTGTCCACACCTTGGGAACGGGATAAAAAAATAATTGAATTAATAAAAAATTAAACAAAAAGGAGCATCTCTGCCAATTAAGACATGGGAGTGGCCGTTCTCTGCTTACTATCATTAATGATTAATTATTAGCGTTAACAGCTGCTCTCCTTTGGCTCCAGAAATAGCTCCTGAAGGGAAGAAAACTCCAGAAAATGGGAATTATTTCATCTCAGTGTTATGGGAAATGGGGAAAAAATTTCCCTTTTTCTGCAATTTTGGCTGTGAGGGGCGTTTGTGAGGTCCAAGGAGCTTTTACGGGCAGGGAAAGCATCATCGTATAGATCTATATGTCAATATGTGCACGTGTGTGTCCCTTTTCCTTTCTGCTTGGAGGAGGAACAGGGAGCCACTCGCGTGAGCAGGCGAAGCCGAAGGGAAAATGGATTTTTCCCTCTAAGTCTTCCCATGGATTTCAGCTCCGGCTCTATGACACGTCCCAGTGCTGCGCTGTGACTCACCTGATTATTTTTAGCTCTGGCCTCTTTATTCCCCGTGTTTCCATGAGCATCAATTCGCCCTAAAAATGCAAAATAAGGGCTGAGATGCAAAAGGCACCTTTGCAAGACCTGGAACCGGGGGGATAAATCCCCCCTTTTAATGGAAAAAACAGAAAATCCCTTTCTTTTCCAATCCTTTTTATCTTTAATGGGTGAGAAGTCACCAAACCCAGCGCAGTTTAGGATGGAAAGTCGCTGCTTAGCTGGGAAAACCAAGCAAGGGGCTCAGTGCTGATTAATTGGGATAAATTACACGGGACCAATTGCTTTGATTAGGTTTGGTGTTCCGGCTTCCTCGGATGTGGAGCATCCACCTGACCCAAAGACCACGGGGTTGATCCCAGCCTGACAAGGAGGGATTTAACTAGTCCTGGGTTACAGATAAAATGGGAAAAGCAAGAGGATGCAGCTGCCGGATCTGAGCGCGGCGGCCGTTAAAGTGCTTTGGTGTCGCCGGTGATGGGGCTGACCCAGGAGTGATGGAGCTGACCCAGGAGTGATGGAGCTGACCCAGGAGTGATGGGGATGATCCCAGGCGGTGCTGGGATGCTGCTGGATAATCTCCTGGTCCCTCAAACCTCTCCGGGAACAAAGCACAACACTGCTGGAGAGGTTGTCTGGTGGTATTTAAGGGCTGCAATCCCCAAGGAAGCTCACGCCGGCGTTGCTCAACCCAATTTGATGACGAATCCCTGTTTCCTTATGGACTTTGTCCCCAATTTCATCACCTAAACTGGTGTTTTCTGGCTCCAGCTGCTTCCTGACCTGACCCAGTCCCAACCTGCACCTTCAAAGGGCAAAACCGCTGCGGTTTGACCCAGTTTTGCCGCGGTGCCAATGGGCTCAGCGGGGCCAGCCAGATGTTGGCAGCTGCTTCCAGCTGTTGTGCAAGAGGAATTATGAGCTTGGGTAGGGAGCTGTGTTTTTAGGGGGGTGGGGAGGAATTGGGGTGGTGGATCTCTGGAAATCCCGTTTTTGCGGATTTTTGCCTGGATTTTGAAAGGGGAAAAAAAGAAATTGTTGGCCCAGGGGCTTGTTTGAAAGGGCTTCAGGCTCCAACGCATCAAAGGACATGGGAAATATTAAAATAAATTCCCTCCTGCAGTGGATCAACTCCATCCCAAGGATGCTCAGAGGTCAAGCGCTAACACTTTCCCAAAATTTGTTAGAATAACCCAGGATTTTTGGCTGCAGAGACATCAGCGGCATCAAGTCCCAGCAGCACCGAATTCCCTCCCTTGCACCATCTGGTGATGCTGGCTTTATTAACGGGAAGCTATCCCGGCAAAGGCTGTCCCAGCCCGGACTTTGCCCAAAAAAATAGGAACCGCTGCCCACAATTCCCCACTGCACCCATGTGTGTCACTGGGACGCCCGTGTCACCCGTGTCCCCGGGGTGGGGACACGGCTGGGGATGGGAGAGGCCGCAAGATAAGGACCGATGACAGCGCGAGGCGGCATGGAGGAGGGATCTAAGTGGCCGGATTTCCTCATCCGTCAGGAATTCGTGTTTTTCAGCAGAAATCCCACCGGCCAGGTGGCGAGGGGAGCATGTGCCATGCCGCTGAGTCACAGCTGGAACGCGGGGCAGGGAAGAGGGTGAGGAGGGGAAGGCTGAGCCTCTGGCCTTGCCACAACTCGAATCCCATGGAGAGAGGGTGAACCCATCACCGTGGCCTCAGTCTCTGAGCCCATCACTGTGGTCACCATGCCAGTCCCCGAGCCCACTGCCGTACCTTTGGTCCCTGAGCCCATCACCGTAGCCACCATGCCAGTTCCTGAGCCCATTGCCATGGTTTCAGTCCCTGAGCCCATCACTGTGGCCTCGGTCCCTGAGCGCATCACCGTGACCACCATGCCAGTCCCTGAGCCCATCACCATGGCCACCATGCTGGTCCCCAAACCCATCACCATAGCTTCGGTCCCTGAGCGCATCACCGTGGCCACTACTCCAGTCCCTGAGCCCATCACCATGGCTTTAGTCCCACCACTATGCTGATCCCTGAGCCCATCACTGTGGCCACCACGCTGGTCCCTGAGCTCTACCACTGTGGCTTTGGTCCCTGAGCACATCACCATGGCCACCACTCTGGTCCCGAGCACATCACTGTGGCCACCACTCCAGTCCTTGATCCCATCACCGTGGCCACCACGCCAACCCCTGAGCACAACACCATGGCCACCACTCCAGTCCCTGAGCCCATCACTGGGGCTTCGGTCCCACCACCACGCCAATCCCTGAGTCCATCCCTGTGGCCACCACTCCAGTCCCTGAGCCCATCACTGTGGCCACCATGTCAGTCCCTGAGCCCATCACCATGGCTTCAGTCCCACCACCACGCTGGTCCCTGACCCATCACCGTGGCCTCTGGCCTCCACTGTTACCCGCCGGGATATTATTTTAACGATTTTAACCCTTTCCCCCGCCCCTTCCCATTCAAAAGGACGGGACTGACAAAATCTCCCCTAAATCCCCCTCCAGCTCAGCGGCACCGACGGGATTATCCCGCCTCCGGCCCTTTTCCCTTCCATCAGCATTCCCGCCCGACACCCTTGGCCCCCCCGCCCCCCACCAGAAAAATGCCAGCTCAGGAAAAAAAAAAAAAAAAATTTTTCCCCATTTCCCATTTGGGATCAGCAAAAAAAGGGAGAAAAAGCAAATGGACGGGGTTGGGGTTGCTAAAATTTGTATTTATTGCAGTTTAGAGGCAGGGATTTGCCCAAACCAGCCAGATTTGGGGCAAAATTTTGCAGCTTTAGGAAAATAAAATGAATTCTTGACTTCAAGTTTTTGGAATTTGTGCCCAATTTCTGCTCTTTGCTTCTTTTTTTTTATTTTTGCCTTTTAAAAAAAATTTGTTGCTTTTTTGTGTGTTTTTTCTTTTTCGTGTATTTTTCTTTTTCATGTTTTAATTTTTTTGCCTTTGTTTTGCCTTTTTTTTTTGCATTTTTTGCAATTTTAATTTTTTTTCCCATTATTCCCCCCCTCCCATTTTTTGGATGAGAAATCATGGGGAAATTGAATTTTTGGAATTATTTTTATGGGTTTAATGATTTTTTTTTAAATGCTTTTGAAGGGAAAAGGGGAGGTTTTGGGGTCCGAGGGTGGACAAAGAGCTGCAGCGCGTCCCCGAGCGGGACCCCCGGCGTCCCCTTTGGTGGCCTGGCGGTGGGATGCCGGGATGGGAGGAGCTGGCGGACGTGCAGGACGTGCAGAAACCCCTGCCTGGCTGCTTCTCCCACTGGATTGCCTGCTGTCTGCCCCCCAAAACCCATGGCACCCCGCGAAAAGCGGGGGGGGGGGGGGTGGGGGGGGTGGAATCGGCTTGCTCTCACCCGGCCCAGCGCCTTGGGGCTGGTTGTATTGGGTGCAGGGTTTTGCACCAGGGTATGGCACCAGGTGCAAGAATTTGCACCAGGGTATTGCACCGGCTGCAGGGTATTGCGTTGGGTGCAGGGTTTTGCACCAGGGTATTGCACCGGCTGCAGGGTATTGCGTTGGGTGCAGGGTTTTGCACCAGGGTATTGCACCACGTGCGGGGGTTTGCCCTGCACATGGGATTTCACATCGTGTGCAGGGTATCGCACCACTACAGCCTACAGCATGTCTTGCACCGGGTGCAGGGTTTTGCACCAGGCGTGGGGTATTGCACCAGCTGCAGGGTGTTTTACACCAGGTGTGGGGATTTTCTGGGGATGGAGGCGGGGGGGGGGAGCTGGGACCCCAGGGGCTGCACTCAGCAAAGGGGGTTGCTGCAAGGGGGGGGCCCCTTGCAGGCGGCTGTTGCACACACATGTGTACTCACTAGGTCTTTGCAGGGAAGCTCTTGCATGCGTGTGCCCGTGGATTTGCACACGTGTGCACTCACACATGCGGAGGCACGCACACATGCAGATGGGCGAGCACGTGCGAGTGGTTGCATGCACACGTGGAGGCAAGCACATGCACAAACACGCATGCTTACGTGTGCACACTGATTTATGGCCCATTATTCAACACAGAGGCACAATGTATAGAGACACACTTGCTCACGTGTGCACACACACACAGTTGCATGCTCATGTGCATGCAGAGGCACACATGTACAGGCATGCACACACTAGCACACTCATATGTGCACACACACGCATGCACACTCACACATGCACAACCCCACATACACTCCCGCATGTGCACACACACAGCTGTGCTCACTTGCACAAGTGCAAAGGTACACAAACACTCGCATGCTCACCTGTACACACCCTTGCACATTCACATGCATGCAGCCATGTGTACACCCCTGCAAACTTGCACGCTCACCCACCCAGCTGGGCAAGCATGTGTTTGCACGCACACATACGCAAACACATGCAGGCATTCCCTTGCACACTTGCTCGTGTGCAAACATGTGTGTGCACATACTTGCACACAACTGCACATGCACTGGCACACTCGGCCGCACACACTGGCACACTCACATGTGCACACACACGCACAGACGCCCTTGCACACTCACGCGCGACGGGCACAGCCACACACGCAGTTTACGCGTGTGCAAGCATGCGCGGGGGCGCCCTGGCACACTCGCGCGTGTGCAAACCCGGGCGCACAGGCCCACGCGCGCGCGTGCACACCCGCCCCACGCACACGCACCCTTGCACACCGGCGCACGTGCACACCTAGCCCCCCCCGCCCCCCCCCCCGCGCCCTCGGGCCCACGTGCAGAGCCACACGCGCTCCGCCCTTCCCCGCACACCACCGCGCCCCCGCCCCGCCCCCGCCCCGCCCCCCTCCTCGCCCCGCCCCCTCCCGCCGCACGGCCCAATGGGCGCCGCCGCCCCGCGGCGCCGGGCGCTCCCTGCGCTCCCGCTCTCTTAAGCCGCTTCAATGCCCCCGCCGCGGCCGCGCGTCACCGCTCAGCTCCGCTGCGCGCCGCTCCGCCGCCTCCCCCGCGCTGCCCGCCCCGCCCGCCCCGCCGCCCCGCCGCCGCCGCCATGGACACCGGCAGCAAGGTGAGCGCAGCGCCCCGGGGATCCGCCGCCGTCCCGTCCCGCCCGCCGCCCCCTCCCCCGCGTTACACAACTGGCGGGACGACGAGCTGTTCCGCGGGGCCCCGGGTGAAGCAGGCGGTGGGTGGGTTTGGGGTTAACCGGCAGCTTTTGGGGTCCCCGAAGCCGTCGGGCACAGCTCACACTGTGGACACGCTTGGGTGGCCGGCGCCAGGCGAAATAAACATTTTTTTAAAAAAATTTACCTCAGAAACAAGGGGGAACCCCCCCCCAAACAGCCGTCGCGCAGCCTCGGTGCCTCACAGCGCGCCGGGATGAGAGTTCGGGGTGAGGCGCTCCTCTGCCCCCTGAGGTGCGGGGGAAAGCGCCAAAACAAGGCGGTTTTGGCCCCGCTTTGGGGGTAAGGAGGAGGCAGGCAGGGCCCCGGGGTGCCGGCTTGGCGACAGGGGGGTGCAGGGCTGGCGTGATACGGAGGGACCCCCCGGCAGTGCGGAGGTTCGGCCGGTTCGACCCCGGTGTCAGCCCTCTGCGCCACCGGGACGCAATCCACAGCAGTTTACCGCCCCCCCCCCCCCCCCCCAATGAGTTAATTAAGTAATCTAAACTCAGTCGGCCCGTCGGCAGTAGCCGAGTCCTCCCAGCGCCGCAACCCCCCTTTACATAAGTTGATTTATAATATTAGAGGTGGGTTAAAGGGATGCGACATCGGGCCCAGAATGAGGAAGGTGAGTTAATTGCACGGGGGTCGTTAACGTTAGACTCCGGGCTCTGCTTGTCCCGGCCTTGCCTGGGGGATTCTGGCCCCCCTCACCCCCCCAATATTCCCTTCTGGGAGTGTTTTGGGAGATACTCAAGTATGTAGGGATATTTTTTTTCGTGGTTTTTTTTTTTTCCAGGGAAGGAAGTAAAAAATTTGCTCCGTGGCTGTACAAAGCGCCAGACAACGTGTAATTAAAAACAAAAATAATAATTTTATTCCAATTAAAGATGTTAGAGGAACAACTAGTCTTATTTTTCTCCCCAGCAAACAACTCCTTATTCCCCCCGTCCCCTGCTTTGGAGCATTGGGAATACTATTTTTTTAATTAAACTTTTATATAGAAATATTATTTTATTTAAAGCTAGTTCTACCCCAGCGCCATTTTTTTCTTTTTTTTTTTTTTTTTTTTGGGCGAGGTGTGGGTTTAGGGGTGGGAGCTGGGAACGTGACGGCCGGCAGCGCGTCGATGGGGGGAGGAATTGGAAGGAAATTTGCTCTCATAACGAAGAAATCCGATGCGCTGCCGGCCAGGCTTAACTCCCGGCTACCAAAATGGAGCCAGAGATGCGCTCCCTCTGCTTCTCCATCTTAACTACCCCATTCGATAAATTTGGGTTAGAAAGAATTACATTTTTTTTAAGGGTAGTTAACTGCAGGAACAGTTTGCTCCGCTCTGATGGGTGACGCTTATAATCCGGAGCGTGTTTTGCAAGGAAGAAAAGGATTTTTATTCAAGCAGCTGGCGGTAGGGATGCTGGGGGTGCTGGGAGGTGGGGGACGAGCTTACCCCTCCGCCCTTCAATTTAATATTTAATATTATTAAAGTGGGACGTGCTTTTCTGCCCACGGAGCTGGGCAGCTCTGGCCTTTTGCATGCAAAAACATCTCCTGGGCTTGTCGCAGACCTCTTGTGGTTGCAAAACTGAGAGGGATCATGTCGCCGTCCCCAGCTGACCTTTAAGGGGAAAAAAAAAAAAAAAAAAAGAAATAATGCTGCTCTGACTCCACTTCCCCTCACCCTGAGTTTTCTCCCACACCAATAATCCCCCAACAAAATCTTGGTTGATCCCCACGGTGCTGGTGTTACCCCTTGTTTTGGCTGCAAAAAAGCCCTCCTGTCGGTAAATGCTGGTGCTGTGGCCCATACCGTGGCTTTAGGAGCAGGTTTTACCTGGCCCTCGGTGGATGCGTAAGTTTTTCCTGGGCTGGGAGCCAGCAGGCAATGACCGAATCCGGTTGTCTTCACTCCAGCGAGTGTACATAAGTGTGCAAACAAGTGTACAAGATGCTGTAAGGCTGCATCCCCTCCCCACAATTGCCCGCTGTATCCAGCCTGGCCCAGGATGGGACCTCTTGCACTGAGCCTTTGGATGCTCGTTAAGGCTGCGTGGCTAATTTTGATGAGCTCTGTTAAAATGTGGATTTTTTTCTTGAGACTCCCTCCTGGGACGCTTTTGTTAATGTTATTATTTTTAAAGGGATTATTAATTTCCTTGTTCCATGAGGTAGGCAACATCCTGTAATTCTGCAGTGGAGGAAAAAAAAACCAAAACCAAAGGGGTAAAAAAAAATATTACAAAAAATTGTAAAGACAGACACAGCCCGCTGCAGGTTTGAGGGGGCTGCTGTCACCCTGCAGGCTGAACCCTCCTCTGAGCATCCAGACCTCTGTGTTTAGAGTGATGAAGGAAGCAGCAAAAACTAAATACAAATTTATGAAAATTACAAGCGTGGCACTCAACTTCCTATAAGGTATAGGAGTTAGTAGGGGAAAAAACCCGCAAGTGTTAGATATATCCAGGCTGTAAATAAGCTTAGTGCACAAAAGCAAGAAGGGGAAGTATTTTGGTTTTCTTTTCTTTTCCCCTGAACTCTAAATAAAGCTGCTGCTTTCTGCAAGCTGGTTTAAAAAAAAAAAAAAAAGGCCCAAGACCCTGCATGTGATTTTAGCTGGAGTTTCCCGTGCAAGGCTGCCCTGAAAAATAAACTTTTTTTTTTCTTCCTCCCCCCCCCCCCATCTCGCCATCTTAAGCCTCTCCTTTAATGGCGAGGTTAAAGCTGAAAGGCTCCCGGATCGGGCCAGGCAGCGTGTTTGGAACTGGGAAGCCAGAAGGGAGGGAGAGGAGCTGAATCACAGTGACCCTGCCTGGGGAGAGCCTCCAGAAACGCCAGCAGCCTTCCGACTGACTCTCTCCCATCGTCTCTTCAGGCTGCTGGAGTTTAATGAAAATAAAAGTGTTTTTTTTTATTTTGCTAAAAGATAAAAATATAAAGATTTTTTGTTGCTAAAGGTTAAAAATAAGTTTGGGGTTTTTTGCTAGAGGTTAAACCCACAAGTTTTGGCTTCTTCTTGTTCTGTTGTTTTTTTTGCTAGAGGTTCAAATTGAAAAAGTAATTTTCTTACTTAATTCTTTGTGGGGCCATGGCTGGTGTTGGAGCAACGAGGTGTTACTGCCTGCCACCTTCCTGGAGTAAAGGTCATGTTGGCGTGATGCATCCCTATCCCTGTGGCATGGTGCTGCCGTGACTCACCTGCACACTTGCAGCCCCAGCTTTCCGGGGTGGGTGACCCAGCCTTTAGTGATGCGAAGTAAAAATCACTACCCCAAAAAGCAAAGAACCCCTCCTAAAGCCCCACAGGAACCCTGAAATAAAAAAAAAGTTCCCCAAAACCACCCAAAGACTAAAAAACCCTAATTTTTTTAAACAACGTTTATTCAAGCACGGGTTGCTTTCAGCGTTCCTGATGTTGCCTGTTGCAGTTTTGCAGAGCAGTGAGCAGATGGATGAGGTTGGAGTTAGAATTTTTTGGGGGCTTTTTCCTTGTTTTTCTGGGATGCCAGCAACTTTCCAGCCTGTTTTTGCCCTCCCAAGTGGGACATTTTTGTCTCAGGGTGGGTTTATTCAGAATCACTGAACAAAACCAAGTGCCAAAACCTCCCTGATTAGTTGTGTTGGGGCCAAGCCTAATTAATGAGCTTCATTAACGGGGCTGGCTTTATTCCCTGTTGCTTTTTCCCTGCAAACTTTAACGCCGGGAGGAGGCAGTTTGGCCAGAGAGGGGAGGTCAGTCGCAGCACTTACTTGTATTTATTAAAAAAAAAAAAAGAAAACAGTAAGAAAATACCCCTTTCTTGTGTGTATGTACTTTGCAATCAGCCCTCCTGATTTAGGGGGAGGTGTTTAGGTGGAGCCTGACCAGCACCAGTCTCTTAGGAATATTAATCTGAGATGCCAGGAGAGCATCCCTGGGGTTGGGGTAATGCACTGGTCTCCCTGGATAACCAGGAAGAACCCACCCCCCAAATTAAGGGGCTTATAAATTTCACGTGGACCATCCCAAAGCTGATTAACCGGGAATGTCGGATCCTGGTTCTCGGAGCTGAGCACTGGGAAAATCTCCTGCCTGGGATAATTGGGCCATTAACGAAGGTGGCCCAAGCACTGGCCTGCCCTGACCCTGCTCCTAAACAAGGCTCTGATTGTCACTCTGGCTTAAGCGGGAGGAAGAGGAGGCGGGTGAAGGCTTTGCCAAATAGCCGGGATTTTGCTTAGGGACTGTTAATTAGGCTCTGATGCAAAAACTTTGTTAGTGGTGGCTGTCTGGGGCATCCTCATGCTGATGCTGGGACAACGCTCGGCTGACCGGCAGCGTCACCGTGGCGTCCCCAAAAACATCTTGTGCTGGCATGCTGCCTGGGTGTCACGTGGAGCCCTCGGAGGGGACCCTGCAAATCCAGATAAAAACTCCCGCCCCACGCCAGAGGCAAAATAATCATGGAATACCCAAACAGTATTTTTTTAACCCCAAACTAGTATTTTTTTCCCTTAGCCCATGTGGATGCTATAAAAAAAAGCAAGTTTTCTCTTTTATCTTGTGTATTTGTGCTTGCAACCTTATGAGCATCCCTCCTCCTTTTGCAGCTCTTCAGGGAGAGGCACTGGGGGACCTTTCTGCTGGGGGGGCGGGGGGGGCATAGCTGGGACCTCAAGTTTAACCCCTCTTTTTTGTTTTCTTCCCCCTTTTCCTGCAGATGACTGCTCGCCTGATGCTCGCTGTGGGAGGAGCGGTGCTGGGTTCTTTGCAGTTTGGCTACAACACTGGTGTCATCAACGCCCCACAAAAGGTGAGCGTGCGCCGAGCAGCTGTGCAAAATTCCACTCCCCTGTGCCCGAAAACAAACCTGCATATGCTGCCAACCGGGCTAAAATAGTACATCCCGCTAGGCAGCTTAATGCCTGTAATGGGATTTGCAAGGCCGTTATTTAGCTCCCGCCTTCCCGGGAGAATTAGTTTCCTCCTTACTTAGCGGTTTTGCTGGGAAAAATCCCAGGAACGCATGCAGGATGCTCTCCAAGTGGGACCAGTGTAACTTTTAACCTTGGCTTTTAGCAAAGGTCTGGGAGTTAATTAGGGTTTGAGTCATCTGGAAGCAGGGGAATGGCTGCTGGGGTGGGTGCTTTGCATCCCGGAGCGTTGGAGGCAGGATGTCCCCTTGTCCCGGGGTGGAGATGGTCAGCTGGGACAGGCTGTGTGCGAAGGAGGGTGGAGAGCAGGAGGTGTTTGCTCCTTCCCCTAGTGTAGTGCCTGGACTCTCCAGCGACTGGTAGGTACATGGAAGCCTTGAAAAACTTGACTTTTGCTGAATGATGTGGCTTTTTGAGGAGTTAAAGGTTTGGAAATGTTAGCTCAGAAATCCCGTGCAGGGCTTGTGATGTGCCCCGGGTAAAGCTCGGCTGCTGGGGTAAGGTGTCAAAGGACAAATTGGGGTCTGGCTGCTGCTGCAGGAGCTCAGAGCCTGTCCCTCAGCATCGTTGCAGCCTCTGCTCTGGTTCACCATCCCAAATAATTAAAGCCACCAAGACAGGATTCACGCTGCGAGAGCATTAATCCCATTACCAGGGAGCAGGCTGCAATATCTCGCCTCAAGCGCTGAAAAAACTCCTTGTGGGACAGAAGACCCCGTGCAAAAACTTCTTGGACCCCACCCATATGGAAAGAACAAAAAAGATGCAAATTGTCTTTATTTGAAGTATTGCATTAAATTGTATTTAATCCCGATGAGTGGCCCATGCAGGATTTCATGCGGGTGGAGGCTGTGACTCCTGTCCAGCACCCTTGCTGCTTGCACCCACGGCCACAGTGCATGCATCAGTCTGCTGAAAGCATCACCCTGCTAAAACAGCCTAACCCATGCTCGCCTTCCCTTGGACTGATGCGCGCTGGTAACGCTCCCACTTGGCTGGCGGTGAGCATCCTCCTCTGGAGACAGGCGATAGGAGCAGCGTTTGAAATGGTGGCGAGCTGGGAAATCCCTGGAAACGTGCTGAGGAGCTGCTTTCTGGCATCTGCCCTCGTTTTCCCCTGAGCTCCGGCACCGCGGGAAGCAGGAGCTCTGTAATTACTGCCCTGCATCGGAGCCCGGCCCCGCATCCCAAGGATGTGTGTTGTTTCCCTGTGGCTGAAGGACTTTACTCCATCCTCTCCTGACCCAGGAGATGCTGCCCTGGGTGATGTGAGCATTGGGGACTGAGCTCCGGTTCCTGCAGAGCCCCCAGCAAAGCAGGATGCCCCTGCGATGGGTGTTGCCTCAGTTTCCTTTGTGCATTTTAGGATTAAACCCTTGGAGCTTAGGCCAGGGCTGGGCTGTGTGTTTTAGGGACGAGTCACCCAAGCGAGTGATGCTGTGTTTGGGGTGCAGAACTAATGGGGGAACGGATTTGGGGTGCTCTGTGTTGGAGGCGTGAGGGGAGGCAGGGTGAGTGTTGTCCTGGGTAGCAGGATGCTCTGGGCATGGGGGTTCCTCCCACATTTAAGGGTGGAGACACGTTGGGACGTGGGTCTGGGGGTGTGTTGGGGTGCAGGATTGGGGATGCATTGGGATGGGACTGCATCAGTGTGTAGGGATGAGATGGGGATGCATCGGGGTGCAGGATGAGGATGCATCAGGATAATCTGGGGCATAGGATTGGGGTTAGGATGCCGGATGGGGATGAATTGGGGTGCAGGATTGGGATGGGGATGCATCAGGATGCATTGGGGTGCTGAACTGGGATGCATCAGGATGTGTCAGGGTACAGGACTGGGATGGGGATACATTGGGGTGCACTGAGGTGCAGGATGGGGATGTGTCAGGGTGCGCTGGGGTGCAGGATTGGGAGTGGGACACAGTGTGGCACAGGCGTGGGGATGCATCAGGGTGCAGGATGGGGATGGAGTGGGGTGAAGGGCTGGGATGCATCATTCCCCTGGCCTCAGCAGTGCAAGTGCAGCAGTGTTTGCTGGCAGCCGCTCCCTGCGGCCGGCGGCCTTGCAGAAAGGCTCCTTTCTCAGGTGGAGGGCTGAGCGCCGGTTTTGTGGTCCTCTTAATAGAGTCCTCCCTGCTGCTGAAACAGCGGCTTGGTGTTTGTGGGGTGTTTGCAGATGTGATGTGGGGAGGGAATGGCCCGAAACTGGGCGAGGGCTGGTAGCAAACACTCAGCTGAAGTGAAATGAAGGGGAAGAGAAGGGGAAAAAAACCCCAGCTTTTGGGAAATGGCAATTTTTTTTTTTCATGCTTCTCACTTTAAACTCATTTTTCATCTCCTCCTCTCCCAACAACTGGCTTATGGTGGATTTTTCCATCCATCCTTTTTTGCAGGAGGAACGGGTGCCAGGAGGGGGGTATTTGGGTGTTATTTTTTGATAAGCTGAGGCACAGCCCAGTGTAGCTCAGCTGGCACTGGGGTGTCCGCTGTTGCTTGAATTAATTTTTTTCTGCTTCAAGGCGAGAGAGCTGGCAATTTTGGGAAAGTAGGGAGGAATTTAGAGCGCTGCAAGGTTTGGTGGGGTGTGTGCGGAGACCTGCTTACCCCTACCGGAGCCTGGGCCAGTCCTGGGTTCTCCAAGTAATAATATCAATAATCTATTTTGGTGATGTTAGGAAAAGGAAGGGAAAAGCCCCCAAAGCGTCAAAACCTCCAGGTGAAGCAGGAAGCGAACGAGATCACTTAAATACTGAAATTCTAATAGTTTAGGAGCTTTGTAGAAGGAACAACTTAAAAATAATAATTACATTATTGAAATGAATAGTGAAGTACAGGGTGTATTTCTTGCGCTGCCTTTGCCAGGGGCTCTTGTTTGTGCTTGAAATGACGGAAAAACTAGAAAACCAAGTGTGATTGTGCAAACACTTAAATCAAGCACGTGCAAAACCCTTGGAGGCAGTGAGGCCTTTGGGCCACTTGATGTCCAGCAGCAGCTTCCCCTGCGCACACGGAATCTCTGCTCCCTCCACCCGGGGTCAGTTGGGTGTGTTACCAAGCCCTTTGCTTTTTGGGTTTGGGGGTGGGTGACCCTTAAATAACTTTACTCGAGGCTTTTCAGCAGTGGGCTGGCTTTAAAAATACATTTTTATATAAATATATATATATAAAAAAGGGTGTTCTGTGTAAAAACGAGTGCCTGTCTTGGATGTTAGTGTTGCGGAAGTGTTGCAGAATTATAGTGTTATAAGTATTGCGTTATGGAAGTATTGCAGAAAAAACCCTAGAAATTAAATTCAGGGGAGTGTCCAAGGGGATGGGAATCGATCAGCTGCCTGGATCACCCTGCTGTCTTCCTCACCTTCCTCCAGCAGCTCCACTGTCTCCCCTTCTGTGTTGTTTCTCTGGGGATGGAGGCGTGTCCCTTCCCACCTCCTGTGCCCTGGGAGGAGCATGACCTCCCGGTGGCCGCCCGGTGAGGCGAAAGAGGTGTTTTGGCAATGCCAAGCCGCTCTCTCGGCAGGGCGAGCCCAGAACCTGTCTGGCTGCATTTCCCCCGTGCATCCCATCAGGTTTCCTCCCTTGGCCTGGAGCTGAGCCACCAGCCTGGCGGCTGGGCGGCTCCTGGCTCTGTGACGCATCGTCTTGTGAGCAGCGCTCGCCAGCCAAGGGTCCGTAGGTGGCCGGGCTGAGGCCAGGCAATTCATGACACCGGTGGCACGGATGAAATGGAGATGGTTTTAACCCACAGCTTCCTTTCTCCTCCCTCTTTTGTAGGTGATTGAGGACTTCTACAACCGTACCTGGCTGTACCGATATGATGAGCCCATCAGCCCTGCCACCCTCACTACACTCTGGTCCCTCTCCGTCGCAATCTTCTCTGTCGGAGGCATGATCGGATCCTTTTCCGTGGGGCTCTTTGTCAATCGCTTTGGACGGTGAGCACAGAGTGTGGTGGACCCATGGTGGACCTCAACGAGGGGGTTGTGCAGCCTCACCCCACCCCGGCATCCCAGGGGGGTGGCTTTGGGCACCTCCCTCCTGCCAAGAGCTGCTCTTTGGGTTCTCCTGATGCCCCTTCAGCCTCTCTGACCCCCCTGGTCCTCACCACGCTCCTCCCTTCCTTCCCCAGGCGCAACTCCATGCTGATGTCCAACATTCTCGCCTTCGTGTCAGCCGTCCTCATGGGCTTCTCCAAGATGGCTTTCTCCTTCGAGATGCTCATCCTTGGCCGCTTCATCATTGGCCTCTACTCTGGCCTCACCACCGGTTTTGTGCCCATGTACGTGGGTGAGGTGTCCCCCACTGCACTGCGCGGCGCGTTGGGAACATTCCACCAGCTTGGCATCGTCTTGGGCATCCTCATCGCGCAGGTGAGTGCCGGAGAAATGGCTGCAGGGGGTTCCCCCATCTTTGGTGCTGACATTTGTCAGGGTCCACAGGGGGTGGGGTTTTGTGTGGCAGTGCAGAGTGTTGCCTGTGCTGGGCTGATGGAGCTGGGGCTAGAGGGATGGACCTGGAGCTCAGTGGGAGCAGGGATGCTGTGAGATCTTGAGGTTTGGGGTGGGCAGCAGCATGATATAGCATCTGTTGGCCACCTGGAAGCAGCATATCTGTCTGTGCCCCTCTGATGGGTTTCCAAGCCTGTAGCGAACCTGTGAGCAGCAGAGTTGGGTCTCACTTGAGCTGGGGAAGGGTGACTCAACCCCTCTTGTCCTCAGGTGTTCGGTTTGGACTTGATCATGGGAAACGACTCGCTCTGGCCACTGCTCCTGGGGTTCATCTTCGTCCCTGCCCTGCTGCAGTGCATCATCTTGCCCTTCGCCCCTGAGAGCCCCCGCTTCCTCCTCATCAACCGCAACGAGGAGAACAAAGCTAAGAGCGGTGAGTGACCCCCATCCCCAAGCTTGTCCCACCACGCAGGAGGGTCCTCAGCTGCTCCTGACTCCAGCTCTTCCCCTCAGTCCTCAAGAAGCTGAGGGGCACGACGGACGTCAGCAGCGACCTCCAGGAGATGAAGGAGGAGAGCCGGCAAATGATGAGGGAGAAGAAGGTCACCATAATGGAGCTCTTCCGTTCCCCCATGTATCGCCAGCCCATCCTCATCGCCATCGTCCTGCAGCTGTCCCAGCAGCTCTCGGGAATCAACGCGGTGAGTTCTGGGGGCAGCTAGATGCCATGGGTCAGCTGCTCACCCACAGCTCACGTCGTGCTGGCTCCAAGACCCTTTCCTCATGGCACATCCCTGCTCTTTGTAGGTCTTCTACTACTCCACCAGCATCTTTGAGAAGTCGGGTGTGGAGCAGCCCGTTTACGCCACCATTGGCTCCGGCGTGGTCAATACAGCTTTCACAGTCGTTTCGGTGAGTTGTGGCCCACCAGGCTCTCACCAGGGAAGGTGGAGCGACACGGGCTTTCCTGTGTGCCGGGGATGTGCTGACAGACGCGTGTCTCCATCCAACAGCTCTTCGTGGTGGAACGCGCTGGACGGAGGACGCTCCACCTCATCGGCCTGGCAGGGATGGCAGGGTGCGCGGTGCTCATGACCATCGCCCTGACGCTGCTGGTGAGCGGTGGGTGCTGACAGGCCGGCTGGGCCAGGAGGAGGCCCTGCCCGCTGCCCCTCGCTGGGGGCACCTGGGGGAGGAAGGACTTGTCCTAAGGGTGACGGCTGAGCGGTCCCCGCTGCCCACGTCTCTCTCAAGGTCCCAGAAATCCAGTCTCCAGCATGGAGAAGCCCCACAGCACCGTGCGTGCTCGAGTCTCCTCATCTGGGGTGGCCGGGTGCTGCGTCCCCCCTCACCGAACCACCCTTCTCTCTCTCCCTTGGACTAGGACCAAATGCCCTGGATGTCCTACCTCAGCATCGTGGCCATCTTCGGCTTCGTGGCCTTCTTCGAGATTGGTCCAGGCCCCATCCCGTGGTTTATCGTGGCCGAACTGTTCAGCCAGGGCCCTCGGCCCGCTGCCTTCGCTGTCGCCGGGCTCTCCAACTGGACCTCGAACTTCATCGTGGGCATGGGCTTCCAGTACATCGCGGTAAACACCCGCTGCCGCTCGCCGCGAGCCAGGGGGACACCGGGGGTGGGCACCCCTCGGAGGAGGGGGGAGGGAAGGAGCAGCAGCGGGACGTGGTGATCCTTATGGGTCCCTTCCCACTCGGGGTGCTTGCTGGAAGGGTGCCCCGAGCTGCCGGGGGGGCGGGTGGTCGCTGAATGCTCCTTTAGCCATTGCCCATCGGCTCCCAGCGCCGCCTCCCCCCACGTGCTCACCCCTCCTCCTCCTCTTTCCTCCTTCCCAGCAACTCTGCGGCTCCTACGTCTTCATCATCTTCACGGTGCTGCTAGTCCTCTTCTTCATCTTCACCTACTTCAAGGTGCCGGAGACAAAGGGTCGGACCTTCGACGAAATCGCCTCGGGTTTCCGCCAGGGAGGAGCCAGCCAGAGCGACAAAACCCCGGACGAGTTTCACAGCTTGGGCGCCGACTCGCAGGTCTAACCCGCCGCGGCCTTGCAGCCGCCCACCTTCTCTCCTGAGTTTGGGGGTTATTTTTTAAAACGCTTTGTACAGAAACCGGGAAGGAGGGAGCGGGGGGTCCGGCTCTTGCGCTTACACCCCTTTTCCAGACTCCCCCACTGGTTTAACGTGGACAGACTGACCTATTTTATTTTATTTTATTTTTTTCCTGCTAGGAATGATTTTGGTGGGTTTTGGTTTTATTTTTTTAGCTGGTTTCGCGTCCAGGATTTCAAAGCCAGTCGGCGTTTTAAAAACCAACCATGCGGCCTCTGCCACGGGAGGGCGGTGCCCTTGTTTTTAATGACGCGATAGGTTATTTAACGAGAAATCACGTAGCGGAAGTTTTTAAAGCTGGAAACTTTTTTTTTTTATAAGGTTCTAATCTTAGAAAAATCATGTAAATTGACTAAACCTAAACCAACGATTTTTTTTTTTAAAAAGAAAAACAAGAAACGAGTTGTTTTTTAAAGCAGTCTAATTGATTTCAAGCCCCGGTGGGTTCGGGGATGGGGATTTCCTGGACGGAGCGTGCGGACCTGAGCGGGAAGGTCACTGTCCCGCCGCAGAGCGGCTCCGCTGGTGGCTTCTCATCTCCGTCACCTGAATTTCAGCCAGGAGGGGAGAAGAGGAGCGGGACCGTGATTTTTCTTTCTGTTTCGGTTTTTTTGTTGGTTTATTATTTTTTTTTTGTGGTTTAATCTCGGCAATATTTGCCCGACGGTGAAGCGCCGGCAGAGCCAACCGGCAGCCGCACACTACAGCACCCCCCTCCCTTGCTACTGCCCCCGCCCCCGGCTCCCCCAAATCCATCAGCACGCGGATACATCCATGTCCTGCTCTGTGTATAGACTGGAAGATATTTATATTATATATATTTTTGTTCAATGGTTGTTAATAGTAGACGTTTAAGTTATAGTGTTTCTGATTTGATGAGCAAAGTACTGTAAATATTCTCGGAGTATATTCACACTGTATAATGTATACAAAAAGGTACAGATGCAAAGGTATAGTTTCTATAGCGACTAAGACAAAAAAAAAAAGCTTGTACATGGTTAGGATGACTTTTGTATAGTTCATTCCCTGCACTGTAGTTGTATCTATTGCACTGAATTTCAAGCTGGAGTATATTAAAAAACAAAAGAAAAAGAGAAATCCTGTCCTTTTCAAACAAAACTGAAGAAAAAGAGGAAAAAAAACCCCACCCAAACAACAAAAAAAAGCATTTCCCCGAGTGCAGCTGGTGTGGGAGCTCCTGGCACATTCCCAAAGCCCCAGGCGGTGTTTTATAGATAGTTTTGGGTTTTTTTAAGATTTTTTATTTATTTGTCTCTTTTGGAAGTGATGACATTTGACCACACTTAACATAAAAGGTAGGTGGGGAAAAAAAAATAAATTACTAAAAATTACAAAAAAAAGACCCTGGGATAAATTTGCGGCGTCTGCGCAGCATGGCACCCGCGCGTGTGTGTGTGTTTTTTAAAGCAAATACAATTTACTAAGTGCCAAGAGGACGGTGTGTGGTGTGCTAACAATAAAGGAGAATGGATGCAGCGACCCCGCCCACTGGCTCCCGTGCCTTTATTTCCCCTGCGCCACTGCGGCCGCCTCGTCCTTTCGCACCCGGGGACCCGACGCCCGGCACGTTCCTGCAACAGGGTGGGGAAGGGGGGAATCCTGTGGGAAGCCGTGATGGGAATCGGGGATGGCGGGTCCCTGGGGGGTTTGTGTCCCTGCGAGGCTTCGCCCCCACGGGCCCAACTCTCCCGGCTGCAGCGGTGGCCTGTGCCGCCCTTGAACCGCTGCCCCGCGCGCCCGGGCGAGGCAGGGCTGGAGGCTGCTGCTTCTTCCCAGATTTTGGGTTTTTTCCCTGGAATTCAGGTGCCAAGAGCTGCAAGTCTGAGCGGTCCCGGGCAGGGAAGCGCTGAGCTTGGTCACTCCGGGCTTTTGGCTGTTGATTGAAACGTCTCCTCACCCCGGAGTGTGCGCGCTGGGGCGGCGTGTCAAGGAACCGGCTCTTCCAAAACCTTCCAAAGCTGCCCAGAAATATTCCTGGTTAGCCCAAGGCTCTCTCGCCCACGCTCACATCTCCAGCCCAGCCCCTGGAGATGCTCGGCCCTACGCAAAGTTAATTTTCACGCTGTCTTCTACAGCATCGAACAGGCAGGAGCAGCGACAGCGAGCGGCCGGCTGGGCACGTCGTGCAGCGCCCCGAGGGATTACGGCACCCGCGCGCCCGCGGCTCCAAATCCCCAGCCGCGATGACCCAATTCCTCTGCGCCCGTAGCACCGTGCCAGCAGCTGCAGCGTCCCCCCAGCATCCCCCACCCTGCGGCGGTGGTCGTGCCAGCTGTGGAGAGACCCGATGAGGCTGGATGTGTCCCCCAGCATCTCCCGTGGCACTGGGAGGTCTCCCACATGTCCTCCAGCATCTCCCGTGGCACTGGGAGGTCTCCCACATGTCCCCCAGCATCTCCTGTGGTACTGAGACATCTCCCACATGTTCCCCAGCATCTCCCGTGGTACTGGGAGGTCTCCCACGCATCCCCCAGCATCTCCTGTGGTACTGGGACGTCTCCCATGGTACTGAGAGGTCTCTCACCCGTCCCCCAGCATCTCCTGTGGTACTGGGACGTCTCCCATGTGTCCCCCAGCATCTCCCGTGGTACTGAGATGTCTCCCATCCATCCCCAAGCATCTCCCCTGGTACTGGGAGGTCTCCCACCCGTCCCCCCAACCCAGCTGCTGGTGGGGCCCCTTGTGCACCCCAACCAGCGCTACCCCGCCCCGTGTAACGAGACCGGGGCTGGCATGGAGCCTTTCCCTTTCCCAGCAGCATCAATCCCTTCTAATTGCTCCGGTCCCAGCTTGACGAAGCGTTTAGAAGCGTACTTGACTCCATCCCAATTCAGCGAGGCAATTAAATGCGCTCATAAATCCTCCTGAAGTAAATGAGACTTAATCGTAGGCTTAAAGCTCAGCTGAATCCAGACCTTCGCAGCGGGGCAAGTTTCCCTTGACCTCTTTCCCAGCTGTGCGAGGCTGTCACATGCTTCGGTGGCTGAACCGAGCTCAGCGCACCGTGTCCCACCCCTGGGGTCCCCTCTAGCCCTTCCCCAATGTCCCTTTGCCTTCCTGCACCCCCTGCCCGGCCGGTCTCCCGGCTCTCCAGGGGAAAGCAGTGACACAAGGGACCTCCTCCTCTTGAGGGTGATGTCAGAGTTAATGGGGCACCCTGGCAAGCTCCCAGCTGTGAGGAAACCACGTCTCCTTTGGGCTGGAAGCTGGGATGGGAGCTAGCTGGCCTTTCACTCCTGCCCCTCAGGACGGCTGACAGCCCCTCATGCTGTTCTGGCCCCTCCTGGGCACAAGTTCTGCGGAACAAAGGAGTTCCCCAGTGCCAGAGCTGCCAGACCCCGCTAAAGCTCTGCAAAAAGAGAACGGGGAGATTTGGAAATGGAGGGGCCCCGCAGCGAGGTGCAGCACCTGATGGAGCCCAACCAGGTCCTGAGCCTCGCCCCGCGTTAGGGCGCGGCGAAGACCTTCCCCCCCGTCCCTCCCCGGCGGCTCCTCCCTCATCACACTGAAAGGCAAATGGAGGAAACCAGTAACAAACACACATCGGCTGGTCCCGGCTTCTGGACAGACAATGTGAGGACGTAAGAGGCTGTTTGCTTATTCATAAATCATTAGATAACGATTTACGCGTCACGTGTCGGTTGTGCTTTTGGTTTCTCACCCTCGCACTATTTTCCCATAACAGGTGACTGAGGTTGAGCAGGGCAGGAAAATTAACTTGTACCAAAGTGTTTCATTTTCAAAGACTCATTGAGGCAGAAAGGGACACATCTGGAAAGCTGGCAGCAGCGGGAAGGACCCACACGGCTTGTCACACCTTTGGTTTTCAGCACTCCAGAGAGAGAACCCAGCCAAACACCTGCCTCTGGTGGAGAGAGCTCTTTATTTTGCGCAGGGAAGCTTGGCGTTAATCAACTTTAACAAATGACCGATAGTTTCTAGAGACTCATGTTGGGGCAGTTGTTTCACCAGGTCAAAGGCTTTCACCCCCACCTCACGAGCCTGGAAGGAAACGGAAAAGACAAAATAATCGTCAGGAATTTGCCTTTTCTCAAGCGGCAGTTGAAATGCCTGCAGAGGCTGACTGGAACCGTGGCGCTGGAGCCGATCAGGATCCGGCCTCTCAGCCACCCGTTCCAGAGGGTGACCTGGGCAAGCTGCTTTACAGGAGAGAGAAAAGCTGCCAACAGGTATCATATTTAGGATCCAGCGGTGCAGACAGAAGAGATTACGAACCCCAGCCCCCTGTGCTGGAGATCATTACCTCCCATCTAATACAGCAGCTTGTCTGAACGTTCCCAAAGCTATTTCAGGAAAAAAAAAAACCAAACAACCCAGCTGTATTGACTCAGTTTGAACTAAATCCCTCATTTCCCTCGGTAGCTTTTCCAGGGATTAGACATTGTCACAATTACAAAGCTTTGCCTTTTTTTCCTAATTTGAATTTGTTTCTTTGTGTCTTCCAAACACTGACTCACATCATTACGTCTCTCTCCAACACAATGAAGAGACCATTAATAATCTCTATTTTCACCCTCCAAAACACGGGCAGAAGAGACTCAGGATTTTAAGTCCCTTGCCCAGACAAAGAGACCTGATTTCCAGTGCTCAGCATTTCCTCAAAATCAATTATTGTTAAGGCAGAGAACTGGGCGCTCTGAAGTTAGGAGTCGCATCTGAAACTTTTAGCCATCAAAATACAGGGGTGCAAATTCAAAACCGAATTACAGGGTCCAACAGAGTGAACCTGCGTTAACACTGTGGTAATTAGAGGGAGTTTGGCTCAAGGAGAGCCACGTGCAAGGCCGGCGTCTTCTCTCACCCAACCTGATGCCTAAATGCAGCTCGTGACAGGCAGCTGCTCCGCCAGGATGTCCCAGGTAAAGGACGAACCCAGAAAACATGGATGACTATAGGATCCACTGTGGATTGTAGAGGAATTGTAGAGGAATGAAGGCAGGTTAATTAACATTGATAATATACAGCTGTGGGCTGGCTTCAGGGGCGGTGGGTTGGCTGACGTGGGTAAGGTGCCGCTGTGGCTGGTTCCTGCTAAGTAGTTAAATAGCTCTGAGGGGCATGGAGGAGGACCTCTGGATGGAGAGAGGCCTGGGAGAAGCAGCGGGAGGAGAGAGTGCCCTGGATGGAGGAGAGACAAGGTGAAGCCCTAGGAGAGGAAGAGGGTCTGGATGAGGAAAGGCTGGCTGGAAGAGGATCCCAAGGAAAGAAGAATCTGGACTTGCAGCAGAGGCAAGAAGCAGTGTGGACTGGCCTGAAGAGGATGAAGAAACAGCATGGACAGTAGATGAACTTCTGAAACCTTGGGGGAAATCGGTGGCTGTGCCAGGAAAAGGTGTGGGAACTGCTTATTGAAGTTAACCTGGGATGGAGTGGTAAAAGCCTCGCTGCAGCTGGTGAGTTTTGATAGTGCTGTGACAGTGGATGGCCTGGCAGAGACCAAAATGGACGCGGTGAGGTTTGTCAGCCTCGGCAGAGTGCAGATCGCAAACTGCCTTCACACAGAGCTGCTAAGGCAGCTTTATCTGTGGTCATCCAGTGCTGCAAGGCTGTTGTGGGCTCAGGAGAGGTGCTGGGGGAACAGAAGCAACTGGCTTCGTGAGCTGGGGTGAGCACAGAGGCAGAGTTAGGCAGCTCTCCTGGAGCCTTCTGCCAGACAAAACTTACCTTTGACAAATCCAGGGTCAGGTAATAAAGCATGGCGAGGGCATGCAGAACTCTGGCGGTTTCCCCAGGCTGTTGCTTTGGTGCCTGCTCCCTGCTAGCTAACACGGCGCTCAGCACTCGGGTTGCTTCTGCTTGCTGGGCTTCGGCTGCATCGAGAATAAAACAATCTCGTTGGATGCATGCAAGATAATATATTCAAAGCTGTCCAATTATCTCTTCTAGACATCAAAGCATTTCTACTACAAGCATCAACGCGGTATCCCAGCTCCATGCAAATTCCATACCCATTAACAGGTATCTTTTCATCCAGTCGGTAATTGTGTTGATTAGCCTTTCGTAAGGATGTGGAGTCATAACAGCTGCATGAAAAGAGCAACTTTCATACTCCTGTCATAACCGAAGATGGTATCGCGTGGCCCTGTCTTGGTGTGGTTCCTACGGCAGCAACTACCAACGGAGACAACGCTGGGTAATGGGATTTGCTGGAATGTTTCTCTTTGACAATATTTTGATTAGTATAGATGGTGGAAAGAAGACAAGGACCAGAGTCTAGTCTGACTTCAGCGGAGCACAGGGTAGTACCACGTGCAATAGCATGTTTCCTAACCCTTTATGTCCTAGTGAGAGATTCCCCAGCTTCTCCCCTGAGAGTATTCTCCTGATTAATGCATCCAATTATCAGTATGTGCTATCCCACTGTGTCCTACCACTTCAGAAGATTAAGCTGTGAACCTGCCTAAGCAAGATGACATCTCACTTTCACATAATTAAATGGAGACAAAGGAGCTGCAGAGAAATAAGTATGTCGAAGTGGAATTGAATCTTGAAAGGCCAAATCCTGCACTGTTCAAGTAGCTGCCACGGGTGCTGTGAAAAGGAGCACGGAAACAAAAAGGGCAAAGCTGTGCTTCCACTCAAACACCCTTATCCCTAAAGCAGCCTTGTTTCATCCAGCGCAAGCTGCTGAGCATCAACCCCAGAAACACCTGTGATTCCGACTAAATTTGGTCTACAAAAATGCCACGCAAAACCCAACATGGTAAACATGAACCATAGGATATACAGATTCTTTAAAATCCCATCTTCTGAGTGGCTCTGCGCAAGAGTGGTGCTTACTCATCAGGTCTTCACTGACTTCCTTCTCCTCGGCGAACGGAGACATTTCCAGCCGTGAGCTGAGACTTTGTTCTTGCGCTTGAACTGCCTTCACAAGAAAAGCATGCCAGATGTCAGTTACCTATCAGGAAGCAAATGAATTATTTCACTTGCATGAATCCATGGTATTTAGCAACTAGTTGTTCTATGAACACTGTGTCCTGCAATGCCCGTCCCTCCTGCGATAACTGGAGTGCCTGCTGGTCACTGAGCTGGCTGCTGCTGAGCTGGATGGCTCACGGAGAGATCTGACTGCTCTTCTCCCGCTGGCAGCCTTAGCTGGAAGCTCACTTCTCCAGCCAGCTATTAATTTTTTATCAAACTCGAACAAATCTAACTAAATCGTTAAACAAAAGCAGTTTGCAAGGGGAACAGAGGCAAATTGCGCAGCAGCCAAAGCCTTGTTTCCACAGAAAATCAGGCTAAAGAAAGAAAAGCTCTTTTTTTTTTTTTGTTAGTTCTTAGAGTGCTTAGATAATTGTTCCTTCCCTTGCTTTATCCTTCCATTCTGACAATCTTTTATCACTGTGACTTTTCCTTGATTCTCACTGTAAATTTTACATGGCTCGTTTGTATCCCACTGCTGTATGTACCAGCCACTCTTCCCTGGCTACGGAAAATCCTTGGTGATCCTCTCTGCTTGTGGGACTCTTTAACACCTGGCACGGGGTGTTTGGTAACAAAGCTATTTCTTAACAAGGTTTGGCTGCCCAAATTGAAGACAGCTTGAATAATGATTTTGAACCTAGCACAGGAATAATGTCTCCTGGTTTTAACTCTGAGAAATACATAAGTATGAAAATGGTTTCCCAGATTGATCCAAAAAGGCAACGTCAACACTTTATATGGTTGCCATTATATTAAAGGCAATCAGAAACAGGAAAAACATCAGAAAGGGCACAGGAAAAATAAGTGAGAAATAGATAGGAGGGTGACCTTCGAGTTTACCAACCTTAGCATACAGTGAGTTTGCTATGTCCGTTTTGTTCTGCTGAAAGAAAACATTGGCCATGTGGAAATAACCTCCAGAGGTCTCAATAGATTTTAGTCCAAATGTAGAACTAGCAAGGTAAATCTGAAATCAGTATGAAAAATGAAAAAATGACAAGACTTTAACATTCATGTCAAACCTGGGAAACTTTTCATTATGGATTAATAATGATAACACAAGCATTCAGGTTTTTTCTGTGTAATGAAAAAGTTAGTGATACCTGTTTCTGACTGTCAAATGTGGTACTCAAAAAGCTGTATTTTTATGTGAAGGAATTTACGGGTTTATGCAAAGGAACACAGTGCCCCCAAACTCTCTGCTCCCTGGGGCAGAGGAACCTTATCACCCCACTGAAGCATGGGGCAGATTTCCCACATCTCGTCCTCACTCTGCGAACACCTCCCGCCTCCAAACGCGCAACCTGCTGCTGCTTTCCAGCTCCGCGGTGCCAGTTTCTCCCCCCGAAGCCCCGGCCGGAGCCAGGGAGTGGGAAGGCAGTGGTGCATTCCAGCTATTCTGAGCTGGCGTGTGACTCTCAGCAGATCTGACACGCAGCCAGGGTTCAGGCAGGTCTTGGGCTGCTCTGACGTAGACCAGCGACTCGCTAAGAGCAGAAAATTATTACCTGATGCCCTTTCAGGCACCTGATTGAGGACACCTAAACACACAATGGCACAGCGGGGAACCTCCCTGAAGTTTTACAGACTGAACAAAGCCAGGGTTGTATAGCCTACAACAGAAACCATTGAATTCTTCCCAACCATATGTCATCCTTTACACCCACACAAAGCTACTATCAAATTCAACAGTAGCGGGTATACATCACTCTGCACTAGATAAATTTAGTCCACACGGGACATAAATAGGATGTTGCAGAGTTCATCTGCCTTTGGAGGATCAAATGACAGGCAAAGCATCCTCAGGAAACAGCTGGCAACCACCACTTCCAATGTGACAACCTGCTCTTGGGGCTGAAAAGGCTTGAGTCGGGGAAAAGGCCATTGAACCAGGCGTTTAAATCATTAAATAAGGCATTTGTTAAATAACAGTTGACAGAGAGCTGCCGTCTAACAGAAAAGTAGTGAGGAAAATGATGGCCCAAGTATAAAGTCACTTCCCCACCTGTTGAATAAAAGGCAACTGTACCGGTTTGGGGTTGGCACATCTGTTCATCTCAGTACGAGGCTGACAGGTAAATTTATAAGCAGATGTACTAAAGACAAGGTATGTGGCACTTCATGGGAGTAAGGATCCCTGGTAAAATGCTTTGGCTAACACGTGGATACGCGGGTATCTTAGATCTAGACAGCTCAGGTGTTTGTAACGTGTCGTTCAGTACCTAAACCCAGAATGACCAATCTGCTGGGGTTTTCATATCGATGTGGAAGTGTTAGAGTGGGAAGAAAAATTGAAGCCTTTCTGTATTTGAGTTGGCTTACATCGTTTGCCAGGTGATACAAAGCCTGTTCAAAGTCTCCTTCAGCAGCGCAGAAAAGCCCCAGACTACGATGCAGTTTACACTGAAGAGCAACGCTGCAGTCTGGAGTTCTGAGGACAATCCACTGGGCTTGGGAGAGATACTTAGATGCCTGTGGAAGACGGCCAACACCTGAAATGACACGTAGGATTAAGCAAGATAAAGAGCACTTTTTGGATGGGAGAAATTTAGAGAATACTGCCTGCTAGCCCTCTGCAGTAGTTTGATATAAAGACCTAGTTTGTGGATTCCCCGCTTCTCTCCCGAGCGCTCCGTAGCCGAGCAGGTGTTCAAAATCTGATTTACGGACAGGCTGAGTGTCTACAGCTACAAGAGAAACCAGAAACTGTGTAATGCATTCAGCATCTCTGAAACACGTGCTCAAAACAGGTTAGCTACAGGCAGCCACTAATGACTCATTTATTATCACACTAGAATTACTCATGGGATTTTTCCCCCCCCCCCCTTCTCTCGCCACACCATTTAAGACAATCCTTGAGAGAGCTCAATTCTGCTGGCTGAGCGTTGCATGTACTCCCGTAATGGCAATGATTTACAGTGATTTCTCAGTCCTTTACATCTCCAGCTGAAGGGAGCAGCTCTCCATGCACACCGAGCCCTAATTTGACATTCTTTATAAAGCATACAGTCAATGAGAAAAAGCTCCGCTCCAGGCACAGCGTGCTTTTGTGAATGAACTCGGGCATGCCTCTGATGCAACGGCCTCCGAAATGTTTGCTGGTTCCCTGAGATAAGAGCACAACCAACCACCCTCAGGAATTTAATGCTTTTGAGAGTCAGATGAAGCCACAGAGGTGAAGAACAGCTTTTCATATTGCTCCTCCTGTGGGAATTGGGACCGAGGGAGAAAACATTTCATTGATCTCTCATCACCCACGAGTGATTCTTTTTCCCCAGACTCACACAGTAAAGGGGTGTGTGTGTGACTTCTGAAATCTCTCTGAAATGCCCTTGAGACAGGGCAGGGTAGAGGCATGGCACAATGCTGAAATGCAGAGCTGCTCCTTCCCTGATAAATGGTAAAAGGAAACCAGAAACCTGACCCAGGGGAGGTCTTGCCCTTGCCAACGTTACTTATTTAGACAATACTTACCAGCGGAGGCCTCAGCCAAGAGGAGATAAGCAGGCACTAGTTGCACGGAATTTGAGCCGTACGCTTCGGTAGCGAAGCGCAGTGCATGTAAAGCTGCAGGTATCGCTTCTTTATGCTTCCCATCCAAAACAAACTCCTGGGCTGTGCTGGATGCGACATCAATGATGTATTTCTGCAGGGAAACACAGTAATGAGACAGACTGAACAAAGCGTAAGGTGAAATAAAACGCATGGTCTCTTTTTACATTCAAGTTAGAAAACTATAAAACAGTGATTGCAATGTTGTTTGTGTCTGTAATTAACGGGTGGAAATTAGAGCTGTCATGTTAGAGCCTGGCTTTCGCTCCTACTTCTAGCAGGAACAGCTCTGGACATCCTCTTAGGTCATGTGGTGTCTTATGAGACGAAGAATCCTTTATGCCTACGAAAAAGGGCTAATAAGGCTGCAGCAATAAAAGCTGTGAAGCACAGAAAATGATCATCACAAGACCATAGAAAAGATTAGACAAAGGGGCTACGGTAGGGTTTTGCTGACGGTAATAACAGTGACTCATAGCAGGCAGCGGAGCGTATGGTTTGGCAAACTGGTGCCAGCATGGCACAGCTCCAGCTCTGGGAGACGCTGTCTGGAAGTGAGGAGAGAGCTCCTCACATGGTGCTGCAGCTTCCTCCCACCCTCTCCTGGCCAGTTTTGGGCCTCATATTTTTAGGCACGGAGTCTGGAAACCAGGTCAAAATCAGAACACCCGAACGCACGGCGTGACGCTTCTGTACAGCCAGCGCCTGCGCCGGATTCGGTGGCCAGGCAGCTTCTGCAGCATTTCTGTTTGGTGTCAGGATCCCTAATGTTTCCCATGCGAAGCGTCGCTCCCTGCCTTTTCGCTGCTCCTAGCAGGCCACACCACCTTTGGTCTTTTCACCCTTTGCAGCATCTGATTATCCACCAGCTCTGTAAATGTATCGTTTGAATGCCCGTTAGGAGCTCTGAGGCAACTGGAGATGCTGCGTGAGGTGTTGAGGGATGCCAGCGAAAAAAGAGCCAGGATGCTTATTTATCTCTTTGCTTGCAGCCTAATGGTTGCCAACTCCCAACAATTCTGCGTCGGCTTTTCACACAAGGGAAAGCTGTCTGGAAAGAAATCCCGTTGCTGGCGTGCCTAGCAGTGCTGCCATGGGAAGTCAGCGAGGCGCTCGCTCTTTTGCTAGAAGGCACGGGCAGGCCTGTGCAGTGAGCGCCGGCAGAAAATACCGTTTCACCTCTTTATTGCCTGCTGGTTTCCAGCTGTGGCTGAGGAGAGGGCAGAAAAAAACAAATTCCAGTGTTTTTGGTGGCCAGGTGTTGGCATTTTGCTGAGGTTAAGTGCTCAGAGAGAGGTAGGCCATGGGTGAAGGAACAGCTCAGGGATAGGAGCCTCAAGGACTTGCCTTGCGAGTGTTTCCTGGGGATCCTGGCAGAGATAAAGGGACATCCTTTCTGGATCAATGAGAGCTTCAGAGAACACACCTCAGAGTGATAGCTCCCTGCTAGAGCAAGGAGAACTAAGAGCTAGAAAACATAGCGCCCACCCCCCTCTCTACTCCTGAGCTACCACATCTAGAGCGAAAAAGGCATGCATCAAACCCAAACCGTGCTGGGGGAGCAGTGTCCAGGAGAAGGTCAGCACACGCTCAGGGCAAGGAGCAATAAAAGCAGTTATTTATCAGGCAGCTTTTTCTGTCCATGCTGCTCTGTCTCTGTTGCAACCGGCACCAGATTTGGTGCGTGGGTATCAAGCAGATTGTCATCTGGGGAGGTGCTGGAGATCAAGATAATTCATTTTTTACTCCTTGTCAATAGGATCATCGCTACTTCCCCCGATATAAGCTATCTCAAAACATCTGCAGTGAGGACAAGCTAAGGGTTAGGCTCTCGCACAGCTCCCAGGAGGAGAAGCAAGGGCAGGAGACAACAGAAGCCCTGCAGCACCGAATATTTAAGACTGCGCAGTTACAAGCCTCGAGGGGATTGTTAGCTTTGGCCCTGCGCTGTTTTTCATCTTGCCAGTAGCCCCACGCCCCCAGACCTGCACGCTTTGGGCTTTTTCATGTGTGTTGCAATTACAGAGGTTTCTCTGAAGATGCCCCCACGCAGTTTTCCCCCAGTTGGGGCTTGAGGCAGCTGAGGACCCCAGCTCTGCTCCAGGTGGGAGCAGGGGGTTGGGAACATGGTTGGGGTTCGATGCCACGTTCGTTTACTCAGTTGCAGGCACCAAAACCGATGGTGGCCTTGATTAAATGACGATTTAAAGAGGAAGGCAGGCTCCTCGTCAGTTTGAGTTGAAACCTGCAGTCGGACCGATGCTGGAGGACTGCTGTAGCTGGCTGAGGCATGGATCTTTTCCCATACCCAGGGGCTGCGGTAAGCTGACATCACGCAGGCAGGTGAGGCTATTCTACAAACAGAAACTTGGAGTTTTGTCAGCTTGGAGGTGCTGTCTGCAGGCAAGCCCCCGGCTACGTTGACAAAAGCAGATTTCTATCAACAAAGCTTTGGAGTGCAGACGAGGTATGAAACTCATAACCTCCTGGCTCTCAGCTTCACGCACCTTCCCTTAAGCCATGGGGCATTTTGACGTGCACAAGCTTTCCCATGTCCTGACTGAGGCTCGAGCTGTGTGTTTTCTAAACAAACACCGTGCAGGAGTTTGTGAAGTACAGCAAAAACGTTCAAAAAATAACAAAGCTATGGGCAGACTTCGAGAAGGTGGTTTTTTTCTCAGATCCTCATGAGACTACATAGCTTTCCCCTGAGCTGCAAAGACCTTTTTTTTTACAGCATTTCTGTTGTCTCCACGACTAGAAATGTGATAAAGCCAGCAAGCCAGGGCATTAAATAATCTCAGCCTCTCCATACCGCTCTTCCAATGCTGGTCAGACAGTCCAGGCCCAGCGCTGTCCACCATGTAGCCGGCTGTACAGAAAAGCAGGCTTCATTTGTGGGCTAGCAGCTGCGGTCTCACTGTGAAAGCGAACGGGTAACCAACACGACGTGTCAACTTCTTCACTCCTTTCTTAGGAAAGAAGGAAGACAAAGTGTCCCAGCACACATTGTTCCCAGAACCTCTATTTAAATAATCAGGAGGCAAAGGTCAAAGAACAAATGTAACAGGGTTGTTAAAGATCCTATAAAAAAATCTCTACTTGGAAAAAAAAAGAATCGGAATCTGCTCTCTGTGACTTAGCCCATGAAGTCATTCCAAGCCTTGGCTCAAGCTGCAGATCTGCAGTTGCCGTCTGCTAACCTAGGTGTGCCCTCCAATCAAGAGGAGTGACTCGCCCGTCTTCCTGCTCTCCTTCCCTGGAACCTAATGAAAGCAAATGATTAGTTTACAGCTAATCAAGGAGTACTTCCTTGGTCTAGGGGTCACGTGGACTTTTGTAATGTATATAGCACAATTTTAGCTGCTATAGATTCAAAGAGGTAATAATAGATGCTTTCACCATCGCTGTTCAATATTAGGTGAAGTTTCTTGGAAAAGCTTTAAGCAGTTAAGGATGCAAAACCCCTGCCATCACCCTCAGTAAAACCAATTTTAACGTTCTTTGGAGACTTTATAAAAGACCAACTCAAACGTAAAGTGGAGCAAAGGAGCTTTTACATTTTTCCTGATGCTTCTGGGACATACTGTTCTAACACTCCTTCTTTGGACTTTGGTCAACAATTTTGTCTGTGATTTTCAAACAGATGAGATTTTCAAAACCAGGTTGCCAGTGCCCAGTTCCTACAGTCTAAAGGAATCTGCTGCCTAAAGCCTCCCACAAGCTTTCACCAAGCAGGACTTTTGCCTACGCCAGTTCCACCCCTTTTAGATTTTCTCTTTCTGGATGCTCCCAAGAAAGACCACAGCAACAAGCCAGTCACCAAAGCACTAGCACCTGGCCCAGAAACAACCTTAAAAATAATGTGTGATGTACAATCCAGAAGATTAATGATGTTCTCAGTGGCACTGCTTGATTGTTACGAGCTCGCTTGCAGCTGTCCTGTTGTTCTATTATTCTGTGATTAGGAGTTACGCAACGTAGAACGATGATTTATTTTTATGGGCAAGATTTTAAGTAGCAGATGCATTTGGGTGGGTTATTTTATTTTATCAACATTGTGGAAAAGCAGATCCTGCCACCCCATAAACAAAAAACCAACAACAACAACAAAAAAAAGCTGAAAACCACTTGGGCTGGAAAGGAGCTGCACATCTGCACCACCCACGAGGCCAAAAAGCAGAGATAAAAAGACTACTTTGTGGGAAAGGGTGTTTAAAGTTGGCCAGGTAAACAAAGGGAGGGGACGTTATTTCTTTGCCCCCCTGCTTTCAGAAAGGGGAATCCCTCTCATCAGTGAAGGATGAGGACAGCCCATAAGAAGCAAATACTCAGATGGATCCCAGACTAACCAGGGAGGTGGACTAATTGCCTGACAAGGCGGGAGATCCAGGATTGTCGCAGCCTGAGGAAGCTCAGGACTTCAAGTAAGGACCGCAAAAAAGGCAAGAGGCTCATAGAATCAGAGAGAGGATGCTCCCACTACCCTTATCACAGAGTTTTTGTTTAAAACGAACCTTAAAGCTCTGCAACTAAATAACAATCAACCAACAAGGTGCCCTCCCAACACTGTGTACATCAAAACATAGGAGGAAGAGATTGAGTTAAATTTCACTGGCAGCACTTTGAAGTGGTCCTTGTTTTTCTTGTACGTACCTGCCTCTTCACCAGCTGTTCCATGCCATGTTTTCTTTCTTTTTCAGAAAGGAGACAAGGGAGGGATGTACGGATTGGAATCAGCAGCTGGCATATTCGCTCATGGATACTAACCCAGTCAGCTTTTTGATGGTCTACATCACTAAGGAAGTAAGGGAAGAACGATATTTTTGTTTACTTGGAAGCAATGTAAGGAAAGATTATTGCCTATTGTGTGATCTGGACTTTCACTGCAGACTAAGTCAGCAGCCTTAGTCTGCTCACAGAGTATTAATACACACACTTGATATTCCCAAGTGGGAACACAGCGCTGGTCCTGCTCGGTCACCATGATTCTGTATGTTAAAACTTTATTTAAATCGCTCAAAGAACTCTTGCTACAGTTAGCTTGGAGCAAATGCCTGGCTTTCAGTACTGCAGTGCACAAAAAAACCCCAAAACAAAGCCAAACAAACCCCACGTCATTGTGAAACCAATGAAACAGACAGCTAACATGTGACCTCAGCGAGGACCCTGTGTAAGTGAAGATATTTTTGCAGACACCTAGAAAGCTCGCTGCACTGCTCTCTCTTTGATGCAGGCACTGTTGGAAGCAAGGAGGAATGCTCCAGCTCCTGCTACCCTGCCTGCTGAGCTTTGTCCTGGGCCTTCCCCCAGGCTCCATCCTGGGCCTCACCTCTGCCTGCTGAGCTTTGCTTCAGGCCCCATCCCTGCTACTTGGGCTTCATCCCTGCATCCTAAGCCTTGTCCTGGGGCTTGTCCCTGTGTCCGGAGCCTCGTCCTGGGGCTAGTCCTTGCCTCTTGCCCTGTCCCTTGTGTCCCAGGGTTTGTACCTATCTCTCAGCCCTTGCCCTGTCCCCTAGGTCTGCCACTGGCTCCTGGGTGTCACTCTGAGCCTGTTCCTGCCTCCTGAGCCTTCTCCCCATGCTCTGAACCTTATCCTGGGCCTCCTCTGTGTCCTGAGCTTTGCCATGGGGCTAGTCTGTGCCTCCTGCTCTGCCCCAAGCCTGTTCCTGCCTCCTGGGCCTCACCCTGGGCCTTCTCCCCATGCCCTGAGCCTTGTCCTGTGCCTTATCCCTCTGCCCTGAGCCTCATCCTGGGCCTTCTCTGGGCATCCATCCTGAGCTTTGCTGTGGGGCTAGTCCCTGCCTCTTGCACTGTCCCAGACCTGTTCCTGCCTCCTGGGCCTCACCCTGGGCTTTCTCCCCAAGCTCTGAGCCTGATCCAGGGCCTTCTCTGTGTGCCCTGAGCCTCATCAAGGTCCTTCTCTGTGTGCCTTGAGCCTTGTCCTGGGCTCTCCCTGCCTCTTGCTCTGCCCTGGGCCTGTTCCTGCCTTCTGGGCCTCATCCTGGGCTTTCTCCCTATGCCCTGAGCCTCATTGTGGGCATTCTCTGTGTATGCTGAGCTTTGCCGGGGGGCTAGCCTCTGCCTCTCGCCCTGTCCCAGGCCTATTCCTGTCTCCCGGGCCTTCTCCCTGTGCTCTGAGCCTTATTCTGGGCTTTCTCCCTGCCTCTTTCTCTGTCCCGGGGCTGTTCCTGCCTCCTGGGCTTCACCCTGGGCTTTCTCCCTAAGCTCTGAGCCTCATCCCGGGCCTTCTCTGTGTACCCCGGGCTTTGCCGCGGGGCTAGCCCCTGCCCCGCTCCGCGGGCCCCGCCGCCGGCGGGCTCTCACCAGTAGTGCGTGAGGCGACAGCGGGGGCAGCGGAGCCGCGCAGCCGCCCCGCACAGCTCGCAACGCCCCGGCCCCTCCAGCGCCGCTCGGCAGCCGCGTTACCAAGGCGACGCTTCCGGCAGGGCGCGGGCCGAGCACTTCCGGCGGAAGGGGCGGGGCGGGGCGGGCATGGCGGCGGCGGCGGCGGCGGGCGCGGAGGAAGCGGCGGCAGCGGCGGCGGAGGGGCGCGTGCGGGCCTGGGCGGCGGGGCAGGCGGCGCGCGGGCGGCGCGTGGCGCTGGTGACGTCGGGCGGCACGCAGGTGCCGCTGGAGGCGCGCGCCGTCCGCTTCCTGGAGAACTTCAGCAGCGGGAGGCGCGGGGCCGCCTCGGCCGAGCGGCTGGTACGGGCCGGTTACGGCGTCTGCTTCCTGCACCGGGCCCGCTCCGCCTTCCCCTGGGCCAGGGCGCTGCCCCCGCCCGGGCCCGCCCTGCTCGACGCCCTCCGCCTCACCCCTGGGCCGCCGCCCGGCGTGGCCGCTGACCCCGCCGCCCTGCCCGCCTTGCTGCCCGCCCTCCGCGATTACCGCCGCGCTACCGAGGCGGGGGCGCTGCTCGCCATCGAGTTCACCGGGCTGGGCGAGTACCTGGCGCTGCTGCGAGCCGCCGCCCGCGCCCTGGCGCCCTTCGGTACGGGCAGGGCCCCGGCGGGAGGGGGCGAGTGGCCCCGGGGCGTGTGTGTGGCCCCGGTGTGAGGGGAGGTGGGGGGGGGTGTCGCCGCTGTGAGGGGACAAGGGGCCTCGGGCGGGGATAGGTGTCCCCGGTGTGAGGAGGAACGGGGGTCCCCGGTGGAGGGGGCTGTGTCCCCCCGACGTGAGGGGACGAGGATCCCCGGGGGCGTCTGTGTCCCGTCCGCGGCGTGAGAGGAGGGGCCCGGGGGTAGGTGGGTGGGTGTCCCCAGTGTGAGGGGACGAGGAGGCCCGGCGGGTCTGTGTGTGTGTTCCCCCCGCAGTGTGAGGGGACAAGGGGGCCCGGGGGGTCTCTGTGTGTGTGTGTGTCCCCTCCCCCAGTGTGAGGGGACGAGGAGGCCCGGGGGGTCTGTGTGTGTGTTCCCCCCTCACACTGTGAGGGGACAAGGGGGCCCGGGGGGTCTCTGTATGTGTGTGTGTTCCCTCCCCCAGTGTGAGGGGATGAGGGGGGCTTGGGGGTCTGTGTGTGTGTGTCCCAGTGTGAGGGGACGAGGGGGCCTGGGGGTGTGTGTGTCGTACCCCACCCCCCACCCCCCCAGTGTGAGGGGATGAGGGGGCCCAAGAGGTGGGTGTCACTGGTGTGAGGGGACAGGGGGGCCCGGGGGTGGTGTCCCTGGGGCGCAGGGGGCCTGTGGGGGCTGCAGCACCCTGCCATGGCAGTCTGCATGAGGCTCAGTGGGTGACAGTGTGTCTGAGGGGACCCTGGTGTGGGGGGTCAGCGCTGCCCTGCTCAGGACAGTGCCAGTAGGCAGTGGGGGGTCTCCCCAGGGGGGGACCTGGGCTCCCCTCCTTGGTGTTGGGGCACACTGGCAGTCCCACTGACTCTGCTCCGTCGCAGGGGTGGGGGGGCCAGGCTGTCGGAAGGCGCCAGTAGCAGTGGGTGACTGTGGTTGTATTTCTCATAGGCTCCAGCGTCATGTTTTACCTGGCTGCTGCCGTGTCGGATTTCTACATCCCGGCCTCGGAGATGCCCGAGCACAAGATCCAGTCCTCCGAGGGGCCCCTGCAGGTGAGGCCTGCCCCCCCCCTCCCCCTGCCTTGCCTGTCCCAGCATCCTGCCAGGGGCGCAGCTGCCAGGGGTCTGACTGTGAATAAGACCTGGGAAAGGTTGTAAAGCGATGGCTCGCTGGCCAAAAAAGCAGGAGTTTGCAGTGGGAATGGGAGGGTGAATTTTGACGGAGACAGAATCCTGTGGAAACGGTGGAATTGCATTGTTTTATTCTTCTCTTGCACCAAGGGGCAAGGATGAGAGGATGAGGCAGGATTGGTCCTGCTCTAGTTTGATTGACATTTATTTTTAGAATGGTATGAAGAGGGTAACGGGCAGACTTAAGCACCAAAAGTGAGTGGTGTAGCATCTTATCTGCAGACAGGAGAACGCAGCCGAGTTCATCGCTGCTTTATCTTTGAGAAACAGCAGTATTACAGTTTGGTTTCTGGTATGGCATGTGCTTATAGCCTGCCTGCGAGATTGCCTTCTATTTTCCTAGCCTTTTGCTTTGGAGCTGCTGTGCTTACAGCACGGAGGTGGGCACATGGCGCGTCACAGGTAGCTGAAGCGCTCTTAGGAACGGCTGCTGGAGTATTTGTGTTGCTTTCTCCCGGCTCGCGCCGATGACAGTCCAAAGCTGTAGCACGTGCCTGGTGCCCAGGTGCCTTTCACCTATGGGAGCAGGTGGATTTCTGAGCTCCGTATATAGCAAATACCAAATTTATTTAACTTAATTAGCTTCTAACAAGTCACTGGGCTTAGTTTTTTGTTGTTAGCGTAGGGAAGATAAGGCAAAACCTGATTCCCAGTGACGGACCCAGAGGTTAGGAAGCTGGAGAACAAGGGCATCTACTTTCCCCCCCTCGCCATGCTTTGGCATATTTATGCATCATGTGCCTTAATGAATTGAGAGAAAGAAGGGTTAAAATTTGGTAGGCTGCCTGGATTTTGGAGAACTGAAAACTTGGACCTCTGCAGATATAATTCTTTTTTTTTTTATGTCTTCCTCTGCTTATGTTTATATTCCCAGAGTGGGTTTTAGCTCTTAAATAACAAAATGTTTATGCAGTTACTGTGGGCCTGCTTCATCACTTAAGAATGCCCTGCTTACTGTTAATACCACACTGATAATTTAATTTAGTTGTGCGCTGCATGCCAGTGAGATTTTAACCTTGTTTGGTGGGATCTAACCAAATACTGCCTTGGAAACATTTCCAGTGTAAATATGACATGAAGCGAAGCTGGAATTTCCTTCCCCCTCTCCCCCCATCTCTTACTAAAACCCATTATAATGTTTTTACTGAAACTTTTCTCTACTGTCTTTCCCAATTGTAGATCACAATGAAGATGGTGCCAAAAATGCTGTCTCCTCTTGTCAAAGAATGGGCCCCAGAGGCATTTGTTATTTCCTTTAAACTGGAGACCGATCCCTTGATCTTAATTGATAAATCACGGCAGGCTCTGGAGAAATACCGTCACCAGGTGGTGGTAGCAAATATCCTGGAGTCGCGGAGAACCTCTGTTATTATTGTAACCAAAGACTCACAGACTCCGTTATCTCTTTCTGATGAGGAAATAGCACAAGGCATGGAAATAGAGGAAAAGATAGTGAGCTATCTTCAGGGCCAACATACTGCATTTATAGAGAAAAAAGTCTGAGGACCAGCTCTGAATGAAACAAGTGAAATTGTGCTAGAGAGGGAGTGGAACTGGAGCAATTCTCTATCCCAGGTAAATAAAACAATCCTCAGTGGAACACTGTGTGAAAGGCTGCCGTCCAAAACAGTGTAACTTTTCTACAACTTGGTAAAGGTTATTGTTGCTTGCTTTGAAAAAAAAATGCACACAGGTGAAAACATTTCAAAAGATGATATTTATTCTAGTGTCTAAAGGAGGAGAGGATATATTGCCTTATTTCTGTCCCGTGGGCTGGGAGAACCAGGAGGTGGAGAAATGGTATATATGTCTGTATATAAAAGATTTTATTGAATCTGCCTCTTCAAAGTTTCTTTTTGATGTGTTGGATGGATGGAACGGTGCTTTGCCGAAAATAAGACATTCTGGTTTTATGATTGGAGTGGAACAACAGAGCTGGCAATCGTCTGGTATTGAAAGTGGATGGTGAAACAAGTGTGGCTAAAGACGAAGGAGAATGAGGTGGTAACAACTTTGGAGAGCGTCCGTTGCTCAGGGAGAGACCCAGTGGACCTACGTGTCAAGAACTTTGCTCAGAAACAGTTCAAGAAATAGGTACTGTGGCAGTGTCCCTAAAGCAGCTGTTCCGCCAAAGTTTTCCTTCCATCTGGAGTGTTGGTAGATGGCTGGGGAGAGTATAAAGGCAAGCAGACATGTGGCACAGAGCACAAGCGCGTGGCTTGAGGACAAGAAGTTGGAAAAAGGGAGTAGGCAGTGGGGGTGGAGGTGAAGGTGGATGGACTAGCGGTGATCAGCCTTGGGAGAACTGTCTCTTGGCTGTTTGGGTGGAGTTAGAGCTGGGACGTTCCTGGTTTTCTCTAAATCCTGCTTCTATATGATTACCAACTTCTAAGCATACATTCCTCATGCTTGCAAGAAGTGCAGCATGCAACGTGTAAATGCGTGCCATGTGCAAATGTGTGCAATGTGTAAAACCTTAACTGCAGCTCTACTGCTGTCTGTTGTGTGCCTGTTTACATGTTTTCCTTGAAATAAATTCACTGGAAGTCTGTAAAGAAAGATGGTGATGCACAAGAATGCTATTCTCGTGCTTGATGCCTCTCCAGGGGTGGGACTGTGCTCGTATTTAAAGCCACTGAGCATTCAGGAAGGCCGCAGTGCTTTTGTAATGCCACTGATCACCTGAAAATCAGGTGTGCTCATAAAACTGGGAAAAAGGAAGGCAGAAGAGCAAGAAAAGAGTGTGAGGTTGGGCTCAGTGGATTAGGAGGGAGCACTGAATGCTAAAGGACTGCCGATGTGCAGGGAAGGTGCTTAGTGATGGGAGAAACGGTCCGGATTAGTCAGGAGCGCAGAGATCCAGCTAGTAACTGAGCTGGGAGAAGGAACTAACAACTTCTACGTGGCCAGGACTGATATTTGCAGAAGGTGGAGAGAGAACCACAGCACAGACTGTCTGTAGATGTGGGAAGCACCTGTTGGAGACATGCAGATAGGGAAGGAGATGATGGAACAGCCTGCATGTGTGTTGTATGCGCTCGTGAGCTCCAAGAGCTGCCTGTCTTCATCTCCCAGTATGTGACTGGTGTGAACGTTGAGCCCTGCTGATGTAGGGGCTTCCGTAGTCTTTGGAGTCTGTGGAGTGAGCTGGAGTTTGTGGAGTGGGCTGGCAAAGACGGGAATATAAAAACTTGTGTAAATGGAACAGGAGTGTTGGGACGAGGGGAGGGAGAAGTGCAATGAAGGCTCTCTTTGGAGTATTCTGGACTTTCTCTGTAAGGTGGCTGTGCAGGAGAGAAATAATTTAAACGTTTCATGGGGAAGACTTGGGCATTGCCTGTCTTGGGCCCTGCAGGTGCCTCAAAGGGCTGCAGCGCTCCTCTCGGGAGCATGGCTCTGGGCTTCCCTGTGTAACATCTGCCCCTCCTTCTTCAGGGTGGGTGTGAAGTCCAGGTTGGAGAGACTTCCAAAGCTCAGTCTAAGCCGCAGCTATCCCGATCCGGTGTCAGTGACGGTCCTGTTCCGTGCCGGAGGTTGAACCGAGACCTTGAGAGCTCCCATCCCAACACCTCCAGTGCTGGCCGAGTCAGGGCACCAGCCCTTTTCCTTCAGGGATGCCGTTGTGGTACCATAAGTGGGAAGTAGCTCCTGCAGGCCCAGCACCATCGGTATGCCGCTTTCCAAGGATCCCAACCACCACTCAGCCGAAGGTCCTCGCTGCACACTGCCGTGTCCCTCATCTCTTCCTTTCTGGACCATCCCCTGGCACAGTGCTTTCACCTGTTCGGGCAGCTCTGCAGGACAAAGCCTCCTTTACTTTCTCCGGCTTGGTTGCTTCTGGGGAAGCCCTCCATCTCCCACAGCTTCCCATGGCGTTTGGAAGGAAATTGGGAAAACCCGTCAGCCCCTTTTTGCTGGCTCTTGGCACTGGCACAGTGTTCGGTAGGGCCTGGGCTTGTGCCGTGGGCCTGAGGCACTGGCCTGAAGGTTGAGGTGTGGGTGGGGGCAGGGAAGCCCTAAATGCCACCGGTTTCGTGGCCTGGGGGGACACGCATTTATCCCTCCTGCTCCTGTCCCGGTGTGGTGTCCCGGAGGGGCGCTGGCTGCCCCGGCCCGGTGTCCACGTGTCCCGGAGAGGCGCTGGCTGCCCCCCCTCCCCTGGTATCGCTGTGTCCCGGGGGGTGATGGCTGCCCCCCCCCGGCGGTGTCCCCGAGGGGGCGCTGGGTGCTCCCGCCGCGCCGCCAGGGGGCGCGTGTGGCAGCGAGGCGGCGCGCGCCGTTGCCATGGCGCCGGCAGCGGGGCCCGGGCCCGCGCCGCATGGAGCCGTCCGCGGCCCCGCGGGGGGACGGGGGGTGCCCGGGGCCGCCGGGCCGCCGCTCCCCGCTTCTCTGGCTGCCCCCGCAGGCCGAGGGCCCGGTGCCGGCAGAGGCCGTGCGGTGCTGGCTGCGGGCCGAGGGCGCCGACCCTGCCGCCCCGGCCGAGGAGCAGCTGGGCCTGGCCTGGCGGCTGCTGTGGCGGGCCGAAGCGCGGCTGGGCGAGCTGGAGCGGCGGCGGGCCCAGGAGATGAGAGACGTAAGGGGTCACCCTTAGCCCTTGGGTCTGTAGCCCCGGGCTTTTGGGGCCTTTCCCCCTCCTTTTGCAGCAGCAGGTTAACGGGTGTTCGCAGCTGCTGGCCACTTTCCTCGATGCCTGGCAGCATGCGGCCCAGCTCCGCACACCGGGGTGCTGGGAGCACCCAGCGAGCCCAGCATCTCCCACCGAGCCAGGCTCAGAGCCCCTGCATTCCTACCACCGCCCCCTCCCACCCCCCTCACCTTTCCATCACTCTTTAACATCCCCAGATGCCATGAAGACATGGTGTCCTGCAAATCCAGGGGGATGGAGAGCTATTTGCGCCAACAACTTGCTGGCGAGGCCTTGCAAACACACTCCGGGATTGTGATGTTTTCTTTATTTCTAGGTGGAAAGCTATGTGGGTCACGTCCGTCACCTGTCGGAGGAACGGGATGCCATCACCACTGAATATGAAAAAGAAAACGAACATCTCAGGCTTGAGCTGACGCGGCTGCAGCTGCAGCAGGGTAATCCTTTCCCTCCGAAACAGAGATGCCTTGACAGGTAGCGGCATCCAGGTCTTTAGCAGAGCTGCTGAAAGCTTTTTTGAAAGCAGAGCGGCGTTTCTCAGTGAGTTCTGTTAGAGCAGCGTGTGTGGTAAGGTTTGGGAGGTTGGCAGAAGCGTTAATGAAATATTACAACTGATTTGTAATTGCCTTGAAGGGTCTTGTCCGCTTTTACTGCATTTGTTCAGTGGATTGGGCGGTTTCTTGCTTCGTGTGGCTCCGTTGTTGCACTAAGCGTCTTCCAGAGGCTGGTTGAAGAACAGAATTGATGGTGCTGTTTGTTTTCCAACTCTAAATTAGGGACTCCTCAGGTAACGGAATGTTGAACTGTGTTCTGGCTGATGCCAGGGAATTTGCCGTTGGCTTTGGTTTAGTCAAAATCCACATTTTTTAAAACAATTCTGAAGGACAGTGGTATGTTTGTGACAGTGATTCAAAATTTGCCATGTGTGGTTATTTTAGTATAGTTTGGGTTTTTTTAAAACAAATTATTTCACTTACATTTCACTTCAAATAATTTGCTTTCCTCTCAAACCCTGAGGTTGCTTCCAGTAAAAGCAAATATATTTTGCTGGGGTTAGTTCTTGATTTTCTTCCTAGTCTTCTGTTGTGTTTTGAGTGCTGCTAATAGCACACTCTTATCATTAACTCCTCCTCTCATGGTGCATATTATCCTGGGTCTAAGGTAAAACTGGGAGTGCTAGCACACCTTTAACAGTTTTTTTTTTGTTATGCACACTTTATTTGGGGCAGCAGATACAGGAGTTTTGGGTGATTGATTGCAGTTTTGAGTCTCTGCTCAGCTGTGACCAGCCTGTGGGCTTCAGGGTTTCATCTGGTGGGGTGACTTTTCAAAGATGGGTGTGCTTAAGCACTGCCTGAAAGTCTGTTTCCTCAGGGCATGTAAAGCCATCATTTAGTGTTGAAAATGCTGACACGCCAGGGTTTAAACTACTCATGAGCCTTCGGGAGCATCACTGTGGCAGAAAACTTTATTACTGGGTCTTGTATCTTCCCCACAAGGTGGCAGACGAATGACAAAAACATCCCGAAAGCTGGTTTTGCATTTATTTCCTGGCAGCGGCTCTGCTTCTTTGGACTTTTTCCATTTTTTTAGGGACTCTTGTGGCTATTGAGCAATGATTAACGCTTAAATGGCAACAGATCCATGTCCGTGGATCTCAGTGTATCCTGTCCATGGTGGGTGGCTGTATGTAATCAAGTTGTTACTAGGCTGCCACCCCCGAGGGGTTTTTGTGGTTCAGCGGTGCTTTGGTGTCGTACAGTGTTTCTGTGCAGCTTTGTGGAGGAGTTTGTTTTGGGATATTACTGTCAGACTTTGGTTTTGAAGACTTGCAGTTGCCATACCGATGGCATTAGCTGCGGTCCTGCGGTATGCATTGATAATTTAGTGATCTGGGCAGCGGGTGAAGCCCTGCCTTCCACCAGGCTGTCCTCTGCAGGGAGGGATGCCACCCCTGATGTGTTCTGGGATGCTTGTAAGATAGTTTTCTTGAGGGACTGACCTTTTGCTTCACAGGTCAGCCTGTTCACACAAAAAAACAAGCAATGCCACTGCCCATCTCTGGCACAGAGTGTATGGCTATGCTTGTACTTCAGCTGCTGCACTTTCTCAAAGACTTCTGTCGGGCCTTTGCCATCTCTGGGTCTTTAACGTGGCTCTGCTGCAGGGTTCAGTGCTGCGTTGCTGTGTCTGTTCCCTGGGCCTCTGCTTTTCATCAGAGTGTGTACACACCAGCGTAGAGATGCCTCCTGTAGGAGCAGGGCAGGCTGAAGGAGGTCTTAAACCACAAGTTGATTGTCCTCTGGGTCTTGCTGCCCCTCATTTTTGCAGGGCAGCTGGCTGTCTTTAGCAGGGCCACGTTGATACTGCAGATCATGCTGGAAACAGGACTGGAGAAGGGTTTTGTGGAAAGGCATACCCCAGTCTGCTGGGATTGCTGAACAAAAATGTGGGCAGGGCAAGAAGAGAGGATGGTGGTAGGGAGCTTTTGGGGGGCTGAGGACGATAACAAGTTCAGATGGGAAAGGGCAGTTAAAGACAGAGGCTGGTTCAAGGCTGTGGTACAAAGGAGGGGCCTGGCCTGCGGATGGTGAGGTGCGGGTGGATGGGATCTGTCCTGATCTGGCTTGTAGTGACAGTTGGGAATCCTGGCTTTGGGGAGCTGAGAGATTGGGAAGGGAAGGGGCAAAGGCTCGGGGAAATGCGGGAGATCACTCGAGTGGGCTCTCAGGATTGAGCGCACACCCTTTTTCAAAAGCAGCCAAATGGATCAGAAGCTCTGCTTGGTCTGAGGATCGCTGGGAGCAATTTGATCTGTTAAAAGCTGTTTCTGATGATAAAAAGTAAGTTTCTGTTTACATGTTTACTTCTTGCCTGGAAAGAGCTCGAAGGGTTACTGCAGAGAGCAGATGCTGCTGGTTTTATGTTGGGCTATTGATCTGAGCTTTACCTCATTTGGTACCTCTGCCCAGAGTGAAATTTTTCCTTTCCTCGAGGCAGTTCGTAATCTGTTTCCAATGATTCTTGTCAAATATGCCTCAGTGTTTTTGGAGGGCAGATCAATAACTCATGGGCTGCATTACATTTGTTTTTCAGAAAGGCTTTTGGTAATGGCAGTAAACCACAATGCTGTTGGGGGCTTGCCCGGGTTTCTTTAAAAAGTGAGACAAAAAGAACAAATAGTCGTGGCCTGAGCTTGGTTATTGTAATGGCTGTACTGCTTAAACGTACCCAGCATGGATGAGAGGATGCAACTTCTGTGGTGGGTGTGAGGATACTGGTGAATTGCTTATTTCTGAGAAACTTCCTGGGGTGAGAACCTTTGCAAATGTAAAACTCGAAGCGAGTGCAGAGGAGGTGCAGGAGATAACTGCAAGCGGGAACACATCAGTGCATTGGTATAACGTTGCTTCTATGAGGTGTTTGCTTTCTCAAGTGGGATGTCTTGGATGTGGTAGAGGGAAGGTGTTTGAGATATTTCTAAGGAATTAGTGGGCTTTTACAAGCAGGTAATCGGTGCTGTGTATGGCAGAATCCCTTCATCCTCACAAATATTTTTTCTTCTTCAGCCTGTGGAAAGTTTCTAGGTCCTGTTACCACAAGCTATACTGCTTAATAATGTTTTGCAGGTTGGCTGTGAGGGAAACATTTGCAAGTGAAACTGTCTGTGCAGGAGCCAGCCCTATGAGTTCAGACATGCTTGTCCTGTTTCTGGCTATAAAGCAGAGCAGCTTTCAGCCTATTTTAGATGGGATGTGGCAAAACCATGGGAGGAAACTGCAAGGCTGGTTGAAGGCAAGGGAGAGGGTTCAGTTTAATATGAGCTGTAGGCTCCTCATAATGCATATGGAGCAAGTGACCAGCTATTTTTAAAGTGCAAAATGCAATACTTTGCTCCATTTCATGCGGGAAGGATGCAAACCAGCCACGTTTGACCTCTTCATTGAACGAGCTGTAATTTATAACCACAGGGGAAGGCGAATGGGAAACCGCAGGGTGTTTTCCATCCATAGGGCTGGACAGAGCTGGCTGCAAAATGCAGAGTGGAAACATGTGATTGATTTGAGCCTTAGGATGTGATTGCACTGGGTCCTCTGTTAAATCCAGTGTATGGAAGTGAGGAACAGACTTGTTCAGAGCTGAGTATGTATCCTGTGTAAGAATATAAGGAATATTTGCACTGCTTAACTTCAGACATCTAACTGTATTCCTAAGCAGTGAAAGAGTGTGAATGTCCCTCCTGCTTCTGTACAATACCCACAGCTCCCCACAGTTCCCATGCTACAGCACTTGGAAACCTTTATAATCTGGTTTGGTCTAGAAATTGGCAGCAGGGATTGTTAGTTTTCTTTTTAATATGAATTATGTAGGGAGGTTTTGAAAAATCCTTCCTGAGCTTAATAAGCTATGGTGTCCAGTGCAGGAGTTGCTGCCCCAACCACGCAGGAGACCAAAGTTTCCTCATTTTCTCCTGGCAGATAAATTTCTAACCATGCAAATGAGGGGCTCTTTTTAACAACTGTTTGTTGCACAAACACAATGGTCCTAGCCATAAACCAACTTCTCTTGCAAATGTCATGTATTTGCCTTGGAGGTCATTGAATCTTGAAGTTCTTCCCAGTGCACAGTCTCCCTAGCTATAATTTTGGGATAAATGGTGAAGAATGGGCAGTTAAATTTAAAAGGATTTTTTTTTTTTTGTTCCTTTAATCCTACAGGAGACCTTCATACAACAGGTCTGTGTTACCAGAGGCAGTCCTTAGCCTGGGCTTATGGCTGGTTTTGGAGGAATGAGGGAGTGATTTCTAAGGTTGTGTTTTAAGAAGTACTCTGAGTCCCTTTGAACCCTCTGAGTTCTGCACAACGAAAAAGTAAAGATATACAAATCTACCTCCCTACCAAACAGCCCTTAGGAAAATAGTAATGTTCTGCTTATATGAGTGCTATGATATTCTGTGTCTCTTTTTCCAAAGAAAATGTTTATGTGGTTGCACATCCATCTGTTTGGTTTCTCTCAATGCCCATTTAATTTGTTGTTTAGTTGCCACCAGGCTGTATTAAGGGTCAAAAGGATTGAGGATAACCAGGTTGGTGAGACTTAGCTGCCGGGTGGAAGAAAATGGTTGTAATAAATCCCACGCTGAAGACAAGGCAGGAGAACTCAGTCTAGATGCAGCAGGTCCTCTCACCTGCTCGGCAGGCAGGGTGGTGGCTGTGAGCAGAAATGTTGGGACAGATCAGAAACATCAGGACGGAGGGAATAGGGCTGAGACAACAGGTAAGAACAGGGGGCAGGAGGCAACAAGGGAGATGGGAGAAGAGACTTTAGGAGCTGTTGGGCTCCGGGAGAAATGGGGGCTGTTGCAGTGGGGAGTGTTTGGAGGAGCTGGGACCTCAGATCTGCAGGAAACCATGCTTTTTTTGCTCTTTTGCTCACAGCAAGCCTTGTCTTGCAGAAGCCCAGCTGAAGGAGATCGAGGAGATGCTGGAACAGGAAGGCTTGTCCGAAATAGCTCACAGTAATGCCAGTGAACAGATTGCTTATTTACTGGTAGAAAGAACAACGCTGCTGGAGAAACTGGAGATCACAGATCAGAAGTTGAATTCACACAGCTACGCAGACAGGCTGCATGTGGCACAGCTTCAGGTACCTCCTGCTTTAGCTGCTCAGGCTGGCTGAAAGTGTGCTGGGGAAAAGGATGTCTTGGAGATTTTTAAAGTAAAAATACTTCGCCTGTCTATGAGGACACTGTGGATTCTTAATACTGATGTTGATTTCTTTGTTAGTTTTCACACTTGCATGTTTACACTTGATCTGCTCCCACATCTTGCACAGGGATAGTGAATAGGATTCATTTTAACAGAGAAAATGTTGAAGAATTTGTGATATAGTTGGTCTGAGGATCTTCATTGCGTAATAATGACTTTCTACTAATCTAGATTTCCTGGTGATCCAGTATTTAATTTCAGATGACTAAGTTCCCATGAAAATCATGAATTTAAAAAAAAAACCCAACACCTTTCCCTATACTTAAAGTGAGGTTAAAACTCTTCCCTTCCAGCTGCTGAGCTTGAGGATGGAAGTTAAGCAAACCTCTGCTTACACACTGAGTTCAGTAAATAAATGTCACCACGACTTGATGATTGGCAGGTTAGAGAGGACCATCCGTGTCCTGATTTTTTGCTTTCCGAGGTGAGGAATTTTGACAAATGGTGGAGGAACAGCAGCTACTCCATGTTAGAGAGACAGCTTGTGGCCGATCGCCTCAGCTGGGGAGATCTCCCTCCCACCAAGGCCTCCAATGTCCACCTGCTACTGAGTATGGCTGTTTCACAGAATGGCAGCCCAGGAGCTGCTGGCTCTTGTAGCTGTTCACAGGAAAGCCCTCTTGGGGCCAGAGGGGACTGGCTGGGTTGGGTGGCCTCCAAGTTAGAGCTTCTTGGCCTTTTTTGAGTAAGCTTGTTGAGGATGGGACACTTGGAAGCCCTGCTGCAAAGCTCAGCTTGGTTTGGGCTGTGTTGCACCATCTGACCAGAAGCCAAATGCAAAATCTCAAAAGGCAACGTCATAAGAGGGCAAATACGTCACGACAGTGCATCACAAATGGTCTCCTTGCCTCCAGTGGTATGTGGTGTCTGAACCAGAGGTGCTATTATTGTGTCCAGTAGTCCTTGATTAATTTTTATCTTCCATGCATTTGGTTGCTTGTTAAACCTGTGCAGTTTTCTTAATATCCTCAACGATTTGTAGCGAGGACTTTCACAGTTCAGCTACTGTCACAGGAAGCTCCTTTGTTTCAATCTACCATCTCCGGGCTTCGTTCAGTGCTCTCCAGCTCTCGTATGAAAAGGCAGCGAACAATTGCCCTTTTATCTGCCTTTTCTGTGCCACTTGAGATTTTAGTGACCTCAAGAGCATCCCTTTCTGGCTGGAGAGCTACTCCTACTAACTACTCTAGGGTTGGGTGTCATTCAGGATGCATCCGTGGTATATCTTAGATGTAACTATCCATCTTAGAATGAAAGAATCTTGTTTGCAGTGAGGCAGAGGAGCTTCCCTGATGCGCTGCCTCCCACTCTTGGATAGAAAACACCTCTCTGCAAATCAAATAATCTACAGTGGATGCCCGTCACTTGATACTTTTTTTTTTTTTTCTGCAAACACACCGTTTTCCCTATGAAGCACTGTGATAGAAACCTCGCTGTAGTTAAAGAGGAAGCAGAGCTGTAACCTTCCAATGAAATGCCAGTTAACCACATCTGCTACTAAGCATTTCCCAGATGTGATTGGATTTGCTCTTCTTCCAGAGCCAAGTAAGGAAAGCAGGGCCAGGGCAAAGGAAGGTCACAGATGTCTGCAAGTCTGGTGTTGAATCCAACCTTCCTGCACAAAACTCGTCCTTCTGAGGATGCAGCTGATGGGAAGGAACCTCTGCCTCACAGGCTGTCGCTAAAGCACTTGGTCAGGAAGGTTAAAGTGCAAGTTTCTCCCATAGATCACTTCAGATGAATTTAACTTGAATTTTTGTCTCCCAGAGGGAATGACTGGCCACCCTGTGTTGGAGCTGAGCTACCAAGCAGGGAAGAAAGGCAGATTGCTGGAGCCAGGGGAGCAAGCAGGCAGGGAGCAAAACTCCAAATAAGGGTTAGGGCTTCTGCCTTCTTCTGCTCTTGTTGTTTTTTATTTCTTCATGCACCCTGTGGCTGAACGCCCTCTCCACCTGGCTGCAGACTTCATGAAGCTCCAGCGTTTGCACTGGCAGCTTCTCCTAGCAGTCTCCTCTCGGGTCCATTCTTTCTCATGATCTAATGAACATGTTTCTGTAACTGGTCTGGACTACTGGGTGAAGACAGAGAGTGTTGCTCCAGCTGGTCTCAGTGAAGGACAGAACCAAGGCAAAATCTTCTATTTGGAAACAATATAGGCTGTCTATGCATGAAGGGCAGTGTGGATTTTACTTGAATTCCTCCTGGTGCATGGTGCCAGGATCCCCTAGTAGGTAGACAGCCCTGTAAATACCTGACTTTTACCCACTTTTCATGCAGCTGTTTAGAGGAATAAGACTTATTAAAGGAAAATATATTTTTGCATGATCTAAACACATTATAAGTATAATGCTCCTTGTTTCTAATCAAACACAACTTCTCTGCAGTCCTTATATTGGATACCTTGTCTGTGTCTTTAAAGCCAGGTGAAAGAAAGCTGTGTTGGACCTCTATTTTTCAGGAAAACATTTTCTCTAAAGCAGACTGTTTATCTTCCCCAGATGATGTCATTGCTATCCATGCTTGTGAACTAGAAACTGTTGATTAAGCACTCCATTGTTTGGGGTAGCATCATACTTGTTTTACACAATCATTAGAGTCACAGCAGTGTTAGAGGTTAATAGGTTAATTGCTCTTGTTACTCTGTTTACTGGAAGATGTAGCCTTTCTTATTCTCAAATGACCTGTTACGTACTTTTTTTTACTCTTAGACTGAAGGTCCAGACACGTTCCTGACTGTTACAGAAATGAATGCAGCTTTTCGCTAGACTGCTCAGGCATAATTGATTTTTTTGATGCATCCCCACTAATGCAAAAAGCCAGGGTACAAACATGTGTCTTTGTGTGGTAGTCACTAATACATATGTGGGGAAATGCTTTCCGAGTGCTGGTGGAAGGCATGGCATGTGCAAACGTGCTCACCTCTCTAGAGCCAAGGTGCAAAATATTAATTGCAACCAACCTCCTGAGCGTTAGCAAATCCTTGATGCTGGTTCAGTTGTGCAGGCTGCAGGGAAGCAGGAATCTGTTAACTCGGCAAGTGGTTCAAAAGAGAGGAACGTGAGGAAGTAACCCAGCATTACTCTGATAAAGTGAGTCAAGCATACTTGGCCCCAACACATTTCTTTGGGCAAAGCTGAGCCCACAGGCTCGAAGAGGAAGATGCCAAGGAGATCACAGGTTGTAAGAGAAAACAGTGAACCCACAGAGTTCCCAGTACTAGCTGAGACAACTTGAGGGGTTTTCACAAGGATTTGGGAAACTGTGCTTTAAACATCCTCTTCAAATATAAGGTGTGATTACAAAACCCCTTCTAATAAAGTTATGTTAAAACTGAAAATCCTACACACTGGTGTTGAGTGATACATGGTAGCATGCTTTCTAGTCATATTAATTTATTAAAATCTCTTTTCTGTGCAAGGATGATTTTGATCACACTCAGCAGACAGAAGATGAACTTCAACAACATCACGAATCCATGCAGCTTACTGGAGAGGCAATGCATAAGGTAACAGTTTTGCACGTTTTCTTGCTGATGAAAAGGCCCATAGTTGAGATTTCAAGCTGTGGGTCTGCTCTTAAGCATGCTGTGAGGGTTTTTTTTAATTGGTTTTAGCTGATGGGATGCAAGTGGGCTCTGAACTTCAGGCTGTGCAACCACATCAGCCTGGTGCTGCGCATGGGTTAATCACTTCTGCTGAGAGCCAGGGTTAATGTCTCACCAGCTTTGGTCAGGGCTGGCTTGGAAGCACTCACCTGCCTTTAATGGTATGTCAAAGAAATGGCATTGGAGATGAGCGGACCAAAGTCCAAGGGAGTGAGAAATAGCTCTTTTTATATCAACTAAAGTGACTTTTCTGCAGAATCCCAGGACAGCAGGAGCAGGTCTTTCTCCTTCCCTCTAGGATCGGAGGTGCCAGATTGGCTTGAGGGTAGCTCTCACAACGGCTGGGGGAGGGACATGCAGAATTGACTTGTCCTTGGAGCAGACTCTCACGGGGTGTGGTGGAGCCCTCTGCTTGGAAAACCTTGTGTATTATGTGTTTGAAAATGCATCGTAATTAATGGCATTGTCACAAGGAGGGAAAAACAGCCTTGTGTCGGGAAATAGCCACAGTGTGCTGTTCACCACCTGCTCTATGGCATGTGTCTATGGTGAAGAGGGTTATCCACTGCGTGTCTGCCTTCTGCCTCTGCAGTGGCTTCCCTGACCTCACCTGCTTTCTGTTTGTGTTGCCACCTTTGTCCTGGCAGGCCAGGAGTAGTGTGGAGGAGGGACCTGCCTTGGTTACATCACTGGGAGGGTTGTATCTTTTCCATTGGAGCATTAGCTCTTGTGTTTCAGTTCTACAGGGAAGAGCTGGAGAGGGAACAAGCAGCACATGCAAGAGTTGAACGAGATCTGGATGAGGCCACACAGAGGCTGATGACAGCCCAGGAAGAGATCCAAAGGTTGACAGATGAGCTGGATGCACAAAGAAAGGAGCAGAGCAAAACAGGTAAGTGCTTCTCTTGTGGCCAGTCCCAATTACTGGCCTGTGCTTAGCCTGCCCCTGGTTAGTGTAAGCCTTGGACTTCTCACCCAGGGGAGCTGGAGGCAGTCTGCCCAGGGTCCTCTCTGCTTGTAATGTGGAAAAATCAGGGTCAGATGTTAGCCTGGTACCTAGGAGATCTGAATGCAGTTGTTAACAGTCACAAATCAATTAATTCCGAATGGGGAAGGCTGAGACATGGGGTTATCTGATCCATTATTACAGCAGCAGGGTCTTGACTGACTTTCTGGCTTCTGTACAGGGAGAAATTCAGGCTCTTGTAGGGGATGGAGAAGAAATTATTTGGTCCAGAGACAGAGTAGCTATAATGCCACACACACAGTGTTAGCACAGCTTGACCATGAATTTTTAGGTTCCTCAGATGCTGTGTTTGGGATGCTGCCTGGTTAGGAGCTGTTAGCAAGTGCTCATAAGCAAGGCTTATCAGCAGTCTGGAAGTGACTGGTTAGATTCTTATCACTTGTGATATTTGCTTAACCTCTTTGTTGAAATAACTGTTGTTGACCAGCCCTTAAGTATTAATTTTATTTTTTTTTAAATGCTGACTGTAAAAATAAATGGTTTTCTGTAGGGAAATCAAATGACTTGATAAAACTCCTATTGGAGAGGTCTCTAAAGCCAGGTGCTTCGCTGCTACTTCCTACAGGAGATTTCTTCAAGCAAAACACTAGTTTCTGGATGCATTTTTTCGGATTACTTAATTGTCCCAAAATCTGTGATGCAAAATTTCAGTGGAGAACAGCAAAATGTGATGAGAGAACATGTTCTGACCCCATGTCCCTTTGCAGAGAGCGGTACCACCTGGGTAGGGTTTCTGTGTGAATTGCAGGTCCTACTGCAGACCTCGCAGCTCATGCCCAGCACTCAGACCTAACTAAACCTTCTAGCCAGTTTCCAAACCCATCATTTACAGCCTTTTAATCAAAGGCAGGGAAATGAGCACTCTGTGGGCATCTGCTTTGTGTATTGATCGATACACGTGTCCCTGGGGATGGAGCGAGCATCGCGTTGCAGCCTCCCAACAGTACTGCTTCTCCAGATCCCGGACGGGCTGCAGTGTGCAGCTCTGCTCAGCGGATCATAGCCTGCACGGGGGAATCTCTGTTTTAGAATCTTCTTAAGTATCAAATGAATATAAAACTTTCCAAACTGTGAGTCAGGGTTTGAATGCTTGTTATGTCTGTGTGGTTTATTATGTCGCGAGTATTAGTGTGAGGAATTACTGTTATAGCATCTTAGCGGCTTCCCTGATGATGAATATCAGCATGCCTTCTCCCAATGAACTTCAGAGCCAACTGCTCTGTAAGCAAATTGATGTTCTAATACAAACCTAAAATGAAATCTCTGATCTTTAGTAAACCTCCACTGGCACAGCATATTTTTGTTCAATGATAACTTGCAGCTGCTTGCTTGCATTGAAGAGAAAATACAAGATTGCTTCTGGCCACTTTGTAGCCCTGTTATTGGGTCTTTGGTGATTAGAGATTTTGAATTGTGTGCCTAGCTGTGTACTAGTTTATTTTTTAGTTTTCCTTCAACTCTGTATTTAAAGTGCATTAAAAACGTTGCAGAGTTTAGCTTTCAGCAACATATGTATGGGCTGTCTCAGTAAAACTGTCTCTTTTATCCTCATAGAGTCGGCCTCATCGTCAGCCCTGCAAGCACCTGAGAGCCAGGAAGAATGGAGAAAGAGCGGTAAGTTACACTATTTACAAGTGGTGAAGATCCAGAATTTTGTCAAGGCTTTCTGTAGTGCTAAACAGGCTTTTCAGCAGAATAACAACACTTTGGTAGAAGGTGTTCCTTGCCTTTTATTTCAAATCACAAAACTGAAAATTCCATATCAAGATCCTTGTGTGAAACAGGGGTTTGGGGCTGTAGGTTGTGGTTTATTTTGGTTTTGCCAGACTGGGATCTAGAAAGAATGTATGTTTTAATTTTTGCCTGAATAGAAGTCAAACTTAAGCTGAAATTTCCTGTGCCCAGTATTAAGCTGAAAAGGGAAAAATCTGTGTCTTCTCACTGGTTTTACTTAGGATTTGGATACCAGTGCATACTCACAGGTTTCTGTCAGTGTACTCCTAATACATCTTTTCCTGTTTCTTGCACTTCAAATACTAGATAGTCTGTGCTAATTGATGTGATGGTTATATATATCTTTACTGATTCAGACTCGAAGGGTTGGTATGCAACCCTAATTTTTACTGTACTGGCCATTTCCTAAATATTAATGCTAGCACAACACTGATACACTAACTGTGATTGTGTTTCCGCTTGCAGAAAGTTATGAATTCTATGATGAAAGTAAGAAATATGGCTGTTTGGGTTTTTCAAAGCTTACCCTAGCTGTTTGGGAAACCCATACCTAAATATCTGAGGTGAGGCATTTTCCATGATCCAGAGGTGAACTGAATCGCTGAAATAACTGTGGAGAGACTGCTGTGCTCTTACAATAAACATAGCATTGCTATTGAACCTGCATCTCCAGAAACCTCTGCTATTTGAGGAAAAGGACGTGTCACCATATATATGGAAAACTGCTCTGTGCTGTCGCATAAGGGCAAGGCAATTTCAGAAACCTTACTCATGCGATAGCCCCCCTCTGAGCTTGGTCAAGGGCCACACTGGTGTTGGTGACTGTTTTTTTCTGTTCCGTACAGACAGGACTGAGCTACAGAAGGCCATGGAGCACAACAGCAGACTGGACAAGGAAATTCTGGCACTGCGAGCACGGGTCCAGACGCTCGACTTGGAAAGAAAAGCGTTCCTGGATCTGGTGAGTACCTATCTCCCGGTCTGCTGTGGCACCAGCGAGTCCTTCCAGAACTGCCGTTCTGATGTTTCATGGCTCGGGGAGTAATAGAATCTGGGAAACAAACAGGATAAATATCCCAAGAGTGTTTTAAACCAGCTGCTGTTACTGCAGCCCTGAAAAAATTCAGCTCTTACAGCATCCTTCAGCGCAGGGAGAGTTTGATACTTCACAGAATGGGGGGTGAGCTGTACGCGCTCAGGTTGAGGTGTGCTGTAGGGCTCTGAAATACGTGTTTTCCTGTGCCCAGCGTACAGGCTCAGCTTGAAGCTTTCTTTACTAGCTCATATTTGCACAAAATCAAGGGGGTGAACAGAGTAAGCAATATTTCTACCTTTTATTGGGGGCTGTTACTAAAGACAGTCATTTTAGTCTAAACTCCAGTACTAGCTATTTATAAAAGAATTTTTGATTTAGGCTCATGTTTTGATACTTCTCAGCCTCTTTGGCTTTTTGATGTGGCTGTGTTGATTTGCTCAGTAGAAGAATAAACATCCTTTTCATTTTGTGTGGGCTTTTTTCAGTGAATTACTTACTATTAATTACTCTGAGTTAAATGCTTGACGTAATAGATTGAGGATTCTCTAAATGCATTAATCTTTATCAACAAGAGTTCCTCACTGAGATTGCCAATAGTGAATGAATATAACAGTCTGTTTCCCATTAAAGTGTGTTATTTGGCACGAATTCTGTTTCTGTTCTTAAAATTCTTTATATCAGTCCTTCAACAGCCTATAATTGGTTGCCAGCAGCCATCCCAGCACAGAAAGCCCAGTAGCTATCTTGTTGTTCTCTTGGATTAAAATGAGTATCTTAATAATTTAAGTATTTCTGAGAATATTTCTTTCAAATAATATCCAAGGCTTACTTTCTTGAATATAATTTATTCATGTTTGAGGATTTTAAAAATTTAGTGGGTAGTTCTGTCCCTTGCATTTAAAAAAGTTGCTGGCTCTTCCTTAGCTAAGCATATCTGTCCTCACAAACCTTGTATTTACAGGACAGTCTGTTTCTGGGTCTGCAAAAATATGTAATTTAGTTCACTTTCCTCTGTTTACATATATTTTTTTTTATTCCAAATAACATTTTCTTTGCTTTAGGACATTGCTTCTTTCAGTCACTAAGTATATATACACATGTGTGTGTGTGTGTGTGTATATTTTTAACCTGTATAAAAAAAGAAATATATATATACAAAAAATAGAGAGCTACACAGAAGGTATTGTTTTCTCTGTACAGAAGAAAAATGTAGCCAGACTGAGAGCACGCCCAACCAACCATGTTGTTAAGCTAAAAGCATGTTATCTTTCTGTTCCTTGGAATGAGGTGTAACTGTTGGCATAGAAGTTAGAAAGCCATAGTTTTTAATTTGTAGAAGCTGAAAGCGTACTTACTATGAGCCACAGAACTTCTGTGTCCTGAAGTTTGTTTTTTTTTCTGCCTGTGAGTTGCGGACAGCAGGGTGAGGAGCAGGCTGGCTATGGCTTTGGTTTGGTGGTCAGTGGAAGACCGATGGCGTTTCTGCCACATGCTCCACCAGTTGGAGTATTGAGCCTTAATGGTGCAGATTTGGTGTCTGTGTGGTGTGAGCGAGTCCGTGTGAGTGGGCTCTGCCTGTGGGTGTGGGTGGAGGCATGGCACAAAGCTGAAGAAAGGAGGAAAAATGCGTGCTGAGAAAGTGGTGCGTGAAGGCTTTGCAAGGGCTGATAGCTCCAGGCTGCTAAATCTGCAAAAAATTATAAACTTGGGACACCAGTGGCCCGCTGAACCTGTGCAAGGCCTGCACTGACTGCGTGAGGCTCAGATGGCATCCGTGTGTGCTGCTGGGCACACTCGAAGGGTGCAGGATTATATCTGCACCTGATGGGGAGCACTTCAGGAACACCCATCCAGGAGCCACTGTGGTACAACTCTGCCTTTCCATGAACAGCTGGGGTTGGCTTCCCAGCTGCTGCTCCAACTGGCAGCCACGAATATGTGCAAGTGACTGTGTGGTGTGAACAGTTACCTGCTAATTAATATTATATTGATCCTATCAATAACAACAAAGACTAAAAGGTGTCCTCAGAAGTAGTGGTTGTAATCTGTCTACCTCTCTGCACTCAGTCCTGTTTGGTAAAAGGGGATGTACAACATGTGCGTGATCAGTAATTAAAATAAATTAAGAAAACCTGCTTACCCTTTAATGCAGCATGCATTCCTCCTTTTACTGCTCTTTACATCCCTCAGTAGTCTGAGACCACCCAGCTGGAGCAACCACACGATCTCAAGCTGTGTGGTTGATATTAATAAATCTGTAGCTTATCTACAGCGAATTTGAGGGGCATCTTAACTCTCTAAGCCAGCAAGATGAACATTCACCAAAACCAAGTGTTTTTCTTTTGAAGATTGAACAGCTCAAAGAGGAGATCTGTGAGTATCAGAAGAGCGAGAAGCAAGGACTTCCATTGCCTGCACCCACCGAGGCTGAAGAAGTCGCAGCGTCCTCGCTGCAGGTATTTTCAAGGGCTCTTTGTTTGCCATTCTAGAAAGCAAATCGAGCAAGCAGCCCCACCTCTGCGTTCCAGCCCCCTGCCATAAATGAAGACACGAGGATTGTCATGCAGGAGTGGTTGTGTTTTCCTTTCCACGCACCCTGTGCAGGTGTGACAGAGGATTTGTGCTGGGCCTGATGGATACACTAATGTGTAGAGCACATCTGTTGGCCTAAGCTAATACTCACTAGTGCCCTCGTATTATTATGGGTCTGGGGGAGCTTTTGCTCCTATGGCCAGCGGATTACCTAATGCAGACAAATGTAGATGATGTAGCTCATGTTTTCTGGTTGTCTTGTTTATTTATGATAATATGATAATCACATTGTGCTAAGATTTCAGTCTTAACTACATGCTGACTTTTCATTTTCTCTTGAGACACAGGGCACAAAGGATGAAGCGGGGGTGGAAGGAGACTGCGCTTCAGGCAAAGCTGGCTCAGATCAAGAAGACAGACGTCAGAGTAGTGAAACACTTCACAGAAGGTGAGCAGTGTAGGAATCCTTCATTGTTGTATTTTCACGGTGGCTTACCTGGTGCTCTGGTTGCTGATATTCTGTCTTGCAGAGTGGATTTAAGTACTGGATTCTTTAGAATACTCTTCGGTGCTAACTTTGTTGCTCTGCTCCCAAAGCAGAGGTAGTGCCTGTCCTGAGTAGGTCTGTAGCCTTTGGTATCAAGAATGCAGGCTGTTTTCTGACACTTTCTCCAGTTTGTTGCTTTCCTAATATAATAGGGTTGGGCTTTTGGGGCTCTCTGCAGACAAAAGTGTTGGTTTTGGAACTGTTTTGTTGCTGGGAAGATTTCTCTGGATTTGGTTGCTGTCCAGGGTTATACCAAAACACTTGGCTTTCAAATGTAAATATGTAAACTGGGATTTTTAAGGGAAGTCAAAGTTTCTTTCTCCTGTGGCCTGCTCGGAAAGCTGCTGCGCCTCTTCTAGCAGGTTCAAAGAGGAAAGGGGGTCTGATCCCAGCCCTCTGACTTTTTCTCTTCAAATGCCCAAGCCTGTTTTCCCCCCGTCAAGGAGCTGAATTTGCCATTGCCTCTCTGCTGTTAGCATCCTTGTGCCTGACCAGTTTTCTCCCTGGATTTTCATCACTATTTGTGTGGAGCCCACCTAAATAAGAGCAGGCATGGGCCAGGCTGGGTGTGAGACTCAAAATTAGTAGGACAGAAATATTCCATAGTGGAAAACACATTGGCTTTTTCATGATGTGTGTCAATAGGTTTACATAGCAGTTCTAGCCTTGGTGATGGTGGTCTTTGGTGTGTAGGTGCCGAGAGGTGATTGAAAACATCGAGGGCAGGAATTCACAGCTCCTTCACAAGCTGCAAAAACTGGAGCAGGAGCATGAGGATTTGGTTGAGCGCAATGAAGAGCTGGAATCAATTCTGGGAGAGACGCAGATCCAAACCAAGCAGGAGAAGGAACAGTTTGAGACTGAGGTGGAGGGACTTCACCGGAAAGTAAGTAAGGAATGGAGGAAATACAGTTTGGGTCTGCTTAATTCTAGCTGGTTTTCTCTCTGCATAATGATTGGTAAAATAAAATTACGGTTGACCTAAACCTGCAGGCTGCTTTGTTTAGTTTGACAAGAAATACAACTACAAAAATCTGGCAGTTTCAGAAAAGAGGTGAAAAGAAGGAAAAAATTCCAGCGGTTGAGTAAATGACGCTTGCTCTGGAGATGCAGATTCCCCCAGTGTTACAGCAGCATTGTCTTTTCCAGCCCCTGTCCCTGCTCTCCGTGCTTGGGCAAGCAGCGTTAAGTAGCTAACAGAGCTCCTGCATCCACAGGAGTGAGACCAGGCAGCGCTCCCTTCCCGTAAAGCCTTTCTGTACATGTGGGCGCTGTACACCCTTCGCTTTCTTGGCTGAGCTGAAGCAAAGCCTGTTTCAAATTCAAGTTGCATCTTATTTTCTCAGGAGCTATTTCTTCTGAGCCTGTTGTAGCTCAGAAGCTCTTATTTCCCCCCCAGAGGCTGTCCTAGATGGCATCAGTGCTCCTGACAGTCTCCTGCAGGAACTGCTTTTCCATGTTGGATGGCTGTTTCTTCTGCCTGCAGTTCCTGCTGAAGAGCAAGTTCCAGGAAGCCCCAAGTCCTCTTGAGGCTCAGAAGAGAGGCAAGAGGTTTTCCTGAAGCCCATGTCTTTTAACCTGGCACGCATGACAGAACTCCAGGCTTTGACTTGAATCTCTAACCCCTCTCCAGACCTGTCCAACAGGTGAAAATGGTCAGCGCAGGACACTGTTGCTCCTTGATCCCAGGAAAGGTCACCGCTTCAGCATGCTGGTGGCAAAAGGTTGTACTTCTGGCTTTTCCCCAAGCACAGCATCTCGTAAACGTGTCAGCCCATGTGTCAAACACTGAGGCACTTCTGGGTGTGGGGGCCAGGATCTGCACTGCCTGGGGACATCCTAGCTGAACATAAATTTGAGGGGATGGAGAGTTTCCTTCGTTGCCTGCGATCTCTTAGTGCAGGATCTGCTGTTGAACGGGGCAGCCGTGGCTGGAGACTTCTTTTTGAAGTGCTGTGATAAGCTGATCCATCTGGAGCTGCTCTGCTCAATCTTGATCAAGATGTGACCTTGACAGTCTCTTCCTAACTCGCATCCTACTTGATTTTGGGCACCCTCATCCCAGGGCAATCTGAATCTTTTCCTGTTAATAGGACAAGTCCACTCAGATCATCCTTTGACTTTAGGAGGTTGATAGGAAGTCTTGGTTGTTTGCACTCATTTGCATGTGACAGTCAGGGAGCCTCTGGGAAATTGCAGATGTGAAGCATCGTGCTGATTATTTGGTTTACCAGAACCACAGCAACATTAGAGGCCTCCCTGCAACATCTGAAGAGCTATCTCCATCCACGTTTTGAGTGAGGATTAAGTCATTGCTGAAGCTTCTCAGCCTGATGATGCCTTTGTCAGGGTTGTCTTTAGGCTCAGTTTATTGGATGGACTCTCCATCCCTCTGGAGGTAGCTCTGTGAGGAGCATCTGCGCTTGTGGACTGGTTTGTCACTACTTGTCCTCAGGGAAAATACCATTTGCAGCATTCATGCAGCATTTGTGCAGCATCGCTACCAGGGCACGTGATCCCTTACGGACAGGGCAGCTGAAGAATTTATAGCCAGAGAGAACAGAGGAAGCCAGAAGCTGGTCTTGCTAGATGGGAGGTGGGCTTCTCCCCAGAAAAGCTGGTTGAGGAGGTCTTTTCCTTTGGCTGAAGCCCTGCTGCCTGGCCAAAAGCTCTTCCTCCCTTGGGCCGTTGCCCTCTCCCCTCTGTCTGTGGCTAAGAGATGCCCTCTGCAGTGACTCTGGTCCTGCATCTCCGGGCGGCAGGACCAGTCCGTAGTGTCTTCTGGATTTCTGAGGTGAGAAGGAAGGCCACACACAGGTTTTCAGTCAGGAGTGAGCAGTGCTCGGGTGTCTCAGGTTAAAAAACGACGTAGGAGGATAATACATGTGTGAAGGCATATCCTATGTGAATGCTGAAGTAACCACACATCTCCAAGATGAATTGTCCAAAGACAGAAAGGCTGAATTGCTTGTCAGTAGCCTCTGGCTGTGAGGGAGAAGTCTCTAACTACAGTGAAACAGACTGAAGGCACGTTCAAATATCTTAAGGAAGGATGCCAGCAGACATCATGTTTCTAAGTGTGTAGCCGTGGAGCCAAGGGCAGGCTCTGTGACGGGAATGCCAAAAGGTCTGTCCACCATGACTGTGCTTTTGTTTAAATCGGGGCTTGTTCAGCACAGACTGAAATGTTTCCCACTTTCTCATCGAAGCAGGATAAACACAACCCTCAACAAATCAAACAAGACAGGTTTTCAGTCTGGAGAAATCCCCTCTTTGCTCAGTGCGTTGTTAAACAGATCCCTGGGAACGCCGCTTTGGGGGACACAGGGCGAACGCAGCAGGGGAGCACCGAGTAGCCAAGGAGATGCAAGGCATTTTGGCTGGCAGGAGCTTGGCAGTCGCTGAGGCTGAAAAAAAAGATAGAAATGTGCACAGCAGGGCAGCAGAGGGGAGACTGGCAGATTTCAGGATGGAAGAGGAATTGGGTTAACCCTTGGTTAGATCCAGCATCTGCTCAGATGGAGGGCTGCAGAGCTGCACCCTTCATCTCTAAGGGGCTTTTGCGTGCCTTGGAGGTAAGGAGGGAAGGACTGCACTGGAGGGAGGGCAGGTGCGCTGGAGCCTGGAGAAAGCGGCGCTGCTGGGCATTTGCCAGCCTGCCCCGTGTGAGCAGGACTTGGAAGTCTTTTCTAGTTTGGGTCGCCTACAAAAATCTTGGCTGATTAGGCCACTGACTCAGAACAAGGACACCAGGATACAACATGAGTATTGTTCTGCTGTTGGCACCAGCACAACTAAAATGCTGGAAAGTTAGTGGCTTGGAGGATGTATAAGCAAAAGGATGGAAATGCATCGCTAGGTATCAACTTCATGACCAAAGGTTGGCTGCGGGGTGAGGAGGGGAGGTATATTTTGACTTTGAGTTCCCTTCTAGAACTCCAAAGTCTTATTGAACCCCAAACTATCATCTAGTCATGCAAGAGGAGGGCCTTTTATTACCCTCTAGCTGTTCTGTAAGAGGCCTGGAGGTCTCACCTCAGTGATCTGCCTTTAACACCTAGGTTAGGCAACATCATCTGTCTTAAAAACCAGTATCACAGCAGCTTTCCTCTGTGTTGAGATCATTCCCTGCTGGGAGCTCCAACAGAGCCATCTTGTGCCTGAAGCCTGTCAGTGAAGGCAAAAAGCTCCTGGACTTTGATGTGCTGCTTTGTAACCGCTTTAAATGGACTGGGATTGGCAGAGGCTTGGCACTTCCTCAGCTTTGGCTTCCCATTGGAAAGGAATGAAAAATGATCTCTGAATAATTGCAAAGCAAGGAGAGTGGGAAAGGTGTGAGACATCTTATATGCTTCACCATACACTCGTCTGCGTGAGTGGAGTGATAGCTGTTGCTCCTATGAGTACAGGGCATGCTGTGTGAAGCTGGATTTCATCTGCAGCTTTTTTAAGATTTTAAGCTTTTGTAAGAGATTTCATCTCCTTCCAGTGTCCCTGCTTGCTCTGCAGCCTTGTTCAGCGAAAGCCCAGCTTGGGCAGTTGGGGAAGCCAGCTTGGTGGTTTAGAAATCAGAAAACCAGCACAAACTTTCTTCTGAAAGTAGCTGAAAGGAAAAGCTGCTGAATGCCCTGCTGGCTGGCAGCGGAGCGGGGTGGCCGTGAGTGCCAAGACTCTGATTTTACAAAAGGGCCTGCAGGAGCTGTAATGGGGAGGAGAAGCTGGACTGTTCTCGCTCCTTTAAACCCTTTAAAGCAGCAGGATTAATAATCATTCCCACGAGATTCACCCCCCGCAAAAGTAAATGCCTCTGGGAGGGGGGGAGGTGGTGGTGTAAATGCAGAATGAGCACTTGTCCAGGCAAACTCATGCCTGCCAGGAGAAACAGAGGTCAGTGTTTTGCTGGCTCGAGTCCGGAGTCCTCAGAGCCTTGCAGGAGGGAGTTACCACCTCCTCTGAGCAGCGGAGGGACCAGGACCCTCTGGCTGACGGGGCTGAACACCTGCCTGGATGAGGTCAGCTGCAGGCGAGCAGGCACTGCAACAGCACGGGGTAGGGAGATGGCCGGCGCTATACATCGGGGTCTCGTGGGGTCCTCAGTGTTGGGGGAGCGGCGTGTAGAAGGCCCACAAGCTGTGGAGACCTTCAATTTTCCCCACGTGTCTGGGTTGTTCCTCTCCTTTTGTGGAGCAGGGTTCTTTCGCTTTCTAACTTGGCCTTGGATGGCTCCTTCCCCCTTTGAAGCAGAGGGTGAAAGACGTGAGGTGGAGCAAGCCCCCGCTGGCGGCTGTCCACATCCCCTCCTACTCCATGCTTCCAAATGTGGGGTTTGCTCTGCAACAGCAGCACAAGGAGACATTTCGTAGTGGTTGTGTATTTAGTACTAGTTGTGAGTACTGGTTTGCTTGTAACTTGCACTTTGTCTGTCCTAAGATCACAAGTTTAGAAACGGAGTTACTTGAAGTGCAGAAGAACAAAACTGAGATGAATGGGGAAGAGCAGGCATTGTCTGGAGCACAAGAGATGCAAGAGGTAAGAGGTTTTCCTTGGGAAGTAAATAGTTTTGTTTAGAAACATATGAAATGAGCATCTCCTGTGAATGTTTTTTTGTCACCACCTTCTCAGAACTGGTAGCCCATCAGCTCATACAGGACAGAGGGATGTCTTTAGAGGGTAGCAGTGAGCATGGAGATCGTACTGGCATAACTCATCTCCCTTGTGAGATTGTCCTGCCTTCAGCGCTGCAAGCTGAGGAGCTTGTTGACTCCCTGGTGAAGGGTTTGCATGTGTAAAGGGGCTTGATCTTGTTTAGGGTTTGATGAAACCTAGGTAGTGCATAGGTACATCGACAAGGCTGTTTCCCAGCTGGTCTTAGGCTGGCCTTGCTGTCCATTTGTTACTTGCTAGACAGATCCAGACAATCGGATCTGCCAGGTGTATAAGCTGGACAGAGCTTATTACCTCTGGGAGAGGACCTTGAAGGCTCCAGGCCTTGAGAGATGTCCTGCCAGCCCTGGCAACTTTTGAGAATCGTTTTTTCCTATCCTTGTTTTCCAGAAGACAAGTTTTCTGCAATTTGTTTCTCTTTTGCTAGAATAAATGATGCTGGAGAAGTGACTCTTCTTTTTTTTTTTTGTTCCAGATGTTGGAAAGCTGTCAGGAAACGATAGAAAAGTTGGGAAGTCAGTTGGGAGAGCGGAGAGAACGGAGAAAGCAACTTGCTTCTGAGCTTGAACTGTTACGACAAGATCTGAAGGCTGAGAAGAAGGTACTGGGGAGCCCAGTATGTATCGCCCCTGCAGTGGGACTCCCTGCAGGAGGCAGTTGCCTTGGGATGACTCCATGAAACATTCCTAGTTGCCCCCCAAGTGTATCGCTTGACTGCTCTTGATGCATTTCTCTAGTCCAGCCAATCTCAAAGCTTCTTGGGCAGGTGATTTTAAATCCATCTGCTTTAATGGAACTGTGTCTCTCTTAATTTATTTTCCCTTTCAATTCAAACTTTGTAGCCAAAGCCCCCTTCTCTAGAAGGTAGAGTGGAAGTTTTCCGACTTACGTAGCTGTTGCAGAGTTATTTGTGATCGTAAGGCTCATGATCACGAGCCTTCATCACTCTGTGTCAAACATGGCAGGGTACTTGGAGATTTGAGCTGAGACCTTCCTGCAGAGCAACATCAGGGTCACCTGTTCGCAGTGACTGCTTTTCTGCGGTTGATCAACTGCCTAGTTCTAAATCTGTTTAACATGGATCCCTTTTAAAATGAATAGTATTCTTTCTGAACCACAATATGGCATGATAAGAAGTCAGAACACCCAAGAGTCACAGAAGTCTACATGAACAGCTTGCTGAGGTCCCGGTGTTGCTTTATGTGCCCATAGGACCTCAGTATGCTTTGCTGGAAGCGATTTAACTGCTAGATAGGCTTCTGGTGAGTTTATCTTTGCTGGGAGAGTTGCTGGTGCTCTTGTCTTCCAGTTGGGCGAGAGGAGAGAGGACAAGTGATGCCAGCAAAATTGTACAAGGGCTGGCACAGGCATAGGTAGGGTAGGGGCTGAAAATTAGGCTGAAATTTAGGAAAACTGTAGACCTGTGGCCTGGATTGGGCAGACAAGGGGGACCTGAGGGAGACTGGCAAAGTGGAGAGGGTTTACATCTATTGTAAACCCCCCTTTTCAGCACTCTGAGAGGCTTTAAACCAGCTGTGAGTCATCTCGCTTCCTTGAACATAACTAAAAACCCAATGAAAGTCCTGAACTGTTGGCAGAACTGCACATATGCAAGAGTCTTACTGGAGGAACAGTGGCATCTAGAGGACAGGACTTCTGTAGTGCTGTTGGGCAATAAATTCACATCGTAACAGCTTGGGCTGCAGACCAAGCCTTGTGGAAGGGCAGTTTAGGGAGGAGCTAGGTCAGTCTGTGAATATGCACATGAAAAGGAATCGTCTGATTTGGGGGATGATAACCTTTGCATCCCAATAGTGCAATCTACTCGTGGTCCAGGGACCTTTTAATCAAAATGATGCATCCCTGTATCCCTGTAAGCTTGGTTGTAATTCAGCCACCAGCTGGCCAGTGGCTTCACCTGAGGAGAGGACTGTTCTTCCATCTCAAGGATGAAGAGGTGGAATCTGGTGGCCTGTATTAGACTGTAACAGTCTTGAAAATAGAGGACTTTGTGTGTGTTTGGTGGGATTTCTGACTTCACAGATGGGTTTATTTCCTTCTGATAGAGCAGCTCTATGGAGGTGAATTGTTTACCAACAGGGTGCTGGAAATGAGCTTGGTGTGAAATCATCGGGTTCTCATGGGTGATACGCACCGGGAGGTCAGGATTTGAGATTGCTCAGTGCTGTGTTTGTCAGGATGCCCAAGACATGGACTGGGCGAGTCAATTGGATAGTATTTTTGTTCTTGTAAATTTTAATAACGTGCTATGAACTGATGCTATGCAGAGAGCTCTCTGCATTTGTTTGGAGCTGTCTTCTGGTTTTTAAGAGGTTTTTGGACATCTGAGAGGAGAAAGCTTTTTCTGAGCTTGTAGTTAGGGGTGCATTACATCCACTAGCTCCTGTTGTTTCCTCACCGGGGTTGCCTGACTCAAAATCTGAGTTTACAAGCCATTGTAAACTTCCAAATCTCCAAAGAACATCAGCAAGCAGGGATCTCATTAGTGTATCCCATTAGAAGCTACAAAAAAATAATGCTTTGTTAGATACAGAGGTGAGAAAGGTAAAGAAATCCCTGTTGTTCTGGTGTCTGATGTAGACAGAGCTGCTAGTGTGTGTTGCTCCAATATAAGTAAATTCATCTTGGTGTAGATAAGGAAGACCTGAAATTGAAACATTAGTGCTAGCATACGCTCAGGAAGAGTTATGGATTAAGAGGCTTTAGGAATCAAAGTCATTGCTAGTGTTTAGTGGGCTTATAAGCATTTTTCTTTGAAGGATTTGGGTTTACCACCGCTTAGTGGGAGATACTAGACCAGGAAGATTCTGGTTCTGCTCGAGCCTGGGAGTTCCTGTGTCCTTATGCACTCCTCGTGCCTTCCTTTCTTCATCCTTTTATTTTCTTGGCATCTTCTCTTCATGTCTGAGGTTTTGGGCCTGCCAAAAAAAGGTGTTAGGTGAGGTGGAAAGCGGAGAGCAGCCCTCCCTAGGGAGTTGTTTGGGGCTGACATGGATGGAGGATGCGTAGCACCGGGTGAGACAGCTGAATACATATCCTGTACTCTCCCTGTTTTCCCAAGAGTTGCCACTTTTGTAAAGAGATAACGGCACATGCTATAAAGCCCTGAGAACTACAGATGGGCCACAGAAGGATGAAAACAAATAAAGAAGTGTGATTCGATAGTAGTTTACACACAGATACTTCCCATGCAGAAAAAAAGGCCTTACGTGGGTATCTTCAAGGGTGAAGAACTACACTAATTTAGCTACAGAATCACGATGGAGCCCCCAGATTGCCATATACTGCTCAAAAGCTTTCCATGAAGCAAGTCAAAGTCGTGGTGTTTTCTGACCTTACAGGCCTCTGAACTCCTACAAGAAAGAGAACAGATTAACAAACTCGAGCAGCAACATGAAGATCTATGTACAGATGAAAAGATATATGAAGAACAGATGGCTAAAGTAGTATTTTTGGAAGAACAAATCAAAAACTTGAGGGATGAACAAGAACTGCTCTGGTAAACGTTAACAAGGCCTGTGGTACTTTCTGCTTCTTATCTTTGCTGACTAATTTTTTAATGTGTTAAAAATCCCCGTAGTGCTGCTTCTGGCAAAAATGGGCACAGCAGCTTTGTGTCTTCCTTATCAGATGATCATCTCTCTGTAGAGATTTTGGTGAATAAGCATTGCCCTTACCGACATCGTGGTCTGTCAGGAGTAAACCTTTTTTTTCTTTTTTTTTTTTCCTTCCTTTTTTTTTTCTGCAGCTATTCCACATTCTGAATGGCATAAATGAGAGCTGTCCTTAGGGAGGAGGCTTCTCTTGGAGTGAGTTTTGGGCTAACACGGACCCAAAAAATGCTCCCGTGGGGGGCTTGGGCTCCTTGGGGCTAACTGCTGAGCTACATCCTGCTGTGGATTTCCGTTGTCCTGGGAAGGCAGGTGTCAGCAGCCACCGGGGTTGTAAACAAAGCTCTTACAGGTCCTCTGACTCCTCTTTTTCAGTAGATCAATACAAATTTGAAGCTGAAGCCTCCCTCCTCAGGCTCCCGTTAGTAATAAAAGCTTGGATTAAATCCATTGTAGTTACAATCAGCTCAATGACCTGGTACCTAGGTAGTGAGACAAAGTAAAACCAGGCTAGGACAGGTAGGTTAGCTTATAAGGACATATGGTAGGGATTGAGATAAATCAGACAGCTTGATCGGGAGACCTGAGCTCATATTTCCATACAGCAAGTGCTTCTCCGCCACTTGTGAGCTCAGACCAGCTCACGTGGCTCTGTGTGAGTGTCTCCTTAGCCAGCACTTCACCCACTCATGAATGCCCAAGAGCTGACCCTCTGGACACATGTTTCTTTGTGGGCCAGCTTCCCCTGGACACAGACCCTTGCCCAGAACTGCTAGACCCAGGATTAAATCCCTTCTGGGTCCTCCTGAGACACTTAAGCATTGCCTTGAGCGTTTCACTGGATTCTTGTATCCCAAGTTTTTCCCCTTCAGAGGGTGGTTTCCCTTGGATGTGTATAGTTACCTCTCTCCTTTACTATTTCTCCTTCAAGTTCTGAATTACTAGAGAGCAACAAGAAGAGGGAGGAGCTAGAAAAGCAGCTAAAAGAGAGCAATGAAGAAAAACGGTTGTTACTGGAAGAAATTGCCCAGCTAAAACAAGATATCCAGACTACCCGGGAGCAGGGCGACAGCACGCTTGAAGAGACTTTGTGGATGAATCGAGGCCTGGCACATAGAGAGAACAGGTTTCTCGTGGCGCAGAGCTCTGCAGGCAGTTTAGATGGGAGCATTAAACAGGTATGGGCAGCTTTGCCAGCTGCACTGTACTTTTTTTCACTAATTTAGTGGCAAAGCCTAATTGAAGTGGACTGGAAGCCAATCCTGGAGTGTTAGCACACGGCAGGGAGATGAGGCTGACTGATTTCCTTGGGGGAAATGTTTGGGAATTGAGTGTCATTGTTTCCTTCTGTTGTATTTTTCGTTGTAGTGGGAACTTGGATAAACTGAAGGGCTCCCTTAGTACACATGCAAGAAGTTATACAGTCCTTAAATGATGTGTTAAACTGTTTGAAGCTCTTTCTCAGCTCCTTTTTGGAGTGTGAGAAGTGGAGCTGGCTTGCTATTCCCACAACAGTCTTGCTCTTGCTGGATGCAGAAGCTGTTCCTCTTCCCTACTTCTCCTTGGGATTTTCTGCTCTTACACTCCAGGGCTTGAACTGACCCCGTGGCTGCTGCCCCGTGGCAGCTCACAAGCAGCTGGGTTTGGCTGCAGCCCCGTGCCTGCATCTCGGTGACTGCTCTAGCAGCTGCCAGGCGAGACCCCTGTTTGTCACTACGTTTAGCTGTCTTTGAAATGCAATTTTTTTTCTCCTTTCTTACCGTGGGATCAGAAAAAGAAAGGGAAGAGCAGCAAGCTCTGCCAAAAGGGGAAGAAATGATGAAGGTACCCGGGGTGGGGAGTCTGAGGAAGAGCAAGGATTATATGCAAGTGTTTGGAAAAGGAGTGGACAGGGTGGCATCTAGGCAGGAGTGGGAGTGGAAAGGAGAGGGTTGGAGCTGTGCTGACACCAAGAAGCAGCAAATCTGTACGGTTAGAGCAGACCAAAGCAAGACAACATGGTGTAGAGGGGATGCTGAAAAGGATCCCGGTAGAAGAAGGTGGGGGAAAAAAACCCCACAAAATCTAACGGACCTCGAGGACAAATGACATTGCCAGATCCCACAGCGCTAGATCAAGACTCCCCAGCTTGGTGATTTGTCTGAGAAGGGAAGCTTGAACTTCAGTGGACTTCATGCAGAGGGTGAAGACGCAAAGCGGGAATGCAGATGGACAGATGGCTGGAAGTGGGTTTTGGTACACCAGACGTGGGAATAGCTTTTAGTCTGCATGCAAGGCACTTGTGAGAAGGTGGATGAACCAAAGAGCTCAATTATCTTCTGAAAGCCATCACAGACCATCAGTGACTGCCTCCTGGTGCCCAGGCTGCTGTCGCCTTGTGCCAGCCTGTCTGTTTCTGTACCACTTCCAGGACTTGCCTTGTTCCTGCCACCGCGGGGAGTCGCGGCTGGATGTGTGACTCCCGCTGAGTCGCCTTAGTGAGTGCCAGTGAAACTGGCACAAGCATTAAGAGTAACGTGGGTGGTTTGGAATTTGTTTTGACAGGTTGGTTTTCACAGGGATTTGTTCCCTCATCCAGGTTATTGCATCTTTTCCCTCGACCTCCAGAGGGGGATGGACAGGGTAGGGAGCATAGTGTGGGGGCAGAAGTGCTTGCCTGGCTTTACCTGTCTTCCTACTAAATGCCCTTAAATCCTATTGGTGTATTTCTACCTGTATTAATTACTAGTCTTTATCTTTCCTTGAAGTTGATGTCCAATGTAACCTTTGTCATTTTGCTGTTCCTGCAGAGTCTGTCTGAGGAGAGATTCCAGCAGCAGGAGGAAAAAATGCAGCAACTGCGGCAGGACTTGCGTCGAGTTCAGAACTTGTGCAGCTCAGCTGAGAGGGAGCTGAGATACGAAAGGGAGAAGAACGTCGACTTACACAAGCAAAATCTCTTGCTCCAACAGGAATGCACCAAGGTAGGAACAGAGCAGGGAGAGCTGCTTGTAGGGAGCGTCACATCCTTTTACAAGGGTCAAACGGGAGGTCTGAGGTGCTGATTTCGCCAGGCTGGACCTCATTTACATCTGACTGTACAGCACCTGGGCTTTTCAGTGTGCTCTGCCTCAGCTCAGTGGAAATTGCACTGCCTCCAAATAAAATGTGCTGTGCTTGCTCCCTGGATTGTTTATTCTTGCTCACTCTCTGGAATCCTGTTGGCCCTTTCCTAATCAAGACGTTTCAGATGACATATGTTGAAGTGCAAACTTCATTTCTTCTTTTGAAACTCAGGTTAAAGCTGAGCTGAAGCAAGCCCAGGCAAAACTCTCGGACACAACTGAAACATGCTCCTCTCTCTCGGCACAGTGGGAAAAAAGCCAGCAGAAGGTCAAAGAACTTGAACAAGAGCTCTTGAAGTGCTCCCAGGCTGATAAACTGCAGAGCGGTCTGCAAGAGAAACTTGCACAAGAGAAATCCAAAGTACGTGAAGCACAAAAAAAGGTAACTCTTCAGCATGAGCTAAGTTAACAGGAGGTATGTTTTTAGCAGTTTCGTGCAACTGTAGTTCAGGAAAAAGAAGCTCTAGCAGCTATTGAATTGGTTCCCTGAAGCCTATTTTGCTAGTCCGTTCTGAGATCACTTGGCTAAATATTTTAGGGAAAATAGGTGTTACTAGTGGGAGCGTAATCAAAACAATAGAAGTGAGATCTGATGGCTCAACTCCTGCCTCTGAAGCTCAATGTCTCTGAAAATACTGGTAGCAGGGCTGGCAGGCACAGGGAGCCCAGACCACATTCCTGACAAGGAGATTTGCTACTGTTTGCTATCTGGTAAATTGCAAAAGTTTGTGTTTTTAAATTGCAAAAGAATTGTGGCATCGATTCTGCCGTATTCCTGCACTAATTGTTGGATTTGTTTTTTGAAGTGTGCAGGACTGAATTAGGTGCAAAAAGGATTGTTGTTAATTCATGACATAGTGTGTGATCCCAAGTCTGGCAGCTGTTTGAAAGGTTTTGCTTTTAACGGACTTTGACACAAAGACATGCAGAAGTACTTTGAGTAGAAGCGAGAAAACCTTGCGTTCCCATGACTTGAATACAGAGGGATCAAAGGCATGTGAATCCCTTGGATTCAGATACTGGCCTGTAAATTCAGAATGTTTAATCTGTATCCAATTTTAATCCCAGATTTCAAAACTCCAGCAAAAGCTAAAAGACTCACAACACCAGCTCCTGCTGGCAGAGGCCCGTGTTTCAGACAAGAAACTCTTGGAGGAGGAATTGAAGGAAACCCGAGAAAATGAAGCCCGTGTGCAGCAAGAACTTCACGAGGAGCAGCTGAAAAGGTACCCAGAGCCGGGTGGTGCCTGAGCTGGGTGCGGAGGGGAGGTGTGTGCCAGCAAATGCTGCTGTGCCAGCCTCCCTCCAGCTACCTCCTGCAGCTCCATGACTGGCCCTAGGTGGCTTCAAGGAGACCCTGCACCCTTGGTTTTACCTTCCTCTCTCTCCTTTTGACCTGCCAGCGTCCCTCCCCAGGATCCCCTCTTTATGAGATTTAAAAGCTTTTTTGGAGACCCCAGCTGCCTCAAAAGGTGTGTGGTCCCTCCTGCCAGCCCAGTGATTTGGTTTACCCTCTAGATGCCAGCAGTCCCCTTTTTTCTGCAACTGGGACTGGAAATCCTAGACACATCGTGCACCCTTTCACATGCCGCTGGGACATGGGGACAACCAGAACGTCCTGATTTCTTTCTATCCTTAGTGTTGCCCAGGGCAGGTCCAGAGCAGCGGGCTGATGGTTTTTAGATCAAGCCAGCCTTGAATTGACGGTGGCACATCACCGGCTGGCCTCCACGTTTGTGTCTCACCGTCACACCAACCCGTTTTTAGGAAGCTCCTGGAGCAGCAGGTGGAGGAGCTGCGGCAGCAGCTCCGGCATTCACAAGAGACAGAGGCGTCACTGGCCAAGATGCACGTGGAGCTGCAGGCCAAGACTCTGCACGTCCTGGAAGATGAGAGGAAAACTGACTCGAACGAGGTGAGCTGCAGCACAGGTGGCTCCTCGTCACCCAAGGGGATGCTGTGCTGGTGGCTGGCTCCAGAGCAGACCGCTGAGCTCTGGGGCGAAACAGGACCATCCCAGTGTGAAATCTGTACCTGGGAACTGCTGAAGTAGGGTCAATTCTGGCCAAGTGCTGAGCCCATGCAGATCACACTGATTTAAATGGGAGCCAGAGGAAAAGCACCGTCCCATCTCGTTAGGTTTCCTGGGAATGCAGCTCCAAGGGCACAGGAGGGAGGACTTGGTGGCTTCTTTCCCTTTTCTTGCAGAGCACAGAGCTTCTTGCAGGGACATCTTGGCAGAGTCCAGGGAGGATGCCCTGTTGAAGCCTAGAGCAGCCCCCTGGCAGCACAGAAATTCACACCCCCCTCCTCCTTTAAGGGGAGCAGGCAGTGGCCTTGGGGGGACAGAATGGAGGGATATTATCTATAGTGGGAATCACTGGGATTTATGACAGAGAAGCTTTGGAGACCAGACTGAAAGGAGGCAGAGGGGCCTCTACAGCTAAGGACGCACACGCGAATAAAAAATAAATGTTTTCCAGCACCTCCAGTGCCAGAAGGAGAACCAGAAGCTTTCAGAGCAACTTTCATTGCTGAAGGGGGAAAACAAAGCCCTTTACGAGGAAGGAGTCCGTCTCCTGAACCAGAAGGATGTGTATGTCAGGTAATGAATGCAGCAGCAGGCAGGGGAGGTGTAGACACAGGAAAAAAACGTACCCAGGAATTGCTGTTTACATGCCTGGCAGTGACACTGGATTTGACTGTTCTGTAGCCTTTCTTGTCTCTCCTGGAAGGCAATTAGCACTGAGAGATCTGCCTTAGCCTGACGCTTCTGCGTGCGGTTGTGTCGTGCCTCGCATGTCTGCTGTCATGTTGTCCTCGGCAGCAGTGCAGAAAATGAGGGGGTGCCTAGGGAGAGCTGCGGGTGCTGCTGTGGAGGGTCTGGCGTTGGCAGAGATGCTCCACGGAGCTGCTCGTTTCTCCCCAGAGCACCTGTGATCTAATGTGAAGCACAGTGGCCTTTTTGTTGTAAGTTGTGAGCAAATATCATGGGCAAATATCCCTTATATGGTAGAGATTTTTTCTCTTTTTTTTTTTTTTTTTTTTTTTTGACATTATTTTCCCTTCTACCCCAGCTGGTTAAAAATAAAGAACACTGCCTGAACGAGACAAGTTTGAGGGGGAAGAGCAATCAGCACAAGTCTCAGTAGAGACAAATGTTTAACCTCGCTGTTGCAGCTCTATGAAGCACCCACCGAAGTAGCCCTTTCTGCAACCTGTTTGCCTGGCCCTTGCTGTTTAGGATTCTTATTTTTTGGCCTTTTTGCCCCCATACACAAATACTTCCCCTTAACCACCCCCAGCCCCAGCCAAATAAAACGACCTACCCTTTCCCTGTTACTTCCAGGTTTTGTGACTTTATATCCCTGTTTGGTATAAAGAGCTGAGAGGGGTGAGCACAAGGATTTGTAAAGCTGGGAGTCAGTTTCGGGAATGCTTTGGATCCTTTTCCCTCAATCAATTGCCATTTGGTTGACACTTAACAATATAACCTTTGCAACAATAACAGAAAACAAACCAACTGACTGATCAGTGAAAGACATAGTCCAGAAAGCCAGTGGGCTCATTCTGCCGTTAGCTGCATAGCCAGAAGGAGCTGGGTAGGTGGCTGAGGCTCCCAGTTCAGGCTTTGAAGAGCCTGAATAAATACAGGACATCTCCTGCCTTGATTTTAACCTAGAACACAAAAGCATTTCAGTGCCTGATGGTTGTGTCTCTGCCTCCTCAGGAAATATAATGAAATGCAGCTCCGCCACAAAGACAAGATCCGCAGAGCCAAGGAGACCTTTATTCACGAGGTGAAACAAAGGGACAGCAGAATTAAGCAGCTTGAAAGTGAGCTCAGCGAGGCAAAGCTCCAGGTGGAAAAGGTGAGAGAACACAGCAAGGGCTTCTCCTGCAAGGAAAGGCAGGGGAGCAGGCTACCACAGGGCTGTGGGAGCATCCCTTCTTCCAAAAAGAAATGCGGTTTAGAGAAAAAAAAGACAATGAAGTTTAGGAACAGCTGGTTTGCAGGCACTGGGATTGCACTGTTAAATGATCAGTCGGAGCATGGGGAGCTCTGCCTGACATGCTGCTCCTGCTCTGTGCGCGGGACTGATGCTGCCCTGGGAGACAGCTGGCAGTGCCGAGGGGCACCAGCCCGTCCTCGTAGGAACAAATAGCCAAACAGAAATTCCTGGCTCAAGTTTTTCTTCAGGGGAGGAACCTGTGTCCTCAAATCCCGTTCAGAAACTGCCTAAGCTCCATCTTCTTTTACTTCAGAAATATTACTGCGGGGAAGTGACTCAAAAGCCTCTTTTTTGGGGTATGTTCCAGCAAGTAGTGCGTCACTTCTAGGAGTTAACGTGCTCAATGGTCACCCCTTTGGTAAAGCGCTCTGAGGTTTACAGAGGACAGAGAAGAGCCAAGCGTAACCGCCGGTTGTTATTTCCTTCTGCAACACTGCTCAGGGAAAGGTGCTGATCGCACAGCTCACTGCCGAGAACGAGAAATTACTCCAGGAAAGAAGACGGCTCCTCCAGAAGATAACCGAGCAAGAAGAGACCCCTTGGAGCAACCGGTCTATGATTGCCACCCTGCAGAGCAGGTAGGTACTTCATGATGTCTGCGCCTCTGGGAGCTTGCCTCTTCCCAGCATTTCTCTGGTTTTATGCCTGTTTCTCCTAAGAAATCCAGAGGAAAATCCAAACTGTGCCCCAGTCACTAGTGCTGTGGCTTTTAATTGCTGTGGGATGTACTTAGCTCCTTTCCCCCTTGGAGCTGTGGGCATACGGGTGAAGGCTGTGGAGGCCAAAGGGTCCAAGGGTGAAAAAGTAAAATGCCCCTTTGAAAACATAGCGTGGCCAGAAGGAAAATAACTTGTGCCTTGTCTGTGTGACGTGCTCAGAGTGAAGATCCTGGACGAGGAGAACGTGCGGCTGCGCGAGAACAAACTCCAGCTCTCCGGCCACGTGCCCACCTCGCACCGCCCGCCAAGGAGCATCCACGCTCCCACCACAGAGGTGAGACTCGGGGAGGGCTTGGGCTTAGCAGGCGGGTTGCAGGAGCTGTTGTCTCCTGTGGGTGCGGGTTGGTGTTTGTGGCTGCAGCTGAGGGTGCTGGAGAAGAGCTGAATCGGTTCTTCGGCTGGGGTGGAGAGGGGCATCAAACCCCCAGGCGATTGCAAGGGCTTTGTGCGGTGAGGAGGGGTGTTGTGGGGGGCTGAAATACACTCGACACGCTCGTCATACTGCTCTATGCCCCAGCTGCTGCGTGATGAGATCCTTTTCCCCAAGGATGGAACTTTCATTTTGGCTTTTTTGCAGACTTAGAGTTGTTAAAAGGCCTCAGCTTTAAAGTTAGCTCTAAAAATAGGAGAAATAACCCAGAGCAGTGTGGTTGGGAATGTTACTCCTGTAAGCCAAAAAACCCTCAGACCGAGCTGACAGATAATATCGATTAAATTGAACGGAATGAAGGTTTGCCTTACCTGAGAACTTGGGTTTGGATTGGCCAAGTTAATGAAGAACTTTGGGGGAAGAGATGGAGAAAAAGCCAAGAAAGTCAAAGATTGTGTTTCAACAGCTTTCCAGATCCACTGGTTTTTATTTAAAAGTTTATTGGTACATTTTGAGATTTGGAGGAACCCCAGTTTGGTTGGAAACTAGCTGTTAGGGGTGAAAGTGCAGAAGGAATTGTTTGTGTGTGGGTTTTTTCTTTTTATTTCTTTCTGTTAGTTTCACTGGGGCTAGTTAGGTTGGGTTTTTGTAATTTAAGTTCAGCCCCAAAGGACAAATCTATGATTAGTACCTCTGCGGGGCTGGAGTTCGTGGGGAGAACTTTCCGTCGAGCTGGGGGCACTGTGAAGACCAAGACTGTGTTTGAAATTCGGGGTCTGACATGCACCTCCTCCTGTGAAAGTCTCTGTTCCTCCTTCCAGGACTCAAAGAACGTTAACTTCTCCGAAAGCCAGCTCCAGAGCAAGGTGTTGCCCTCTCCCCGTACCAGGTACCGTGGGGTAAAAGGAGGCAGCAGGGAATGCCTCGCTGTATGTAGTGAGGGACAAGTTGAGTGTTTTGGCTGCTCCACCCTCTGCTTTCACCTCCAAGGGGTGGGTTTTGGGTGTGGGGGGTTTTTTGGTCAAATTATAGGGAAAATGATATTAAAAAGATTTGAAACTATAGGGATGAAGAAGTAAAATTTTCAAAAGATGTTGGGAAACACCGTGGGATTTAGGAATCGGTGTGACGCCCAGTGGTTTTGGAGGAGTGTCTTTACATGAGAGGTGGTGAGACTTAAAGGACGCCTGCTGCGCAGAGCTGTATGACCCACGTCCCGGGCAGGAGGGAGCTCGAGCTGTTCTCCACTGGTGGAGCCAGGAGCACCACGATCCGTGCCAAAACGGGCAAGGGGAATGCAGAGAGGCTCTGCACCTCCGGTCTCTGCCCGCTGGAGACCCAGCCCGGCCAGCTTGGTTACAGCCTTCGGTGCTGCTGAGGGTGACAGTCTGAGCAGGTTCTGGGGCAGATGAGGGCCGGCCACTGCTTGGCTGGAGGAAGAGTGTAGGAGCCTTCATTCAAGCGAAAGGCATTGACTGTAGATGTTGGGAGGAAGGAATATTGGGGCTGTGTGGGTGGCTGGGGTTTGCGGAGTGACTTTAAGAGAGGAAATTTCTTTTCAGCTTCCCATCACAAGAACCACCAGACTCTCTCAGCATCCTGAAGGCCACGCCAGACACAAAGCCTGAAGGAGAAGCTGAAAGCCAAGACTCGCCCTTCTGCTTGTCCCCCTCTCAACCTTCTGAGATCGGGTACCTGAATGTAGCTTCACCTGGAGACACCACAGCCTCCCAGCTCCAGGAGGAGAGTCAGAGCATCAGCTCCGAGAACTTCTAAACGGGGAAAGATATTGCTGAAAATATTAGCTGGATGGCAAGGATTTGGGCTGCTGTTGCTGTGGGATGACAAAGACTGCGGAGGAAGAATTGCCAAATGGACTGACCCGGTGATTCCTGCCATATTTCAACTACAGTGTTCAAGAGGCATTTTTTCAACTTACCCAACTCTGTGTGTGTGAGATCCCAGATTCACCTGGAGGCTGGAATTTGTAGATAAACTCTGTAAAATGGAAGAGGGTTGGGGTTGAAGCTCTGAACCCTGATTCCTTGTCCAGTACAAAGCTACAAACTTTGTAAATAAAACTTGGAGAAGTTCCCTTCCACCATGCGCCCACTTCTCTCCAGTCCCCTTGATCTGTGCCCAGATGCCAGCTGCTCCCTTTTGCGTGCTCTTACCCCTTCCATTTTGCTTCGTGTGAGCCTGTGGAGGGGAACAGGGGGTATCTGAGTGCCGAGGGGGTGATGAGAACATGTAACAATGGTGGATGATGGGTAAAGGGACCAGAAGACAGATGGAGATGGAGGGGATGAGGGGAATGGAACAGGAGCAGGAGAAAGGAGGGGATCTGAACACCCAGAGGAGGAAAGGGGCTAGATCTTGAATGCGCACTGACAGTGATGGAGGCTCCGTGAGGATGCTTGGGTGGGAGTGGAAAGGATCAGATCATGCAGAACAGGGGTGTAGAAGGGATCTGTGTATGCAAAGAGGGGAGCAGAAAGGATCAGAGCATGAATTGTGGGGAGGAGAAGGGACCTGGACACGTGAGTGGGAATAGAAGAGTTCTGTGCTTGCTCAGGAGGACATGGGTGTCACGTGAAAAGCGGTGGGGGGCGGATTCTCTCAGCCCTGGGTGTTTGATCTATCAGCTGAGACCCTTGTGCCCCACCAGTCTGGCAGCGCCCCGTTCCCGGGCCCCTTCACTGCCCAGTCCCGCTGGATCGGGGGGCGATTCGACTGACTCGTTCAGGGCAATGCACCGACAGCATCAGGGGAGCATCGTGGGGACCCCTGGGCAGCTCTGCCCGCTTTGGATGTGTCACCTGCTGCTGGTGCCCACAGAGGGCTCACGCTAACACCTTACGGAATAACGCTCTTTATTATAAAATGGTGACAAGTTAAGAGTCGTGAGTGCCAGTGAGAGGGACTGTCTGCAAAAACAAGCTTGAAATTATATACAACCAAACTAGAGACAACCAAAACCTTAATTACTAATGACAGCTAAAATGAGTTAGTTATTTAACGTGCATAAAGTTCTTACCCACCAGGCGTCCTGAGGGGGGAGAAGACAGGTTCAGCCCATCGACTGATCCCAGAAGTTACAATGGAGTCTTCCCTAACTTCCCTTCTCATTCATTCACTTGTTATATTTTTCTTGACTCTCAAGGCAGAGCTGGAGTGACTCCAGTCGTACATTGCTTCATTATTATTGGTATAAAATTCTCTGGCTTTCATTTAAAGACATAGTTGGTAAGAACTGGAAAGCGCGTGCTCGGTGAGGGGTGGTCACACTTTGGAGGTGTGGAGGTGTGGAGGGAGAGGTGGAGGGAGGAGTGGGATGGAGGTGTACATTAGTATTATAACGATATTATAATGAGCGAGGTTCGTCTAAGGAGAATAATTTGGCCACAGTTGTTGGCCCAGCAGTGGGTACCTGCTCGTGTGTTTTCCAGCCAACAGCTGCTATGCAGCTTATTGGCTGTGTGGTACCACCAAGCTCCCAGTCCTGTGGGGAGCACAGCCTGGCTGTGGGGTCTCCACCCCACTCCCCCCTCCGCTGCTCCTCCAGGCTAGCAGGTGGTGCTGCCTAGGGAACCCTGATGGAGTAGATTCCGTACGTGTGAACCGTCCTGGAAGTGGCAACTGTATTTTACCCTAAAAAGGTGGTTATAATCCTATAATTTCTGTTAGGTGCCAGTTTTCTATAATTTCCCACCTTCAAGTGGTTTTCCCATGCGTGGGATGAATAGGAATCACAGTTTGCAAGATGGGAACCGAGGAAATCTGAGTGCTTGGAGGAGGAAAGTCCTCCAAAAAAAAAAAAAAAAGAGCTGCAACCATGGAGGGCTGCCTCAGGGAAGGGGTGCCAGTCAGAGGGGCCTCAACAGGCTTGAGGGGTGGTCCTGAGTGACCCTCATGGAGTTCAACAAGCAGGTGCAAGGTCCTGCACGTGGGTGAGGGTGATCCCAAGCACAAATCCAGGCTGGGAGCAGATGGAGAGGGACTGGGGGGTGTTGGTGGGTGAGAAGCTCCATGTGTCCTGGCAATGCGCGCCCGCAGCCCAGCCAGCCACCCCTACCCTGGGCTGCACCCCCAGCTGCAGGGCCAGGGAGGGGGTTCTCCCCCTCTGCTCTGCTCTGGTGAGACCCCCCTGCAGCGCTGCCTCTGGCTCCGCGACCCCCAGCGTAAGGAGGACATGGACCTGCTGGAGCGAGTCCAGAGGAGGCCACGGAGCTGCTCCGAGGGCTGGAGCCCCTCTCCCGTGAGGACAGGCTGGGAGCTGGGGCTGGTCAGCCTGGAGAAGAGCTGGTTCCGGGGAGACCCCAGAGACCTGCCAGAGCTTGGAGGGGGTTCTGAGAAAGAGGGGGCACATTTTTTGGCAGGGCCTGTAGCGATAGGGCAGGGGGTGATGGTTTTGAAGTAAGGGAGGGTAGATTTAGCCTAGATGTGAGGAAGAAATGTTTCAGAATGATGATGAAAGGCTGGCACAGGTTGCCAGCAGAGATGGTGGACACCCCCAGACCGCACACAAATCTTTGGGAATTTTGGAACAGAAACGATGTGCGGAATTGAACTTTATAATTCAGGATAGGTTATAAAGCAGGTATGTTTAATTCACTGGCAGGCATCAGGGTGCGTAATTCCAAAAACACCTGGTGCCTTGACTTCTTAGTGCATGTGTGATTTAAAGTATACATTCTTACATATTCAAGAGATGCCTAAGAATAGGTGGGGTTAGGATAACTAGTCTACCGAGAAGTCATTAACGTAAGTTTTCTCCCATTTGCGCGCTGTCTCCTGGTGGTGGTCACGGAAGTCGGTGAGGATGAAGGCTCAGGAGTCTCCCTCGCTCCGAACTTGTCACCTTTGCTTTTGCGCAGACTCAGTTGTGTCTTGAGTTTCTTCCAGACCATAAAACAGAACAGATCCAGTTTTCAGATCTCAAGGCGCAGATGGTTGATACCGGTGTCTTACCAGCACAGGAGCACCCCAGGCCCACGTTAGCAGTACAACGGGCCCCAGGACGGGGCCTGATTTGCAAAGTCACGCTGTGAATCTCCTCTTTGTACGTACCGTGAGAGTTTTCATTATTCTAAGTTTTCCATATCCTGTTAATCTAGTGATTTCTAAGCTTTCTATCAGAAACGCGCTCAGGGGGTCGCTGGTGCACCAGGACCGACCCGTTGGCCGTGCTGAGCCCCCCATGGCGGCCCAGGCCCCCCCAGCTGGGCCTGGACATTCCGGGATGCTCATCGGGATAAGGGATAGCCCCGGACAGCCTAGGGACGCGCCGCCCCGCTCCCCGCGTCAGCCACTTCCGGTTCCGGACCGACCCCGGTTCCGGGCCGGACAACTTCCGCTTCAGGGCCCGACAACTTCCGGTTCCGGGGCGAGGCGGCCGCAATGGCGGTGCTGGCTTCCAATCCCAACAACCCCGTCGTCTTCTTCGATGTCAGCATCGGCGGGCAGGTGGGCTGGGTGAGGGGGCTGGGCAGGGCCCCTGCCCCCGGGGAGGTGGCGGGGGGGGGGGCGAAGGGGAGCGCCCGGGGTGGGGGCGGCCCTCGCCGTGTTCCCTGGGGGGCTGCGGCCATGGGGGGTTCAGGGGGTCGCTGTGGGGCTTGCAGCGCTGCAGGTGGAAGCGCCGGCAGTGGTGCAGCGGGAGGGGGGTGCAGGGGGCGGGGGGGGTTGTGGGGTTATGGGGGGGACTGGGAAGGGCCTGCAGGGAGTGGGGGGGTTGCAGGGAGCAGAGGGGGGGCTGTAGGTTTACGGGGGGCACTGGGAAGGGCCTGCAGGGAGTGGGGGAGGGGACTGTAGGGTTACGGGGGGGCACTGGGAAGGGCCTGCAGGGAGCGGTGGGGGGTGTAGGGAGCAGAGGGGGCTCTGTAGGGTTATCGGGGTGCAGTGGGAAGAGCCTGCGGGGGGGGGCGGGCTGTAGGGTTATGGTGTGCACTGGGAAGGGCCTGCAGGGAGCGGTGGGGGGTGTAGGAAGTAGAGGGGGGGTGGTAGGGTTATGGGGGTGCAGTGGGAAGGGCCTGCAGGGAGCAGGGGGGGGCTGTAGGATTACGGTGGGCGCACTGACAAGGGCCTGCAGGGAGCAGTGGGAGGTGTAGGGAGTGGGGGGGGGGGGGGGCTGTAGTGTTATGGGGGGCACTAGGAAGGGCCTGCAGCAGTACAGTGGGGGGTGCAGGGGGTGGTGGTGGGCTGTAGGGTTATGGGGGGTCACTAGGAAGGGCCTGCAGCAGTGCAGCAGGGGGTGCAGGGTGCGTCAGGAGGGGGCTGGTGGGGTGGGGGTGCAGCAGGGGTTGGGTCTGTTGGAGCTTCCCTGCCTGCGGGGCGGAGGGTGGTGTGTGCGAAGCTGACCTGGCCACTGTCTCCCCAGGAGGTCGGGCGTATGAAGATCGAGCTCTTTGCTGATGTTGTCCCCAAAACAGCGGAGAACTTCAGGTAAGGAGCAGCCTGTGCTCCTGCAGCGCCACCTGGACCTGGCTGCAAAGGCTTTTCTATTCGGGACTGTCTCTGGTGACAGAGGGGCTACCTGTCCCCCCAAACCACTGCAGCTGCTTTGCTCCTTCCTCCGTTCCTGGAGCGGTGTGACCATGCGGCATCCTGACCGCTCAGGGGAGCCCACCTGGTCGGAAGGTGAAGGACCCCAGCCCCTCTCGGAGCTTCTGATACGCTCACTCCATTTATAAAAGGCAGCATCTCAGTGTCACGGTGGAGGTCTCCTTGGCACCCAGTTCTCTTGCCAGTGCCTGAAGGACGTGCCACTTGGACATCCCACTTCCAGGGGAGAGATGGATGTGCCCTGTTCTCTGTGAAATGTGGTGCTTGCTCCCCATTCACCACCTCTTACCGCCTCGGTGACCTCCTCAGCTGCAGATAGCGCCGAAATCTGTGGTGAAATGGGAGTTGGGAGGAGTTACTGCCGGTTCCAGTCTTGTTGGGGATATCCCAACAGTCAGTACGAGTTTGCTGAACGGAGCCCCCTGTGTCCTCAGGGTTCAGATGTGCCTCACGCTCTGCTCTCTTTTTTTTGTTTTCCAGGCAGTTTTGTACAGGTGAATTCAGGTATGTGGGTTATAGCGTCGTTTTAAGTAGCCTGTTCAAAGAAATGGGACTGAGTGAGTAGGAAGAAGGCTCACTTGGAAGTTTCTCTTACTCTGCCAGTAAAAAAGAGTTATGGAAATAAGCTCTGATGAAATTGTGATGGGCTCAGTCAGTCATGGAGGCGGCAGACTTTCCCTTTTAGACATGAATTTGTTTGTGCTTAGGTTGCTTTACAAAGCCCTGTCTGCAAATCCCACCTGTTCACGCTTCAGGTTGCAGTGGCATCTCGTAGACGTGACGGTATGGAAGTTGTAGGAAATCGTGTGTCATTTAATGTGCAGAGCCCATTTGAGATTTCCCTTTCCCTCTGTTAGCACCAGCTGAAAGCCAGGCTGCAGCGCTCGGTCGTATAGCCTGGCTACTAATGTATAGGGCAACCCTTTGGGACTTGGAATTCTGGGAGGGTTTTGTGTTGGCATATCCGGTAAGTTGCCATGATTTTCCTTTCTATTTCCTTCCAGGAAAGATGGTGTCCCTATAGGTTATAAAGGAAGCACTTTCCACAGGTAATTCATGTGCTTTTGTGTTGGCCGTCAGAGCTAGGTGTGGGTTTGAGACCTGCCTCAAGGCACTGTTGGTCTGGGGGGCATTTGTAGGTCATGATCTCATCCTGCTGTGGGTTTGGGGGTGCTGTTAGGTGTGCACACTGGGGTCACTGGGAGGGATCCCCCATTACTGGTGTACCAGGTCAGAGATTGTTTTCTGGCATCTTGTCACCTAATCACTATCCCTGGTTGAAGAGCAATAGGTCCCAAATTAGCTAGTAGTTAATATTTATTGTAGATTTTAGACTGTAGCATTCATAGACCCTGATAACTTGTGTGTGCTGTGAGGCACAACTCCTTTTTAGCACATATTGAGCCATTTGTCTACTGAGAACTAAGTATTGTTTTACTTTTTTAGGGTAATAAAGGATTTCATGATCCAGGGAGGTGACTTTGTAAACGTATGTACTTCTGTATTCCTCTTGTACTTTTCCGTGTGGTATAACGTGCAGCTGTTCCCATGCTGATTTGTGGGATCTGTTGCCTCTCTTTTGGGGTCCCCAGTAGTAGCTGGAGGTTTCCTCATCGCATCGCTGTCATCTTACTGCAAGAGACTAGAACGTACTTGGAAAACAAATCCAGAGTCTTGGGTGAACATACCTTCTTTCCAAAATATTTCCTCTTAAAAAAAAGCATGGCGGTACAGGTAGAGGCTTTTGAAACTTTCAAAGATATTTTTTTTTTTAACCCTGTTGTCCTTCCCTGTTCTCCTGTCCCCCCAAACAAGAAATCCTGTGAATTTCTATTAGCTTTGTGGAGGGAGAGTCTCTAAGTCTAGAACCAAGTATCTAGTGCAAGAGATAGTTTAAATGAAAACTCACTTTTTGTGAAAAGACTTCGTGCCCACAGAGGTGGTCACACTCTGGCTTGGGGATACGCAGAGTGCCGGCGGAAGGCTGGAGGCCCACAGGGTCTCCTCGCTGTCCTAGGACCCAGTAAAATTATTTCACTTCTGGAAATGTTTCAGAATCTCAGGGAGGTGATGAAGCTTTTGTTAATACCAAATTTATAAAAGTTGGTTGCATGAAAGTCACTGAGAGAACTGACCCACACAGCAGGTGGCTCAACCACACCAGACTTCTAGCCAATTTTTCTAATTTTGTCAATTGTGATGCCACTCAAACGTCCCAGTGGGCTTTATTGCTTCCACTGAAGCTCAACAATAATTACGGATTGCACCAGTATTTGTAATTTATATCTTACACTTATTAAAAAGTCACTTGAGGAGCAAGAAGGGTCATGCTGACCACTAAGGTAGGGTTTGTGTTCCCGTCTCAGAGCTGACAGCTGAAGCAAACCACAGAGAACAGGAGGAAGAGAAGCGAAGGCGAGGCGAGCAGAGCAGAAGATGTGGACTTGCATGTGCTGCTGTATTACTGGCGTTTATTTTCCTGTTAAATTTAGCCTAATAAAGAATGCATACATTAAGCAGAAAGGCGATAAAGGGAGACAGGTTGCAGCAAGGCAGAACTGCCACAGACAGGGAAAATCCACACAGAACTGGAAATTACGGTCAGAATAGTAAATCTGACTGTGCCAGAGGTGCCTGTTTGCATTGCTTCTGCGGCTTTCCCCGAAGGGTTCCTCGCTGCAGCGCCTTTAAGGCCACTCTGTCTGTTGAAAGGTCCCTGCTCGGTCCTTTTGGCATCACACAGGAGTGTCTCTGCCGCGCTGCACCCGAGGCAGGGTGGCCTTTCATCAGTCCCACAAGTTCATGCGTCCCATGTGAATCGTGTGTCATCCTTCCCCAAAGTTACAAACTTGTGAGCAGTCAGAGCTTGCAACCTGCGGCCGTTATGGGCCATGCAGCTTGAATTTATAATTGTCTTGAGATCGGAGTGCCGGGGCTTGTAGTTAAGTACCAGATGCCTTGACTTGGTAGAAAGTGCAGCAGAGATTGGAAATTCCGTGGTTTAGAAACTGTCCTTGCTGAACAGAGAGATCATTTCCCCGTTTCCAGTAAAGTCACAGAAAATAAGGTGAAATAAGTCAGCACGCCATCAGCTACCAACTTTTTCCACACAATCACTTCTGCTTTCCTTGTCACACCATACCTTTGTGTCCCCTCCCTTTTCTCTGCGAAGTCCAGGTGGGTCCGTACCAAGCCATCTATAGGCTCCATCTCACTCTGGGAGGCTTGGATTAACCCTCAGCATCTCCGTGGGGTTCTGCCAACGTGGGGATGGCAAATGATGTGCGCTGTGGTTAGAAAGCAGTTGCTGTTCCTCTTCAGCGATGAAGTGTTGAATGTGTTTGCTGCCAGGGTATATAAATGGGCAGTTACAGCATCCATTTGGGGCTCTGCTTCACCCTGTCCCTTTGCCTGGGGATTTTAAATTTAATTTTTAAATTGTTCTGTAGCAGTTGCTCCAGAACAAATGCTGTGGCTTGACTGGGTGCCTCTGTCACGCAGGGAGACGGCACTGGAGTAGCCAGTATATATAGGGGTCCTTTTGCAGATGAAAACTTCAAGCTGAAACACTCTGCTCCAGGGCTGCTTTCTATGGTGAGTAAAAAATACTGACATTGTAAGACTAAAAAAAGCTTTTGGTACTTCCTCTTTGCCCTTTTCCTAAGTGTGTAAATTATTTGCCAGACAACAGAAATCTCCACCCTGGGATACAGGGTCTGCTTTGTAACAACTACTAGTCAGAAGTCTACTCATGGGTTAATGTGTTGAGTAACACAAAAGTCTGGATTCTGCTGCATCCTTTTGGTTTTTACCTGTTGGAGTGCTGGGGCAGGTGGTTTTTTTTATCAGCTTTTGGAACAACGTGATTCTTCCAGCTTTTTTATAGTGGCGAGTGGTGGTGGTTTCTTCTTCCCTGATACTGTTGTCAAACACTGACCTCGGCAAGGATGAAACAGAGAGATTTGGGAGTTTCAAAGCCGTAGCGGTGTTACCATGGTATCTTTTATAACATATTCCAGTTCAGCGTCGTAGGAAAAACTGCAACATTTGCATGTTGCCTGGTAGGAATGACGCTGACTTTTGCAGGGGAAAGCAAGTGGGGCCAGTGTTTCAGCGTTCCTGTCCACAACTGCTGCTTCCCCAGCTCTTTGAGCTGCCCTGCCCTTAGAACCGCTTGCTTAGGGCGTTCACTGTTTGGATTAGTTATTTATCTGGTTCAAAACACGGCCCAAAAAGAGGTGTCACGACACAGCTAAGCAACCAGTGTGTCGTGGTGTGGGAGAAGGGATCCACGCTGGTATTACCAGCTTTGTTTTAAAGTGGCATGGCTCTGGAGTCATTCTGCTGGGCCAAACCATGGTCCATCCCAGCTGGATGCTTCTGGAACTGGCTAGCAATAAGTAAAAATCCAATGTGACCATGTGCAGTCCTGCAGCTGCAAAACTTGCCCAGTTTGCTTGTCGGCACAGAAGCGTGCTTTAGTATTGCCTGGTTGTCAGCAGAGCTTTGAAAAATTGAAATGGATTTAAGTGTTGCCGAGATGTTTTCTCAGGAGAGTGTGAATGCTCTGGGTGTTGTGCTCAGGTGTGAATTAAATTCCACATCTGCATCACTCTATTCCCGTGAGCCCTGCGCCGATACAATCGTTACCTTTCTCATCCTGACATCAGAACAGACACTTTTTTTTCTTTAATTCTGAGGAAACCTTCTGAATAGCAGAAATCGGCCGCTTTTTTTTCCTGCCCTGGTTCCTGGCTTTCCATTTTCCTTTAGGAAATACTGCAGCCAGTAAGTGCGCACCACCAAAAAGTTCAGCCCTTTTTCTGGAGCGTGTTCTAGCACCCAGATTTCAGCACAGCCTTGTGCTGAATGTGCTTTTGTAGAAGTGTAAGAAAAAGTTGGTAATGTGGCTTTTGTGCACACCAGCATGACGAGACGTGGCGTGCTGCGTCCCAGCACAGGGTATTCCCCTCCAGATGTTTATCTTCCTTCCTTCCTTCATGTAGCAATAAATTAAAAATAAGCTAGGGTAGGTCTAGAGCAGCAGCTCTTTTCTGCCTTCAGTTTTGGGAAGTCTTGAAATTGTACATTTTTTGTATTTTGCCATTCTTCCCCTGCAGGCAAACAGTGGTCCAAGCACCAACGGCTGTCAGTTCTTCATTACATGCTCCAAATGCGACTGGTTGGATGGAAAACACGTTGTGTTCGGTGAGTACCTGCCACAGGGGCCGCGGTACCGGCTCACAGACACTAAAATAAACGGCTTGTTCTTCCCCCCGCGCCTGTGCTAGCAGAGGTACCTGTGCTGCCAGGCACTGAGAGGGAACGCTATTGAAATGAAACACTTTTATTTTTTCCCTGGTTAGCTTTAATCCAGATCAGTTCCTTGATCGGTGTATCGTGTTCCTACACAAATCCTTGTGCCAGTGCAGAAGACAGATGAGTGCAGGGATGCCTTTCTTCTCCGCTGTTAGAATTTTCAGCAGAATTTTTAGACAGTATCTCTGCGAAACCACGTCTGCTAGCGTTTCAGGCAGTGCCACTTGAGCTGTAGGGTTTCCAAGCCTTTAAGCTGATTCCTGCTTACTGCTTTCTCCAGTTCTTCAGTAACCCTGATGCCATTCGTCGCTGGTTTTGCATCATTACGAGGGTGGTGTTGATAGGTGGGTGTTTGGGCTGTATTTTTGCGCAGCTGGTGGCTGTAGGTCTCAAAATCTAGACTTTTACAGGTGCCACCCCTGGGATGGGAAAATGCACTTGATCTGTTCTACACGAGGAAAGTATTTTCAGAGGGATTGTTTCCTTTATTTAGAGATGGGCAACAAACCCTGAAGTGCCCAGTAGCTACATACACTGCCCAAGGCTTTCAGGATGGGCAAAAATGCGTGTACCTGTCATGAGTCGGGAGGAGCAACGGTAAAAACTGGCCGTATTGAAACGGATCAATTTTCTCATTCTAGGTAAAATTGTTGATGGGCTGTTGGTCATGAGAAAAATCGAAGTAAGTGGAATTCTCTTCTTTCTCTGTGAATATCCATGTTGGAAAGTCACGTAGAGGATTAGCAAGGGTTGTTGTGTTCTCTCCCACTGCCTGTTTACAGGAACTGGGGAATACCAGTGTTGATAACTGGTATTATCAGTTCTCATCTTCATAAAGTAGCAGGAAATCTGTTGAGGCAAAGGCTGTCATATAGATTGACTTTCGAATTACTGTGCTCTTGTGGTTGCTGGCTGGTCTTTGAGTGGGGATTGGGTCTTGTGGCTTTATTTGCAACGCTTTGCATTTGTTCAGGAAGCTGAATTAAAAAGCTGTTCCATCAGCAACTCAGACAAGAGCAAAAAGCAGATCCCTTCTGTGCCACTGCCTGGGATTATTCAGTGGATGCTGCATCATCAGTTCTGCTGATCCGTGATCAGCATATGCAATAAGAAAAATTAAACTGATCTTCTGATGGGCTTCCAGGAGCTGAAGATAAAGACACTCAGGGTGGTAGCTGCCACCAGCTTTGTGCCGGGGTGTCATGGCAGGATCACGAGTAGGTTTAACAAAGAGCGTTGAGTTCTCCAAGGCAGTGGACACAGCTTCACTGCACACGCAGGGGATAATGTGCACGAGGGTCTCTAATCTCAGTCTAGAAAGTGGGGCAAACACAGAGCTGTGAGGTGTGGAGAAAAGGTCACGTGCAAGGAGCTGTAGAGCATGATACAGCCCGTGTTTTGCCAGAAGCACTGGTGGAAGGGTTGTGGTGTGCCGGCTTTGTGCATCACTGCAGGAAGGGGCAAGTTAAAGGAAATAAATAAGAGACTCATGAAAGAGCAGCCGAGTCCAGCAGAACGAGAGGTTCAGGATGAGGGTTGCGTTGTGACTGCCTCGTGCGTAGATTCCCTTTCTGTACAAATACAAGTTGGCTTTGCTTGTTGCAGCTGTAATTAGTAACTTTTAAAGATTTAAGCCAGAGCAGCCTCAAGTGATCTCGTGAGGAGCTCTCCAGTTTTTGCTTTGTTTCTTCCCTCCTGTTCCAAGGATGGGGGGTCTGTCAGTATCCCAGACTGTGCACGGAATCTGGCTGGGTCCGTTGCCAAAACGTGTAACGGCGCTTCCGTGTTACTCGGAGCTGAGTCTCGATTTCCCTGCTCCTGCTGTACAGGCATCTCTTAGCCAGTCTTCAGGTACCTGTCACTCACTGGTGAGCAGTTTGCCGTGTTTTTATAACGTTTAACGTTATGTTTGTCCTCAGAACGTGCCTACGGGTCCCAATAACAAACCCAAGCTGCCGGTTGTGATCTCTCAGTGTGGGGAAATGTAAAGCAACGGAGCAGAAATGTGGTAAGTCTCATTCATCACAGGCACCCAGTGCAGCTGAACGCCAGGCTGCTCTGCGCCTTGCTTTTCTCTTGACTTATTTCCACGTCCATCTGAGCCTGCAGAGAGCTGACTCAGCTCCGTGAGGCACCAGAAGATGCTTCTCTGACAGCGTCAGGGTTTTTTGCCAGCTCAACCGCCTGAACTGGCTTCCCTCTGGGCTACACCAACACCACAGGCAGTGCTGGAGGGGTGAGATTTTGCAGCTGGGATCGAGGGGAAGATGGGGTTGGGCTGCCTCGAAGCCTCGGCTTTAGACACCAGCGGATGAAAGGGAGCTGTGGCAGGAATCCAGCCGGTATTACCCGGGCAGTCGAGTGGGTGCAGGCTTCGTTTTGACCTGCCGGTGGGTGAACCCTCTGATCGCTATAGAAAGAGGAGCAGCCATGTGTGGGGCAGGCAGTGATCAAGGAAAGAAGAGGAGAAAGAGAGGACTTGAGCCTCCTTGCTCAGTACAACTCAAAAAAATACCACTGTCCTCATCTGAAGGGAGATGTTTCCAGCATTTCCTATTATTCAGGCTTCGTTTTGACTAAACCAATAGGCTCAAGACGGAGCTCAGGCTAATGTACGGTATTGTTTCCATTTGTCCGCCCACTTTGCCGTAAAAAACACAAGCATTTAAACAAATCTGTCTCGATTTCAATGTGTCAGGCTGCAGCTTGTAAAAAATCTGCTGTATTAGCCTTTTGGTTGCGGATTTTTCAAATTTCAGCCAGTGGGCAGGCACTGACAAAAGCAGATCCCCACCATTTTTGACCTTCCATTAAATGATGTCTAAAGACATCTGGAATTGCCCATGAAGATGTGTCCCTGCTTCTGTAAAAAAGGTCTTTCAGATCTGCAGAGCTTCAGACTCTTGGGAGCTCCTCCTGTTTGATGAAGTGCTAACAGGGAATGCAATCATTCTTTCATTTTCCTGGTACTTCTGGTGGTGGTTGTAGGTTTTTGAGGGGACAACCTCGTTAACGGGCTTTCTTGCAGGTGGGAAGACCCGTGCTGATGGGTCAGGTCCCCTTTAGGGTTGTCCTCAAGCCCAGACTTGTTGGTCATTTCAGTTGGGCGTCCACGATCCCTAGGCAACATCCAACTTGAGACTGGCAGGTTTTCATTTCTAGGTACGAGGCTGGTGTCACCACGTGTAGGTCCCAGCCAGGTCTTTGGAAGCGCCTTCCTGTACCCTTCTGCCGCTGTAGACATGGACAGCATTTGTCTTGCCCAGCTTCAGGCAGCTAAAGCGGGTATTTGTCAAGATCCTTTAAAATCAGCCAGGAGAAACGGGCACTGTTGGGTTTTTTTAGGTTCAGAGGTAGCGGGGGATGCCCGGCACAGAGAGCCAGGACCACTCCCAAGTTTTCTAGCTCAGAGTTGGGTTGAAGTGAGTTAGTGCACGCAGTGAGTAGCACTCACTTGCAAATCACTGTAGTGGCACCCAGTGTCACTGTGCAGCCTTGTTGTTGTAGGATAATTGGGAATGGCTTGTTGGGAATGAGTTGGTCCAGCATTTCGGACCTGTTTCTTCTTTGTTTCAGTGTTCCTTCACCTGTGCTGGCTCCATGTAGTTCCAACTCCAACCACTTCCAACTCCAGCCAGTTCCCCCACTGCCCCCGTCCTCTCGATGTTCTCCTGAAATTATTTAACAATTGGCATCACTCTTTTTTTTTTTTAATGTTTTGCAATGTAAATAAAGAATTTTTGTTAAAATATCTGTACAGTGCACATCAGTTAATGTGCTTGGGAACAGATTCTTCAGGGAAGAAGGGCTGTGGCATCCTCAGCAATGTGCAATATCCCTGGCTGGGTCAGTAGGGAACATGTACCGTGCGTGGGGTTGGGCATTTGCAAAATGGGAACAAAGGGGTGCAAGGAGCACAGCAGAGTTGTGCTACACCAGCTCCTTTACTGGGCAGCTGAGTAAGGCTGCCTGGCAGAGAGGTTCTGGGCATCTGGAGGATCTTCAAGAACCAGCACGGAGAGAGTGCGTGGCACTGTTTTGATCTCATGTATTTTTCTTCCCATGTGACATGTCACTTGGTGGAGTTTGGTTTTGGTGGGGTTTTTTTGGTGTTCTGCTGGTTCTGCATTCCTATTACTGAGGCCGAAGGAATCGGTACGGCGCAGACATCCATCACCGTGAGTCTGCTGGGCTCTGGGGTGAGTTATGTTGTAAATGAGCGTTGGTAACGCCTCCCCTGGCACACAGCGGCACCAGTGTTTCAGGGATTCACCTGGGTGCTGCAGGCGCGTTGGAGCAGGGCTTTGGGCTGGGAAGCAGAGGAGGATTGTGCTGCAGGAGTAGAAACTGGGGCTCCTTATCTTGCACGGATACAAAAAGCGCAGCTGAAGCTGCAGGCTGGTGGAAAAACTTCCCCGCAATTGGGTTGCAAACTGGCCTGCCCGCTGGGGGACGAGGAAGCACCCTTCCTGGTGACTGGGCTGCAGATTAAAGGTAAAGGAGTTGGGACAAAGTCTGTTGTGTCACGTGTGGGCACTTCACGCCATCCGTATACGGCCCCTCGCTCGTTGGGCAGCGGGAGCGCGTTGTGTGGGGCTGTCTCGGGGTGGTGCAGGTGGTGTGCTTACTAGCACGTTACACGGCGTTGGAGAGCGAGTGCAGATCCTGCAGGTGTGCTTTGGCGTGTGCTTTTTTATCTGGTGACTTGTTCAAAGTCCTTGGAGCAGGCTCGGGCTCTCGGGTCTCCATTCCTGGGATTGCACGGCTGCTGAGGACGCTTGTTTCTCTCCAGCCTGAAATGTCTCACCTTCTTAGACCTGCAGAACATCAGGCGAGGAAAGAATCACAAACCATGCCATCCCTTTCCAGCCCCAAAAAGACTTTGCAGAGGGCAGGCACTCTCCTATGGGATGGGGCTTGAAGATTCCCAATAGGAAGGAGAAAACTGGAGCCGGGTGACAGCTGTGAGGTGGAGGTAACCAAAACCAGAGGAATTTGGCTGCTGGTCCTGCTCCAGGAACGTGTCCGGATGGCACTTCCCTGTGGGATTTAGGCAGGAGCTCAGCCCCTCAGTGCTGAGCTTTGCAGTTTGAATTTGGTACCCAAATCCACGGTACTTTTTTCACCAGGAAAAAACAGCTTCTTTCTGGGTCTGGGCTCAGCAGCACTTTCTCAGCCTGATGTATTTATGCCACTGTGATCAGCTGGTCTCACTTCCCACATAGCAAGGGTCACAGAGCTTCCCCAAATTAATTAACAGCGGCAAATCCATTACAGCCTCTTTGAAAGTTGTTCCAGCGGGTAATTATATCCCATTATGTTTCTCTTTGATGCTGAATGTGCAGAGCTTTGGCTTTCCAGCGTCTGTATCTTGCCGTCCCTCATCTGCTGGCTGAAAGTGTTCTCAGACCACATTTGTAGGTCTAATCCCGCCACGATGAAGTTCCCCCACCGGTTATGTAGCAAGTTCTGGAATCTCCTGCTGTAGAGCAGCTGGTGGATCTTCTCCCTCTGAGCTCCAGCATCTCCCTCCAGCTGTGGATGCTGCAACTGGAAATGATGTTTCTGGTTGCCTCTGTGGATCTGGGGAGCGGATTGGCCTCTGGGACCCCCAGAAGATGTCGTTAACTGTCGGGTGACCCATGTTTTTTTCTGCTGGTGCATGGCTCTGACATCCTCACCAGCTTCATCGCTGAGGTTTGGAGTTTTCTCCCCATTTTTCTCCCTTTAGGGTTTCCCGTGTGGTGGATTCCCTATTTGCCATGATACTTTAAGATGTATTTTTCAGTTGATTTCCCAAGCATCATCCAGCTTTGATATCATTTTAGTTCCTTTATCAAGGTTGTAATCCTGATACAGATTTCATCATGCAGGCGGGGACTCCGGGTAGGCCGGTGAGAAAAGAGAGCCTGTGGAGTTGTATTCTTTTAAAGTTTTAAAGCTCTTTCCTTTATTAGCTGAGTGGGAGATCTCATGGAAAAGTTACCAAGGCAGCTTGACCTGTGTCCATAAACCCACCATGGTGGTTGGGGGGGTTGACCTTGACCCCACCTGAGCCTCTCACCTGGCCATGGTGTCATGGGGGAGCCAGCATCTATTCTTCACACTGGGATGTGGGAATCGACAGTGATTTGTGTGCGATGCTGGAAAGGCTGATCCCATGGGGATTCCACATCAGTTGCAAAGATGGAGCGATGGGTCAGCTCCCAAAGACCACCTTGGTGGTCGCTGGTGACTTTTTCCCTCCTCTTGTGCGGCAGGAATGACCTAGCTGGGGGCCGGGCTGGGAATCCATGGCCAACAACCGCATTTTTCAGGTGCCCGAGGGAAATAACTTGGTGGACCAGGATGCTGGGTTTACCCTGGCCCTTCCCGGTGGGATCCAGGAGAGGTCTGGGGTCTGTCTGAGCCGCTGTAGGGGGAAGGCATAGGGAAGGGTGGCAAAGAGGGAAGGTGGTGGCTGGAGGGGGCTCCAGCAGGATGAAGAGGGCAGCGGTGATGCTTTCTTGGCAGCCTGGGTGGGGAGAAGGCTCGGGGTAGGGTGAGCTTCCCCCCCACTCTGGGAGAGGCACTGGAAAAGGGGGGATTCTTGGGAAAAGGCTGATGAAAGCCAAAACGTTTTTTCTTAGGAGCCCTCTGAGCTGGGGCTGCAGCCTGGCGCTTGCAGGGCTGGGTTAGGGGGTGTCTGGGGGGGGGTGGGTGTGTGACTGCCTGGTCAGAGGAGCTGGGGGAGCGCGGGTGCAGCCCCCCTTCCCCTTGGCGATGCCAGGGACGCTTCCCCTCCGTGTCGGGGGACTTGGCATGGGCTCAGTGCCTCTGCTGGCACCTGGGGGGCTTAGATCAGGACCCCTGCTCCTGGGGAGGGGGTTAGACCAGGACCCCTGCTTCTGGGGGGGGTGGGTTAGATCGGGACCCCTGCTCCTGCGGGTGGGGTTAGACATAGGCTCCTGTTCCATGGAGGGGGTGGTTAGACCAGGCCCCCGCGCCTGGTGGGTGGTTAGATCAGGGCCCTGTTCTCGTGGGGGTGGGGTGGGGGGGTGTTAGACCAGGACCCCACTGCCCTGTGGGGGGTTAGACCCAGCCCCCTGCTCCTGGGGAGGGGGTTAGACCAGGACCCCCTGTTCCTGGGCGGGGGGGGGGGGTTAGACCTGGATCTCTGTTCCCTGGGGGGGAGGGGGCGGGTTAGACCAGGATCCCCTGCTCCTGGGTGGTGGTGATGGTGGGGTAGACCTGGACCCCAGCTCCTGGGGGAGAGGGGTGAGTCCAGCCCCCCCCGTTCAAGCGCCAGCTGTGGCACTCGGGGCATTTCGCCACCCCCGCGCAACCCCCGCAGCCGTTTCTCGGGCGGTTGGTGCCGGCGCTGGAACTGCATGTAACGGCGTATTTGAAGCAGCTCCGCCATGTCTCCAGATCCGTCATTTCCCACCGGTAATTAACGCTTCCGGGCTCCTTCCCATCGTGATTTTTTTTTTTTTAACGGAAGCCTGGGCCTCACCCTGGAACGAGGCCGGGTCCCGGTGGTACCGGGGGAGTGGGGGGGGGGGGGGGCTGGCGGTGGCGGCGCCCCCGGGCCGGGAGCGCACGGAGCCGCCGCTGCCACATGGTCGCGCGCGCTTCCCCGGTCGGGCCCGTTGGGGGCGGGAGTGGCGGGAGCAGCCAATCGGAGCGCGGAGGCGGGGACTTCGGGTAGGCCGGTGAGAAAAGAGAGCCTGGCAGCCGCGGGCGGAACAGCCAATGGAAGCGCGCTCCTGAGGAAAGGCAGGTGCGGCTACCAATAGGCTTTCGGCGGGGGGCGGTGACCGGTAGGGGAAGAGCCAACGGGCTGTCTGGGCGCTTGACGGACGGGCCGCGCGGCGAGTAGCGTGCGGCGCGGGCGGGGCGCGCGGGGTGGCTAGCCGGTGCGGGCCGCCATTGTGGCCAGTTCGATCGGTATCGGGAGCGGAGAGCGGAGCTCAGCGAGCCCGGAGCAGGGAGCAGCCCCCCCACGGCCGGCCTCAGTCACCATCACACCGCGGGAGGCGGCGCAAACAGCCAGTCACCACCACCGTCCGCACCGAACAGCCGCCGCCATGAGCAGCGAGGCCGAGACCCAGCCGCCCGCCGCCCCCGTCCCCGCGGCGGCCCCCGCCGCCCCCGCCGACTCTAAGCCTAACGGCGGCACCGGGAACGGGGGCAGCGGCCTGGCCTCGGCGGCGCCTCCCGCCGGCGGGGACAAGAAGGTCATCGGTGAGGGGAGGGGGGGGTTGGGGGTCGGGCGGCCCCGCGTGTCCCCGCGTCCCGCCGCCCGCCATCGCTGAGGGGCGGCGCGCGCCTCCTCCTCCCCCTCCTCCTCCTCCTCCTCCCTCCCACCTCCTCCCGGCGCGCGCGCCCGTGGCGGCCGTTGGGCGCCCTCCTCCTCCTCCTCCTCCTCCTCCTCCCGCGCGCGCCGCCGGGCCCCGCGTGTCGGCGGGTGGGGGCGGGGCGGCTCAAAATGTCCGCCACGCGGGGCCTTTGTGTGCGCCGCCCCGCCACGTGCCGCCCTGACGCCGCCGCCTCCTCTCTGTGTGTGTGTGTGTGTGTGTGTGTGTGTGTGTCACCCCCCCGCCCCCGCCCCCCTCCCTCAGCAACGAAGGTTTTGGGAACAGTGAAATGGTTCAACGTGAGGAACGGTTACGGCTTCATCAACAGGTGAGGGGGCCCGGGGGGGTGGGGCCTGCGGGGCGCGGTGACACGGGGGGGGAGGGGGGGGGGCGGGCTGTGCTTATGTCACACCCTGCCACCCTGCCCGGGGGGCCCCGCTTGGGGGTTTTCCTTAGGGGGTGCTGCCACGCTGCTTGGGGGACATTGCCACCCTGCTGGGGGGGGCCTGCTTGGGGGACATGGCCACCCTGCTCGGGGGGCACTGCCGCCCTACTTGGGGGTCACGCTTGGGGGGCACCGCCACGCTGCTTGGGGACATTGCCACCCTGCTTGGGGTGCCCTGCTTAGGGGACATTGCCACCCTGCTCGGGGGGGCACTGCCGCCCTCCTTGGGGGTCACGCTTGGGGGGCTCCACCACCCTGCCTGGGGGACATTGCCACCCTGCCTGGGAGGCCCTGCTTGGGGGGCACCGCCACCCTGTTTGGGGACACTGCTGCCCTGCTTGGGGACAGCAGGCGAGGCAGGCCCTACCCCTATCCCAGTGTCTCCCACTGGGCTGGCTTTTCCCTGCGCTAATCCCAGCAGGAGCCGTGCTCCCTTAGCGACTCCTGCTGATATTTCTTAATATTAAGATATATTTTTAATGGGGGGTTGGGTTTTGGGAGGAGGGGGTCGTTTTCAAGGGTATAAAAGGCTGGTGGCTCTTCGCATGCAGGAGATTCTTGTGTAAACCTCTGCATGAAGCTCGCTCACAGCCATGCCAGCAAAAAAATAAGGTTGGAGGGGTTGGTAGTTAAAAATGTGCTCCCATGAGGGAAACCTGAATGTTTAAGGAAATGAGCAAAATCCAGATCTGTCTTAGGCCGCAGGGCTGGGATACGAAGGGGTCTCGAGAAACAAGTGCCTAGAAGGTTCTTTTTGTGACAGTGCTTGGTTTGAAAGAAAAATTTTAACACTTACTGAGTTGTGTAAGTACTTAAAATAGGTGTGTCAGTGTAGCTATCCAGTAGTAGAGGAGTCCTGGAATTGCTCTGCGAATTGAATCTGGAAAAATGGGAAATTGTGGTACCCACCAGCTCTGGAGGGCCTCCCCGGGGGTTATTTTGCAGAGGCCATATTCCAAAGAACTGTTCCCCTTATCCACCTAGTGCTTCAAACCCCAAGTTTTGGCTGAAAACTTGGGATTCCATCTTTGTTGGAGCTTTTATTGGCCCTTTTGCTTAGGTTCGGTTTAAACTCTGCCTTTTTAAACTGTCTGTTACCTGATGACTTAGCCTGAAGCATCTGCCAAGCTCCTCAATCGGTTCTGCATCTGCAACTTTAAAAACTTGACTCTGAGTCTGCCCGCTTTGTGTTCCTCAAAAAGTGTTTTAGTGTTACGTGTTCTATATGGTGCTGTAAGCTTTTATGTCTTTGGCTTTTGTAAACGTGTATAAAGTCATAGGCCACAAACTCTACCTCTAGGGAAGGGTTTTTTTCCTGTTTCCCTCAGTAGTGGAAATGCTGAGTGATGTGAGTCAAGCGAGGAAGCAACAGCAGTTAGTTAAGACATCCAAATGGCTTCCCCAGTCATTAATTTGGCAGCTGTTTAATCCCTGAGGTTGCCATTTTTAATGAGAAACCCAGCGTGATCTCGTGTTATCAGGAGATTAGAGCGGCAGCATGGGAACTCAACTGGAGGACATTTCCTCAACTCTGGAATCTCTCTGGTTTGCTGCAAGGGAAACTTCATGGGAGCTCCTGCCCTTGCCTGTCTTTGCTTCAGCTGGGTCTGCTTGCAGCTAACGTGAACTTTGGAAGTAAAATGTTACCTTTGGTGTAGGTGCACGTTGGCTTTGAGTGCTTCCTGCGTTCCTCTTAACCGTCAAAGCGCGCTCCTGTTGTGAAATGCCGGTTTGAATTCTGAGCATCTGTCAATTGTTTCTCACAGTTGTCAAAATAATAAATGGACCTGCAGGCCAGGGGCTTGGTCCTCTTACCATAATTGGAGCTGCACGTTGATATCTGGATTTGTATTCAGTGCTCTGCTGAACTGGTTGTGTTCTCTTAATCTGTCTGCTTGTCCAATTTTTTTTTTTTTCCCCACTTTCATGGATTAAGAATGTTGGAAGCGGAGTCATTTAGGGCAAAGATAAGCTGAATGGCTTGTTGGGCCTTCAGAATGGGAGTTTCTCTGGTACCATTTCAAGTTTTATTTTGAGAAAGCGATCGCTATTACTATGACACTATCTAGATGTGCTCGCTGGAAAACAGCGTTGGGAATCGTGTGCTGTGTGGCACTGGGCTTTAAAATTGGACAGTCTATTTTTTTTAACTGTTTATTCACCTGGAGCTGGGTCTGTGGAACAGTGTCATTTGTTGATCTAAACCTCCAGTGTCTTCTTGAATAGAAACTTTTCAAAAGGACTTCAAATGTCTGGTCTGGTTGCCCAAAACCTAAGCGAGAACGAGAGCATCCGCGCTTGCAGAGCACAGATGATGAGCGCTTCCTACCACCTTTTTTCAGTTGAGAGTGGAGGAAGGTGCTAAGCATTTTTACTGAAAGCCTGTTAGTGGGATCTTCTGAAGGTTTTCAGCTTTTGGAGCATCTGGCAAGAGACCTTGCATGGTAAAGAAGAAAATATTTAGGCTCAGGCTTTGTGAGGGCTGCTGGATGCTGCATCGTGGCACCTCAGAAGTGAGCTGCCTTGTGGTGATTGGGCTGGCTCTGCTTTTTCCAGTAACCTTTGAGGTTTGTAGACATCAGTTCCATGATTAAGCACGGGGACTTTTTTTTTTTCTAGTGCTGTCTGATGGAGTAACTATAGCTGGGCTTGAGTTTTTGGAAGAGTCTTACCTGTCATCCTCACGTTTTCAAGCCAGTGGTGAGGAACACTTGGCTTTATCTTTTTTTAAAAAAAAAAAAATTCTTAATTCTGTTACCCGTACCTGTAAGCTCTCCAGTTCTGAGCACATTTTCATGCAAGCTTGCTTTGTAATGTCTTTAACCAGTCATTCTAGGAAATTAAAGCCACTTTGCTATTGAGTCAAACCAATGAAACTCATCCCGTGGTGAGGTTCAGTTGGTGCAACGCGAGCTGGGATTTACGGCTGTAAGTTTGTCATGAGCGGTAGAAACGGTGCGTGCAGCGCTCAGACCTGCACAGAGGCTGTTTCTGCTGTACCTCTTAATTGCAGAAGAGAAACTTTTCTGACCGAGGTTGGTACTGTAGGGGGGTTGTCTGGCCTCAGCGTGTTAATTGCGTATTGTGATAGCGCTGAAGGATGCTCTTGGATCTTCGTAGGTGCGGGCTTGAGCTGCTCTGTTTCTTGTGAGGTGAGAAACCCAAGCTCTTCCCTCTCTGTGCTCACAAACGCAGCTTGACTAACCCTGTTTGCCTTCAGTGGTCAGCTGGTGGTGTTGGCTTCTTAAACCAAGGAAATGTTGAGGCTGAGAGGATATAACTCTGGAGAGATCACCCAAGGGTGGTGGTGTCACAGCCTGTTCCAAAGGTTGTGGAGGCCCATGCCCACGCAGAGCACTGCCAGGAGTGACTGTCAGGTTACTGTCGGGTGTTCTCTCCCCTGCGAACATCTCCATTGGTGGGATGTGACAGGTAGAGGGGTGTGCAGGAGGGAGGAAGAATGCCTTCAGCTGCAACTTGCTGCGCTTCAGCCTGCGCTCTGAACCTTGCTCTGAACCTACCTGGCCATCTCCTTACTCCAGGCAGTAAACTAGTAGAGGGACTAGCTGAGAGCAGGTTGAGGAGCAAGGCTGATGCGGAAAGCTAGTTGTCTCGACAGATCTGTGTTTTGTTCCCACCCCAGACAATTGAATTTTTAACTTGACTGTGCATTTCGTGCATGGATTTCAATGTCCTGTTGTCTTGCAGGAATGACACCAAGGAAGATGTGTTTGTCCATCAGGTAAGATTTCCTCGGAACTAAAATGCGTTACCTCGCTGAAACTTGCTATGCATGACCTGTGTAAGTAGGGCTGAGGTGGTGAGGGAGCCTCACCTTTTCCAAAAACCGTTACTTCAACACAAACAACTGTTTCTCACTATTGGATGGCATGTAGAGCCAGCTTGCGGCTGGGGGTTTTGCACATCCATCGTGAGGACACGAGATCTGTGGGGTTGAGCGGGCTGACACACTATAGTGATGAAAATTGCGCTGTCTGCAAGTGTGCTCTGTTGGCTTGGGGATAACTCTTTGAAGTCCAGTTAAATTGCCTTGTGGATCCATATAGTTGTTAAATAAGCATATGGAAATAAAGTTAAATTAAAAGCTTGCATCAGGGAGAGAAATTAATTGGGCTGTAATAGGGATGAAGTGCCACCAGTGAAGGTGGTTGGTTTTTTTTTTTTTTTTTAGGCAGAACTTTGGTAGATTTTATTGCTCCAGGCTTTCAGCGAAAGCCTGCAAACATTTTAATAGGTATATTTTCTGTTTAACAGATATGTACACTCAGATACAATGTCTGGTGAGCATGTAATCCTCTGGAAACTAGACCAGGGTGAGACTGCACACTGCGCTTGCAGCTTATTTCATGGAGCAGGTTGGCTTTAGTTAGTCTCGTGTCGGACTTACAAGGCTGTGATCAGCAGTGTGATTTTTTTTTTTTTTTTTTTTTTTTTTTTCCTTTCTGTCTTAGGATTTCTTGTGCAGCAGCCCACAAAGAGTTCTTAGCAGGGCATGGTTTCCTTCTGGCATTTAGGAGCCTGTGGCTTGTTGGTTTGTTTTGAGTTAGGGGTACACTACTGATGTTGCAAACGCAGAGGGAGGGAGGAGTAACCCCTGGGAAGTATCCTGACTCCGGTTTAATTTGTCAGCTCTCGGCTTCTTGCTTGTGCTGTACCTAAATTACCTGCTATTAAAATGTAGAGGCATTTGTTTAGCAAAGGTTATTCTATAATGGGCAGTGGAGGAAGGCCAAGTGACTCCACCGTGTTCCTGTGTGCTGAGGCAGGAATACATACCCTGAAGGAAAGCTTTCAGGTTTTATTACTTGATTTGCAAGTAGGGTAACCCCTAAGTGACCTTGACCTACAAGTCAGATTTCAGGACTTGTCCTGTAACTACCGTCAGTGGTTGTAAAAGCAAGTTTGGCAGTGATTTGTTTCAAGTAATGATTTTCATAGCAAAACAGTTTCAGGGGTCTCATCTGGAAGAAATGGGCATGTTTTAGGAGTTACAGCTGTATACTTTTTCCCCATCCCCATTATCAAGCTTGGGTCTCATGCAGAGCTGTTGTAATAAAGCTTCCTCTCTTTCCCTAAAATCACTGCTCTATAGGCTGAGGCTTGTGGGCATGTTTTCCCATAGATTTTGCTCCGTTTAGGGGAAAAAAAATCCAGTCAGATTCTGTTGCTGGTATTTTTTTGTAAAGTTGTTACACTTACACTTGTATTACTGTTCAGTTAAAGCCTTTGATAAGCATAACGTGGCAGAGAGCAGTGCATATTGAGTGTTAACTCATCTGTCAAAAATTTAATCCGCTGCTGAACAGCACAGAAAATTCAGTGTTTTCTAGTAATGTCGTTTAACATGCAGATACTGATACAAAGGCTTGTCTGGTGCTGACACCTTGGAAGGGCTAATCCTTGGTGTATAATACGCACGCAGCTAGAGTAGATTTGTGATTGACTGGTAAATGCTGCGGCTGGAGTGATGGTATTGGAAGCCTGAGAGAAAGAAATCTCTTGGTTTCTGGCTGTCGATGTGTTTATGTAGCTTGGGACACGTAGGCTGTTGCGGTGGTGTGGGAAATGGTAGAGGGCTGAAGTCTGTGGATGGGATTGGAAAGGCTTACACGTTGGTGTATGTGCTTCAGAGGGATGAATAAATACTACGGGGGTGTTAAATGCAGAACTCTGGTTAGGAATACTCTGGCCAGCTTGTATTGTGGGGTGCTTCTTGTTTGTTTGTTTTCAGACTGCTTTTTCAGCTCGCAGACAGCGTGTTGACAGATGTTTCCAGTCAGTGGTAAAGCTGTTGTACATTTCAAATAGGCCATAACTATAGTAATACAGGTAGATTTTCTGGCTTCCTGGATTTTCACGGTGGCTTAATTGCTTTTTCAGGAGTACAGGTCTTTCTCCTAAGATATTAAATACTCAAGTTTCTTAATTTTTTTTTTTAAAAAAAGTCTTTAGATGTGCTAAGTAGCATTCTCATGCTGTGCCTGTAAAAGTAATCCTGCAATGTTATGTTCTCAGACTGCCATAAAGAAGAATAACCCCAGGAAGTACCTCCGCAGCGTAGGAGATGGAGAGACCGTGGAGTTTGATGTGGTTGAGGGAGAAAAGGTAAACACATCTCTCGGGGGTTGGAGTGTGCATGGAAAAATCGGTCTGCAGGCTGTGGTGTGGTGCCTGTGGTTTGAGTCAGTGCCTGATGCCATCCAAGGAGACGGAATGTTTTTTCATGGCTTTACAAGGTGGATGTCAGTCGTTGCTCAGTACTAAATTCTGTTATGCTCTAAGTGATAACGATGCTGACCGTTTACCTCACGCTGTCCCCGCTCTTTAGGGTGCGGAGGCAGCTAATGTTACAGGTCCCGGTGGAGTTCCAGTGCAAGGCAGTAAATACGCAGCAGACCGTAACCATTACAGACGATATCCACGTCGTAGGGGTCCTCCACGCAACTACCAGCAAAACTACCAGAACAGTGAGAGTGGGGAAAAGAACGAAGGAGCAGAGAACATACCAGAAGGTCAAGCCCAGCAACGCCGTCCCTATCGCAGGCGGCGGTACCCACCTTACTATATGCGTAGGCCCTACGGGCGTCGACCACAATATTCCAACCCTCCCGTGCAGGGAGAGATCGTGGAGGTAACGTAACGGCCGCTTGAAGCGTGACACTCAAACTGGCTCGATTGCTTTGGAGCAGGGTGGTGGGACGCAGGGTTTTGCCACCTTTCCTGGAGACTGGGGGGTGTTCTTGGCAAGATTTGGCAGGAAGATGAACCCTGTAGCAGGTGTGGATAGGCTGAAGGTGGTGATGTCACAGCTTTTAAAAGCCAGAGTGTTGCAATTTGCATTAACTTCTATAGGATTGCATGGAAGAAACAGAAACTCTGCATGGGGTGTACTCTTCCACCCTAGGATGCTTTGTACGCCTTTGAGCAAACCCGACAGCCCCCTTAGAGCTGTCCCCCTCACCGCTTGGCCAGCTGTGGCGTTCCTGTGCTTTTTCCTGCATCTAAAATGGTTTGTTGCCTGATGTCTTCCAGGGTGCTGACAACCAGAGTGCAGGAGACCAAGGCAGACCAGTCAGGCAGAACATGTATCGAGGTTACAGACCCCGATTTCGCAGGTATGCGGCAGATCGACTTTTTTTGGTTTAACCTTGCCTTCTGGCAACAGAGACAGAACATGGCGATGGTCAGTTGCTGCACTGTTAAAGCCTAGCTTGACTTTCAGGGGTCCTCCTCGTCAAAGACAGCCTAGAGAGGATGGGAACGAAGAAGATAAGGAGAACCAAGGGGATGAGACCCAAAGTCAGCAGCCACCTCAACGTCGGTACCGTCGTAACTTCAACTACAGACGCAGACGCCCAGAGAACCCTAAACCACAAGATGGCAAAGAGACGAAGACAGCCGAACCACCAGCTGAGAACACGTCCGCTCCCGAGGCCGAGCAGGGCGGGGCTGAGTAAATACCGGCTTACCATCTCTACCATCATCCGGGTGCGTGTCCATCTGCTGACCCTTCTTTTTATTTTCGATGCTTTCCTTTAATTTCTCCGAAGTGTCCGAGCTTCCATCCCTCGGTCCCCAAGGGGAAGTGAATGGCATTTAGACCTCTAGGCACTAATTTCTGGAAAGTTGACACAAGATTTGCAAGAACGTGTGCAGTAGCGGCTTTTTATCTAAAGAAAAAAGTGCTGGAAAAACTAGTGGGAGACAGGCTTTTTTTTAAGGGGCATCCAGGGTGGTGGTGGTTGAAGTTCTGAGGTGCTGGTGTGGCTTGCTGCTTGGGAGGATTGCCTAAATGTTGATGCTAAAACTAGTTCTGTTGCAAGGTGGGCTGGCCCTGATTTGGTGCTGTCTTCCAATGGACAGTGGCTATTTTGAAAGTATTTTCATTTCTAGGACTGTTTGTACTTGTTCTGCTTTTTTTCTGGCGCCTGCCTTTTCTGTCCTTCCCCTCTCTGTATTTCCTCTCGCCAGCGTTCATATCCCATCCCTATTGTCTCGCTGGTCGCTCGTCGCCAGGAGGGCAGGCAAACGGAAAGAGGCGTTGGGTCCTGGTGGGAGCGACGGTGCAGGGTCACATGAAGGGGATGAGCAGGGAATGCAGGGGCTGGACATGGGGAGTAGCTTGGTGCCACTGGCAGCCGCAGACCTCTCCCAGCTCCGAGAGCTCCAGGGCTCGCGGGCTGCTGGATCCAGTGGGATTCCTCAATGGCTCTTCAAGCCTTGCTGCGGTGTTTTCTGTGCACGTGATGGGAACCTTTGTTTTCTCCTGGTGTTCATTGTAATGATTAACACCTGCTGGATGAATTCTTAATATCATGGGCTTTAAAAAACACCAGGATGAAGTTTTGGTTGCTCTTCTGTCTCTTGGGTAGTAGGGGAGAATATAAACTGTGGTTTCTGCGGTCTGGGCAGCAGCTTGCTGAAGCCATGCTGCCTCTGTTAGGCACAGGTAGAAATCTGCTCTTCAGCCACCTTCTGAAGGTCTGGAGTTGCCCTCGTGCCTGCCTTCCCGGGGGTTGTCTGGGGTTCTCCAGCCTGGTTTTCCAGGCCTGGTCCCCTGGCGCTGAGCCGGCTGTGTCAGCAGAGCCCAAACATCAGCAGCTCACCCCAGGAGGCCGGGGAGAGGTGGAAGTGGGATCCCTTTGGGTTTAAACTTCATCATCTCTTCTCTTTCTGGAGTCCTTTGTGTGGAAGATGGCTGTTCTGGCCACTGAAAGTGGGCTGATGTTAAAGAGCTGCATTTGGTGATGTTAAAGAGCTGCATTTGGTGAGGTTCTGTGTGTGCAGGAAAGGTGGCTTAGCCAGAATTTGTGAATTGCAGGTGAGGCTTGCCAGGCAAAATGTCTGCGTAACCCCCTGACACCTGTCTGATCATCCTTTTTTTTTTTCTTCTTCCTCTTTTTCAGTTTAGTCATCAAAGAAAAGACTTAAGAAATGAAGAAGAAAAGAAAATGAAATTCCAGCAATAAGAAATGAACAAAAGAATTGGAACTGAAGACCTTAAGTGCTTGCTTTTTGCTGTTGACCAGATTACTAGAACTATCTGCATTATCTATGCAGCATGGGGTTTTTATTATTTTTACCTAAAGAAGTCTCCTTTTGGAAACGATAAACACGTTTTTTAAAAGCCTGTTTTTTCTCAATATACCTTTAAAGGTTTTTAAATTGTTTCATATCTGGTCAAGTTGAGATTTTTAAGAACCTCATTTTTAATTTGTATGAAATATACACCTGATTTTTTCAAGTCAAACTGCAAGCATCTGTTAATAAAGGTCTTAAAGAATTACCTTGTGTGCTTGGTTGTTTTAAACCCACTTTTGTGTGAAAGGGTTTAAGTTTTCATAAAAAAGTTTGGGGGAGAAAAAAAACCTGCTTTATTTCTGAAGTGTGCAGGCAGGTTGGAGTAAAAGGAAAAAAAAATCGAAGTTAAAAAAATAATTAAAAATCGATTGAGTCCTTACTGCAATTGGGTGGCACGGCTTGGAGGGGAGGTGCTTGGTGCATGTTTCCAAGAGCTGTTTGCTGGGGTAGTCTCAAAACTGAGGTGGTGTGAAATACTTAAAAAGAAGAAAAAAAACCCAAACGCTGAAACTCATTTTGAGCTGTGCAGAGCCCTGCTGCTCTGGGATCTTGGAGCGTGGATGTAACAAGTTGCTGGTGTGTGGGAAGAGGGATTGAGGGGAAAACTAGGGGAAAAGGTGAGTTCCCGGCTGGGTTTGGCATCCAGAGCCTCCCACAGCTGCCCCCAAGCTGCCCTGTTGTGACACCAAGCCTTTCCAGGGGGTGACACACTCCTTGTACCCCGCAGTGACTGACCACGGGGTCTGCTGTCACGCTGGGGGTGACAGAGCACAGGAGCATTCTTGCTCGGTCTGGGGTCCTGGTGGTGGGAGATGGAGCTTTCTCCTGTTTGCTGCGTGCAAACCAGTTACAAATCACCAGTAACGCATACGATGGAGAGCACCCAGTGGTTGCGGTGTGGTTGATGGCAGCTTTTGCAAGCTTTTGCATGCACTAAGGTGCTTAGTGCTTGTATGGTGCGTGGGTTTGCTCTTTTGAATCGCTTTCCTGTGCGCTTAAGTGCCAGCTGGTAGCAGCCCTGGGCTTTAGGCTTTGCTCTCTACCTCGTAGCACGCTGCTGGCTGCCCAGCCTTTGGACCGCGGCTGCCTGCTGTTTACCAGCAAGCTGTCGGTCACGCTCTGTTTCTGTCGTGCACCGTTAGTGATCGCATTTCTTCCTTCCTCAGGTCCCCGTGGCGTTGCTTTAACCTCTGCTAATAACGCGACGGACTCGTTCCGGTGCTGCAGGATGCAGCAGCTGGCCGCTGGCGGTTCTGCCTTAGCAGGTGAAGTGAGGAGCTGTAAGAAAGCAACAGCTTTGCTGCTTTTCAGCTTTAGGTGAGATTGGGAATTCTCTCCCTGCCTTCCCTGGGGGCTTGGGAGGACCCTTGCAGCTTTCCTGGTTTGGGGGTGTAGGTGTTTTGCAGCCTGCCTAGGCTACAGAAGCGGTACTGTGTGTCTTTTCTGCGCCTTTCCCTCGTGGGGGCTGTTTGGGGCCCTGCAGCAACATCTGCTTGGGGCAGGGGGGGGCTTGGTTTGCTGCTTTCTGGGGTGCAGAGCCTGTGTTGGGCAGCTCTCTGCCCAGCTCCCTGCGCTGCGATGCTGTCTGTGTGCGAACTGTTGGAGAAATAAGGGAATAAGGACAAAACCAGCAATTGGAGGTGGAGGGAGGGGGGGGTGTTGTTGGTGGGTTTGGATTCTGGTTTGTTTTCATCACGGTTTGCAAGCAAAGGATGGTAAATCGCTTGGAAAACAAGGATTCTCTTTTTGCGTGGACTCAAAAACCCAACGTTGCAAGTAGAGCACGGCGGGTAGGCTTCAAACTGACTCCCTTCCTTGTGCCTGACGTGCGGCGGTAGCGATCCTCCAGCAACCACCCCACGGCGGCATTCGTTAATGCTGCGGGCTGCTCGCTTTACCCGCTTTTTAAAAGCAAACCTTTTGCTGCCAAGTTTTTGAGCGCAGGGGTGGTTTCGTGCACGAGGGATCGGGGCCACCAGCCACGTGGAGTCAGTGTTGCTCCGTGCAGAAAAGGCTTTCCACTCAAGTCCTCCAAAGCCACATCATAAGAGCTCTTTGCTCAACGGCTTCCCCAGGGGATTTGGAGGCGATCTTTTCTTAAAGCAACACTTTTCTGGGGTTTATTTTCATCAAACCTGGCTGAAAGTGGGGTGGGGGGTGGGGGAAAACCTGTTCTCTGGGTGGCTTCTGCAGCATCCTTACTTTTTTGCAGCCCCTGGTGCTGCAGCTGGCATGAACCCTGCAGTCAGAGCCTTAAAGCGATTGCAGAGCTGTCCCAGTATAGGTGATGGTGCTTTAATGGGGTCTGACTGGAGCAGGGGAGCATCCCACAGCAGGACAGGGTGCGGGAGGTGTTGATGCCCATCACACGCGAGAGTCCACAGCATACATCTTGCTGGTGGCCGTGTGGCCCTGGGGCTGGGGAGCTCTCTGCGGTTGCTGGTGCCTGCTGGGGTCTGCCAGGAGAGAATGGGGGGTTGTGTCATGGCCACCACTGGGGGGGGGGCGCGACTCAGGGGGGGTGCTGCAGTGTGGGGACATGGCAGGAGAGATGAAGCTGGACAGCCAGCTCTGGGGGGGCAGCTTCCACCCAGTGGGACCAGGCATCAGGAGTGGAGATGGTGTCTGGTGAGGCATCGCCTGTCCCACGTCCCTGCTGGTGGGACCAGATTCTCACCAGCACATCCTTGTGGCCACCCGCTCAGGTTTGGGCTGGTCACAGTGACACAGCTGCAGCACGGCCACCACTTTGGGTAGATGACAACATACCAGGACCTCAAGGTCCCAGAGATGTGGCTGGGATGTTTCTGCACCCCCCCTCCATCCCCTCACGAGGCTTCGGGGATCCTCCCGCAGCCCAATCCTGCCTGGCGTGACCCAGCCCCCCCCAGGGGCCATGGAGATCCCTTTGGACCCTGTGAGAAGTGTCTGCACCCTCTGAGCTGGTCCTTCCCCCCACGTATGTCCCTGCAGGGCAGCAATCGGGCTGCGGTGGGCTGTGGGGGGCCAGGGCGGACTGACCTGTGCAGGAGTAGAGGCAGCAGGTCAGCAGGACAGATGCCACCAAGCAGCCCGTTGAGCCGGCCATCCCCAGCCAGCACGACCACCCAAAGTCATAGTGGACCCCCAGGAATATATTGTGCGACACCAGCATGGCCCTTTCCACGTAGACGTCCACCGCGTACCACACGGAGCCCACGAGACCCAGGATGCCTAGGAGAAACGGGGCTGGTTAAGAAAGAACTCTGCAACCCCCCAGGACCCCTCTGAGAGGGTGCCCCGAGCTCCTGGCACCCCTCCCAGCTCCCCATGGGACCCCCGAGCGCTCCCAGCCACGCACTGCCAACACCAAGGGTGACACCAGCCCCATAGCGCATCTTCAGCTTGACACGAGGATTTTCCTTGAGGAACTTGACACAATCAAGCCCGAGGAGCAAGGAAGCCAAAGCCAGGCCAGCCAGGAGATCCGCTGCAATCAGCAGGGTCCGTGTCACCACGATCTTCACTGGGCAGGGAAGGGAAGGAAAGAAAAAAAAAAAAACCAGAAGAAGGGACTGAGGAATGGTCAGAGGAACTGGTCTCCCCGCTCCGGATTGCTGCCTGTGTCCCTGCTAGAGTCACCCAGCTCACCAGTGGCCGTGTCCATAGGAGATACCGACACTGGGACCCACCACCTGCCGTGCGCAAAGTGCTCCCCAGAAACCTTGCAACAGGACTTAACGAGCTCGTTAATAGCTCAGCTCAAGAAACCAGACATTTAAGGCGCACCAGTCGGCGCCCAGGGTGTCATCACCTACTCAAGACCTTCTTGCACAGCTTTGGACAGAAGATGCTGCTGTCCAGACTGCCTGGTTTTCCTCCCAGTTGTGTAACTGGTGTTTTGACCAGCAAATGTCTTTTTTTTTCTAAAAAATAGCGGGGAAAAATGTGGAGCTGGCATGAGGCACGTCACCAGCTGTGATGTCACCAGTGCAGTGCAACTTCTTCCTGCAGAGCTTCTCAGCACAGCAGCCCCACTTGGTCCGTGTGGACATCTTGTTCCCTTCTCCACCACCCCAATCTGTGTTGTCCCCTGTCACCATCCGTGGTATGGAGAAGTCTCCACACCATGACACGACTGTCCAGGAGCTGAGGACACAAGTCCCTGGCTGGTGGGGGTGGTCCTCAGCCCTGCGTGCAACGTCAACGGGGCTGCAAATCCCACCGTGCGGTGGGGGATAGGAGCGGCGCCTGGGCTCTACGTGCCACAACACCTTTGTTGGGAGGTGGCACAGCTTCTCTTCCGCTTGGTGACCCCGTGGCAGGTCTGGCTGGACCATGGGTGGCTGTCCAGGCTGTGCTGGTGGGGCAGGAGAGCCAGGGAAGCCCCGGCCCTGCGTTGCTACCTGATGAAGGGCAGCCCCTTGCAAGAGGCGCGTCTTCTTGGAAAGGGAAGAGGGAGAACTCTTCGCTGTGAACTTCAAAAATGCCTTCAGGCCATGCCAGCTTACCTGGATGGTCAGCCAGAATGGAGTCATACTGGTCACAGGTTCTCACCCCGTCCTGCATGTTGGTGACACACTCCCTCCAAAGCCCCCGGCATTTGTGACTTACCTGGAAGCAGGAGAAAGATGCTCAAGCAGAAAGCACCAAAAAGCCCCCCAGCTCCCCCCAGAGATAGCCCACCACCACTGGACGTGTCCTGGTGACTGCCTACCCATACCTTGCTCTCTGTCTCCTCCTCTTGCTCCAGCATTTCTTTCTCTCTCTAATCCTCTAACCCTCCAACTGATGCAGAAAGCAGCAGGTTTGTCCCACCACACCCCCTTTCCAAGCCTGGGGAGACACGGTGGGACCCCCTGGATGGCGAGGCACCCACCTTGCTCCCGGCTGCTAACCTGGGAGCTGGCTGCCCTGCTCACCTCCAGGCTGTCGTCAGCGTTCACCATCCAGCAGTCGGTGCAGGTGGCGAGGAGCAGGAAAAGGCTTGAGAGAAGAACGAGACCGAACGCCGTCAGCTGCAAAGCTGCGCTCATGGGGTTACCTGCGAGGGCGTCGAGATGTCCATCACCTCTGCTGGGGCTGCTTCCCAGCTGCCTGAGCCACCAAAGTGCCACCTAGGCTGGGGCGTCGCCTGGATCCCTAAGAGGCATCTGGACCCCATCTCGTGGTCCTCAGCGCTGCCAAAATGCTCCAATGGAGCTGCAGAGCCAGTTTTGCATGTACACAGGGACACATCGCTTCTGCAGTAGAGCTGTACCCCCACGGGGCGGCTCTCCAGATGTTCCCTCATCCCAAGAGACCCCCTGGTATTGCCCACCGGTACTACTTGTCCTTTGGGAATCGAGCTGCTGGAAACTGCTGTCAAACGACTCTTGTTGTCTAAACTTGTGACTTCAGCATGTGGCTCCTGATACCCCGAGGTTTCCTTGATGCCTCCATCCCTGCAGCCATGTGATTCAGCGGGAAGATCACCTGCCTTTGCATGCTTTTTTTTTTTTTTTTTTTTTTTGTCCCCCCAAGATAAGCAATGAAGTGTTGAAACAGCCAGGTTGGAGCAGAAGCAAGTGTCCCATGGAGGTGTCCCTATCTCAAGTGGCCAGCCCAAGGAGGAAAGCATCTCCCACCACGGAGGTGGGTGAGGGCTGCTGGGTGCCCCCAAGTGCTGCCAAGGCTTCCTGAAGACCAGAAGGGATGGGACCGTCTGTTTTCCATCCTTGCCAGAGATGGAGGGACATTAGGAGAGGAGCTGTGCCCAAGGTGTGGAGCAGAGGACATCGTCTCTCCGAAGCCTGGACACAAATCCTCCTTTGCTCTATTTTGCAACCCAAGATGCTAAATATTTCAGCGCCTGAAGCTGCAGCCCTTTGGGCAAAGGGGTTCCTGTGAGTTAATGGCTTAATTAATGAGACTGGGTAGCTCTCTGAGCTGCATGGGTTAATTATCATATGGTGATGACTCTTCACCATCGCTGGCTTTGACCTCCAGCCAGGTGCTGCCAACCCTGGCGCGGCACAGGCTTCCCCATGGGGCAGGGGTGGGAGGGAGGGTCGTGGTCCCCATACCTGGGGTGCAACATCTCCCACCACATCCCACCTGGCACGTCACTGGGAGCAGAGGGACCACTCACCCCATCTCTGTGAGAATGTCCATCAGTTTCACCCAGAGAGTGTATCTCTGTAATTAACAGGCAGCCTCTCAGACCCCAATTTACAATATTTTTTTTTAATTTCCCAGGCTCTCTTCTGAACTAACTCCCCGTAACCTGATTTTTTTTCCACTAGACTCTGGCTGTTTTGGAGCCTTTGAAGAAAATCTGCTCAGCCATCGGAGTTATACCAGCAAAAGAAATAAAGAAAAGAAAAGAAATTGTGTTAGCAATAAAAAGGGGCTGGTGGGGGTAAGTGTTACCTTCACCGCAGGCTCATCCTTGCCGGGGTGGGACGATGGCTGGGGATGTGGGTCTTGAAGACTTTCAAGTACTGGTGGGGTTCGATCCTGACCCACCTGATGGAATGAGGGAAATGCAACGCCTGCCCAAGCCTGTGCTGGGTTATTTAACGGTTTTCCGAGGTCCAAGGCACGTCAGATGGACTTTGGGCTCCAAGGTGTGATGGGCATCCCTGCGGTTAGAATGGTAATAGGTTGGGAAGGGAGCCTCCCCCAAAAATACCACGTGGGGAACCTGTGGGAGCCTGCTGGGAACACTCCCCAGGTGGGGGACTTTGTGTCCCAGGCAAATATCCCCTGTTCTTTAATTAGACCTTTTAATTACTGCCTAGGGGTGAGTGGCCTGAGACATGTTGGGTCCCTGGGACCGGTGCGAGAGAGTCAGAGGGGTGGCGGCGGCCAGAGAAAGAAGCTAAAATGCAAAGGGGATAATTAAAACCCTTTGGCCAGGCATGCAGCCAATAATTAAGACCCTTCCCTGCCCCCCCTCCCCCCCCGCCCCATTATATGTGGTGGTTATGGCTCAGATAATGTGTCCAGTCAGCTCCCGAGGAGGTTTTTGTGACCGTGGAAAGCTGTGTCCCAGCTGCCTGGCACTTGGAGCTGTCCTGAAAACTTCAGGTTTGTTCCCTGGTCCCCTACTATTTGGGGAAAAAAAAAAAACCAAACAAAAAAACCCTTTTGCTCTCACTTTTTTGCAAAGCGTGTTGCAGCGTCCTCTGAGCATCCTTGGGATCAGCTGCGCCCCATGGCTCGCAGGCATGGCTGCACCCTCAGCTCCATCCCTATTTCCATTTCGTGGATTAAATTTAAGAGAAGCCCTTGGGGGTTTTAGGTTTGTTTTCGAGTTGGTTGGTGAATTTTTTTTCCTTCTAGATAATCCTTTGCAGCGTTGAACTGCGGGGATTTTGGCAACGCACCAGGGTCTTGGCAAATCCTTGAGCTTCAGCCCTGCAGAGGCACCCAGGTGCTTGACTTTTTTTGGGGGGGTTATCCTGTTTTCCCGGAATTTTGGCACATGACAGCTCCAACGCTTCAGCGTGGAGCAATGAATTAGTGCTGAAAACATCCAGGAGGGTTTGTACCTTCGTTTTCCAAAATTTACATCTCAGGATTTTGTGGTACTTGGACGTCCATGGCATTTGAAATTCTGGTGTGACCCCAAGCAGTACAGAACTGCAGCTGTGCACCCTGGTGGTGCTTCTAAAACAGGTTTATTTTTATTTTCTGCTCATCTAAACGGTCCCTTTATTATATGTCAAACTAATCTGCCTGGTCAATTCTCAACTGAAACGTTTTGGGAGGGGTTGAAAGAATGCAGGCAGAGGGGCAGATCGATCAGTAGTTGAATAATTAAGATTATTTCCCTGGTTAATGAAGGTAAAAATCAGATCTTGTGTCCCACTATGTTTGTAAAACCGGTGTGTTAAAAAAACAGTGCTAACAGGAGACCCAAAGCTTTGTATTTTAGCACATGTTGTGCAGAGGAAACCTCTTACAGCTGGAAAGGGAGAAAAAAAAAAAAAAAAAGAAGAAATAAAAGATGTTTTCTTTGATGGGGCCATGCCATAGAGCTGGAGAGGGCTCTGTAGATGCCGTTGGAGCAAGCTAACGTATAAAAATGAATAAAAAAGAATAAACCCAGCATTGAATTAAAACAGGCACAGCTCAGAGGCGTGAGAAAAGCTCCTCTGCGTGTGGACCGGCTGCGGGCCCCCGGCCAAGGGCAGTGCTGCTGCAGAAGCATCTTCGTGCTAAATGTAACGAGGCGTGCCCAGATGGATTTTTAGAATTTTTTTTTTTTTTATGAAAAAACCGTGATTTTTTTTCCCCCCCTTCTACTCATTATTTACATGGAATTTCAGTGCTGCGGCAATTTGGTGAGATTGGCTGTGATCTTGGCCTCCAGGGGGTCATTTTCCCTTTTCCCTCTTGTCTACCCATTTAAAAATTAATAATATTCCATGGGGGTTTGGGTGCCAGCAAGCGGTGTGCCCTGCAACCTACATATTGTTCATCTTACTGGTTTTATTCAATACAATATGTGTGTTGGGCCGGGGGGGAGAACTTTTGGCCGGGGTGCGATGGATGGAGGCAGCTCCCATGTACCGCAGCGAGCCCTGTGTCCTGCTCCCACATTTTATCCCGCTTTGCCCTGAGTAAAACACACGAGGGATTGTCCCAAGGACAGTGGGGGCCTTTATACCCCCAGCCACATTATCACCACTCTGCTATTTTCCCCCTGCCACCACCCACTTTGATCCAGCCAGAGCGTCCCTCCCCAGGAGCCTTCGGGTGACCCATGGAGATGTCACGGGAGCCCCCCTGGACCACAAATCCCTGCTTTTTGAGGTGGGATGGGATGTACTTATGGACTAGGTGCTGCAGGTGGGATGAGGATGCCGAGACAAGACGGCAGCCATGCAAAAAGCTGGATGGAAAGCATCATCCCCTGAGGAGAACCAAGTACAGCATTACGGGGCCAGGGGTCCTGCTCCTCCACGAAGAAAGCAAAAATCAAGTTAAATTAGCAAAGTGCCCAATTAGGCACTTTGGATTTGAATTTGGATTCATGGAAAATGGGAGAAAATAAGGCAGAGCCCAGCTGCAAGGGTCCATGGGGGGCAATAAGAGGAGGATGCTGGTCGAGGGTCCATGCGAGGCAATAAGAGGAGGATGCTGGTGGCACTTCAGCCCTGCAGAGGGACCAGGGCGCAAGATGCCGAGTTTCCCAGGGGTTTCGCCTTAAACTAAGCAATTTTTAAGGCCATGTCCCCTCCTTCTAGAGCCACATGTGGCAAAAGACTTGAGCTATTGGGCTAGCACCTGCCCAGGAGGGCAAAAAAACCTTCAGCACGGGGGAGAGCCCCCCGCCTGTAGTGGCTTTGACCCAGCAGAGCTGTCACTCGCAGGGGACTGGGCCAGATTTGGAAGTGCGGAGAACAAAGAGACGATTTGAGCAAGATACCCGTGATTGGAAATATTTTAATACCACTGAGTCACAATTTTTAGTACAAACAATCAGCAAAAGAATGCATTGAAAAATCCCGATCGGTCCCATTCCCACGGCCATGCATCCCCTAGAAAAGTTAATGCAATTTTATAGGAAAAGAATAAAAAATATGTCGTTCTACGCGATGCGGTGCTCTTGCTATAAAACACCTTTTTGGTTATTTGGCTTTAAAAAAAAAAAAAACAACACAAATTTCCTTTTCAATCCTCATTGCAGTAGCTTTCGGTGTGTATTTTTGGAGGGGAACCCCGTAAGAGGGGTTCAGCCAACCAAGCACCTGATGGGTGAAGCCAGGCTATAAGCACTGCTCTCCCCTGATGGGTGAAGAAGACATTTTTACAGGGGGTCTGCAATTTAAAAGAGAAAAAGGGCTGTTAGTCCCACCTGAGAGAAAGAAATCAACCCCCCCAGGGCAAAAAATAGCATTGCTTCCCCTCCAGCATAGACCAGGACCCAAAGCAGTTGGGTATAAAATAAAAGAGAGGGGGAAAAAAAAGAGAATCAAAGGAAATAAGGTCAAATAAACCAGAGAAAAATGAAATAAATTTTTAAAAAATCAGCTACTTTGGCTATATGGATTAAAAAATATTAATAATAATAATAATAATAAAAAATACATAATCAAGCTCTTTGGGTAATTTCCACTGGTTTTTCCTGCAGGTTAGCTGGCATAGCACATCAGGATGGATGGATGGATGGATGGATGGAGGTATGGGGTGGTTTGGGGGAATTATTGATGAAATTGGAGCGGTGGTGTTTGCAGAGCGGTTAGTAGCGGTCCAGACGAGGTACAAGGAGGTGGAGGCAATTAGCACTGTCGGCGTTTGAAGACTTCACCGCCCGCTCCAGGGGATCCTGTTGGGGAAAGGGATTTGGACACAGTGGGGAGGCATCAAAATTCATGGGTCTGTCCATCTGCTACCTGAAATAGCTGCGCTGGGCACCAAAAATAAAAACAAACTGCTGCTTTGTGTTCAAAGTCCCCTTTTTGCCTGCTTTAATTTGCCCAATGCCATTTATTCTGCTTAACAAGGCCACATACTTGTGCCTGGTGAGAAATAAACCCAGGGCAGATTTTAGCTGGCAGAGCTCAGCTGGAGCACCAGCAACCAGGCTCGGTTGAAAAATTAATAATAATTTTTAAAAAAATGTTGCTTTTTGGGTAGCAGTGAGGCAGGGGAACACTTGCACCCTGGCAGCATCCAAAAGCGGGGTGCAGGGATGCTCCAGCCCCTGATGGAGGTGGACGGCAGCTTCATCCCGGGAAAAGCAAGCACTGGCTGCGCTCCCTGCTTGCTCCCAAGAACGGGATGGAGAGGGGGTGGGCGAAAGCACAAAGCCGTTCTGTGCAGCACACCCCCGCGGGACCGGCGCCGTGCCCCGGCATCGTCCCGCTCTGCCCAGCATCCACAGTCCTGCCCACCCCAGGGGGCTGGGGGGCAACCTGCCCGGTGCTGGGGGGCCTGGCAATGATGGATATGGGAGCGATGGCCCCCAGCCCCCCTGTTTTAGGGGACAGTGTAGCAAACGGTGCTGAAACCTGGAAGCTGAGGAGGAGAAAGGTCTCAGGGAGCATCCAGGGACCGTGTGGTGTGGTGTGGGAGCGCCGGGGTCTTGCCTGGTTTGGGGAGGGGAGGGGGGCGCTGGGCAGCAGGAGGGGAGCGTTAGGGGTCAGACGTACTCCCGAGCCGTCGAAGGCTGCGACTGCCGATAGTACTGCTGGCCTCGCTGCTCCTTGGCGGGGCAGGAGCAGCACAGGAGGGACCCCCCCAGCAGGGAGAGGCTGGCGGCCCCCCAGCCGATGAAGAGCGACGAGCCGAACTCGTACCTGCGGCGAGAGAGAGAGAGAGAGAGGGGAGCGTTGGCAGGGGGGGGACACCCCGAGGGCCACCGCGATGCTCGAAGCCCTGTCGAGGCAGATGCTGGTTCTCCCTGGCCACCCCCATCTCTCACGGTGGCCGGACCCCGCTGCTCCGTTTCCCGGCACTTTTGTCTTTCCTTGGGGCTGCAGCTCCTGCTCTATCCCAGTGCAAAACCGGCAGTGGGACCCAGTAAAGCTTTAGCGTCGGGGAGATCTGCCCCAGCGCAGCAGCTGGGGGGGTGGCAGAGGTCCCACCACGTGGCACAGCCGCCTACGACCCACCCCCCACTCCCTCCCCCTCCCGAGGGAAGGTCCTCTGGGAAGCGCGGTGGGATGCAGATAAAGAGCATCCCCCGAGCCAGGCGCTTACCTGGCGTTGGCGGGGAAGGGGTTCTTGTCGAAGAACTCGTGGGCCACCTGCATGGCGTAGTAGGACACGGCGATCAAGGTGCACAGACCTGGACCCAGAACCACAGAATCCCAGGGTGGTTTGGTTGGAAGGGACCCCTAAAGCCCACCCAGTCCCCTGCAGCCACCTCTTCGAGGCGTGGAACATCAGAACATCCCCAACCCCCCAGCAAACCTCTCCCCTGCCCCATCAAACAGTTTTTGGAAGGTGTTTGGGGTCTTCTGTGGGGGAGAGGTGCCAAGGCTGGAGCTGCCTTACCGGAGAGGATGAAGAGGATGCCTCCAGCCACAGCGATGCGGCTCTTGGTGACAGGATCCTCTTCACCAACTTTGGTGCATTTCATGCCCACCACGCTGACGATGATGCCGAAGAAACCCAGGAGGAGAGAAATCACCATGAGAGCCCGGGAGATCTGGATGTGAACTGCAGCGGAGAGGGGCAGAGAAGCCGCTGGTCACCATGTGCCTTCCACCACCATCACCTGGTCCCACCTTGGGGATGAACTTGGCCTTAACCCACCCTTGCTGCATGGTTCCCATGCCACCCCCTCTCTCTGCTCGGCCGGTGGGGAGACCTCAGCTCAGGGCATTGCTCCCACTGCTTTCCCTGACCTTCCTCGCTGCCACACTCATCCTCGCCATGGGTTCCTGGGGAAGTACCTTGCCCACAGTGGGACCACAGTCCCCCAATGCCACGAGGCTGATGCGCAGCCCCAGGGTTGTGATGTCCCCATGGGACACTGTAGTTCCCCAAATGTGGTGCCCACCCTGGAGCCCAAACCCACAGGGGCCAGGGGTGTCTCAGACATACAGAGGGGCTCAAACCCATGGAGGGGGGGAAGAGGGGCTCAGGCCCACAGTTGGGGATGGGGGCCAAGAGGGGCTCAGACCTACAGTTGGGGATGGGGGCCAAGAGGGGCTCAGACCCACGGGGTGCAGGGGGGAAGCTTGGACCCACATTGACTCAGTGGAAGGGTGCAGGGAGCTCAGATCCTTTGCGGGGGGCTCAGGTGCAGTACAGGGGCTCAGGCCTGGGGGTGGGGGAAGGGCTAGGAGGGCTCAGACCTGCAGAGGACTCGGACCCCTGGAGGGGTCAGGGGAGCTCAGGCCCAAGGGAGCACTCAGATGTAGAGAGGGTACAGACCTGTTGGGGGGGTGGTGGCATCAAACCCACAGAGGGGCTCAGACCCATATGGGGGGGGACAGACCCATACAGGGGGAGACAGACCCATAGAGGAGCTCAGACCCATATGGGGGGGCTCAGAACTATACAGACCATATGGGGGGGGCTCACACCCATATGGGGGGGGTCAAACGCATAGAGAGGCTCAGACTCATATGGAGTGTGTGTGTCTAACCCATACAGGGTGGGACAGACCGTTTAGGCGGGGGGGCGGGGGTCTCAGACCTACACAGAGGCTCAGACCCATACAGGGGTGGTCAAACCCACAGAGGGACTCAGACCCATATAGGGGAGGGGTCAAACTCGTATAGGGGGGTTGCTCAGAGCCATATAGGGGGGACAGACCCTTATGGGGGGGATCAGACCTATATATAGGCTCAGACCCATATAGAGGGGTCAAACACATATGGGAGTGTGTGTCAAACCCCTGGGGGGGCACAGACCTTTACGGGGGGGGTCAGACCCACACAGGGGGGGTCAAACCCATAGAAGGGCTCAGACCTATATGGGGGAGGGTGTCAAACCATACAGGGGGTTGCTCTGACCCGTATAGGGGGGATCAGACCTGTATATATGCTCGGACCCATATAGGGGGGTCAAACCCATAGAGGGGCTCAGACCCATATGGGGGGGGGGGGGGGTGTCAAACCCCTGGGGGGGACAGACCCTTACGGGGGGGGTCAGATCTACACAGAGGCTCAGACCCATATAGGGGGGTCAAACCCATAGAGGGGCTCGGACCCATATGGGTGGGGACGGGACACAGACCCTTACGGGAGGAGGGGTGGGTCAGACCTACACAGAGGCTCAGACCCATAAAGGGGGTCAGCCCCACGGCGGGGCTCAGCCCTGCAGGGCGCAAGGGAGCCCACCCCCCCCTCGGTACCCACCGCTGAGGGAGAACAGCGAGTCGTGCAGGCGGCACTGGACCTGCCCGGTGCTCTGGGCGGCGCAGCTCATCCACAGCCCCTGGTGCAGCCCCACGGCCGTGATGATGGCGTCCCCGGCGTAGGAGCTCTGCCGCCAGTGCGGCAGCACGGCGGCCGCCAGCGCCGCCACCCAGCCGCCCAGCGCCGCCAGGTACCCGGCCACCTGCCGCGCCCCGCCGCCCATCGCCGCCGCCGCGGGGCTGCCCAGCGCCGCGCCGCGCCACGGCCCGCCCGCCCCGCCCCCCGCCCCGCCAGCCCCGCCCCCCGCCCCGCCCGCCCCGCCCGCCGCCCCGCCCCCGCGGCGGTAGGGGGCGCGGTGGGGGGGACCGGGGGGGAGAGATGGGGTGGGAGGGAGGGGGAGGTTTGGGGTGGGGGGAGGGGTTTGGGGTCCCAAGGAGAGATTTGGGGTGGGGGGTGGGATTTCGGGGGGAGGAAGGGGGGAGGTTTGGGGTGGGGGGAGGGGTTTGGGGTCCCAAGGAGAGATTTGGGGTGGGGGGGAGGGATTTCGGGGGGAGGAAGGGGGGAGGTTTGGGGTGGGGGGAGAGGTGGGGTGGAAGGGAGGGGGAGGAGAGAGGTTTGGGGTCCCAAGGAGAGATTGGGGGGCGGGGGGGAGGGGGAGGGATTTGGGTCTCTGGGGGAGGAATTTGCGTGGGAGGGAGGGGAAGGTTTGGGGTGGGGGGAGAGGTTTGGGTCTGGGGGGGAGGGATTTAGGACTCTAGGGGAGAGGTGGGTGGGAGGAAGGGGGGAGGTTGGGGGGGGAGGGGTTTGGGTCCGGAGAGGGGTGATTCAGGGTCCTGGGGAGAGATTTGGGTGCTGGGGGGACAGATTTCAGACATGGGGGGCTTTTGGGTTCCAGGGGGGAGGTGTGGGTCTTGAGCAAGATGGGAACCCTCCCCCCTCCCAACAGCAGCGGAGAGAGATGGGAAAATGGGGGTCTCCATGGGAGGTGGGGAGGGGGCACTAGGGGAGGTTCCCCTCCCCCCCTGCTGTGGGACCCCCCCTCAGCCGCAGAGGCCCTGGGGGTGGGTGGCTCCAGCAATTCAGCCGGGAGCAGGGAGGGGGGTCGTGCCCCCCACGCCTGCCCCTCGCCTCCGCCCCGTGGTGGGGGGGCACCGACAACAGCCGCCATTGACGGGGGACACGGGGCGCGGGGGGGACACGGACACACACGTGCCCCCGCCCCGGTGGCAGCCCCAGGCCCTGGCAATCGTTAACCGCCCCGGCCTCATCAGCAGTCTGCTCACGCGCCCGGCCGGGGTCGGACACCGGGGTGGTGGAGGTGGCGGACACAGGGATGGTGGGCCACCACCAACGGGACCATCCAACCAGCCTGGAGAACCCCATCCCCAAGAGCCCCCAGCCCCCACCGGGATGCCACACGGGCCCTGCCCGACGCCGTCCCCCGGTATTATGGGGGAGCGGGTGCCGGTGGCGTGGGGCAGGATTTACGGAGTCGCATTCCCGGGATGGTTATGGAAATGGCTGGGGCTGGACATGAACAATTCCATGCCCTGTTCCGGGGGTGCCGCCACGCTCAATGTCCTTCTTGTTCAAGGACGGTTGCCTCCCCCTTGAAGCTGTGGGTCCCTTCCCACGCTGCAGGGGCCAGGGGATGCTCCGGGGTGCAGCTGGGGGCGGGGGGGCACGGCCCCTGCCAAGAAGTCCCCTGGCACCCACGGGAGATGCTCGCCCCCCGAAAGCATCCCTGTTGTCCCCACAAAACGCCCTCCTGGGGTTGCAGGGCTGTAGAACCCTCGGGAAAATGCTTGGAATGAGGGCAGGATGTGTCCCAAGGCCAGAGGACATAGAGGGCAGGGGTTGGGGGGCATCCTTCAGCCCCCCACTCAGCAAGTGACAGCTTAGAAAAAACCCACCTTTATTCACCCATTTTCTGCAGAAGGCACTTAAATAGCCGCAGGTTCAGCCGAGCGGAAAGGCACGTGTCTGCTACGGTGGCACTGGGTCCTCGCCCTGAAAAGAGCATCCCTCCCCTGTCCCCCATGTCACCTGTCCCCCATGTCACCTCCCCCCCCCGCCCCAGAGTCTCTGTGATACTCCCAGGTCAGCTCCGCCTGTGATACCCCCAGGTCAGATCTGCAGCGGGGTGCAGGGCATCCCCCAAATCCCCTTCCCACGCCGGCGGGGGGCAGAGGGGGGTCCCATCCAGCCTGAGCATCGCTGGTCCCGGCAGGGATGTCCCGGTGCCTGTGGGATGTCACAGCTCTGGGATGTCACAGCTCGTCCTTCCCCAGCGCGAGGGCAGCCGGCGGGTCCTGCTGCGGCTCCGTCTCCTGCAGCAAATCCCCCTCTTCTGCGCCGAAAAGCATCTTCACCAGGTCGTCTGCCTGCACGCGCTCCTGTGGGGCAGACCCATGGTGATAAGCGCGGCCCCTGACACCTCCCCCCCCCAGACCCACTGCCCCGCAGGGAGCTCACCCGCTCGCTGTGCCGGGGGTCCAGGGTGAACCAGAGGGCGATGGCGCAGCGCTGGCCCTTGGTGACGGCTTTCACCCCGTGGGGGTTCTCCAAGCCGGAGGAGAAGCCCACGGCGCGACCGCACTGTGGCTGGACCTCCGCCTGCGATGGGTGGGAGACCCCCCCGTCAGGATGCACAAGAGGGGGGCGAGTGGGTCCCTCCCCAAGCTCATCCCTCACGGTGGCTGGCACAGGGGACCTCCCCAGCAGGCAGGAGGTGGCTTTGGTGCTGCACAGGGATCCTCGAGGAGCTGAGCTACTTACGGTCTCGGTCTTGGCATCCAGCTCGGTGAAGTAGAAGGCTCCTCCTTCGAAGTCCCCGTTGAGGTAGAGGATGGCGCTGAAGGAAGCAGGCGACAAGCGGAGGTGACAACCATCACCATAGCTCCGGCAAGCAGGTGGGTCTGGAGCTCCCCCAACACCATGGCAAGAGCCGGAGGTAGGAGAGCCCAGGCTGGGTTGTCCTCCCAACCCAGGTGCCACCAAGCCACGGTGCCCTCGTGGGGGACACACCACTGATACCTGTAATCCCGGAAGGTGTAGGCTGGAGGTTCCTTCAGGCACACCAGGGCCTCTGCGTTGAGGATGCAGTTGTCCACATGCACCTCGTGGCTGTTGTCACTCCGGCCTTCTTGCTTCTCTAGGGTGGAACGAGACCTGGCACATCAGGACCACTCCATCCTTGCAGGACCAGGGTCTGTCCCCCAGCGTCACGTGCTTGGAGGTGACAAGAAAGTCACCTGTAGCCTACAGCCCTTCCACTCACTGGAGCGTGGACTATGAGAGGCCATTCAGGTGGCACAAGCCTCTGTTGACTTGTCCCATGGCATCTCCATGGCCTTCCAATTCCAGCTTCTCCCAGCACCCGATCCCAACCGCCTCCAAGCGCTGGAACCCTGCGTGGCACGAAGCCACCTGCCCCGCTGGGGGCAACCACTGGAGCTGCTCATCTTCCCAAACCCGGCTTAGGGAGAAGCAGCAGGTTTGGGAGCAGCAAGGAGGTCTCCAAGGCAAGGTCCAAGCCCAGACCACCCCAGCTGTTGGAGGGGACCCAGACAGGACAAGAAGCTGAAGGAGACTTGCTTCTCCTCAGGCTGTGCTCCTCCGAGGCCATGCTCACCATCGATGGCCGTGCGGCATACCAGGTGGCTGTAGGAGAAGTGGAGCGGGACCTCCAGGCGAAAGTAGGACTCCATCATGTGCCGCACCTTCTCCGTCACGTTGTAGTAGAGGTAGGCGCTCTGCAGGGGCACCTTGCCCTCCTGGCCCAGCTGTGGGGACAGATGGGACATGGGCTCAGCCCCAGGTGGCTTGGCCAACCACCACCACCCACCTTGTCTCCACAGCCTGCTCCTCCCTGCTCCCCACAGCCACCCTCACCTTGAGAGCCTTGAGGACGGTCACGCCGTAGAAGGTCTCACTGGGGGTGTGAGGAGATGTCTTCCCACGATAGCCATCCCCGGCCGAGGCAGCTGCCTGCAAAACCCCATCGGTGCCACCGGTCCAGCTTGTGAGCTGCAATACGGGGCCCCCCAGCACCCCCTGTCCCACCCTGCCCGCTGTCCCCCCACTCACATTGGTGAGTCTCTGCAGCTCCCGGCACTCCTCGGCAGAAAGGACTCCGTCCACCACGACACGCTGGGAGCCGTTCAGAGCTTTGGAGTTCATGGTGACACTGGCTCCTTCGTACACCAAAGGGCCACCTGTGGCACAAACAGGATCAGGAGGAGGTGGGGATAGGTGCCACCAGTCCTGGGAGAAGCTGTGGTCCTGGGACCTGCTCCTGCCACCACCCATGTGGAAGGACCATGAGTTGGCAGCAGGAAGGACCATGAGCTGGCATGGCAGCAGAGGACATGGAGGTTCCCATCCCACCTCCCCTCCCAGCTCTCCACACCTTCTCGGATGAACTTGCTCATATCGGCGGACTCCTTGGCCTTCTCCTCCACCAGCGTCTCGATCTCCTTCATGAGGTTGCCAATCTCCTCGGAGATGCGCGCTGCTGTCTCCCGCTCCACCCTGGGCACGCGGCAGCCATCAGCTCCACCGCCCCACTTTCCCCACATCAGGAACGAGGGGCAGCAGGACAAGTTGCTTCCAGGGGCCGGTGACAAAGCCCAAGGCTGGAGAGAGTCATCTCAACGCATCCCTCACCCCAAGCTGCTTGGGATGACCTACCCATGCCCATCACCACCACCCCATCACATAGGGAACAAAGCTCTGCCCTCCAGCAGCCTCTTCCAGCCCCAACACCAACCCCCCCCTCCCTGGCAGCAGCTCCATGGCCATGGCCTTTCACCCAAAGCCCATGGAGAAAGAGGGGTACGTCCCGTCAGCCCCCGTTGGGTTGGCTTGGCCATCAGCTTGGGAGAGCACTCACTTTTGTTTCTCTCGCAGCCTTTTTGGTATCACCTCTTCGGGTGTCCAAGTGTCCTGCAGCCAGAAGAACAACATCAGGAGCTGGACGAGGATCTGGCTGGGATGCAGACCCCTCACGCCCCATCCATCTGGCCACTGCATGCTGGACCACCAGCCTGGTCCAGCACCACCCACCGGGTCCACGAAGGGGATGCCAAAGACATCGTAGCTGAAGAAGAGCAGCTCCTTCTCCATCAGGCTTCGCTGGTGGTATGCCTGGATCTCCTGCGGCGAGGGGCAGAGGGGGCAGGGTGAGGGCATGGCACAAGGGCTCTGGGAAGACCCCGAGCGAGGGCGGGAGGGCGCAGGGTTTACATCATTCCCGCAGTCCTCGCTCCAGACCCACAGCCCTGGTTTCCCGGTCCCTCTGGCAGCCGGGAAGCGAGTGGCTTTCCCCATCTTGCATGAACCTCCCTGTCCCACGTGGACGAGTCCTGGGGAGAGGACGGGGGAGACAGAGGCACATGCACATCCCTCCTGCAGGAAGCTCTTTAGAAGATGCTCCAGCTGACGTGGGGCAGAGACCTCCATCCCTGCCCACCACCTCCCAGGCAGCACGCGAGCGTCCGGATCCAGCTATTTTGAAGCCAAATCCTTTCCTTTTTCAGCAATTTCACCTCCGTTATGGAATGTGTCACAGAGGCGGGCTCAGATCCTCCAAAAAAGCCTGTCCCTCTGCCTCTCACAGCCCTCTCCCACAAGAGCTGGTCCCCTTGGGCAAGCCACCAAGCCTTCACTTGGCCAAAGACATTTTGCCAAGGATGTTTTTCGGTCTCTCGGCTATTTTCTAGCTTCTTGGGTCGTGCATTTCATCCAGTCCTCTCCACTTTGCCACCAAAAAGGGTGGCTTGCCCAGAGCAGACCCATCCAAAGCAGACCCCAAAACCTCTGCCAAGGTCTCCAAGGAGGGGAAAAGATGTCCCTGCAAGGGCTCACCCCAGCTCCTTGCTCACCTCTCGGGGTCGGATGTGTCCTGCCAGGTTTTCCCCCAGGACGGCGGTGTAATAGGCCAAATTCTGGTTCATCACCTCGTCATTTGGAAAGAAGAGCAAGTATGTTTTGGCACATTCAATGGCTTTTTCATAATTCCCATCTGCAAAGAGAAACGGGGCCGTTAACAGCGCGTCCAAGAGCATCTGAGACGGAGCAAACAGGGATACGGAGGAGAACCAAGAAAGAAAGTCCTTCTTGTTCTCCAAAGGGTCTCCCAAGGAGGGCAGATGCCCAGAAGCAAACACAACTGCTGCCACAACGGCAAAATTAAGAGTCCAAGACACTCTCCTGCCTCCAGAAATCATCTCGCCAGAAATCGGGGAGGCTGCCTGGGTAATTTTCTTGCTTGGAAAACATCCTGAACCTACTTCCAGGCAGCAAGAGCCGACCGTTCCCAATTTTCAGCCACTTAAGCATCCCGACCCATTTTCACGCCAAGAATTCCAGCCTTTCAATCTTCTTGGACTTCATTTTTTTCCCTCCTCCTCCTTTTGGAGAAATTTGTACAGAAACAGCTTATAGTTTTCTAAGGAGGTGAATAAAAAAAAAAGATAAAATAATTTTTAAAAAAGGGTGGATTTGCCTGGGTTATAACAAAACTGTTCTGGAGGGGGAGGGTGGCTCTGTGGTTTGGAGCAAGAGGTGGATAGCTGGGAGAAAAAAAAAAGGAAAAATATGTTTCTCCAGGCTGTTATTTCACTTGGAAAGCGAAGCTGCCTGGGAACTGAGCATTTAAAGCGATGTGGAGGGTTGGTGCAGCGAGATCCAGATCTCCGTGAAGTTCAACAAGGTCAAGTGGAAGGTTCAACAAGGTCAAGTGGAAGGTTCTCCACCAGTATCAGTAAAGACTGGGGAAATGGGTGTCCAGAGGAGGCCAGAGTAATGATCTGAGGGCTGGAGCACCTCTCCCCTGAGGACAGGCTGGGGTTGTTGAGTCTGGAGGAGGCTCTAAGGAGACCTTCTGGCAGCCTTTCCGTCTATAAAGAGGGTTTACAAGAAAGATGGAGACAACTTTTTACCAAGGCTTGTAGCGACAGGACAAGGGGCAATGGCTTTCACCTGAAAGAGGGTTGGTTTAGGTTGGCCAAGAGGAGGAAAATCTACGCTGAGGGTGGTGGAACACCAGAACAGGACAGTCAGAGAAGCTGTGGATGCCCCATCATTGGAAGCGTTCAAGGTCAGGTTGCATGGGGCTCTGAGCAGCCTGGTTTAGTGCAAGATGTCCTTCCATCTCAGCTTGGACTAGATGATCTTTGAAGGTCCCTTCCCAACCCCAACCCATCTGGTGAACCTCTGATTTCTGCCTCTGCAGAACGCGACGTCCAGCCCCGATGGCCATCGGAGGACACAGCAACCAGCTGCTTACTGTTGTAGTAGGCGAACTGCAGGTAGTTGAAGTGCGAGGGTAGGAAATCCTCCAAAGGCTTGTCCTGACCAGGCGGTGAGGCCAACTCCGTGACGCAGCCCTGCTTGCAGCTTAGCACCTGCATGTAGTGATCTGTTGGAAAAAACCCCTCAGGTCACCACTCGTGGTCACCCAAGGGCTGGAGGACAGCACCCTGAGGGGGCCTCCACTCCAATCTCCGGCTCACAGCGGGGCTGTTGCCAGTTTTTTGGTGATGGAAGCCCTCAAGGATGGTGGTTGCCCACCTCCGCATATCGGTGATGGGGCTGTGCCGTCTTCTGGAGATGGCATGGCCGTCCTCAGCCTCCCATCCTTGCATCCTGGTGACCCTCCGCTAGCCCCTCTCCTGTTTTTCCATATCCCTCTGGAATTTGGGGGGTTCCTGGGCATCACCCCCAGCGCTAAGCGTGGGCAAACACCTCCTGCCACTTACTGGCCACGCTCCTAGAGAAGCCTAAGATGGGGTTTGCCCTCTTTGGGGACCACCACCCTCCAGGATCATCCCAACTCTTGAGACGGGGACACAGCTTGAGTGAATCCCACCTGTGATGGCCTGGAAAAGGTCCGCGTTGTACTCCAGGTAGTTGTAGCCCTCGTAGTCGTAGGGGCCCTCGCAGAGGGCGCGGCATTCGGCGTCTGCCACAAAATACTCCTCCAACGCCTTCTCCAGGTGCAGGATGGCGGCAGCCGGCTGCTCCTCCGTGTAAAACCGGACACCCAGCCGAAACTCGCTCTGCGGAGGGATGAGAAACGAGGGGCTGGGGGGGACAGAAGACTCCACTCCCCCTGACGGAGCCCCCGGGGATGCCTCACCCCCCCAGGATGGACCTCACAGCACCCAGGTGGCATCTCATGAGCTTTGCCAAGCCAACAGCAGTGGTGGGACCTGGCTGGGTCCAGCAGCTGATGGGTGTTTGGGGGGGGTGGGGGTGTCTCACCAGGTGGGGCTTGGCCTCCAGGTCGGTGAAGTCCTCCTGGCGGACACCCGCCATGGCTTGGTAGTACTCCAGGTTCTGCCTCATCTCCTGGTGCGCAGGGTTGGCCATGAAGAAAGTGTGAGCCGCTGCCGCCGCCGCTGCCGGCCGGTTCAGCTGGGTGGCACCAGAAGCAGAGGTGAGACCCCACGGGGTGGGCTACCGAGGGGTACCGGGCGGACTCCCGCCCGCCGGAGCATCCCGGTGGCCCCGGGGGGTCCCGCAGCCGGGATGGAGGGCGGGGACGGGGGGCGGCCCCGGCGAGCTCCGACGTGGCACTGCGGGGGGGGGGGCAGGGGAGGGCCGGGCAGGGCCCGGGGCCGCCGTTCGGCGCCCCCCCCCCCCTCGGCGCAGACAGCCGGCCCCTCCCGCCTCTCGGGACCCCCCTTCCCTCCCCGGTTCCATCCCACCACCCCCCGCCCGGTTCTGCGATCCCTCCGGGCATCCCGCCCATCCCTCCCCGGGACATCCCGCTGCCCTTCCCGGGGGCTCTGCCGGTCCCGCCGGTCACGGCACCCCCCCCCTCGGCCGTTCCCGTTCCCGGTGCCGGTGCCGTACCTTGAAATAGGCGACCTGCAGGTAGTTGTAGGGACTGCGCTTGCTGAACTCGCGCTCCAGCTCGTCGCCCAGGCGGTACCGGGTGGGCGCAGCGGGCCCGCAGCCCCGCAAGCAGGCGGCGCGGCGCAGCAGCCCCCGGAAGAAAAGCAGGTCCCGGAGCACCGGTTCGAGCTGGGGCCCGGTGCCCTCCGCCGGTCCGGCCGTGCCGTTGGCGCAGAGCAGGCGGCACCGCACCAAGCGGGAGCGCACGGCCGCCCGGGCCCGCAGCGCCCGCTCCATCTGCAGCACCACGGTGGGCCAGTCGCCCCGAGTGTACGCCTCAGCACCGGCGGCGAACAGAGCATCCGGGGACTGGGCCGGCAGCGGGGGGTCGCCCGGTACCGACCCCGGTACCGACTCCAGTGGCGTCGCGGCACGCGGCAGAAGCAGCAGCAGCGGCGGCAGCAGCAGCAGCTGCAGCGGCAGTGACAGCAGCGCGGGCAGCGCCATGGCCGAGCCCGGGGCCGCGCGCGCGCCCCCGCCGCCGCGCCCCGAACCGGGCACCGGAGCGCGGCTCGCCCCGCCCCTCCGCCGCACCCCGCCCGCCGACCAATCAGCGCCCGCACCTCCCCTGGCCCCGCCCCACGGCGGAAGTCGCTCCTCGCCGGGCGGAAGAGGGGGGGTTTAGCGGCCCGGTAATGGCGGCGGAGGGTGGCGCGGAGCCCCATGGCGTGGGCCTGGCCCTGGTGGAGGGCAGTGCGGGCCGCGCCGCCCGCCTCGGGGACCCCGGGGACCTGGTGGCCCTGGCCCGGCAGGTGCAGCAGGTGAGGGCCGGGCCCCGGCGGCGGGACGGCGGAGGCAGCGTACCCGGTGTCCCGGTTCCCTCCCGGCCGCCTGTAGGGCTTCCGTAGCCGCCGGCGGCCCTTGTGCCTCCCAGCACATCTCGCCCCTCGCCGCTGTCCCCGACGGCCTCCCGCTGTGCTCCGCGGTGCCTTCCACCGTATCCCGCCGTCCCCTCCTAGTGCGCCCCAGTGTTCCCCAGTGCGCCACATGCTGCCGGTACCGCCCATTGCGCCTCGGTGCCTCCTGCCGCGTCTTGCTGCCCGCCAGTGACTCCCAGAACGTCCCAGTAAGCTCCCAGTGCATCCCAGTATAGCTTGCTGCCTTGCAGCATGCCCCACTGCCTTTAGTCCACCCCAGTGTCTTCAGCGTGGCCTACCGCCTGCTCTCCCACTCCATCCCAGCACCTCCTGATACGTTTTGTTGCCCCTTTAGCGACTCCCAGTATGTTCTCCTGTCACCCCCAGTGCCTCCCAGTAAATCCTATTGCCTTCCAATAATACCTCTCAGTCCAGTACGCCCCCCAGAGCTTCTCAGTCCAACTAAATGCTTCCCTGAGTCCTGCCTCCTCCCAGTGCATCCCACTACCTCTTGGTCCACCCCAGTGCCTCCCAGTACACCCTACTGCTCCCACTGCTACCCAGCATGTTCAGGCAGCTCCCAGTGCCTGGTCTCTCCTCCGTGGCTGTTGCCCCACCGTGTGGGGTGTCACAGCTGCCCCACAGCCACACGTGGGGCAGCTCCTGCAGCACCCACAGCCCCATTAAAGGCTCGAGCGAGGCCACCACCGCTGCTGCACTGGCATGCACATGGCAGGATCCGAGCGGCCGCGGCTCTCCCCTGTCCGGACCAAACCTCGTTCTTCCCCACAGGCAGACGACTTCATCCGAGCGAACGCCTGCAATAAATTGACCGTCATCGCCGAGCAGATCCGGTACTTGCAGGAGCAGGCTCGGAAGGTGAGGGTGCATCTGCTGGGCAGAAGGTTTGTTACCTTGTGCTTGCGAGGGGCTTGCGAGCTCTCCAAGCACTTGAGAGAGCTGCGGCCTGGATGTGAGTCATGGCCTGGATGTGAGTCATGGCTGGGAGACAAGCAGAGACGGTTCGGTGAAGAAACAAGGAGGGTTCATTGTCTGGTATCAGCTGGGGAGGGGGGAAGGTTGGTTGTGGTGTTTTCCCCGAGTCCTCTGCACATCAGAGGAACTTCTGTTATGGCAGAGGAGACGGTGGCTAGTCAGAAGCAGTCCAGGTGTCAGAAGGGACAGAGAGATGACTAGTTTGGGGACAGATGACTCCTGTCACTGTAGTGTGTGTGTTGTGCTCCCAGGAGGACTCGGCACAGTGGGGTGGACAGGTGGTGGCTCTGGCTATATTTTGAGTCCCTAGGGGAGATGAGCTGTTACCTGATGATGGGTTTGGCTTTCCAGTTTGTCCCAGCTCATTTGCTGGAGCAGGTGGCCCTGGCAACAAGCCCAGCAAGGCTCGGCTGTCCTCTTCAATTCAGACTTCATCCTTGGGGGTGAAATCTTGGAGCCTGAGTGGGAAAGGATCTGCCAGTCACTGTGACTGGCCTGCTGCCATCAAGGCCACTACGTCATGTAGTCATTAACTGGTGGAGCCAGAGCTGTGGCGCAGTCAGCTGGTGGAGCTGGAGAGATGAATTCCCCCTTTGTTTGCTGTCCCGTCCCTTGGGGATGGCAGCAGGGAAGCCCCCGGGGTCCAGCAGCTGCATAGGGAGACAAAGAACGAGTCCAGCACATGGTGGGGTCAGGCACGGAGGTGAACTCTGGGGCTGTGGTGAAGAGGTCCTTGATGCTTGGAGCTATCTCCACCTCCGTAGAGGACTGCAGGAGCTCTGAGGTTCAGCTGACAGGGGAAACTTGGAGAAAACTTTCTCTCTTTGGAAAGTATCTCCTTCCTGGGGCAAGTAAAGATGTGCCGCTTGAAGTCAGATGTGCGCGGGGGAGGATGAGGCCTTGCAAGTGGTGTGTCAAGCGATGTATCTTGGGCTCTGGCTGAGAGGCAGTAGCATGTTGTCATTTTATTTCAAGTGGGGAAATTTTAAATTTGGGGTTTTTTAGGTCTTGGATGAAGCTAACAGAGACGCTGACCTGCACCACGTGGCCTGCAACCTTGTGAAGAAGCCAGGAAACATTTACTACATGTACAGGCGGGAGAGTGGTCAGCGATACTTCTCCATCCTGTCTCCGAAGGTGGGTGGTTTACAGCCCCTGGGGAAGCATGGAGGGGAAACCCCCCATTTTTCTGGTGCTTGGGTACTTCTGAGCTCAGACTAAAGCACCGAGGGGGTGTTTGTTGGCCCCTGCTCAGTTGGTGTTTGGTCTGAGTTACTCTGCTGGTGTAAGAACCGTATCATGAAGTTCTCTTAGCGGATGGTGGGCAAGAAGACCTTTGGTGTCTGGTCCTGAATTCTGCCTTTCGGTTCCTGCAGTGCTTTCTCTGGAAATAAAGAACTGCAAACGTGCCCAGGGCCTTCCCTGCCTGGCAGTACTGTCTCCTCTGGTGCTTCAGCCCTGGGAGTGAGTTTGTCTGCAGCTTGGTAGGGGTGATCTCAGAGAGATGATCCTCCTTCCAGGCCACCCATTTTCTTACATGCAGGGTGAAGGCTTCAGAGCAAAGCACAGAGCATGTAGAGAAGCTCTGTGCAGGTCAGGGAGATCTTGTATGCCCAAGCCTCCCTGCGTCAGCAGTGCTTGTAGCTCTACCGAGTCCTAGACTCAGGGTAGTTGAGCCTATTTTTAAGTTAGAAAACTGGATGGTCACATCGCTGGGACTGCTTCAGAGGTGGTAGGGCTATCCAGCACGGGCAGAAGTTGGGCTGAGGGACAGCGCAGCCCAGCTCCAAGGGAAACTGAGCAGTGATGTGAATATCTCCTTTCTCCTTCAGGAATGGGGGACCAGTCCCCATGAATTTCTTGGTGCCTATAAGCTCCAGCACGACATGTCCTGGACTCCATTTGAGGACATTGAGAGACGAGATGCTGAAATAAACATCCTGGACAAGCTGCTGAGCCGGCAGGCAGCCCTGCCTCCGTGTACAGAGCCCAACTTCCAGGGCTTGACCAAGTGACACAAGTGACCATACAGGACCTCCTGAGTAGAGTCCCTGCGTGCTGCCAAAGGCAGGGCAAGGAAGGAGACCAAGAACCAAAAATGCTGATGCCGCCAGTACTTGCTCTGTGCTTTAAGAGACTAATTCTGCATTCAGTCTTACTGGATTTTCTGGTAATTGAGTAATTTATTTCTTCGACTTATGCCAAGCTGTAGCGAGAGAGGGATAATAGGTGGAGTCAATTCCAAGAGGGCTTGGGGCAAAAAGCAAAATTGCTCGGGGCAGGTGTGATAATGCTATAAAATATGTCCTACCTGTTCGGCTCTGGTGTACCTCCCTGTGACTACCTGCAGCAGGTAATGATTTCAAGGCTGGATTTTGCCTCTCGTTAAAATGCACCTATTTAGGAAGCTCTTTGGCCTGGGAAGAGCAGTCAAAATCCTGTGCAGAAGAGTCTGTTGTGACTGGAGTCTGTTGGTCTGCATTGCAGCTTGTCCAGACCCCTGAGTCTGGGACATGAGGTGACCTGGAGCTCGCTTCTCTGGGAAGAGTGTCCTCAAAAGTGCTGTGCAGGCTTCAGGTGCTCCTCAAAATGTGGGTGTTTCACAGTCCTCGTGTGTTGCCCTTAGTTTTAAGCGGATTAGCCAGGGTGAGACAGGAACGTGCAGGAACACTGAACGCCTCTGTGCCAGAGCTGTGGAGGAAATAAACCGATCTTGATTTCACATGTACCTCCAAGACAAGCCCTGTGTCCTCTCTGCACGGCAAGCATCCCTTTGGCTTTACCAGGGAGACTTGGTGGCGCGTGGAGCCGGTAGGACATCTCCAGCCTCTCTTTTTCTACCAAGAACTGGGGAGAAGCAAAGATCAGAGCTGTGGAGGTGTCCTCCCTCAGCTCAGCTGCACAGGGCTCCTCCAGGAGCTCGCCTGCTCCCCGGAAAAGTGCCAAGGTGGGAATGTACTGATGGAGAAGGAGACATCCAGGTTGGATCCTGGCATATAACAGACCCTCCTATGACTTGTTCACCTCCCTGAGATGGCAAGGTAGTGACCTTACGTGCTGCTCAAGGCACTGCATGTGCGCACTGGCTGCAGCCTCCTCCTCCACCGGTGACATTGTAAGGGTTGGGGACCGTTTGTGGAAGGAGAATTGTGACCCTGGTGTCTGGGCACACCAAGGGTGGAGGTGGTGCTTCTTGGTGAAGCCCAACCGAAGTGCAGTTGCAGTTGGGCTTCAGCGAGAAGCTCTACCTCCACCAGCCTTTGTGGTCGGGCTCTCCTGACTTCCGAGGTGGTGGTGGAAGAGTGGTGTTCTCTGTTCCCCGCAGCATGGCCTTGGGTGCAGCAGTTGCTCACCTTCCTGGGGGCTGGCTTGTTCCAGGCAATCACTCAGCTCCAAGTGACCTTCCCAGGCATTGCCCATCTCCCCTTACCCACTGCTGAGGAAGACGCTGCTGCCTTCAGCTCTGCTGGGTGATGCCTGACACAATTCTGTGCATCAATCTTGGATCGGTTCATGCATACGGTCTCAAAATAATCTCTTAACTCCTCCAAACTTCCTTCTTCCCTTTCTAGCATTGATTTGTTCGTCTTATGCCAAGTCCCCAGAGGGTTGTGCTCCTCCTGGCCCTCACCTGCAGCTGGGAGGGGTTTGAGTGCCCCACCAGAGTCCTACAGAGGAGGCTGCTCAGCACCACGTTCTCCCAGGTCACCCTCGTCTTGTGCCTCTCCATCTCAATGTCAGAACCTGCTGCTTTGGGCTGGGTGCTGCAGTGACTGCCAAGGTGGGGGAGGGCCTCTTTGCATCCCCAAGAGACCCTTGGGGACCAGCACCATCACTGGGTCTTGCCATTGCTGTGGTTTATTCCCACTTTGGCAGGGTGCAGCCTCTCCTCCTGCCTCTGGTCTCCCTCTTTTTCTCATCCCCACAGCCCTGGCACACCCTGGGATTTGCCTTGATTGATGCTCGAGGCTGCTGGCAGCGCCTGTTCCCCATGGGAAGAGCTGTTCCCTGCTAGGATCACAGAGGGATGGGCGGTTTGGGACAGCTCCCTGTCAGCCCAGGATGTTTTTGTCCTAGATTTTCTTCTCCCAGCTCTGCCAGGTGCGGTAGCTCAGCCCCATCCCAGTGTGGCCAAGCCTCTGGCAGAGCCCTGCTCCTCGGAGTCAATGCGGGACATTTCAGTCACCTTTTCCCAGTGCGCCCTCCCTCACTTGGAGCACAAGGGCAGATTAAAAGCAATGTATGATTGTTATTATTAGCCCAGAGTATAATTAATTCCTTATCGAGTCGCAAGTGTCTAATTTGATGGGGTTTTTCCCTGCTTGTTTCAATGCCCTAGGTCTTATTTTACTGCATGTTATTAAATCTGAAGTTGGAAGGGAGAAAGTTAATTACTGCATGGGCTTTGCCACGGTGCTAATTACAGCAACATCACAGACCTTCATGTGTTGATTTATGCTCCTCTGGGAAGAGGGGATTCCTGCCCCAGTTTTATCTCTGTTTCCTATCATTAAAATCCGTACAATGAAATGCACGAAGGGATCGGGGTGAAGTTCGTAGAGCTCTAGCTTGGGATTTCACACGCTGGCCTTTGGTGGGATTTGGCGTGTGCTTTCCTACACCTCCAACAAGCCCCCCTGACCCTCCGTACCCCGCAACTCGCCGGTGTCCTGCAGTTCCTCTGGGCACTAGCCAGCCTTTTCTTGGATTCTTCCCAGAAGAGCAAAACCTCTGGCTGTAGCTTTGTATTAAATTACACAGGAGGTATCAAGAGGCAGGACATGGAGACGGTGGGCTCATGCTCGGTGCTCCCTGCTCTGCGGGAAGCAGGGATGTGGCTCCCAAATGGTCCTGCTGCGGTGCAGGGAGGTGATGCTGGAAAGGGGGAACTGTTCCCCCCCAAAACAGCTCGCCCAGTGTCACCATCTCAGCTGGTTTTTGTTCTGATTAAACCCAAAGCGCCGAGGCAGCATCAGAAATACCGGAGGGTGCTGCTGCAGAGCTGAGCAACCCATCCTCTGGAAAGCGGGCAGGGATGGGGCTGGTGGCAGGAAGATGAGCCGGAGCCTCCTGCAGCGCTCGCAGCGAGGATGGGTGTCCATGAGCCCAGGAGATGGTGCATGGTGGAGGACTCCTCGTTCATGATCTCATCTGCTTGGCTCAGCCTCTACTGAGCCGGTGCCTTGATGGGTTTTTGGCTCAACGGGGCAGGGTTTTAATCCAAAAAGCAGCTGGGTAGAGTCAGTGGGACGTGGTGCCGGAGGGCACACGCTGTCCGCAGGTGAGATATGGGCCATGTCTCGCTCCTGCATGTTTTTCAAGCCCTTCATTTAGGCAAGCGTGTGCCCTCTACTTAGAGGAGCAACTGGTAAGGGGTGACGAAGACAGAACTGGGGGCTGCAGGCTCATGCTGCTGTCGCAGCTGCAGTCTGCAATGCATTTCCTGGTAAAAAAGGTTAAGAATCAGCAGTCTGCTGCAAGACTTCATTTCCATTCACGATTTTGTCTTGAAAATGCATTTTGAAAATATTCCTCTCTTTTTGCTCTTTCATGAGCACTCAGGGCAGCAGTGAACATGGTCTGAAGGCAGCGCCTGGCTGCGAAATCCCCAGGGATGGACCATTTTTGCAGGAGAAGACGTGGATGTGCTTCTGACACCATTAGCCTTGGGCAGGGTGGGTTTTGCTCCGTTTTTGGATGGGCAGATAAACCAGGGCTCGTTTCGAAGCGCCAGCGGAGAAGGATGCTCCGAACGCCTGAGCCACTTGCCATTGCTCCCCAGAGCCGACGCTCGCTGGCCTTTGGGGCGGGGGGCTTTCCTGGCTTCGAAAAATGGAATTACTCAGCAGTGGTGTGCTTCAGGCCAGCTCCCACGGTCCCCAAGGGGGGCCTGCATGGCGGTGCAGCTGCGGGGTCCCATGGCCCCCAGGGTGCTTGCAGGGTGGGGGTCCCTCAGCCCCCCAGGTGCATGCAGGGTGGTGCAGTTGTGGGGTCCTGCAGCTCCCAGCGTGCATGTAGGGCGGTGCAGGGTGGGGGTCCTGCAGCCCCCAGCATGAATGCAGGGTGGGGGTCCCCCAGCCCCCCGGGTGCATACAAGGCGGTGCAGGGTCCCCCAGCGTGCATGCAGGGTGATGCAGATGTGGGGAGGGGGGGGTGTCCTGCAGCCTCCAGGGGTGCACACAGGGCGGTGCGGCTGGGGGATCCCACGGCCTCAGGGGGTGCACGGAGGGCTGTGCACGCCTGGCATGGCCCCCTCCCCCGTGGCCGGGACCCCCACCCCCAGGGTGCGGGCAAGCCGCAGCCGAGCTCCCTACGCCCCGCCCCGCCCCGCCCCGCCCCGGGCGCGCGCGCGCGCCCGGGGCGGGGCGGGGAGGGGCGGGGCGTGCCGTGCCAAACCAGCAGCGACCCCTACCGGCCACACCGTCGCTACCCCCCCGCCCGACGTCCGGTGCGTGATGACGTCAGCGGCGGCGTGCCCCTGTGCCTGAGCCGAGGAGACCCCGCAGCGAGCTGCCAACGCCCGGCGGAGACTCTGAGGTGAGCGGCCGCGCCGGGGCGGGCACGGGAGCGCCGCGACCCCCCCCCCCCCCGTTACGACCTCCCCCACCCCCCTTCTTCCCCGTCGTCCCTCCCGGGGACGGAGAGGGAGCCGCTCTCCTGGGCTCGCCGTGTGTGTGGGGCCTCCTCGGGCAGCCGCCGGTGTGTGTGTGTGGGGCCCTTCCCGGTGCTCGGAGGAGGGGTGTGTGTGTGGGCTCTGCGGAGCTCCTCCGGTGCGTGCTGGGCGGGGGGGCTCGGCCTTTGTGGGGTCGGGTCTACCGGGGGGCGGCTGTGGCGGGCCGCCGCCTCCTCCCCTCCCCCGCTTCCTGGCGCGGCGGGCGGGGGCCGGACCCCCGGCGCTCGGGAGGCCGCTGCGGCGCTGCGTGCATCGGCCGTCACGGGGGGCTTCCCGCTCCCCACCGGGGTTGTGCTGCTCCTGGGGCTGGGGAGCGTCCCAAGGGCTGCTTGGGCCCATGGGGCTGCAGCTTGAGCTGTCGTGCCGCTTTCAGGCGAGCAACGCCGGCTCCCCTGGTAGGGGGTGAGCCTTGGGGGGGTGCAGGCGCTGTGGAAGGCTTAGCTCAAGCTGGATGCACCGCAAAAACTCAGTTCCCGCACAAAAAGGAGTTGGGAGACGCTTCTTGGCTTTTGCCTCCCTAGGTGCGAGGTGTTTGTCTTGCTCCAAGACCGCCTGGTAGCTGTTGTTGCACGGTGCCAACGATGTCGCTGGTTTTGGCCCGGGTCGGAGCCGGTGTGGCTGGTGTTGACATATGTTTCTCCTGTGAAAAATGTCATCAGGGTGTATACACTGCGGCAGCACATCACCTAGTTGTGTTTTAAAGGTTTGTTTTAGTGATCTGGACTTCAGCCGTGTGTTGTTTCCTGTATGCGGGTAGAACTTGCAGCTGGTGGCAGCGGCAGCGGGAGACGCTTGGCGAGCCAGGTAGCTGCAAACATACCAATCAGCACCGGGAAACCTGTGCTTAATGAAGAATTGTAAAATGCTCAAATTCCTCTTGCCCTGTCTGTGTGGGTACTGCAGCCGGTGGAGCCACAGCAGCTTTGTTACTCTCCTTTGAGAAAGACACGGGGGAGACCAGGCCGTAAGGAGGAGGCCATGTTAACTGACAAGCGGGTAGTCAGAAGTAGTTTGGTGTGGCCATCTGTGATCGTCTTTGTCTCCTGTTCATCTCTGCTCCTTCTCTCCTAGGAAAGGAGGTGCTAGCTGTCTTGATTCAAAGTGTTAAACCGCAGTGCCTCAAATATCTTTTTTTTTTTTTTTTTGGAAGTGTATTTGAAACCTGGTTCAAGCCCCTCGTTGCTAATTGGAATAACTCAGAAAGCATTTAAAGCTTCTCTCTCTCTCTTTTTTTTTTTTTTCTTTCCCCCCAATTAGCGAAAAGGTCTCATGCAAAACCAACTTTAGATAGAAAGCCTTTGTATTCGGCTAGCTATATGTGGAAAATCTGTTGTTCTGCTTTGTAAACTGTTCCTTCTTGTTAGTGTGGGATTATGGGGAAGGCAATATAGGCAAAGTATATTTGAAACAGGTCTTACGGATGCACATAAAACTTGAATCAGTGCATCGCTAACTGTAGAAATGATTCTGTGTTTAAACTGTTGATTTGTATGCTTCAGTAACAATGAGGAAAAGGGTTTTTAAGTCTTGGCAAGGAATAAAAACTACTGCAATGCAAGATAAAACATGTTTGCAGTTTGGTAATGTGTTCTAGGCAGAAATTTTAATCGTTAGATTTGCATACTTTGAACTTGGTTATTCATGACCTGGAACTGATGCTCTTAATTCATTATTATGCTGTGCTTTGGGGCTGTTTGTTTGCCTGAACCTGATGGCCAGTTTTGGGAATGATGTTTTCACTGTTTAATGGAAATGCTCTGAAAATCCTAGAATATCTGAAATGGAAACTGGGGATCTTCTACAAAAAGAAAAATAGTGAAGAGAAATGGAGCCCATCTGAAACTCCTAGGGATTTCCCTGATGAGTGTGCAACTGTGCTTTTCTTACTTTTCCTGTAAAGCATGTGAAGGGCCAATGTGAAGTGCAGGATGAAGTTGACCGCCAATCCTGATGTAAAAGTTCCTTCTGGTTAAAATGCAGCTGTGGTGCTACCGTAAATTTCCAAGTCTTACAAGCATATAGACAGCTGGACATCTTTAATTAAAATTTTTTTCAACAGCTATCTGTTACCCTACAAGCTTCTAAGTTAGTACAGCGTGTTGGTATAGCTGGGTTTTGTACAATAAATGAACATGCATCATTGCAGCCAAGGTGTGTGTACTCTGCTTTACGCTAATGTGAGCGCTCACAGCTTTTAAAAGTCATCTGTGGGCTTGTGTATTTTAGCTAGCTCTTTCCTCTCCCTGCCTTTTGTGGTCAGCCAAGCCTTCATGCTGTCATTAGGCTCGATCATAAGAATTTCAATGATCTGAGCTTCTAGAGTAAATAGCCTGTAAGGAGGAATTGCAGGGGGTGTAGTTATCTTTGCTCTTGAGGAAAGAACAGCACCTTTTGTAGAAGATGAAGGTGCTGTCAAATTAAATGGAAGTGAAACTGGTTTCTGGTACTCCAGGTAGCAAGAAGCTCTCTTTAACGACTTAATGTATTGTAGGCTTCTGCCTTGGGTCCTCTCACCCCATTACACTAATAGCAGGTGAAAAAAGCCCTATTTTTAGTATTTAATATATGACAAATAACTTAGTGACTAGATAAGCTTTTAGGCTGAGTTTTTAGAGAAACATGAAGTATCTCTACACTTCTGCAGCTTATTGTCATTTAATTAAGTGGCTTCCTTCATGATCTGTTTAAAATAGCTTACACCAGACTTGCACCATCGGAAAGGATTGTTTTCCCCTAGAAATGGCAGGTAAAAGCCTTTCGCCAGAGTATCGCCCAGGGCTAAAGCCTGGCACAAAGTTAGCCCTCCCCGAGGTTGTCCGGCCTCCCCTGTGTGTGGTCAGCTGCCTTGTGCAGTCCCTGCTGTGTCGTTACAATGCTGTGCAGGTAGGAGATGGCAGAAATGGTGCTGGGACAAGGTATCCCGGCTTTTGGTGTGGAACCTTTAGGCTGTTCTTGGACGGAAGAACTGGATTTGTTTTGCACACCAGCCCTATGTGTGCAGTAAATTTAAAGTGGCGAGTGCAAGAAGCCAAGTTTCAATGTTGTTGTCGTGTAATTAATCTTTGTAATCTTCCCATTGAGTTTCAGATAGCGGGTTCAGTTTTAAAGAGGTTTAAAAAAACTTCAAAATACTGTATTTGGCCTGTTTTCAGTAAAGGAGTTCTTTTCTTGAGATGTATTGACTTTTCTTCTAAAATAATGACATTCTATAAAAAGAAAACAAGGAGTTAGTTTTGCAAAAGCTTTTAAAAACCGTTGTTCTATTTTAAGCTGTTGCACTGCTAATTCACTGCATTACTTTCAAATGTTATGGTGTAATTCCTAGCAGGAGAGTTGGTCCGTGCGCTGTTCTCTGGTCTCATTAAAAATCCAAACCCTTTATTAAAAAAGTAACGCAGGGGCTTTCTTTGAGCCTCTCTGTCTGGAGGCGGTGTGCAGGTACTAGCTGGTCTGTACTAAGACTCCTGTGCCTGTGGTCAGATTGTGTGGGATCAGTGTGTGTTTTCTACGTGTAGATCAAACTATGGCAAGGTGAAGGTTTTTACTCTGCTCATACGGTGCTGGAGCAAACCTTACACTGTGTGGTGGAGTGGGACTCATCAAGGCCCAGAGGCAGACGGCCGGGTACGCCTGGAGAGGATTGCTGTCACTTGTGGTGCCAGCCTCGCAGCAATAGCCAAGGCTGCCAGAATTGTCTTGGTTTGCAACAAGCTGTTTTGAATTGCTCAGCTCTTCTCAAGTTGAAAGATCCTGTGCTATGTTTTTGGCCAATGATGAATGTTCTGTTTTGGGGGAAAAAAATGACAAAAATGCTCCTGCAGCTTTGGATGTAAGGAAAGAAGGCATTTGCCACTTCATAAACGGTGTAGCTGTTTGCGTTGGGCCAGCTGTGGTTGGTAAACAGCTGAATGCAAAAGCGCTTGTGGGAGGGCTGTGCTGGGCTTGAATTTGACAGCAGGCATGTTCTGGTTACGGTTCACCTTGGTGTGTTTGACCAGTTAGCTCAAGTTTAGTGATTTTTATTTTTTTTTTTTTAGTGCTTGTGAAGTGTTGCTGAGCTAAAGGCTTGGCTCCTTATGAGAATGGATCCTCATTTTCTACATCCTGAAGTGGGGGCTTTTACTTCTTGAGTATTCTGTGTTTACCTGCTGCTGAGAAACTGAGAAACCAGTTGCCCAACATGCTCTTGGTCCTGCAGCCTTGGCTGGAGTCATGGCGCTGCGGGTGGCTTGCCTTCTGCTGTGTGGTGGAGGGTGGTTTCGGCTGCTGTGGTTCCTTTGGTTAGGTGAGTGCAGGGCGACCTCTCCCTCTTCAGTCCTGGAGTCAGCGAGCTTCTTAGCTACTTCCTTACTTTCAACAGAAACACCAAGGTAGCTCAATCTCTGGGGAAAGTTGCTTTTGCAGTGTTTTTTAACAAAGCTTGCTTTCTTCACTCCTCAGGTAGTATATGTTACTTGGCCTGAGCTATCCTCCACCTGAGCACCTTGTACGCCAGGCACCTGTCAGGCCGTGTGCACAGAGCTCCCGCAACTGTCCTGGTCCCTGGGCTTAACCGAAATGGGGGTAATGTCTTGCAACCGCTGTGCATGCAGGGTGCTTCCCATTATGCAAAAATGTGCCTCAAAATAGAGGAACTTCTGTTTTACCACCGCTAAATGTAGCGTGCTGTGGGTATGAGGAGAGAAATGTTGGGGCTAGTGAGCGCTGTGATTTGGTAGTATGTGCAAACAGGAGTATAGGTATAGCTTGTGTTTTTAAATATTAACACTCTGGAAGTAATTATTTTTTTTAATGTGGTATTAAAATACTGAACAGGATTTTGTTACATGGCTGAGTACAACAGCTTCCTGTAGAGTATGCAAGTGAAGAGTAATAATGTAAGATTAAAATGCCTTTGACAGAAAAGGACTTAATGGAAGCCCACATACTTCCCAGTGTTTAGTCTGGAGCAGGTTTTCCCAGTGCTGATGGCTAGTTTTGACAGTGTAACCTTAATCAGAGCGATAACAGAAAAGTTGACACACTTGCTTCTTTCTGTCAAGTTCCTGATAAAGTTAAGGCAGGTTTTCTGAGCCGTGAAGTGGGATAGATCAGCAGTGCCAGTGCTAAAGCAGGCGGGTAACTGGTGTGGCAGCAAAGAGCCCACCGAGTCACGCGCTCTATCTGATCGGGCTGCACGGGCAGCTTTCTTGTTTTGAATTGAGGACTAAAACCAAAATGACATGGCTTTCACCTTTTTCTGAAGTTGTAGAACTTGAAACGTGTTACTGTACTGCTGGTAGCTTGGGTTCAGGCTTTTAAAATTCATCCACCCAGCTACCTTCGCTTCCTATCTTGTGTACATCTCTGCTTTACTGGTTTGTTATAAGGAGCCTGTATGGAGATGTACAAAGTAGCTGTCAATTCTTGCCTAATCAGAAAAAGAAAATTGAATTAAGTGTAGAAAATACCGTCTGATCTCAGACAGTTGTGTTTTGAGAAGAAACCTCTTAAATCTCTTACGACTTCCTTGGTAATTCATAGTAACTTGTCCAGAAATGGATGCTTCAAAACCAGAGATGTTGGGATAAGCCCTGTCAAGTGGCAGACGTAGGGATGTGCCAAGATCCCAGGCACATACTTCATCTCTAACAGGGATTCCCATAAAGGTAGCAAATTTGTGGGTTTCAAGAACATCAGCCTGAGAGCTAAATCAATTTTGTTGTGGTGCTGGTCCAGCTACCTTGGTGATGGTGATCCCGTCTGTGTCTCTTCATACAGCTCGCTTTCTGGGCCTGCCTAAACATTTCCCACCCAACAGCAGGTTGAGTGTGGGTGTGAGCAGGCACGCAAGGCAGAGCCCACCAGCGTGCTCTGCTGTGATGAGTCTCTCCAGCTGCACATTGAGGCTTGCTGGCTGCAGGTCTGGATCTTTACCCAAATTTTTGTTTGTCTTAACACCAGCCTGTAGCACAACAGAGCTTTTTTTGGCTGTACGTCTCCTAATTAGACACCTGCCATATAAACCAAACAGCAGCACTGGTTTTTGGAGATAGTTCTCCCTGGTGGAGTACAAATTCTGAGATAAGATTTAAAGGATTGTCTGACTACTTAGTGGCAGTTTAAAAACAACCAGCCAGCCAGCCAACCAGTGCTTAAAAAGAAGGGTATCTTTTCCAAGATCCTGAACTGATGTGGTACAAGATTGTTTCTTGAGTCTGGCCCTTCTGCTTTTTGCAGGTTTTGCCTTGGACTTCATGATTTGCCTTATTCTAAGGGAGTGCAGCTCCTGTGGTGCTTTGTAGTTTGACAGCCTTTTTTAAGCTCTGTTTAAGAAACTAAATACTCTGGTCTTAAGCTCAACTTGATGCCCTTGGGAGCAAACACATTTGTGTATAGAGCTTATGTGCCTGCGGCAGCCTGAGGTATGGGCAAGACAAGCAGGTGATCTCGGGCACCAGGTGGTTTAGAGTATACCACATTCTTTTAAATGTCATTTACCACGTTACTAGCACAGAAGTGGCAGAGGTGTTGAAGTCCTGGGGTGAGATCTTCTTGACGAAGATGATTCCTAGCAAGCTGAAAGGTGAGCTTTGGGCTGGAAGATTTCGGTCTCGTCTGTAAAATGACTGCTGTGTACCTGCAGAGGACAATGCTGGCCGTGGTAATACTGCTCTTGAAACCAGTTCTGCCTTCTGTGCCTGTTAGTCTTTCTGGATTTCTGCTCTCAATCAGGGAGTGACTTGTGTTGGTGTTTTGCATCATAGGCTTGCGACAGTAGCGGTGTACCAAGAGGTCCAAGGTCTTTTTAACTCTATGACTGAACTTGTGCTGTCTCTTCATTAGTGGTTTGCAATCTTTGCAGAGAACTGGTGTGTTGTATGCAGTGATCTTTGTGATGAAGTGTTTGCTGCGCCAGGTTTGTCATAGGCGTGTGCAGTTACCTACCAGCATTATATGGAGAAGGTACTATCTCTGGTGGGGAAAACCTGACGCCTTGGATTGTAGTAGCTGATTATCTCTCTTTGGTGCTCTTGATTTGGGAGCCTTGTCACTTTGAAAAGCATAAATATTAGTTTGTAGTAGGGATAGAGGAGGTGGCAAAGGGTAAGGACCTTGAAATGGTGGGGCAGGGGTACCTTGAAATTGGTGTGACTAGGAAGAAATTATGGAATTCAAACAAATACTTTATTTAGGAATGTGTGGTTTTTTATAAGATACGAAAGTTGTGTAGAAGTGGTTAATGGAGATCACGAGTAAAATCCTGTGTATATTGCTGCTTTCCTTGTGGTCTCTGGAGTGCTTTGACCCCACAGGCGTTGGTTATAGAACCTGTTCACTATAAAATTGCATTGCTTGTGGGAGGGAGGTCTTATTCTTAGTTTTTTAGAAATGGCTGTGTTTCTTTCCTTGCAATGTGTGAAGCAGGCTCTCAAACAGGATCTGGAAGCCGTGACGGACTGGTTAGGCTTCCATTTGTGAGTTAATGGTGTGTGCTAAAGGGCATCCTGAAATGGTTCTTGGTCATCAGTGGCGGTTGCTTGCAGCAGGCTGAGTTTAGCCGGTACCTGTGATGAAATGGCAGCAGTTTCAGTCCCGCCTGAAAGAGGAAGTCATGGTGCTGCTGAGGCTCCACAGGAAGCTAGTGCAGGATGTGTAGACAGATTTGACAGCTCGGTTTCCTTTGGCTAGGGGAATGTACACATTTTAACCTGAAAACAGACTGCAGTAGCTTAAAAATAAAAGGCATCTTAACAAGCTTGAAAGCTGGTGGTTTCTACTTCATACTGCATGTCTAGTTACGAGTGAGGGCAAGATCGTGCAGATTCTTACCCCTTGGTGTAGTAGGGGTACACTGGTTGTGTACAAAGACCCACAAAATTTCACTTAATTCTTTAGTTGGTAGTTCATACAGCAACTAGAATATATTGCAGCTACTCTGAATTACAGACAGTTTTTAAAACTAAAGAGCTCCCACAATAACAGCACATTTCATGTGCTTGCCGTTAAGGTGGGAAAACTAGGCTTGCACAAGAGGGGCAGTGGCCTGCGGTGTCAGGGTGCATTTGGGGCAGCATTTCTTGCAACTTGTGCTTGGTAAATGGGAACCTGCTACAGGTACCGTGGATTTCTTCAGCCTTTAGCGGCCTGTCAGTGTCTTCTGGTGCATGCACAGGCCTGTGTGAAGAAAGTGTGTAATTCCAAATTTTCCTTTGCACTAGAAAGGGTTGCCTGTCTACACAACACCCCACTGGAGACTTCGGTTAACTGTTCGTTGCACTGCTTGCATGTCTTTACCACTTTTTGGGATTAATCCTAAATGCAGATCAGCTGCCTTTCATAAAAGCGTAACCAAGCTTTGAACCAAAATTCTGTAAAAGGGGCCTATTCAGCCTGGGATAGGGTTATGATGAATTTAACAGAGTTTACAAGGCTTTGTAATCTGCAGTTTCCAGGGTGCTAGATCCTGGCTCTCCGGGATGCTGTTGAGTTCTGTGAAATCCTGCTGGTGTGATCACATGCTGAACAGGTTAAATCCAACCTGAAGTATGGTCTGGTAACGTGTACTTTACTGCAGCACTGAAGTTTTTGATTACAATACAGAGAAGTTTGAGAAATTAATTCAGTTGTTCTGGATTTTGGTTTTTTTTTTTTTTTAAATAATCTTTAGAACTTGTTGAACAGAATGAAGTCACACTGACTTGCATTACATTTCCACTCTTTATCAGCTCTCCTCTCTGGGCTTGGCCAGATTGCTCATTATTACATGGCTCAGAATCCACTCACTGCCCTCAAACTGGGATGACTTGTGCACTTTCCAGTCTGTTTCAATTCCCTCAGATATTTAAAACTACTTTTCTTGTCCTGCTGGGTGTTGTTTATGTAGACTTCCTTTTATTAGGTTACTTTGGAGGTGGAACAAACCCAGACCCCTTGTAACTTCTTTGTTTCTACCTCCCTTGGCATTGTACTCTGGGGATGAGTTATTTTCTAGTCATATCTCTTATTGGATTAAATTACTTTTAAACTCTATGCGTCTTTAAAGCCATTCCTATGGAAGAGTAAGTCCCAGGATATTATGTTTAAGCTCCCTAAAAAATGGGCTTGTTTTCAGCTGTGTTTTGTGGACTCCTTAGAAGTAGGAAACATGAAGTAGCTCATCTAGCTAATCTAGAAAGCCTACTAATCCAAGTAAAATAACGTATTCAACAGCTCTGCTTTCCCACTGGTAAGATTCTGGAGGCCCATGCTTAAGACTCCAAATCTGTTTATAACTTAGCCCATCTTATTTCAGTATTTAAAGATATATATGCGTAAAAAAAAAAAAAACCAAACAGGTGAGGAGATCCCTGTACCTAAATATGTGCTTGAGTGCATTTTTGGTCCTTTAAGGATGTGATCCTGGAGTGTCTGGTGGGGTAGGGGGGCAATTAAACAACTGTAAGAGAAGTGATTAGTTGCTTGGTAGTTAGAGAAGTTCTGGTGGGCCAGTTCAGTGTTTTTCATGGTAAATATTGTTAATTTCTTCTTTTAGAAAATAATAATAATAATAAAGAACAACAAACCACCCCCACTCCGGCTTTTCCAGGTCCCTTGCTGTGCAGTTCAGGTTCTGCTTTACGCCTCCAGAGTGATGCCTCGGGTTATTTGCACTCTTGTTTTGTTCCTGCTGCCAGAAAGCTTAAAGGGTTGGGGCATCTGGCAGGAAAAGGTGGTGTGTGGCTTCAGTTCAGAGCCTTTGCCTCACACTAATGCCCCAGTGTAGGGTGGTACCTGTTTGAATCGGTGATGTGGACCATACTCGCTCTTTACTTTGCGAATGAATTTGAGGATAAGCAGTCTTCTGCAGGAAATACTCCTAATTTGCCTTGCTGGTGTTCTCTGCTGTGTGAGAGTAATTGTGTAGGTAAAGTCGATGGTTCACTGGAAAAGTCAGAGTTGACTGTTGCAGGGATAGTGCAATCGGCGTGCAAGGCACGTGTGCGCACCTTGTGCTTTGGCTTTGCTGGAGTCTTTGACCTGAGCCCTTAGCAGAGCACAGCAGCTTGTCTCCCGGGGGGGGGGGGGGGGGGGGGGGGGGGCGGCGGCGGCGGGCTTGGCTGTGTCTGAGGACAGGAGAGAAGCAGAGGGATGTAGCACCCTCGGGTGATCTCCTGTGCTTTCTGATACTGTGGTTTCATTTTGTTGCTTGCTTTATGCTGTCTGGAATAATAAGTTGTCAAAGAGTAACATTAAACACAATTAAACACATTTCCCTGCCCCCCCCCTTTTTTTTTTTCAGAGGCATCTGTGAGCTTTTCTTGTACAAAGTGCATATACAGAATTTTAAGATTTATAGTTGCTCATGGATTGGTGCACTGCAATGTGCATAGGAAGTGCTCTCCTCTGGTGTGCTTTCTGGGTAGGCTGTCTGAAGCAGATGTGTAACCTGCAAATTATGGGTAAACAAGGAAATACAAATAATTAGGCAAGAGGGTAGAAGAGGAGGTAGAGCAGGAAGGGAGGGGAAGAATACACGATGAAGGAGGAGGCGTCTGCTGGGGGGAGGGCAGGGTGGAAAGTGGGGCCGGGTTTCTCCCAAGGGGTGGTTGCACAGTGCTGTTAGCCTGGAGGTGGATGTGCTGATCCTTCTGTGATAGCACTTGGAGTGAGCAAGGACAGCTGGAGCAGGGGCTCCCTGGGGCTGGGGGGCGCTGTAATGAGTGCCAGTTGAAATTGAAAAAGCATATGAGCAGTGGCTGGGAAACCCAGTGCGAAGAGTTGTTCTGCACTTGATTTATTAACTCCGAAAGGAATTAGCAAAGGCTGCTACCTGTGCTGTGCAGTGACACAGCTGAATGGCTGGCTGTGTTTGGGCAAATCCCAAACCAAAAGGCCAATGACGGTGCCGTATTGCATGGATAAGGCTGGCAAGCTTGCGGAGCATGCTGGTAATTCAGGCTGGTTTTAGTTGGAGCATGCTTGAGCTGGTTAGCTAGGCCTGATACCTGTTTTGATGTGTGTTCCTTTTAAAACGTACTCAACAAGTGACTCATCCTTTTCCACCTTTGTTTAGAGCATGAAGCCTTTCTTAATTTGGGACTGAGCTGCTCTGTTCCATTGCCTGCTTTCTGGTGACTTTTAAATTCTAAAATGTGACCTTTTTCTCTGTGATCAGTGCCACCAGTGTGGTGAGGCAGAACTATGTGAGCACCCTCGCAGCTGAGGCAATATTGACTAATATTAAATACAAACGTTTGAGCTGTAGAAAATGTCTTTTGAAATGGAAACAATTGCTTTGTCATTCTGAATAAATGTGTGCACGCTTCAGGGCCAGATTTCAGACTTTTTTGTAGTATTAATAAAGGGCCTGTTGATACGGCTTTGCTGTGCATATTGCTGGGTTGTCTTGTGTGAAACTGAGGTCTGATGCATAAATCAACAAATTCTATTATTTTGATATTGAAATACAGTATCAAGTAGAGGAGTGGCGATAATGCCTGATGCCTGTGCAAATCCTTAATCATCTGTATGTGTTGAAAGAAGATGTATAGATAGCAATGTGAGTGTGTGATGTACCAGGTACTGGCTGATGTCCTGCTCTGAGAAAGAGTCTGCTGCTATTTCCTAAAATTGACTGTTTGTGGATATCTCTGTGGCTTGTGGGAACGGGGTGTGTGTGTGATTAGTATTCCCCTTCAAGTCCTGTTTTTAGGAACTTTTGAGGATGTTTATTGTGAAGGTAGCTGGCTTTGTCTAAATCTGTGAGCATCCCTGCAGCACCTGAAGAAAAAGCTAGTGGCGTGAGGTTTGTTTTGAGTCACTAGCAATTGTCTTTCCTTGGAAATGTGAATTGCAATATCAAATCATGTTGCTAGCTGTGACCAGAGCGCTCAAAAACTTGGAATTGCACTGGACTTCTTCCAGATCACTCTAAGTTAAATCCCCAGGAAGTGCTGGAATACATAGTTCAGTAGGGATTGACTCAATTTTTTTAATGCAGTTACCCAGAACTGAGAGCCATTGCAACATCCTTGCTAGGCTAAAGGATTGCCACCTTTCTGAGGGTAAATTTGCTGCAGGGGATGTCTCTTCTTTCCTCCCCCCACACCCTGGCAGGGGGTAACTTGGTTTGCAAGTCTTCCTTGCTGTAAATAAAAGTACTTCCAATAATATGGAAACATTGAAAGTCAGTGGGAGCTTTGCCACTAGGCTGTTGGGGTCAGGATTTCACACCTGTATGTGAATGAATGGCCAGAGGCCTGCTGCTTTTCTAATTAAAGTAATACATTAATGAAAGGCAGCTGTGCCTGGAACTGGAGGTAGCTAGCTCATGTTTGGAGGGGCTCTTGGTGGCAAATACTGATTTAGTTCACGTGCTAAAGTGTGTGTTGGGGTGGTGTTGAAGTAGCTGGGTGCATCGTGATTTTGTAATGGCTGGAGAGCAATCCGGTTCCTTGGGAGCCGCGTGCCCTGCTGAGCTGCTCAGTGCTGTTAGCTGCTTCAGAGTGGGGATAGGGGTATGTGTTAGGTAGCAACTTCAACCAAAAGATTGTGGAACTGTATTTAGGCCTTAAAGGTGAGGGGAGGAGTAATCATGTTTACTTCTGTCTGTACGTGCTTATTTTTATCCCATAAACTAGTTTCAAAGCTTATACTGCTGTTTCCTGCTGAGGTTTCTTGGCTGAAGGGCTCTCCAGAGGGAAGATCTCTTGGGAGGCATGTGTGTTACTTAGCAGCTATCAAGACCCAAGCTTAGGCTTTCAGTGCATCTAAGACTGGATGCTTCCATGCATTAAAAACAGTCTGGAAAAGCCTAAAGACCTTTTTTGCCCACCTTTAGATAACTAGTCAAAAATGGCACTGTGTTAGAGAGATTGTATTTACCTAGTCCTTCTTCCCAGTGCAGAAAAGTGACGGTGCCGTAGTCTTGGGTGGTGTTTGGCAATTGTGTGCAGTGAGAGGGGTCTAACTGTACGGAGGAGGTATTTGCATTTATGCAAATGCACAGCTTCCTGTTGTGTGTGTGTGAGATGGAGGGATGGATCTACCAACTCACTTAGAAATGTCCTGGTTTTAGATCCCAAATGTGCTGTTAGTGGTTTGGGCTCCCATCAGAGCTCATCAGTGAAATGTACTGTTATCTAGTGAGTATGAGAAACATCTAAATATGTGTGTTTTTTTTCCTAGGTTCTCATTGGAGTTGATATTCTAGTTGACTTCAGCAATGCAGACGATCAAGTGCGTAGTCGTGGGTGATGGTGCTGTCGGTAAAACCTGTCTCTTAATTTCTTACACAACAAATAAATTCCCATCGGAATATGTACCAACGGTAAGTGTGAGAATGGCTCCAGTTCTTTGGGCATGATGGGGTCGGGTAGCATGAGTTTCCTTTATAACTAACCTTTATAGCGTGCATGCCCTAATACTTGTCCCTACAGTCTGCTTTCCTCTTGGAGACTAATACGTGATGGAAAAGTAACGATTGGTCTGATACACTGCTGCTACCTATCTTTCATATTATGGGGTAGGGCTGGGATGCCTTTCCTGTGTCTGGTCAGTTCTTGCTGCTTAATTGCTCTGTGGACTCTGAGCTTCTGTTTGTTGATGGCCACTGGCTGGATTCAGTGAACAAAATTATTTGCAGTTAGGACTGCTAAGTGGAGAGCAAGCAGCAGGAACACCTGCTCTTCAGCTTGCTCTCTCGGTTCTTGCTACATCTGCATTTTTAGGGAAAGTAGTATTTTGTTGTTAAAATAGTCAGTGACTACAGTTAATGCTTTCGGATGCAGATTTGTGCTTTGCAACTCTGAAAGATCCTGAGGTCGTGCAGTGAACTGTGGAGCATGGCTAATTCGCTCCAGCTAAGCATGAGAAATATGTTTGGATTTAGACCACGCAGTCTCATTCATTTGAACTTCCAAACATTTGCCAACTTTGTGTGTAGTCCCTCACTATGAATAACATTTCTGAGTTTTACAGGCTCAGTTTTTTGAGATACTGAATCCCTTGGCTTACCTAAAGATCAGATTGGGAGCAGTTTGCTGACTGCCTGTGAGGCATGTGCATTATCTTTCTAATAGAACAGTCCTTTTCTTCTTAATGTTGCATATACAAGATCAGCACACTGACACTGAGGCGGTTCAGTTTTTTAGTGTGGTTGCTGCAAGAGACTTTGACATCTGGATGCTCTTTTTACTAGTTTTCTGTTATGGACCCAAAAAATCTATCTTTACTGATAGGAAAATTGAAGAGTTTACCGAGTTACTTCAAACAAATTCGGATCTGGAAATGCCTTGCAAAGAGGTTGAACACCTGCTGGTGAAAGAGTCAATAATATTTTCTGCTATTATAAAGCAACTTAAAAGAACAGATAGCTCCTCTGAGATGCCAGGTAGCTCTGCCTTACAGCTCTTTTGGAATAGTTACTTCATAAAAATTCATAAAAATGTTTTCTCTTTGTGGAAGATAAGTTGCAGTGAATGTCACTGCCTCTTTTTGAGGTATTGGCTTTGTACGCTATCTAAAGTTGTTTTTGCAGCCTGCCAAATGGAAAGTTTTAAGAATAGGACAGGCTTCCACAGAATGAAAATGTTTGTGTTTAGTTGTAGTGCAGGAACTAAAGATGAAAGGGCTCCTAAACCCGAGGGTGTTCAGGTTGGATGCAGTGGTCGCTGCTAGGAATCTGAGGGTTGTGCTGCAGGCTTGGAGACCCACGTTCAGCTTCCCTCACGGAGGTCCTCTCTTAGGGATGGGTAGAGAGAAAGTTACGTTTGAAACTGCCTTTTGCCATTCTCAAGTTGAGGCGTATCAAGTAGCCAGCTGTGATGCTTCTAGGACAACCACATCCTGTGCTGAACCTGTGGGAGACTGCTTGCCCTATTTAAGCTATTCTTTATGGTCAAGACAAAATGAAAGTGGTCGGTGAGTTCAGGCAGCGAGTGTTTCTATACTTGCCCCTAGCGAAATGACCCTTAATTATGTTGAAAAATGTTATAATCTTAAAATGTGTATTTTTGAAAGCTTGCGAGTTTGTCTGCTGTCCTGCAGATTGTAGTACTGTCTGTAAATCTCTGCTAATGAGCAGTGTGGAAAAACAAAGCAAGTTACTTGCCAGTAAAGTGTGACCAAGGTGTGTTAAGGCTTATTTATAGCGCCTTTTAAAACTGTCCCGTGTTTCTGGAATAGTATTTACCTCTGTACTTCACGGCTTGAGGAACTCACTGTTCTGGGGATATCACAGCCTATTCCCAATTCTGTGTATGGCCTAGAGGTGTATTTCAGACTCTGGAAACTGGTAAGTAACCTCTGATATTCCAGCTAATACTTGTAATAAATAGGCGAAGAAATGTAACAGGTAGCATTGTTCCCAAAATGAAAGCAAGCTGTCCAAGAGCCAACAAGCCTTAATGTCCTCAGAATGTTTGTGGCTGAATAAGGACCCTGGAGAAAAGTAGGTAGGACTCAAAACTGCTTAACGAGAACGTTGAAGCAGGAAGAGAACCCAGAGATAAAGTTCTGTTGTTGAGATCCTGGTAAACACTGGTGGTAGCTCAAGGCCAGTGTGCCCACAGACACTGGGAATCCAGCTGCAGCAGCTGCTGCAAGGCCTCCCTTGAGAGGAAGGTTACATTTTTCTTTCTTCAGGGTGTCCAGCAGTACAGGGCACAAAAGTTAGTAAATGTTGGGGTGCTGAGGCAAATCACTAACGGGCTGGCCTCAAACCGAGCTACTCCGTGTGTGCGAGCACTGGAGTGGCTGGTGTAACCTGCCCGTGCTGTCGCCCTGCGTGGCTGTGCTTGTGCAGCTCTGTGGCCAAAATGTTGCTGGAGAGTGCGCCAGTTCAGACTGACAGATGAGTCTTTCACTTGGCTCTGTGTTTTGCGACCCTTTCACTTTTTTGAGGCTATTTCCCAGTGGGAGATGGGTTTCATACTGGTTCTGCACATGGTTTGTCACCTGCATGGTTTTGATGTCATTGCCATTCACAAAAATGGCAGCGAGGGGTATGGCTGTGGAAAGGCACTGGTAACGTTTGGGTAGTGGCAGATCAGGTGTGAGTCCTGTAACAAACTCATCCACTTGCTGTGGTGGGATGTCTGGCACTGGCAGGAATTAAAACTCCTTATTGGGCTAATTTTTGCTCTGGTTTTTAGCCTGTTTGGTGTCACTGAGGGTGGAATCGTCTGTGGATTATGCTGTGAGATTAGTTGCCGGATTGTTCTGAAGGCTAGCCTTGCAATCCTGGCCTCCTTAGGGCTGAATCCCAGACCTTTTCAATAGTGGCTGTACCTTTTAAAAAAAAAATTATTCCCATTTTGGAAATTGAGAGCTTAAACAAAAATAAATAAAATAAAAATGAGGGGGAGTGCATGCTGATCCCCCTAAAGGGCAGCTACAAGTAGTATTATCGACTCCCTGTCCACTGGGTGAAAATGAGGGGATATCTTTGGGGGATGAAGCTGCCAACCATCTGATACCTGAAAGAGTGAATGTGTTCTGACCTTCAGCGCAGAGCATACTGGTTTCTTGTTCTGTACCTGGCAATAGATGAGTTCTCATCCTGAACCTGTCCTTTGGAGTCTTGAAGTAGTAGTTGTGATGTGAAATGCCTTCCGCACTCCTCCAGCCTGAAGGTCTTATTTGTAGCTGGATGCTTTGAGGTGTTCAGTAAGGCAAAATCAGTGCAATGTGTAAAGGATCGGGCTGCAGATGATGGAGGTAAGTGGTGAAATCTCTTGCAGTGCTTTAAAAATCTTGAATGCTAATCGAAAATTGTACGAGGTGGACTTCTGCTTCTAGCTGGTGGTCTTGGGGGTATGCAGCATGCTCTGGCCATAGCTGCTTGCTTGGTCACTGGGAGCTGCGAGAAGTTGAAAAAACTCGGTGTGGTGTCAGGTGGAATGGAAAGGAGACATCTGACCTCTTGGAAGTTCAGCTTTGAAGTGCTGTCTTGCTGGTCCTACCTCCGTTTTTAGTGGGATTTTTTTCAAGGACCTAAGCTCTTACTAAAGCCCTCTAAATACATGCATGTGACTCCTCATTTTTCCATGCTCCTTCCTCCTAGCCTCCATGAAAAGCTTTTGAGGTGACTGCTAGCCTTTTCGATGTTGCAGTTTCCTGCAGGTGTGGGGCTGCTCAGACTTTAGGTCTGTGTTGAAGCAGGGCTTCCTTATCCTTATTCAGAGACCTCGACACTCTCTGGGTAACCTTGCAGCACTGTATGCAGGGACAGGGTTTGGTGTTTTTTTCCAGTGGGAAGGATTTTTTGCTGAGGTTACTTTCTGAAATGCTGTCTTATCGTGGTTCTGAAGATAGAATTGTTTTTGAAATGAAGGATACTGACCTCAGACGGTATACTCCTTAATGCTGAGTATGTGGGTGTTGAAGGAGAAAGCTTTGTGTAGGCCCTTGTGCTCAGTTGTGTTGTAAACAAGTTACTGGGTGAAACATTTTTGGTAGTCGGTCTGCCCTTGAGGACAGGATTGTTGTGCCACATGCTGTACAGCGAGACAATCTGTCTTGGTCTTCTGGAGTGCAAGTCTCAGTTTAGATTGAGAGTGAATTTGACACAGACTGATTGTGGCCAACTATATGGTTTCCTCCAGAGATGGAGGATAAATTCCTGTTGAAAAGATGGACCCTGTATTGAATTCCATCGATGCTCAGAAAGATGAACATCAGAGGACTTGGGTCCTGTTAGAAGAAGCCTCGTACCTCTGTGCCCTGAAGGGCAGGGCTGGAATTTATCAGTTCTGTCTTTGTGGGGATGTGTTCACTGTATACAGACCCAGGCATGCTGGTTGAAATTTCTGTGGCGATGTGGCAGACCTCTTTGCAATTACAGGCAAGAGCTGTTGCAGGTGTTTTGCTTTTAACCTGTTGAATGCAGCAATGTGCCTAGGGTGCCTTTGCTTTAGATACCTCATGGAAATGTCTCTTGCACCCCTATTCACAGTTGAATTGGCCTGTTAACAGCCTTAATGATGATAGTGTTGTAAGCCTGATGGCTTCTGTTATCCTGTGCAGGTGGCTATTGTACAAGGTGGGGGTTGTCTGGCAAGGTGAGTAGGGTGATGGTTTAAAAAATAGCTTATTCACATCCTCTTAAATATTTCTCTTTTCTTACCAGGTTTTCGATAACTATGCTGTAACAGTGATGATTGGAGGAGAGCCTTACACCCTAGGCCTCTTTGATACTGCAGGTGAGAAATCAAGTGCTTGCATCATTGTAACTGCCCAAGATTTAGCTGAGGTGGTGTTGAACATGAAGACATACGGTTTGTTTTGTTTTCCAGAAAGATTTTCCCTTTTCATCATTTTTTTTGTTCCTGACCTTTGGGTTTTTTTTGCTAAATTCAGTTTACTTATTAAAAAAAAAACAAACCACAAAACAAAAAAAAAAACCAAACCCAACCCGGCCAAACAACAGAAAACCAAACCAAGACAAGAAAACCCTCTACTTCTTTTAGAGCTATTTTGTGACACCAGATGACAACTTACAAACTTGCACCTCTCATCTACAGGATACCTGAAAGATAAAGGGGTTTTATGTTTTTAAACAAAACTTACAGGAAGAAGTTGTGTTGAATAAAATACGTGGATTCTGTGTAGTTTTTATTTAGTAAATAGCCTATTTTTTTGACCAAATGTCAAGACAGAATGACTAACATTACAAAATCCTGGATGTGCATGTGTGTCCGTGTTCTTAACACCGATGAAATCGGGATGTCTGGAGTTCTGTAAGCCCTCGCATTGTGTGCCTTTTTAAAATGAAAAATAAATCTGCAGGCTTCTTTGTTTATGGTTGTTAGACTGTATCTCAGTTTCTGGCTGGAGAGCTGCACAGTGATTAAACAGCTACACACATTGCTTTGCACGTGTGAAGATTTAGCAAGAAAGGGTAGAAACTGGTTCAACTGCTAGTTACCAGTCCTCAACCTGTAATAATATCAAAGTGGTATGGCAGCATCTGGTATTGTGAAGTCTTCTTCAGGAGAGTCCTTCCAGAGAGCTTAGTTGATAAGCTGTTACCTAAAATTGTCTTGATAGAACTTAACCTGACTGTTGCCAGCTGTATTCGTACAGATGCATCATTAGTGTCTTTATTTGATGAATGAAATGGTCTTAGGCTTCCAATTAAACACTGGAGCTTCAATTAGCTCTTCACATTCTTCTCCCAAATGTGATTCGTGTGCTTAGGTGTTGCAAACTCCCTAGTTCATGGATAAAGGAGGTAAGTAGAGAAGAGAGGCTCCTTCCTGGACATTGTGTAGGCTGCTGTAGGGATCAGTACTTAGATGGGTCTCTGTTATAAGCATTCTTCTACCTGTGTGGGTAAAAGCTGCGTTGGGTCCTTTTCTGCCTGGTTTTCTGTGGAGGTCCTCTAGGTTCAGGGCTCTGGAAGCTGCTGCATGCATAGACGGGCAGATCTGTGTACTGTCTAGCAACATGAGTGCAGTAACCATCTAGTAATTCTGAAAACTTAAGAAAGTGGCTTTAGCACATGTGGGTGATGCTACGTACTTGTGAATGTAAAGGCTTTCCTTTTGGAGCTGGGCTTCTGAAGTGGCCTTTGTGCTTTAAGGGTCACCTGCTTTTTGCTAAATAGTGGCCAGCACAAATTACAGATCTTAACAATGGATAAACCCTGTATTACTAACTGTCCAATTTAGAAAGAAAATCAAAGTCCTTGTTTTGAACTTGGGCTATGAAGACAAAGCTTTCTCGAGTAGTCTGTTAACTGCAATGAATTTTTTTCATCAGTGCTTAGCTCCTCTGTGTCCAGCTAAGCATGATAGCTGTAACAAGCTGTTAGACCTCCATCTTCAAACTGTAGCTCTTTCTCCATTGAGATGTCCCCAGGGTTCGGTTGGCTCCTTCAGAATCTCAGAGGTTTTTGTCCTGCATTGTAGGCAAGAGAGTGTCAGCTGAAATCCGAGGCATTTTGAGCAAGCGGTCCTGATTTGGTTGCCAGCTGGTGCAGTAGTTTCTCTAGTGCCAGGTGTAGTTTCTAAAAACAGCATACTGCTGAATTGAGCAGGAGGAAGTTTAAGGATGAGCTCAAGCAGAGTCAGGCTGGTGGGTCAGTGCTGATGGTGCCCTGCAAGGACTGCCTGCTGTCTGTCGGACCCAGAGGGGAGAGCCTGGCTTCCCCTGAGGCACAGCCTGCGCCAGGAATTTGGTGCATTTTTGGGGGAGTGCCGCTGGACGAGCTGAACACAGTCTCACCTGTAACAGCAGCATTCTCCTCTTACTGCTTGGAGGACACTTCACTAAGCATTTGCAAGCATGTCAGAACATTCTAGTAAACAAAATTGCTTTTTTTTCCCCTCCAAACTGCAGGGTTTTTGCAGGATAATGAAATTTGATGGCATAATAATTCTAATGAATGGACTAGGTGCGGAAGACCTCATCTATAACTAGATCCATGTTCTGAAACTTCATTATAATAGAGAAAAGCGTTATGCAGTCTAAAGCGTGTTTGATCTAAAAATTTATTAGATCATATTCCTATCAGACTTCCCAACTCTCCTGTGACTTTAGGCAGCTTACTGTGACATAGCAACTGAATAAATTCTGGATTTGAAAACTAGGATCTTAGAATGTTTGGGTTCAGGGCATGTGTATTTGCTTAAGAGTTAGGATTAATCACAGTAATACTGTTGTGCCAGAATATGCACCCTACCACCTGTAAAGGGCAGTACTTCTTGTCTGGGTCTAATACTGTGTTCATTTTCTCCTCTCTAGGTCAGGAAGACTATGATAGATTACGACCCCTCAGCTATCCACAGACAGATGTATTTCTGGTCTGTTTTTCAGTGGTGTCTCCTTCTTCATTTGAAAATGTGAAAGAAAAGGTTGGTTGAACTCTGCCTAAAAATGGGGCTGCTGCAGTGGTTCTGGAAATACATCAGGCGTTATCTTAGGTGGTTAGTAACAAATAATTGTGTCTTCTCTGTCTTTAGTGGGTACCTGAAATTACTCACCACTGTCCAAAGACTCCTTTCCTGCTTGTTGGGACCCAGATTGATCTAAGAGATGATCCCTCAACAATTGAGAAACTTGCCAAGAATAAGCAGAAGCCCATAACTCCAGAGACGGCTGAAAAACTGGCCCGGGACCTGAAGGCTGTCAAATATGTGGAATGCTCTGCACTTACGCAGGTGAGGATTGGTCTTTGACTATTTTTGTTTGCTTGTATGCCATAATTTTTTTTCAGTATTGGGGAAAACCAACTCAATATGGATGTGAGAGGGTATATAAGCTCTGTTTGTGCTGTTGACGGTGTAGCTTTCTCTTCTGTCCTGTTGATCTAAGGAACAAGGAGCTGGCAGTGGTATGAAGAAAACCAGCCTGTGAAGATTAGGCATAGTGTAGAGGGGTGATGGAGGAGGATGTGCTTGCCATGTTTGCTTTTGTGTTGGAGGAAGATAACTATTGAAAACTTAGAGGGTGTCTTATGGACAGTAGGTGGGTTAAGACACAATGCAGGTCACTGTAGAAGAGAGCAGGCAAAGAAAAATAAAAACCCTATTGGAGAAGTCAGTTTTGGTACTTCGTAGGACTAGAAGCCTTCATAGTTGAGAGCTTCTTTCTCATCCTGTGCAGCTGGTGATGAGCTAAGTTTCCTGTGTCCACCTTAAGAGGCAAGTGTTGAAAGAAAATAACAATGAAGTAGTTCTTAAGATGTAAACGTGGTGACGTTGTGTGGACTAACTCGTGAATGTGAGTCTAAAGCAGGCTAAAATAGCTGATTTGAGGCCAGGAAACCTGGTTATCCTTTAAGTTAGGAATACTAGGCTGGAGTGGATGGGAGCTGTTGGCTGGCTAGCTGGCATGTTGCCTTGACTTTGGATGCCCTGGGAATCTTGTGTGCCTACTCTTGCAGAATTGGCTACAACTCTTTAACGATTTCCTTAATGTTACTGTATAAAGAATTTGTCGCTACCTGATGTGCAGGGAACTAGGGGTGCACAGTATCGTCCCTCACTCTTCTTCTCAGTTTTGTTGTGTGTTCATCTCTAGAGTTTCTTGAGTACAAATCTTTATTGCCAAACATCATGGAGCCTGAAGTTCTCCTTGTCTTGCACCTTTTGCCCAGATTGCATGTTGACTCTTCCATCTGGGATCCTGAGACTTTTTTTTTGTAACAAAGCTTTGAGTGTTTGCTGAGAAGGAAGAGGCTTTTGATGGAAAGGTGCAGGACAGTGGTGCTGGAGGTATTGTGCCAAGGCACGCTGCATTTCATCCTGGGAATCCCTGATCAAAAGGTGGCCTTGGCTGTGCTTCCTTACTGCCCACGTGCAAACTGAGGGTTAATCGTGCTTGTGCTGTAATTCTCTTAGATCCGTTCAGTCCCAAAATACCATTTTATAGATGGTGTCTGGCTCATCCTGAGTGCTGCTGCTAACTAGGCTGTAGAACCTGATAATTAGATAAATACATACCAGGACTTTTGTCCTGTATTGCTCACTGAGACCCTTTCCTCTATCTTTAAACTTGCCTTGTTTAGTCTGCTCAAATTGCACGGGAGCACCTAGAATTACCCGAGTAAGAGCTGACATGATTAAAAGTTTCAGTGTTTATCCTTTTTTTTTCCTCTTTTCCCCACTTCCAGATAGACTAAACTGTATCTGTTGCAGAGAACATCGTTACGCACTTGGAAGCTCAGCCTGAATTCTTCCAGCACACTAGTGCTTGCAAACCCATTGATGGTTTTAGGAATCAAGAGTAACCTGGGAGGAGGTTTCAGAAGCCTTCTCACCTGGAAGACTAGTCAGTTCGCATCTGCTCTGTTCATCTTCATTTGTTGTTGACTCCCCTCACAAAACACCTTTTTCCTCAGCTGTCAGTAACAGCTGCCAAACAGAAGTGTAGATTATCTACAAAGGGTTGTTTGAAGTTCCCGGCACTGATCTAGCTGGCAGCTCGTTAAACACAAGTCGGCTGGCTTCCCTAGCCAGGAGGGTTGTTTTCTTACCTGCCAGGCAGTGTTGTAGTAGCTGGTTTCAACTAAAGCTAGACTACCTGCCTAGCTCAATCTCTCTTTACCTTGGCTCCTGTCTGCACAGTTCACCTCGGCAGTCTAGGCTGTTTTTTTCCTTCTCAACTAATTTACAAACGACTTTGACACCACAGTAGCAAGTGATCATAAAATCCTGGAGCCAGAGCATTTTGGTTTTTTTTCTCCTGGGAGGAATTTGCTTGTTTGTGTGGAAGAATCGATGTTCTGCAAGTACGAGGTGAGTCCTTACGAGGCTGAGTTTCTGAGTCTTTTCTGTAAAGACAGAGTATCTTCTCCCTGAGTTTGGATGACTGCAGTACTGAGGGGTCAGTTCTCTCTCCTTTCCTCAGGTTGTGGAATCCCTTTTTGTGATGAAGGCACTTTCAATGTCTGTCTTCAACTTTTCTCTAAAAAATAGTACCCAATACCACTGTAAAAAGTAGGTAACACTGCTATTAGGAGAGGGTGACTGACAAATAGATTACAACTAAAATGATAGTTGCTTCTGTTACACTTAAGAGTTAAATGGTCTGAGCAGACTTTCTGAAGCTCAATGCTGGTACCTAACACAAGGGAGAACTTTGAAATTGGTTCCTTCCCCCCCCCCCTCCCCCCCCCGATGCTGGGTTGACAGATTTTTATAAAGGGTCTTAAACTGTCCATGAATGGAGGGGGTGAAGGGAGCCTGAGCTCTGCCTGTTCCCCAGTGCAGCACAGAGCCATTACTTGAGCCAGAGTATTGAGGTCTGTGTGCCAGTGGCATCCAACACAGTTCCCTTCCTGTGGCTACTCTTGTATCATCCAGGCTCTTAACCCCAGGCCCATTTTTCACAACAATTTTGTCCCTGTGCTGTTTGTTTTTCTCCTCTTCCCTTATCCCACGTTTTTGTTAGGTCCTTCAAAACAAACCCCAGATTCTGTTCTCTTGAACAAATTTTCTCCTGTGCAACAGGAAACCGAAAGAGAAGTCCCTGAGTAGGAGAATTAAGGAAGCAGATTTTCTTGACTCTTGGCCTGCCTGGGTTCTTAATCTATCTAACAGTACATAATTGAGTTTATACTGCGACTTCATTCTTGCAAAGAAAGAAGAATTTTAATTAGTACTTCACATAGGCATTATTTATCTGAGGTCTCTAGCTCTTTTGTCAGCTGGGTTAAAAAAAAAAAAAAGTTGCTGGGGAAGATGTACAGGATGATTGTACATGGTAATTTTCTTAACTTCTGTTCTTTCAAGTATAATCTTGCTTGTAACGTGATGGACTTAAATGCTTCCAGATGGAATTGCCTTAGAGATTGCCCGTGTATGTGCTTCAGTAAAATAAGATTAAAGACCTTTTTAAAGCGTTATACCCAGTCGAACCTGTGAGGGAGAAACCAGTTACATTTAAATGATATAAAAAAAAAAGAAAATTAAAATCTTAATTTTGCAAAGACTGCAATTATTTACAGGAAGTAATTCAAGTTTTTCTGTTTGTTTTTAGCTGGGATAAAGCATTTCTTCTGAATTTATGAAGGTTGTACTCATGACAGTAGATTTAGGCGAGTCCAGTTAGCATAAACTGAGCCAGGTTTCACTCCTGGTGTTCTGTGTAACTTGGCAGGGTTCTGTGGGAGTGGTAACACACTGCAGTGTTCCTGTTGTGCTTACAGCAAACCCAACGCATGCTTCGTGCTCCGGTGTGATCCCTGCAGACTCCTTGCAGCTCTGTGACTGCTTGTCTGGTGTTGGAGCTCCGTTATTCCAATCCTAACACCGTTGCTGTTTTTCCCGTGACTTGAGTGGTTATACTTGCTTTGGTAACTAAACTGAATAACTGAAATGCATCGTTTCCATGCTGGCTCGCAATGTCGAAATAGCAGCGCTGGTAAGGTATTGCATCGCTTCTTAAAAGACCGATAGCTAATGTCTGAAGGTGATGATGGCTTACCAGAGAGGTACTGCTTCGATCCCAGATCCTGTTCTCCCAGCCATCTGGAGATCTTCAGTTATTCAGGGGCTGAATTCACAAAGTAGAAGAGTTGTCTGGAGTCCTTGCTCTGGACTAGCTGCCGCTGGGGAAGTTGGCAGCAGTAAGTCGGTGCATCTGAGGTGCTTGCTTATCCGCAGTGGGTGACTACAAAAGGTTTACCTGACCTTTTGGATCCCCGTGGTGGGGCAAGCTGCTCTCCCCTGTGTTTATTCCCTTGTAAACTCCCAAAGTGTACATTCAGCAGTGAAGTGGAAAGCACCATCTCTTGTGTAGCCCCTCCCACCCCTGTGTTCTTGCCAGTTGCTGCTGTGTTTGTGCCTCTGCCCTTCTGGGTGTTCATTTTGTCCAACTTGGTCTGTCACGTGTCCTGTCTGTCTCTGACATTGACTTCTGGGTCATCTACATGAGATTTCCTCCTGGGATCTACTTTGTTTTTTGCAAAGTAAATCTGTTTACTGCCTCTGTGAATTCAGCCTGGTCTATCCTGAATGCTCTTTGTATCTGCTTGTTTTTCTCTAATCCTCTAACCTGGCTGCTGTTTTTTCTCCTCCCCTCTGTCTTGTAGAGAGGTCTGAAGAATGTGTTTGATGAGGCTATCCTAGCTGCCCTCGAGCCTCCGGAAACTCAGCCCAAAAGGAAGTGCTGTATATTCTAAACTTTCTCCTTCCCCTCTTGCTGCTGCTTCCTCTGTCCCACTACTGTAGAAACCTGGTTAAAAAAAAAAAAAAGAATAAAACCACCTTGATTGAAAGCTGTTGTGTCTGCTTACCATCTTAGAGCAACCTCTGTATTAACTCTTGGACTGAAAACAATATATTTAAGCTCTTTAGTAAAACGTGACCGTGGAACATGAACTGGACTCGCTTAACTCTCTGCTGCTTGGGTTGCCAGATGTGGGTAGCTTTATAATTCAGGCTGTTTGGGGGAAAGGATCTGGTTACAACATCATTATTTAAAGAAAGATCAAAAGAATGAGACATGTTGTTTGATCTTCCTGAATCCAGCTGGAAGAAACGATGCGTGTGTTTTTCAATTTCTACTTGTGACTCTTGTTAACTGTATTTGCATGACAAAAGTACATGAAACGGTGATCTGCAAGTTACGCTGTAATGTGAAGGGTTTTCTGGTTCTCCTTTTGTGCAGTGAGATGTTTTTCTGTTGCTATTGCTTTGGCTGTCTGTGCTATAGTGGAGTATTTGTCAGTCCTTGGGGGGAAGGAAATATCAATGTACTTGCTACTGCTTTATGAACTGTTAAAATTCTTGCTTTCCCTAACATGGTAGACCTCTTCGTTTCAATAATAGATCCTTAAGCCTGTTACTGTAAGATGTAAAGCTGCTTCTTAATATCATGCTTCTGATTTTTATTGTTTGAAGGAGAAAACATCAATTGTAGCTTGTCTTTAAATTTTGAAATTAAAAATTGCAGTTGTTTGTATAAATGACTGATGAAGCTTTATTCCGATTTGCATTTCCTGGCTTCAGTTTAACACTTAACGCAGCGTACAGTACCTGCTTCGTCCTCCTCCCATCTTGACTTCTCTGATGCCATGCACAGCTTCTGGGCTCTACCTGGCTGCTTCTAACCATCGGGTGTTTGGGGCCGGAGGTGTGACCAGCGTGTGTACCGGACCGATTTATCTCGTTGCATGCTTGCCTTGTCTCTTCTCTCCCCTGACACCTGGGTGCCTGCGCTGCTGTACCTGACGTGCTCCAAACTGAGCTCTTCCATTTGTATGCGGCACTTTCTGCTTTGTCATTAGCATGTGAAACATGTTAGTAGCCAACTAATGAAAAAAAAAAATTGCCTTAGGGAAATGACTTTGGTACGTGTGTTTTTGCTTCTCGTGAAGTATACTGGTCTGGTCTCGAAGGATTCGCGTTCCTGTTCAGAAAATCAGCTGCTGTGCTAAGGAACTGCGAACCACAGCAACGCAGAGGAGACTCTGGGAGTTGTAGATGGCAAACCTCGATTCGGCATTGGAGGGGTTTGTCTGCCACTTGGCTTTCTGTGGTTTTGTTTGTGTGAAAACTTAAAAATGAGACTGCCCCTTTCTCTCTTTGCCCCTTTTCAGAAAGGCCTAAAGAATGTATTTGACGAAGCGATATTGGCTGCCCTGGAGCCTCCGGAGCCGAAGAAGACTCGCAGGTGTGTGCTGCTATGAACATCCCTCCATGGCCCCTTCTGCAAAGCTGGTGTTTGATGTCATACTAAAAGCAATGTTTAAATCAAACTAAAGATACAAATTTTAAAATTTGTTTTCGCAATAATGACAAATGCCCTGCACTCCCATCTCCCCCACACGATCCTTGTGTGAGATGAGAATGTTAGTGTTTATTCCCCAGTGCCCCCTCAATTCAGTTAAACTAGTTAATTTTGAGTAATTATGTATTATCAGAAAACACTGATCAGTACTAGTTTTTTATTTTGTTTACTGTTTCTAATTTTTGTTTAAAATCCAGGCATGCTTGTGATGACTTTTTCCGTAACAGACTAATTCTAGGCTGTTTTACTGAAGCCTTGTCCCCTATGCAAGTCTGGCAAGACTTGGTTCTGGTTTCAAGAACTTCTGGGGCTTATCTGCAGCCAGCCAGCAGCCTGGGTGTGAGAAGACTTTAGTACTAAGAGAAATACAGGAAAGTAAAATGTCCCAAGCTGGTGCTCCTCTAAGGAGGAGTGTAGAAAATGTATCTGCATCTCCTCTGAAGTTGCCTTGTATCTCTTCCCCTGGCTTTCCACTGTGCAGGTCATGAATTTCTACCCCATCCTCTAAGTTATGAAGCCTTAGGAATAGGAGAATCTTTTTCTCTGGATGCACCATCAGACTTGAAACTAGCTTGCCAGTCTCTTTCTTAATCTTTCACATTCTAAGCTTTTGTCACGTGGTGAAGAAGTAACGGCATCTTTTCAAGCACGCCCAACTGATGCAGTTGGCTTTTAACAAATCCATCTCTTGCCAGTCCTTAATTATTAGAGAAACTTTACTGTGACCAGTGTATGCACTGCTCTTTGGACACTCTGAAGGCAGGTGGTGTATGTTAAAAGACGAGTTCTGGAGCTGGCCCTGGTGGTGCATCTCTTGCTGGATGGTTTGTCATCCTTCAGGGAGGGGTGGAAAGCTAGACCTGTGTCAGTAGGAGGGGACTGCAGGGAAGGGTTTCTAGTGTTTAGCGTGGCACCATATAGGGACCAGTTGAGGGAATCCCCTTTTTCTGCATTGTGCTTCTAAGTAACCTTGAACCTGTAAGATTGGCTCCAGCCCGCTGAAGATTGTGTGCGGGGTCTTTATGTAGACTGACTGCAACGTTGGAGGGATTTTACCAAAAATATATTTCGGCTTGCAAATTCGAAGTTTTTTAAGACTTAAGGAATCTTCTCCATCTTCCAAAATTCCGATTTCTTGTAGACTCATTAGTGTTGAACCAATGCTTTTTCATGTCTAAGTTCTTTGTATATGCATTCTTTTCAGATGTATTAAACATAAAGTATCTTCACAAGCCTGCCTGAGGGTAGTTATTTACCTTGCCTATCTCTTGAGTGTGGAGGACTTGTAAATACAGATTTTATCCCCTTGTGAGCCCTACTCTCCTCCTTGCAAGTTAGTTTGGGTCTCTCCTTAATGCTTAATCCTGTCAGCTCATGTCTTCCCTCATCTCTGCTGCTGGCTTCAGTTCTGTCGAGATTGCTCTAATCTTTGCTGCAATGTCCTTGCTGTCATACCCAGCGCTGAGGAGAGGATACGGCGGTTCTCAGTGGAATGAATGCTCCTTGTTGTGTGTGTTCCCAAATACGAAAAGTTGGCTTTTGGGGGTTATTGGGCTCTTGCACGTCTTTTGTCAAGAAGCTAGTCTTTGGGGAAGTTTCCTGTTCTTCCCCCTTCATGGGCAGATAGCAAAAAAAAAAAAACCCTAAAGGGACAAATGACACCATACCCATCTCCCTCCCAGAAATGCACATAGGGTTAATTACACCTTTTCATTAATTCCCTAAAGAAAAGGTGAAGTCTCACACTGTTGATGCATAACTTGTATTAATGATAAAAACACATTCTAAAGGGCCTTATTAAAGGTCACTTTTATTTTAAGAAGCTGCCTTGTGAGTGCTGTAATCCAGAAGCTTAGTGTAAAATAAGTGTTTTTTCACTTTCCCTAGCAATTAGTGGTGCTGTTCAACTTTGCAATTCAGTTTTTAATTGCTGTCTCTGGTGGGAGGCTTGGCTGTAGGTCTGTGGCTCCCAGTTCAAAGGACGGCTGGTACTTGTAACGCTTGGTGACAGTTCAGCGTTGGTGGCTGCTCCATGTGCTCGCAGCAGACTGAAATGGGCTTCTGCACCTTCTAATAGCTAAACCAAATTTGTCTGTCTAAAGCCAGCAGCAGGACTGGTGACCAAGGGTTTGCCTGCATGAAATCAAGCAGGAAATTGCCTCTGAAGTAGAGAACGCTTTAGGATTTCTGCTTTTAAGTAGCAGGGTTACCCTGTCAAGCTTTTTCTGTCTTGGATGGATCCTTACATGAGGGTTGCCTATAGCTGTCTGGTCCCTCTGCATAGATTTTTATGGCAGTCATCTGTGCCAGTCCTTTCATGCCGGTCCATTTGGCAAAGAAATAAAGTCTGTTCTGTTAAATTGGTGCCACGAGGTTAAACTTGGCTCTGGAGGGAATCCTGGAGGCACTGGATGATGGAAAAACATCCACTTCAAGGAGTGGTGCTGCTTCCTTCCCCTCGGTGTTGAATTAGCTTTGCAAAAATCTGTCTGATAGCTCCATAAATCTGCTAGGACATGGCTGTCCCAGTCCCAAGAGAGGACAAGGTGGTGGAATCTGTTAAAGAAGCTCAAACCCCTTAGCTCACCAGCTTTTTCACTCCATGCTTTCTTTTTTTTCCACCCCGCTAGAGCTCAGTAGTGAGGTCTGTGTTAAGCTGGGTATGTGAGATGTGCTCTGTGTTGCCAGGTTGTAGGAGCTCCTTGATGACTGTCTCGCGGCGTGAAGGCATGCAAAACTGGCACAAAAGCAGGCAAAACCTCCGCTTTCTTCCAAAGCAAAGGTCTTGGAGGCAGGTGGGAATGCTTGCCACTTCCCTTGATACTAGTTTGGCAAGCTAACACATGGTGTGAGCCGGGCTGTCTGATGTGACTGCTTTTACCGTAGAGGACTTGCCTATCTGAGGATGCACCCACAGCTCAAGGCTGTTTTCTCTCTCATCTCTGAGGATTCTTGAGGTTCCCGTGGCAGCTCGCTAGCACAAACCACTCGCGAGGGCCGGGCTGGCTGCTTAACCAGCTGCTACACGTGTTAATGGTGTCCCTTGTAAAGGGCTAAAAATCTCTGATGGGAAGGCATGATATTAAAATTGCTCCAAGGATGGAAGGCATGGAAGCTGAAGAGCAGCTTCTTGTTTTAGTGGCTGGGACACACAGCGATTCCTTAATGAAATGCTTTGGTTTTTCCTGCACAAGGAATAGGTTAGCGAGTTCTGGGTTTCAGCTGGCTCTCGTGTGAACCTCCAGTTCCTGGTACTAAATCAGTTTTACTGAAAAGCAGGTAGCGAGTGGAGCTCGTGCTTCTGTAGGCTGCTCTGTATCTTTATCAGCTGCTTGATGTCCCTGAAGCAGCGATCATCCCCCTTTCCCTGCCTCGGCTCTGCGTGTTCCCATCCTTCATATTAACTCTATTAAGCTGTATAGGAAGATGTTTACATTCAGCATGGAGAAGTAAAATCTTGCAGGACGCTTTCCTGCTGAACTAGTGGACTCTACTGCCTGTTTTTCATGGTCAAGCTGATGCTAAAATGACTGCAAGAGAGGAGGTAGGGGAGCAGATCTGGCTCAGAGGATTAGGGAGGAGGTGGAAGCACACGCACAGGCTGGCCAGTTCAGCTGTATCAGGTAAACACATGTATGCTGTGGTGACAAATAGCTTCAATCAGTTTGTTTTCCCACTGTGCTGTTGTCAACAGAGTTGTAAGGTGGAAATTGAGGACTGTCAGCTAAATGGGCAAGTACTTAACGTGGAGAAAAGTCCTGCCTCTCTTGTAAGGGACATACTTGCATCAGAAATCCAAAACAAGAGGTTGGACTCCAGGGTTGATTACTGGTGGGAAGAGTGCTCCAGGGCAGCGGTTGCTTCCCTGAGCAGGAGATAACTTTAAGCACACCCTTATGCCCAGTTCCTCCCTTGCTGATTTGGTTAATATGTGGAAATTCCCCACTGTGTGTCAGCTGGTGTAACTTACCCTGCTGTTTCTGTAGCTTCTGGTGCAGGCATGGTCTCTGCACGGCTGCTGTAACTCCGACCGGTGATAGGATTTTGGTAAACCAGAAGCTGTCCCTAAGCTCCCTTGTGCTGTGCCATCAGGAACATGCTGAAAACGTGAGCTTTTACTTGCTCTCCCCTTGCCTGTTTCTCGATGGGGCAATGGGAAGCGATGTTATGTCTTGAAAGAAATGGTGCTGCTGTGAACGGACGCAGCTAGAGTCATCTTTTTTTAAGTGTTTGCGAGATAGGCTGAGCTCTGCAGCTTTCCCAGGTGGGAGTTCATTTGCTCAGCCGTATTTCCTCCTCTCCTCCCTAGTAATGTGCTAGTTCTTGCCATCAGCACTGTGCATTATACTTACCTAGGTGTGGCCCTTATTAAAACGTGGGTAGGGTATCGTGTAAGGAAAGATGAGCACGTTTGATAAGACCTCTGAGAGAGGAGCTTTTGGGAGCAACTGCATCTTTACCAGCACCACTGAGTCACCCAGGCTCCTCAGCTGTTTGTTTCACGGTGTGGCCCAAACTGTGGTACGCCACCGGGCAAATGCTGCCCAGCACCTAAAAGGCTTTCCAAGCAGCGCGGTGCCTCATCTGACCTGGGGATGGTCCTCTGCCTTGTTCACTGTCTCTGCTTGGGTCATGTCTGTCTGCTCTTCCTTTCTTAAAGGACTCCCAGAAAGGAGATCTGACAAGATGCAGCTCAGTGATGGTTAGGTCAGATCGATGTGCAAATCTCCCAAGCTGTCCATACTTTACGTGCTTGATTTCACATCCCAGGGTGCTTTTGGAGTGTGCTGGTTGGATTTGTACTAGGTAAGATTTACGTGGATGTTGTCCTCCAGCAGCAAATGGAGTTTGGGTCTTTGGGACCTGGCTGGAGTTTGTTTGAAGGGCCCCCTGAGAAGCACGCGGTGGTGTTGTGGGGTACGGTTTCACTTGGCAGGTCTGCTCCTACCATCTCTGCTGTTTGCTGCTAAAAACAGACTGATGATTTTGGCATCTTCCCAAGCGGCAGCAGTGTCCTCTCTTACTTGGCCACCATCTAGGTCTCATTTTGCAGCTGGCAGCAGCTGCCTCCTTTTAAAAACAGACTTTTGAGTGGGATTTGCAAGAGCTTTTGTCAGCACTGCCCCTGACCCAGCTTTCCTCTTGCCTTAACTTCTATTAGACCAGCCTCTCTGTCGCTGTGTAACTATTTTATGTGGGGTGCTTTTGGGGTCCTGTGCTGGGGAGATGCGTTGCTTTGCTCTCTGGCTGCCCATTCTTTGCTTCCTCTGAGAAACGCTCCTCCTTGCTGTTCTTCCTCTTCACCCCCTGGTCTCCTGTCTCAGGATTGCAAGTCACCATTTGGGTGCCTGGAGACCTTCCTGCTAGCGAGTGGTAAAACAAGTAGGGAAGGTCAAGCATGAAAGAGGGAAGTACTGCTTCAGAACCTGTAAAGAATAATCCTGAAGGGATTGAACTAAGAATTAAATTAGTTCTTGCTGGTGAAAGAAGCAGACCCCTGCTCCTGGCCATGCATTTCTGGTGTGTGTGTGGTTTTTTTTTTTTTTTTTACCTTAGTCCCGTCCTTTTCATATGCTGAATCAGTTCCTGAAACCCAGCCTGGGAAAAAAGAAACTATGAGCAGGGAGTCAGTGGCTGGGAGCTGTCCTGTGAACTCCTGCCCTAAATGACTTGCTCAGCATTGCGTAAGAAACTGGTAGCAGGGCACAGGCTTGAGCTCAACAACAAGGTTATCTTAACTAGAGATCCTGCTGCCCAGTCATAAACACACTGGCAAGTCCAGGACCTCCTCCCTCCCTGGTAAGCTGCTGCCAGCTAATCAACTCCCCATTATAGCGAGGTGAGATAAAAATATAATTTATCATGGGTTTAGACCAGGATAAAAAGCCTGGATAAAAAAGACATTTATTTTGGCTCAGACAGAGGAGCCTGGATTGTAGGGGGAGCAGAATGAAACTCTTGATGTTACAGCAGGGCTCTTGTCCGATGTTGAGCACTCTCTTGGGTATGGATTCTGGAGGTTTTTTTAGCCCTTGCCTGATGTTGCTGCCCTCTGCCTGCTTCCCAGCCTTGTCAGAGGTTGAGAGTAACAAAGGCAGGGTGTTTGTCTGCTCACCGCCCAATCTAGCGGTCCCTCGAAATTAGTAAAGTCTTTTCCTTACTCCCAGGAGATTTTGGGCCTGAGTTTCAAGGTGAGCCTGCTGCTATATAGACAAATAAATAGACAAATAGACACAGACCCGCTGTGATGCGTGCTGGCAGGCCACTGGGAATACTTTACAGCAGGGAAGAGGGCTTCCCTGAGACATCAACAGCTGCCTCGTCACACCTGAAGCTCATCCAAAGGGTAGAGAGGGTGGGGTGGGGTGGGGTGTCACTTTGAAGTTACTGTTGGGGCAGGTTTCGGTGCTCAGAAATGGAATATTTAATGCCGCCAAGCCTGGAAATGGTTATGTTTCAAGCTGCCCTCTGGTGGTTTTGGACAGAAGGATGAGATGAAAAATCAGCCTCCGTTACGTCAGCCGCTGGTAAGAGCTTCTGCAGCAAATTGGACCGAGCGCTCCCCGCACCACACCCAGGGAGCATCCGGAGCTCGGAGCAGGAGCTGGCAGGGTGGGACATGGTGGGCTCCACTCCAGCAGCCCTCTGGGCCTCCTGGATGGCCTCCAGCCGTGCCTGGGTCATGGGTGCTGCTAATAAAGCCTGATGAGGGACTAAATGAATCAGCTGTAAGGGTCACACGGGTTAGTAGGTGCATGGGAGGTGACTGGAGGTTTCGGGGTGCGGTGGTGGAGTTCTGGAGCAGGAAAATGCGAGCCAGGGGCTGTACAGCAGCTGCCTTACGGGCTTTCTGGTAAGGGGTGGGCTTGAGCTCTGGGGCACAGCTTTGCTATCACCTTACCATCAGTATTAGTGCGCTAAACTACGTAAACAAAAAATTGAACTAGATGTTTACTAAGTTCCTGACTTTTAGACTTCATGCGTGTGTGAAAATACTTCTGTTAGTTCTGAATTTCTGGCTTTTCCTTCGTTTTGAAGAAACTGGGACCCTGCTGAGGGTTATGTAGTGCAGCCTGGGGTTAGCGCCTACACATACAGGGAATGTGTGTTCATCTGCTCACTCCTTCACCTCCACTTGCTGCACCTCTCAAGCTAGAGCAGTGCCCGTGTGAAAGATGTCGCCGTAAGCGTGCAAGCAAAAAGCCTAAACCCCACAGTACAAGCTGTGTACTGGTCCCATCTGTACAGTCACTGGAGGCACTGGTTGGAGTTGGATGAACGCTGGGCAGGTTTGTGTGGCTTATTCCTGCCGAACTGACCCCAGATACATCTGCCTGTTGTCTGATGGGCTGATATTTCCCTGAGCTGTGTAAAAACGTCAGCGCGGTACCTGCAGATATCCCACGCCTCAGGAAATGTTGCTGCTGAAAAGTCTGGCTCCTCTTTCCTGAATAAAAGTGTTTTCTGCACAATTCTGGGACACTGCCGACCTGCCAACGCTCAGTGTGTGGGAGGACACCAGCATCTCTTTTTCAGCGGTAATGATGCTCGCCAAAGTGTAGCTGTGACTGCACGGGGAGGGGAGAGGATGCCTCACATCCACGCAGAGGGGGAATGGTTACTTTTATCTGACATGCAGCCCTGGAAAGAGGGACAGGTGGGCAGCAGAGTGCTGCATACGTCTTCCTCAAGTTTAGCATGGGCTCTAGAGTCTAAAGGGTGCTATCCCTCACGTGGATGTGACCTCCCTGTGCTCCTGATAGCATGGTTACAGCTAAAGGAGGCTTACCCAGGAGAAACTCACAGCTCTTGACTCTTCCTGAATGTTTTGAGAGCATCAGATGGGTGGGGAGGTTCCCTTGCCGAGAGCTGTGGTGGCAGTGAAGCAGGTCGGTATCTTGCCCCCTTCTTCATGATGCTGTGCTGGTTTGAAGGCTTTTCTCTTCCTGTCAGGACGGAGCCTTCAAAAAGTCCTGTGCTCCCGCTCAGTGGCTTGCCCTGCTTTGGTTTCTCTGTTTCCCAAATCCTCTCCCTCCCGCCTTTCGCAATTTGGTACCCAAGGAGAACTTGAGATGCCAGCACAGTACAGCCTGCCTCCTAGAGCTCTCAGCAGGGCGGCCCCCTGCTTCTCGATGCGTTAGTTGCTGCCTTTCACCTGCCCGTCCCAGTTCTGGGCTGGGTACCTTCCTTACACCCGAGGCTCGCCGCAGGGCGAGAAGCAATCCCTCGGCAATGCAGCCGTGGGCACAGAGCGGCACGGATGTCGGACGGCGACTGGAAGCCTGCAGTGAGCACCTTTGCGTGTGGGTTGGGAACCGATGTCTTCCGAGCGAGGTAAGCGGCTGCTTTGGCCCTCGAGGAGTGTGTCAGCCTTCTCGTCCGTGGCCCGACGGTGCAGTGGGATCCTTCATGCCCTGTCTGAGCTGAATATGCGCTGTGGAGGTGCGGGGCTCTGCAGGGTGTGGAGGGGATGCTTGGATCTGCGTAGGAGCTAATGGCATGTGAAGGGTTTGCCCCGTAAACGTGCTCCGGCTTCTTCCTTTCGCCTGGGCAGTGTCTGACTCGGGCACTGCTTTTAGAAACTGTGGAGGCATCGTCCTGGCAGCCAAGCGGCTGTTGCTTGTTTCCTGCGGGAAGGCACAAGGGGCTGGTCTGCCGGTGTGCTGACGGGGGGATCTGGCCGTGTCCGACCTGCCGGTGCGCTGACGGGGGGATCTGGCCATGTCCAACTTGCCGGTGTGCTGACGGGGGGATCTGGCCGTGTCCGACCTGCCGGTGTGCTGACGGGGGGATCTGGCCGTGTCCGACCTGCCGGTGTGCTGACGGGGGGAGTCTGGCCGTGTCTGAGCAATGCAGCTCCGGAGGAGAAGCAGCTCCGCTTCCTGAAACGCAGAAGTGGGAAGAAGCGGCGGGGCTGGCGGACAGAAGGCAGTGGTATTGTTGCATGGTTGCTGCTCTCTGTTTTCATCCTAAGTTCAATTTTCAGGGGTGTTGGCTGGCCCATCCTGGAGCGCGACATCCCTGGCTTCCTCCCGAGTGGTGGCAACACTGGGGTGTGCAGGTGGCTGCTGTGGCCACCACAAGGGGATACTTGGCAACCAAGGTGGTGGTTACGGCAGATCCCTGGAGGTATTTGGCCCTGCTAAGGAGCCTCCTGTGCCAGCGAAGGTTGAGCTAAGGAGCACTGATCTAGCTGTGACCCTGGGTCAGATCCTGGTGGAGGATGGGATCTGCTCTGCTCTCCTGGTCTGTGGGACCGGAGCTGGACACTCAGCGGCTCCTGTAGGGTTAAACGGGAGATACCGTGGTTGTAACTGCTGTGGCGTTGCGCCCTGCTGTCCTGCGCTGTCAGGATACCTGTGGGTCGCTCTGAAGCTTGTCCTGTACCATCGCCTGCCTTCAGTCTCACCGGAGCGTACAGCAGCAATCGCAGCTTTCCAGCACCCACAGATCTGGCTCTGAAGCGCAAGAAAAAACATCTTCCATATCGCCACATTTCTCTGCTCACATTCTGCATCCGCAGTGGGGCTCTGGGGGTAAGCCAGCAGGTACCACTTGCTGTTGGCATGGTTTTTACAGGACTGGGGAGCGCTTGCAGTGATTTTTGGATTTGGGGGGGTGGTGGGGGGCAAAGAAATGAGCCCGCCGGCCTTTCTGAGGCTGGCCAGCTGCCTGTCTGTGTCAGTACACCTGATGCTGTGGGAGACCAGCAGCCATGGAGGCTGGTGTGGGTCTCCCCTCTGCCTGGTGCGGACTGGCATCTCCTGGGAGCTCTGCCCACTGGTGCAGGGTGAGATGAGTCCAGCCCCGTTACTGCTTGGGGATTGAAAAGTGTTTTATTCCGTGTACAGGCAGGGGTTTAGCCTCTGCTGCCTGTCTCGGGCTCGCATGGATGCAACGGGAAGCACCAGCTCTGCATAAGTCATTGCTGTACAGCAGAGCTGGCATTGCTTAGCGCGGGGTTTGTCCTCCGATGGGATAGGCAGCAGGCTTTTTTTTTTATTTCCTTTGAATTAATGAAAAGAAAAAGGGAAGGGGAAAAAAAATAAAAAGTCTCATGGCAAACCAGGACCGACCGTCCCAAGAGGTGCTTATGAACCTGGCACTGACTGATACTGAAAGCCCTGTTAAAATAAACCTTGAAATGTTTTGCGCAATGTATTTTTCTTCCCTTCTTTGACAAATACTGATCACCCTGATTCGGTATGTGCTCGAATAACAAAGATGGTAATTTGTCACCTACGTGCAGAGGGGGAACACGCAGGGACGGAGTCGACTGTGAGAAATAACCTGGAATTTCTCACTGCTGCTGAGCACATGGGTTGCTATTGCCCGTGCAGCTAACCTCGCCGCGACGTGCTGTCCCCTTCCCTGCTTCCTGGCAGCTTTCCCTGGGATGAAATCTACCATCTGGGACAGAGGTTTTCAGTTTTCCTGCCCGCTCAGGTCCCTGTGCGTGCAGGGTGGCTGCGGCACCGCTGCCAGAGCTGTGGGTGAAGCTGGAAGGGAGCTGGGCACCAGGGTCTGCCCCAGTGCTTGGCCTCTGCTGCGGGTGGACCCCGTGGGGACAAACCAGAGGGGTGGTACAGCTGGGTTGGGTACGGGGTTGTGGGGTGGGCAAGGTACCCCCTTTTCTGCAGATGCTTGTTGTCTGCTCCTTGTGGGCTAGTTGGCAAATCCTTGGTGACCTGAGAGGAGCGGTTTAGGAGCAGCCTGGTGTTTCCAAAGGGGATTAACTGGAGCAGTGACACCCTGCGCTGCACTGAACTGTCCCTGCAGGCTGGAGGAGGGGAGGGAAAGCTCCCGCTGAATTTCCCTTGCTTTCCCTTCTCCCACTGGCAGTCTTCTCCCACCTCTTGGCCCCCCACATGCCTTCCCAGTATCCTCTGGCTTCGTTCTGCTTCTCTGTTGTACCTCTAACCCCTTCCACCTGTCTCGTATTCTCCACAAGTGTTCCTTTTCCATCTATCCCTCCCTCTGCAGCATCCTTCTCTCTTTTCCTTCCACCTTCTGTCCTTTTGGGCTGCCTCTCCTTAGGTCCCCCCCTTCCCAAAGGCAGGGAGCGTGGTGAGATGCCGGCAAAGAAGGCCGTGAGATGGGGCCAGGCAGCAGATCCCACGTGCTCAAGCCTTCTTGCAGCCATCTCGGCATGCCGTAGGGTCTGCCAGCAGTTGTGCAGCCGATTCCCGTGGGATGATGTATGGTTGGAGCCTTCTGGAGGGTGAAAACGTGCTGCTGGAGCTGGGCAGGTGTGGGGGGAGCTGGTCACTTGCTCCAGGTTGCAGCAAGACTTTTAAACCCCGTGGAGGTGAAGCAGCACCGGCTCTTCAGAGCTTTCCCAGGGGCTGAGAGTTGTGGTGGTTGGGGTACTTTTGGTGGTTTGGTTGTTTTGTTTGGGTTTTTTTTTTCCCAAATCTGACACACTTTTCCAAGAGGCAAAGCAAAAGCGATTAGTGTTATGTTTGTTCAACCTTAACTACAGCTGAACAAACTTTGTTTTTCCTCCTTAGGAATTATTATTTGAGAGAAAATTAAAACAGTTTACTTGTTAGTGCTATGGCATGGTATCATGTGTTTTTCTTTCTTCTTATGCCCCTTTTTCTTTATGATCCTAAAGACACTCCAGTGGGCTATGGGGCAGCAGGCCTGTGTGGGTCCTTACAGCCCAAATGATTTTTAATTGAGCTAGCAGCCAAGTTGGCTGGGAGCATGGTGGAAATGTTAAGCCCTTTTCCCTTGAAACCGCTGATTGTAAAAATGAAAATATTATTCCTAAAAATAGTAGTTAGCCTCCTCTATGAACAGGCAAAGCAGATGTCATGCAGGCGGCATCCTTGCATCCATGAGATGCGGCCACCTGAGCTGCCCTGGGGTGGGTTTTGATGCTCATACCCTGCAGGTGCAGACCCCTGGCCCCTGATGGATGTTGTCTTGTCCCGAGATGTGTGACCTCCAGAGCCGGGGTCTCACGAGCAGGATACTTTGCAAGGACCTGCTCTGCCACCCTGCCTTGACTCCGTTGCAAAGCATCAGTGGGCAGAACTGCGACCATCTCGGCCAAACTGCGGTGATTTTCTTTCCAGTCCTGCAACCTGGTGAAACTTTGCACCTCTGTGCAGGCTTTCCCAAGCCCACTAGATGGCAAACATGTAAAAGCTTTGCTCCTCCGCTCCTGGCCAGAGTCAGGCCCTATTTGCAGTGCCAAGGAGTGGGTTGGAGATTTTTATTTTGTTTTTAATTTCTTTTTTATTATTATTTTCCTGAAGGCCGTCTGCACCAGCAGCCACCGGCTGTAGGTCTAGTGCAATCATTTACATTTCCAGCTCCTTTGTATAACATCAATACTGGAAGAGTGTACAAACTGCTGAGCTGTTTACAACTGCGCCGGGGCTTCGCCATCAACAGAGCGTGGCTGAATGAGCAGCGTCCAGCTGGGCTCCGACTGCTGCCGGGAGCAGCCCAGGCGCTGTTGCTTTTGGCTTCCTCCGGCTGAACTGGTTTAGAGAGGATCAGGAGGAAGAGGAGAGAGGCAAGGGGGTTTCGTGCGGGAGTTTGTTCCCTGGATGGGCTGTGCTGAGCAGCCTGGGTTTCCCCGCATCCCCCTGGCTGCTGAGCAAGTTCACCCAAAGCGCCTGTTTGCTCTCAAGCTGTGTCCCTGCGTGGTGGTTTCTGCACGGGCACACAGAGCGGGCTCTCAGGGACCCTGATCCGGGTTTGTAGCAGCCTGTGCCCACCTGTGATGCTGCCCAGGCACCCCATCCCTCTTTGCAGATGTCCCTGCAGGGGTGCTCCCTGTCCCCCAGTGTCCAGCCCCAGTGAGCCTGGCGTGGTTTGGCCTCTTTGGTGAAAGACATCGCTAAGGGGAGTAGGACAAACCTGTCCCAGGGAGGACGTGGCCACCAGACTGATGCCTCTCCCCAGCTTTGGCTTCTGGATGCTTTCACGTTTTGGAAGATGCTGCTCAGTTTTGCAGGCTGGGGCTTTTCTTTTGAGGGTTCAGCGAAACAGTGGCAGCATCTTCTGTCTCCTGAGAGCGAGGCAGCTTGAATCTGCTGGGCTGATGTGTCCCAAGTGAAATGGAAAAGCTGCTGCCAGCTTCAGATGTTGCCCAGAGAACCTGGGGACACCAGTGCCTCTGCAGGAGAGCAGGAGACTCTTTGAGATGCCCCAGAGCAGGAGACTTTGTGATGCCCGAGTAATTCAGGAGCTTCATGGATGCAGGTACTGGTGTGCCCAAAGAGCTGCCTCTGCAAATCCCTCCAGACTTTAATTTGGGTTATGAGGGGCTGAAATCTCTCTGAAAACCTGTCCATGGTGTCTGGCCGGAGCTCAGCTGCTGTGCCTAGAAAGCCATATCGCTTTTGAAGATGGGACTGTGTTGCTCCAGGGGGTCTTGGGAATGTGAGCTTTGACCTCATGCCCTGACAGAGCCTGTCCTGTTCCCCAGCCCTGTCTGGGACATGATGGGGGATGATTCTCCCTGGGGCTGGCTGAGGGGGGTGTTCAGATGTGCTTCTCACCCTGGGAGGAGCAGGAAAGCCTCTGGGCTGCCGTGATGTGTCGGCAGTGCTAATGGGGCATGCGTGGCATGCCCGCAGTGCTTGCCTTGCCCTTCAGTGATGAACTTGGCTGTGAACGCAGGAAAGCCTCAGCGTGGTGCTGGAGGCATCTGCTTTTTGGTCCTTCCTCCGATCCCTGCAGCGTGGTGCAGGCTTTGCCTCTGAGTGAGGAGCCTGGAGTTCGATTCTTGCTTTGATCTCACTCCGCTCCCTTCTAGTCCCTTCTGGCTTGGCTCTAGCCTGGCTCCAGCATGGGTTAATCTGTCAGGCTGTTTTTAACAAACCTACGAAGAAGACAATGAACGATCTTGGATCTACAGCAATTTGGGGTCGAAAACAATAGTCCTGGTCTAACAGCCCTGATTTCATTCTCTGGGGAGATTGCAGGTTTGGTTGCTGAAGATAACTGAGTTTACGTGGCAGGCTCTGGCTCTGCAAAAGGTGCAACTGACTATCGTGGTGTTTAAAAATTAGCACAGCGCGTGGCAAGGTGAGTGTGGTGGTCACTCAACCTGCTGCTCGTGTCCCGTGTGGGGACAGCCTGCAAAAGGGAGCAGGGGATCGGGTGCTGGCCCTCTCTGCCGTGTGGCTGGGGCGCTGGGGGGTTAGCTTAGGCTTTGCCCACCCTCCCTCAAGTGCTGAGCCTTGGGGCACTGCTCAGAGGCTGTGGTGGGATGGGAAGGGGGATGGAGCACTGTCCATCTCTGCCACGGGGAGCTCCAAGTCTCTGAAATGGCTTTGAGTCCCCCAGTGGTGCCATTGCTGTGGCCAGAGGTGATGCCCAGCACCCCTTCCCAGCTCTCCAGCTGCGGAGGGACTTGCGCAGTGCTTGCAGAGGCGTGCTGCCGGGGTGGGGGTGCTCGGGGCAGCTGTTGCTTGTTGGAGGTGCAGGTGAGCCTGGCTCCCTTGTCACCTTGCCTGGCAGGAGCCTCAGCCCAAGCCCAGGACACCCAAGACTTGCTCCGGGCTTGCGTTGCGAGCGAAGCCGGGTTTCCAGTCCCTTCCTTGCCTGTCCCCTGCCTTTGAGGAGGGAGATCTCATTGCGTGCAGATAACGAAGCCGGAGAGCTGCAGCTGTATTATTCCCCATCTGTGCCGGATGCGTTTTTATTACTGTCCTGGGTGGAGTTAGCAGATGTCAGGCTGGAGGGAGCGTGGTGCACCCCGCGGGTCCCGCCGCAGCCGGGGTGGTAGGGGAGGCTCTGTGTGCTGCGTGTGCGTCGCCAGACCCCCTTCTCTCTCCGTGGTTTACCCCCAAGAAACCTGGGACAGGGGGAACAAGGCTTCTTCCTGGGTACCCAAGCAATCCTGCAGCTTTCCAGGGGTGATGCCCGTATCCGAAGAACAACACTGGGACCTGGAGTCTTGGAGAATGAGGAGGAGTAAGGGGGGAACATGAAAACAAACCGCACTGGCAGGGCTTCTGCTGGCTCTGATGACCCACGGGAAGGTCTCAGGACAGGGGTGCTAGTTTCGGAAGGTCTGCGTCACTCTATTTTCATTCCTGAGAGCAGCTCAGAGAACCAGGGCTCTGGTATGCAGCTGGGTCTGTCAGTCTTTTGACACTGTCCCATCCAAAAAATGCCCCTGAACCTGCTGGCATAGCTTGCCAGCTCTGGCTCCTTGCCTGCTTCCCTCCTGAAGGCTGGGGGAAGGCACAGTCATGGGCAGAACGAGTGCTTACATCTGTTTGATGTCATTGCAGCAACAAGAAGGATCATTTCGATCACTCTGGGTGCTGTCGGAGCTTGAAGGAGCGGAGACCCACACCACAGCCAACAGCAGAGGCTGGGACCTGGCTGTGTGGTGGCTGGAGAGCTGGATCAGCATCTCACAAGGGCTGGCTGGGAGGGTCTCCTCTGTTTTGGGCGACTTGGGGACCAAGATAAAATGGAAGCATTGGTTTTTCCAAGCTTGCCTGAGCCCGAGCAGTGTTTGCAGCACATCCCTGGTTTCAAGGGACATGGGTGACAATACACATTGTGCATCCTACCTGCAGCTGGGGTGATGCTGGAGTAGAAGTCTGCTTGGTGGCGTGGCTGGTGGCAGAGAGGGCTGGGTCAGACCCAGCCGGCCTGGAGCTTTATGGAGCAGCCTGTTCATTCCTGGCTTTTGGAGGTTCCACCTTAGCTCTGGCTCTTCCCTTGTCCCTGAAGATCTTGCATGAGTAGGGTGGAGATCTCATGGGTAGGTGTCCCAGGAGTTCTCCTGCCTGCAGGATGTTCCTGCAATGAGCTGGCACTGCTGTGGCATCTGTATAGTTCATCTGAGGGCATGTTTCGCATTTTGTGGCTTCTTTCACCCTCCTGCCCACCCTGCTGAGGGTAGGACCCTGGGCACATGGCAGCAGCCACATCTCAGCCACTGGATGCACCAGAGCAGTGGAACACACTGAGGAGACACCGAGCAGTAGGCCAAGCCGCTGCCTGGGGTAAGTGCCCAAGGACAACCTGGTCCTGCCAGGTACGGCTGGTTGGCTCTCCCACCACAGCCAACACATGCATCCACCCACCCCATCCATCCGCCAGTCTCTGCCCTGGCCCCCCCATCTGTTCCTCTCCTATGGCCTTGCAGATGCCTTCAGGGGCTGGAAGCTGCTGGGCTCGTGCAGGCGTGGTGGAAAGGAGCCCAAGGGCTGGGCAGAGGTGGAAAATGGGACGCTTTGTGCCGCGGAGCCTTCCCTGCCCGCTGGCAGCCCCCCAAACCCTGCTTCTGCCACTTCCCCCCCCCTAAATCCTGGCAGCCCCCAATCCTTGGCTCCTTGGGGTGCTTGCAGCATCGTTTGCTGAATGCCCCTCTCCCTCCCCGCCGTGGGCTCCAGCACGGGGATGCCTGGCCAAGATCACAGGACAGCTTAAGGGTTTAAACAGATAGGAGGCTTAATAGCTTGACCCCGGGACCTCTCCATCGCCTGCTTGGGGCAGCGGCTGGGATTTTGCAGCACGTGTGGGAACGTGTCCCGAGCCAGGCATTGCTCCGCTGGGGTGGATCTGCGGCCGTGCGTTGCAGCAGGGGCAGGACAGACCTCCCCTCGCAGCAGAGGGCTGAGCATCTGTGGGCCAACGGCTCCTGTGTGCACCGCCACTCTGGGAGACGCCAGTCCCTCTGCCTGGGTGGGCTGTATGAGCCTGATGTCTGCGGGGGGACATGGTTACCCCTCTGCTGGGTCATTGGGCCGGCTGGGGGAGTACGGGCAGGGTGGGCAGCCAAGCCCCTGCCTGTCCAAGTGCACCTGAAGGGACCCTGGGGAGGCAGGGGACTGTCCCTGGCCATGCGTGGGACGTGGGTTTGGGGGTGGTGCTTGGTGGCACAGCTCTTCTCTCCCTCTCCCTCTCCTCTCCCTCTCCCTCTCCCTCTCCTCGGTGACCCAGCATGAGCCCAGCTGTGTCCTGGCACAGGTGATGCGTGAGATCAATACGGCCCCAACTCCAGGAGCAGTGAGAAGTGAGGAAGAGCTGGCACACCGGGGTCACAGCCTCGCCGGTGCCACCGGGGATCCCTGGCGCGTGCTGATCCCAGGTGAGACACCGTGCTTGGCGCGGCCGTAACCCTGCCGGCTGCTCTCCCGCACCGCGTCTCCTTTGTGTGCCGGCTCCGATGGGTGCTCAGCTGCTGCCCTGGAGCCGTCCTGGTGTGCTTGCCAAGGTGGGCAGCCCTGAGCTGCTTGGGGCTGTGGGGGTGGCATCCTGGCCTGGCCATAGCAGCGTGGTGCCCTGTGCCAAAGGGCTCTGGGCAGGCTGGCATGCCAAGGCGGGGGGATTTGCTGCTCTCTCCCCTCCTGTCTTCAGCCCTCAGTGGGTTTGTCTCCTGGAGAGCAGCCTGGGTTCCTTGGTTGTCACAAGACCTGTCCTGCATTCTTTTCTTGGAGAGAGAGGACCTGAGTTTAACTCTGCAACCCCCTGGCACCCAAAATCACGATGCACCTCAGGAGAGTCTGGCAACCTGCAGAAAGAAAGTGCTGCAGCATTGTGAGGCTCAAACAGAAGCAGGAGGCTTTGGATGAGTCCCAGACCCCTGCCAGGGGCTGTCACCAAGCCCAGGAACATCCCTGGCTCCAGAAGGGATTGAGCAATCCCTGCGCTGACCCACCAGCCTGCGTCCCAGCAGTGCTGGAGCCCAGCAGCAGGGACCAGTGCCGGGGCAAGGGGGCCCAGCAGCGTTTCCCCACCCTTCCCCAGGTTGTTATTTCAGCTGCCGGAGCCTCTGCGGGGCTGACAAACACCCCGCAGGTGCTGTTTGCAAGTACCTTCTCCCCTCCACCCCAAAACCCCCCCGCTCCCCAGCTCGGGGCTCCCTCGCTGCCTGCCCCCAGACCTCACGCTCCCCCCCGGCAGCCCCCCGGGACAAGTGCTGCATACACGGATCCTTGTTGCTTGCCTCTGCCCTGACCCGAGCTGGGAACAGAGGCTGCTTTTCTGCCAGCTTCGGAGCCGGCAGCGGCGTGCATGGCCCCGGCCACCAAGCTTCAGCCCTCCAGGGCTGCCTCTTAACCTGGAGAAGCAGCGGGTTATTTGTGTTGCTTTTGGCAGGGATGCCCTGGCCCTCCGAAACAGAGGTGAATGCACGCGGAGGTGTGGGGCGCGGGCCAGCCTGCGCTGTTTGTGTTGGACCGTGGCGGGGAATTAGTTGAACTCGGCTGCTAATTGCTTCTGAAGTGCGGGGCTCTGTCAAACGGACGTGTGACGGGGACAGCGAGCACAGCCGGGGAGGAGAGCTGGCCCCATGCTCAGGGCTCTCAAGACCTTCGTATCTCGCCTCTCCTGGCTGCATCAACCCCGCTTAATCTGTGGGGAGCGGAGGTTTCTCAGCCGTGAGCCAGTTGCTCGGGAGCCCTGGGACTGAGGAGTGATGCTCTGCTCTCGGTGGGGAAAGAGCCACCCCCTTCCCTGCCCCACATCATCTCTCCTGGGCTGGAGAGAGGGAACTGGCAGGGAAGAGGCTTTCCCTGCCCCACATCCAGGTGCTGAGCCCTGCTGGCTCTCCCTGCCCTCTCTCAGCCCAGGTTTGCTCTCATGCTTGTTTGTAAGTCCCCTGTAAGTGCCGTGGCTGGGAAGAATGAGGGGTGGGAAAGGAAGATTTTGCCCCACGGAAGGGCTTCCCCCTCACACGAGCGTAGGCCGACCCCCTCCATCACTGTCCCTTCCCTGTACCTGGCCCTGCTTTGGGGCTGAGGTGGTGATGCAAAGGGGTTCAGTTCCCTCACCTTGGTATGAGTGCAGCTGAGGACAGGAGGAGAGGCCTTAAAACACCATCCTGAGAGCTCTGCAGGGCTTTTCTGGGACCTCCAGACATGCCAGCACCTGGGTGCATGCCCTAGGGTGCTGAGCGTTTCCCTTGGCAGGCTGGACACAGCATCGTTCAGTGTCACCCCACTTTGAGCAGGCCAAATTCACCGTCATCCCCTGTAGCTTCAGCTGTGTCCATCTGTGGTGGGAGGGGATGTCCTTTCCCAGACCTGGGTGAGATCTAGGGCAGGAGGAGGTGCTGCTAGATGCTGTTCTGGCCTTGGGAAGAGGCCACAAACCCTACCACCATCCTTCATGCAGCCATGGCCATGCCATTGACCCACGGCCCCCCAGGGCGATGTGCAGGGAGAGGGTTCATGGCCAGGTCAAGGACAGAAAGCCCCAGGCAGGCAGAGGTCCCTGGGGTGGACACGTCACCTGGGCCTTATCCCTCTGAGACTTAGCAGTGACTGTTGTGTTGAGCCTCTACGGGCTAAGCCAGGCTGCCTGGGCAGTGCCTGCATCCCTGCTGGATGCTGAGCACCGCCTGCTTTGCTGCCTGCATCCCTGCTGGATGCTGAGCACTGCCTGCACCGCTGCCTGCATCCCTGCTGGATGCTGAGCGCTGCCTGCACCACTGCCTGCAGATGCTGAGCGCTGCCTGCATCCCTGCTGGATGCTGAGCACAGCCTGCATTGCTGCCTGCATCCCTGCTGGATGCTGAGCACCGCCTGCATTGCTGCCTGCATCCCTGCTGGATGCTGAGCACTGCCTGCACCGCTGCCTGCATCCCTGCTGGATGCTGAGCACTGCCTGCATCCCTGCTGGATGCTGAGCACAGCCTGCATTGCTGCCTGCATCCCTGCTGGATGCTGAGCACCGCCTGCACTGCTGCCTGCATCCCTGCTGGATGCTGAGTGCTGCCTGCACCGCTGCCTGCGTCCCTGCTGGATGCTGAGCACCGCCTGCATTGCTGCCTGCATCCCTGCTGGATGCTGAGTGCTGCCTGCACTGCTGCCTCCATCCTGCAGTCCTGCCCGTGCCCTCTCCCACCCCTTGCTGCCTCCCCTCCCTCCCCCTGCTTGCATTTAGTAATTGTCGTTTAAAAGCCCAAACACCCATTGTCCAAACGGGATTAAGCACCATCTGTGCAAACTTTGAGGCCATTTTGGGTGACGGGGAGGAAAGGGATGACTCAGAGAGACATTGCGACAGCGATGGGCTGTGACCCTGGGCTGAATGGGTGGATCTCTGTGGAGCAGCCCTGCTAACCCAGGCGCCTCCCAGCAGCCTGTTGAGGCTTGTGGCAAGAGAGTCAGCAGCAGTTTTTGGGGGGCTGTGGGGTCCCCCCTGATCTGTGAGGCGTTTCCAACCAGCTGTCCCTCGTGGCAGAGATTTCGTCCCACTCCTGAGTTCTGGTTTGGAGCGGTGCTGGTGGGAAGGGGATGCAATGTGTGGGCTCAGTGGTGGAGCACTGGGGCCAGGAGGTCAGTCTGCAGCTTGACTGACCCTTGCCATATGGCCATTTTCCCTTGAAACGGTGTCCAAAGGATGGTGAAGGCACCAGGAGATGCCTTCTCATGGGTGCAAGAAAGTTGTGCTCCAAGTAGCTTCTCCCTGCGCCCCTGTGCATGACATGTTCCTCCCATAGCCCACCTGGACTGGGATGACATCCCACCTGAGGACACTGAGGTGGTACACGGGAGGCAGAGGACCAGGCTGGTGGCCACGGTGGCCCAGCGCTGTGGAGCACATGGCTGAGGTAGGATTCTCAGCAGGACTCAGCGTGGATCCAGCTGTTGTAGGGTCATGAGGGCGATGCTCCATGCTGGTCCCCTCTCGGCACACCTGAATGGCTGCTGTTGGCTCTGACCGGGCAGGGACTCCATGCCGGTGGCTGGTTTCCCTGCCAAACTCCTGCTTTGGCAAACCCAACCAAAAACCATGTTGGTCCAGCATCCCAAACGAGGAAATCCGGTGAAAGACAACAGGCTTTAAGGTGGTTAAGGTTGGGAAGACAGAGGTATTGGTTGTTTTGAAGGATGGTGATTTAATTGATCCCATGATTACGGGATCTGGGTCCTGAGGAGAGCAGGCACAGCTAAGCCCAAGGAGCTGAACAGGGATCCCTGGGTGATGGATGAGAGAATGGTGAGTGAAATGCTCCTGACTTGTTTATAGGGCAAAAAGGGATTTCTACCTTGCCATTTTTTCCCTTTGCCCCCTATTTCTGTTGTTCCCCAACTCTGTCATGGCTTGTTTCTGGCTTGCCAGGGTGCTGCTGATGTGCCAGAGGTGCTGCTGGAGTAGCTCTGAGCTCAGATCCAACAGCAAGGATGAGACAGGGCTGGACTTTGAGTGATATGGAAGGAGGACCAGGAAGATGCTTCTCATGTGGGAGTGTTTTGTTCAGCTCCTGCTCGTGGTGCTGTCTGTGCTCACTGGGATGGAGATGGGTGTGAGATGTGTCAGCTCCCTGCTTTGCTGGGGACGTGCCTGTACCTATAGCTGGTGTCCTGTGCACAGCTCAGCATCTCCAGATCCTAAGAGGTGATGGCTGGGGTGGGAGATAAGTAGCCCTCAACAAGGATCTGTGATTAAGAGAGCTTTACACCACAAGTCCAGCCTGGACCAGATACAATAACCTCAGAAGTTGGTGAAATTATTAGGGAGAGCTTAAGTAAAAAGATCTGAAGACAGTGCTAAGGCAGGTGAGATTTTGCTTGGCTTAACGCACAAAATGGAGAAGAAAAGGAAAGGAAAGAATTTCCCCCGCAAAAGTCTCAGCTGGTTCAATTTCTAGTGACAGTCAAAGAGTTAAAGTGATCTGTTGGGAGTTATGAGTGTTTATCTAAAAGAAAAGTGGCAGGTGAAAGGGATAAAATAACACAGTTTGTAAAGCAATGCAATATGTTCGAATTATCCAAGGATCAGAGCTGGAATTTGGAAGGTAATATTGGATAGAAGGAAATGGGAGATGGAGACAGAAATAGGACTGGGAAAAAACAGCTTGAGGTGGCTTCCCCATTGGTTGTCACAAAAGAAAAAAAAAAAAAAGAGGCTTGGCATTATTAGGACCATTGTGAATTTGTTTATTAGAGGGGATTTTTATTGTACTTTCAGAATTAAGCTCAGGGCCTCTGCTATGTCAGGGTGCAGAGCGGACCCTCCCGAGCCGGGTTTGGCCAAAACCCACGTGCAGAGTCTGTTACCGCGCCTGAGAGCATCCCTGGCAATGGTGCGGTGCTCGGGTCACCTGTGAAACACCCGCTGCCACCCTGGACCGAGTCCTGGGATCCTTCCCTTCCTCCTCTGGCTGCGGGTGCTCAGCCCCACGGCAGAATTGGGATCCCCCCAAACCTCTGATGGGCTGAGCACTTTCTCTGGCAGCAACGAAACTGCTGCTCTCCACCTTCCCAGCCGAGCATCCACTTCTGCTCTTGCCTCCGTAGCACCGGGGGGTCTTCTTCACGGGGAAGCGTAAGGGCGGGTGGGTCTCGGCGCCGTGGGAAGATGCAGGGAATGCAGCTGGGAAGCTGCTGTGCTAGGACAGCTTGGACACCTCCCAAGGGCTGCTCTTAAAACGGTGGCAGAGCCACGCAGGAAGATTTGTCCCACTGCCCTCACTTCTAACTGGTTTTTGCGACCTCGGCTGCATCTGCTCTCCACACACCACCCTCCCTAGTCCTGAGCTCAGCTTCTCCCGGGCTCTTTGCCCGGTTCTGGGAGGTTTCCAGCTCATGCTGCCTAAGAAACTCAGGGCTCGGGGAAGTCGCAGCACCTCCACTGCTGCCTCTGCCCTGAGCCTTGCACCTGGGCAGGCTTCCCAGCTCCAAAATCTCCGTTTGCTTCCCCAGCCACATCTTTGTCCTGACCTCTGCCCCTCTAGATGGCACGTTGTGGCCTCCAGCATCTTCACCTGCTGAAGCCTTTAGGTTGGCGGCTCTCTCATGCCCATGGCGCTGGAAGATGCGCTCCCGCTGCGTGCCTGCCCTCTGATCAGGGCTTCTGCCTTTGACACCACGGAGACCAGGATGGTGTTCAGACCTCTGGTTTGCAGGCACAGCAGTATACAACAGCCTTCTCTAACCAGGAGAAGGTAACAGGGAAAAGCCCAAGAGCAGAGGTAACTGCTGCACTGACTCTCCAGGCATCTCCCGAATCTCCAGGCAACCCCGAGCAGGGACTCCGAGGTGTGCCATCATCCCAGCGTGCTTGTCAGCCTGGCTTTCCCCAGCTGTGGCACATTGAAAATTGAGGTGGCAAAGTGACTTTATTGAGAAAAAAAAAAAAAAAGGACACAAAGGACTGATTTCTTTTGCATCTAATTCAGCTCTGAGGCCCTCGCAGATGTTCCGGGTTTCTGGGTGGAAATGAAACGGCTGCAGATCTTCCAGCTGGCCACAGAAAGCAGAGCACTTGCACCAGGCCAAGTCCCAGATGAGCTATCAGCAGGGCTTCCACTGCTGCTGTTTCACTTGGGCTGTTCTGCCTTTCCCCCTGTTCATCTCAAAGTTCGTTTCCCTTCATAACATCCTGGGGGTCCTGTCTGTCCCACTCCCCCCGTCGCGGTCCCAGTCCTCTCGAGACCGTGCATCTTCCTGCTGTGCTGTGGGTTGTGGGGGTTTTTTTCCTTCTCTTGCCCGGTTGGTTGCTCGGTCATCCCATGTTCCATCCAGACCTACTCTCTTTCTTCCCTCGGCTTTGATGAAGCAGCAAAGATGTGGTACCACCACACCAGCTCACGCATACGTGAGAGGCAGCCCCGGAGCTGCAAGATGGCCTCTGCTGTGCTTGTTCCCCACTTTATTACCGTGGATCTAGTGAGGTCTACTGATGACTGGGAACAAGGCTGCTTTTTGCTCCAAAACAAAGCAAACCAGCTGGAAGGACGCGTGGCTCGTTGCTAATGAAGAAAATGATAAAGTGCTCGAGTTGACCTCCGGAGAGAGGACTTTGCTCTAGACTGGAAGGCTGCACCATGAAGCCTTCTGAGATGCATTGCCTATAGCCTCCCCCCCCCTCCAGCCTGCAGAGTGGTGTTAGCATGCAAAATAAGATTGAGATCTTGCTGCAGGTAGGCTCCAGAACGTCTTCACAGTGTCCTTGGAAGTGGCCACAAGCTGACCGTCACCCTGTGGTTGGCCTTGGATAGCTTGTCTGTGCAAGGTCTGTTACCACTGGTAATTCAGTGAGGCAATGTGAATACCGATGTTCCTTTTCTTGCAGAATTCCAGATTTTTTCACTCTTTCAACTGAGAGCTGCATCTAAACCACAGTGCCTTGACCCCTGGCACTGCTTTGAACATGTTCTGTGTCTCTGTGGGTCTTTCTTGGACATCTTGTTTTATAGCCAAGTTTCAACTTTGAAGGCATCTATTTTAATTTTCTGCCACATTTAATTTTCTGCACAACTTCCATCCTGGACAGTAGCTCAGCAAGCAACTTTCTGCAGTGCAGCAGGGTGCCTGAACTGTCTTTTTCAGAAGCAGCCTGAAAACTCCCTTTTTAAATTTCTAATTCTTGGGTTCAAGACTTTCCCTCCTTTGGAAAAGGTGAGGTTCTGAGGCTGTGAATTGCGTGCTTTGTCAGGTGCTGAGTCTCTTCTCTTGGGTTTCTTTGTTGGAAACTATAGATAAGAGGGAAGATGCAGGAGCACTTTTGGTGTCCTACATCCTTTCCTGGCCATGGCAATTTTCCTGACGTGTGGTGGGAGCAGATTGTGCATCTCTTGTTTCTGGACCAGCAAAGCGATGCTTGTACAGCGCTTTTTTTTTTTTTTTTTTTTTTTTTTTTTTTTCCAAGTTGTACATGCATTGAGCTGAAATCATCTCGCAGGTCAAAGGATGGGAACTCATTATGGTGTGGGGGAGCAGTGACGGTTCTGCTGAGCTCCTGCTTGGTGAGAGTGGCCCTGTTCTGGCAAAGGGGGGCACCCAGGGGTGATGAGGCAGGTGAGAGAGGTGACCAGCCCATCAGGGTTCCTGTTGCTGGTCTGTACACCAGTAGCCACTTGTGAAGGGAGGGTATCTCACTGGTGGTTGCCTGCTTGGCAGCCCTGCTCGATTGCGTTCGTTTGGAAAGGGCTGGAGGCAGCGGTGAGACCTTCTCATGGACTGAATTCAGCTGCCCCTCAGCTGAGGGAGGCTGGGACATCTGGAGACAGGCTCTTGTGTTTTCCAACCCCTTTTTTTATGCCTTGCTCTCACTTTGGCATGCATGTGGAGGAGCTCATGTGGGTATTCCTGGGCTGTCTTGCGTGGTTGCAATTACGGGAGCAAAGCAACAACAGTCCCAGGTTGGAGCTGGGAGGGACAAGTGAGCTCAACAGCCACTGAGGGGGTTTGGGTGGTTATTTTTTGCGCTGCTGAGCAATCAATTCTAATTAAGGCTTGCAGTTTGTGCTTTCTCTTGTGGCTGGTGGGAGGTCTGGAAGGAGAGGACCCCTGAGGTATGATGGTTTATCTGCTTTGGACCAAGTATCTGGTGTCACGGTGCTTCCCAGGGCAGGTTGGGGATCCACAGGGGTACGGGGGCTCTCCCAGCCGGCACGCCTTGCTCATGTGCTCCAGGAAATATTAATAATCAGATTTGGGATGGGGGAAGGAATGGGTCAGGGGACCAGCCTAGAGGAGCTTGTGGCTCCTGAGGTCAGAGCACTGGCACAAGGATGGGGCTTGTCAGTGGGCGCATCTCTGGGAGCCCCGAGGAGGGGCTCTGCGGCTATGGAAGCTTCCCGGGCATGTCTGCGAGGGATGAGGAGGCGAGTGCCTGGTGCTGCGCGAGGGCCAGATGTTAGCACGGTCCAGCCTAACTGCTGGGATGAAGGGCCTGATCCTCAGCCTGCGTCCTGCCCCCTCCTCCCCCTCCCCTGCACTGGGTGTTACAAGCCAGCCTAAGGCAGGTTGCACAATTTATTTTCCTGTACTTAAAGCAGGATTTTGGCAGCCAGGGTCGAGAGGCCTCTCTGAGGAACGCTGGCTGGCCGCCCTCCTGCTGTCACGGGATCACGCTGCTGTCAAAGGCTCCGTTCCACCAGGCGTCCTTCAGCGTGGCCTTCTGCCGCTGCACCAGGGATGGCGGAGGAAGCGCCTGGGTGGCCAAGACACTGCTGACATCTCCAGCAAGTGTTGGTAGGAGAAATAGTCACCCCAGTGTGGGTGCTCTTGTGCCAGACCAAGGTGAGACTCGTCATTTCCAGTCATCACCGTGACGTGGCAGCTATAAGGACTCACCCTCTTCTGCTGCCTGACCATGCAGAGACCCATCCCATCCTTTGAGCATCTTCTCCCCGTGGTCCCAGGCTCTTGTTTCCTGCTGTCTCCATCACTTGGCTGCCCTACCACCAGCTGGTGAACTCACAGATAACGAGAGAGCAGGAGACAGAGGAAAACTATTGTGGTTGTCGCTGCAGGAATATGCAGAAGGATTTGCTACGATGTTCGCTGATGGTGTAAGGGAGGGAAAGGCTGTGGGTGCTAATTTGTGCTCTGCGTGAGCACTATTAGCATTGCCCATGGTGATTTAATTGCCTTGCGGGAAGAGCGGCGGGTGAGGCTGAGCATGCCCGGGGAGGGAGCATGAGATAGTTGTGAGTGATGGAAGTGTTCGTGGCCCATAAAGGGCATGAGGGTGATGTGGTCAAAACAGCTGGAGAGAAACAGCAGCTCTGCCCGTGCGCCAGGCCGTGTCATGCTCAGGCTGGAGAGCTGGCAAACGTGAAGCCCAGAGCGTGGAGTAGCTGAGGTTGAAGGTATGTGACACGTGGGATGGGTTTTGCAGGAGAAAAGGTGAAGAAAAAAGAAGGAGCGGAAGATGGTGGCAAAGTTGGGAGTTTGGGGAATGGGAAAAAATCATGGAGTTACCCATCCGCTGGAGCAGGGTGGGGAGGACTTGGAGGGGATGTCCTGTTTTTGCCACGATGATCTCGAGTTGGCAGTGGGACATCCAGGAAGGTTTACAAGTGGGAGAGGCTGGGTGGAGACGTCAGCCTGTGAGTGCCTGGAGGAGACATGAGCTCACCAGGGAGAGGGTGTCAGGGGGGTCGAGGATGAGGAACAAGCGCTGAGCCTGTGGGGCTGGGATGGGGGCGAGCATGTGGAGGGATGCAGTGGTGGGGAGAGACCTGATGTCCTCGGATGCGTGCGGGATGCAGGGGACAGGCTGAGCAGGTGGGGGGCACTGGAGGAGGTGAACATCTTGCTCCATCCACAGTCGCGGAGGAGCTGGCATCTCCCTGCACCTTGTTTCAGCACAACGGTGAAGCATGTTTTGTTTCACCGCCAGGCTGGGAGGAGGCGTGGGGGAGTGGGGAGGGGAAGGGATGGAGCTGGGAGGTTGTGGGGTGGGATCCAGCTGGGGAAGAGAGAAGCTGTTTGAAAGAAGGGGTTTTGGGAGGCTCAGGGCTCATTTTCTCCCGTCCTACCATCCTATTTCTGTGACAACGGTTAAACTTACAAAAAACAGCCCTCAACCTCTGCCACCCATGGAGGCCGAAGTCAGAAGCCATTGGTTTTACCGTGAATCCTCTGGGAAGGTGAGCTTGGAGAGCACAAAAATGGAGAGCTGCAACTAAAGAAAGGAGACACAGCAGCAGCCTGTGCTGATGCCAGCAGCTCGGGACCATAAGGAACAGAGTGAAAAAGATGCAGCTGGGTGCCCTGGGCTTGTGAAGGGACAAGGGACAAGTGAAATGCACTGGCTGGAGGCAGCTTGGAGTGTGCCAGGCGTCTGGCACTGCATCCCCTCCAAATCCGGTACCCAGCAGCACAGGGATGGAGGCCAGAGGCAGCAGGTCCCTGACTGCATCTCTCGCCCCCTCCCAGCCCCAACACTCCTAAGACCACTGGTAAGATGCTTCCAGCAGCACACGTAGTGGCTGCGGGCAAGGGAGGAGAGCAGTGTTTTAAGCAGATAAACATCAGCGCCCTCTCGGCAGGAGGAAGTCACAGACTTAGTGAAATCTAAGATAAGTGGCCTCTTAAGCCAGCGGTGTGTCAAGTGGTTAAGGCAGAAGATTAGGGAGCAAGCTCTCCTTCCACTGCAGGAAAGCAGGGATGCAGCCTGTGGTCCAGCATCTCTGGAGAACAGACAGGAGCGGGGATGAGGACAGCTCTGGTGTCCCCTTTGCGCCAAGAGGCATGACGTGAGCATCTTTCCTCCCAGCTGAGGGCTCTGAGGAAGGGACCAACGATTTGGTGTTTGCAGCACACGCTGGTTTTACACAGCCTGGTGGAGCCCAACTGCTACAAGAAGAAAACCCCATGGCTCATTCAGCACAAACTCATTATTTAATAGATAAAGTAAATATGGGAAAAAAAAAAAAAAAAAAAAAAAGGCATTTCCCACTCCCCCTGTGGTGCTGAAATTTACAGTTGTGAGAAGAGCCAGAGCGCTGCAGAGCCGGGGTATCTCCGGGTGACATTTACAGGGCTCAGCTTTCATCGCAGCTTGAAAAAATCCCATCGGCAGAGATTATCTCCACACTGATCTGGATTGTCTTGTTCAGCTTTGGCCCTCATCCTAGATGGACAGTGAGCAGAAAACTTGGCCAGTGGCCTGAGGTCCGTGACCTCCTCTGCGTGAGCTGGGAAGAGGAGGAACAGTCTCCAAGGTACTTGAGAACTTGCAGCCTTGGGGGGCTAAAGAGATGGAGCTGGGGTGGGTGGGTGAAGCTTAGATCCCCCCCTGAAGACTTAATGCTCCAAACCACTGAGAGAGGCAGTCCTTGCTCTGGTGAGGAGATCTTTGGTTTACATTGAAGTGGATCAACCCAGGGTTGCTCCACCTGACGGTCTCCCCAGGGTGGCAGCCCCTCTGCCAGGCACCCAGCACCCTTTGCTGAAGGTTTTTTGGAGCTGGGGCTGAGCAGGCAGCAGGAAGGCTGACCCTGGGGGGATGACTCGATGCAAACTTCCCTGGCCCTGCGCTGCTTCAAGTCAGTTGTCAGCAGCCTTCCAGCCGGACGGTGTCTGGAGACCTTCCAGCGACCACAGGCTCTCCCCCAGCCCATCACTGCCACGGCACAGACGGGATCTCACGTACGTCTGCGCCTTCCCCCCCAACCTTTCCCCTCTCAAGATGAAGCAAGAGACAAAACCAAGACTGCAGGTTTGCAAGGACCCCCTCCTCCAGCCCAGCGGGTGATGGGCACAGGTCCGGGCTTTTTTGGACCACACAGGAGCTCTCCGCTTGCGCGGGAGGGCTTGGCCATGCCACCCCAGGGTGGGTCCTCGCCACGCCGCCTGCGGATGCTCCTGCTGGCTCCGCGTGCCACTGGGAGGTTTTTCTCTGCTCCCCTTTTGCCTTTCGATTCACAGACAAGTGGGTGAGGGAGAAAGGAACGGGTTTGCTTTCCACCTCCCCTCGCAGTGCCCCTCTGCTTATTAGTTCTCCAAATATTTCGTCCCACAGCCCAGCAGCAAGGATCCCAGGCGGAGGGGAAGGCGGAGGGGGTAGGACAGTGCGTTATCCTCGTGGCATCGCTCCAGGCCAGCCTGCAGGGAGCCAGACAGGGCAGCTGGGGCCCTGCTGCGCTAAATCCCAGTGGTCGGGGCACACATGGCAGCATCCCTCCGGCTCGGCCCTCCTCTCACGCTTCTTGAGGGCCAGACAGCGGCAGAGCACGAGCGTAGCCCTTCTCCCCAGCAGCATCTTTCCCCCAGCCCCAACAACGACTCCACTTTATGCTTTTGGTTTTCTCAGCAGCCAACGGGACAGGGACCATCCTCAGAGCTCTCAGGCATGTGGAGGAAGAAGGGGAGACCTGGTTGTGGGATGCTGGTGAACAAGGTGGGGGCAATGATGGGACAGAGGAAAAGAAATCCCCCGGGATTTTGTCCCATCAGCTCCCAGCTCCGTTAAGTTATGGGATTGTAGGTACCATGGCCTCTCTGGACCCTCTTCACAGTCTCCAGCTGAACAAAATGCTGGAGAAGTGATGGGGGAGGGCAGCTTTCAAGGGGAAAGGGAGCACAGTCAGAACATTGCGTCCCGCGACAGCCCTGGGCAGCAGCTGAGGAGCTTCTGGAAATCAGTGGTCACTGGAGCTGCTCCAAAATCCATCCAGTGCCCAGGGAGGCCATTGAGCATCCCACAACAAGGGGACCCAGGAGCATCCCACAGCCCCCTCACGTACCGATCGCTCTGGCTGGGCTCTCCCCACATGGAGCGTAACTCCTGGGGACGGTGCCACCCCGTCACCATCTGCCCATCCTCTGCAAGGCACCTGGCTGCGCAGGCTGGCCGCGCTCCATCCCCTCCGGAGGCTCGGCCAAGGCAAGCAGCGTGCCGGGATGCTCAGTGCATGCCTTAAACAAATAAAAATAACTGTGATAGAAGATACCGAATGCGTAACGCTAACCTTGGCTTAAACACCTCCTGTCTGCAATGCTCCGCAGCCGGCAGGAGCCCATCTGATGAAAGCAGGCATCGCATGGGTCCCCGGCCAGCACCGGGAGCAGACATGTCCCTGCTGGCCCAGGACACCGAGGGGCTCAGGGCTCTGGCTTCAGCAGTAAATAAAGCAAGCAAACAAAAGCAAATAAAAAAAAAAAACCCAACAATGATCGATTTTTTTAAACTTTAAATATTTTTTTTCTTTAAAATCTGTTTTTCTCTGGGGCTGTGTCTCTGTAAAGAGCTGCGCTCTCCCTGCAGCATCTGGGTTACTTCCTCAGTCCTGGCCGTGGGGCAAGGGAGAAGCAGGGTCAGTTAGAGAAGGGGGATGGCTGGCTGCTCCCCTCCGTGCATCACCGGCACGTATGGATTTCCACCACCCGATGGCAGGGTTTGCACTTGACGGAGCAGCACCAGTGGAATTTGCAGCTGCACCTTTCCACAACCTCCACTTCGTCCGTATGAAAGCCTCGGCCGCAGCACATCAGCTCGCAGCCATCGATAGCCTTGGAGGTCTTGTTGCACTGCCGGCCGCTGGTGCCCAGCACCCCGTTCTTGAGGTCGTGGTCACAGAAGTCAGGACTGGAGTCCAGGTAGACGAGGTCCTCGTCCGTGTGTGGCTTGAACTGGGAGTTTTTGGGCACCAACACTTTGGTGGATCCGATCTCGCTCTGCTCGACCTCTGTGGCACCGTCGAATTTCTCCTTCAGGACGTTGCCCACTTTGCGGAAGGGGGGCATGGCTTTCCAGCACGTCTTGAACTCGCACGAGCCCGACACGCCGTGACACTTGCACTCCACCCGCATGTTGTTCAGGATCGCCTGGAGGGACAGAGACAAGAAACCAGACGGGACGGTCAGCGCGGGACGGACACGGCAAGGAGGGTGGGACGTATGGGGGCTGGGAGGGTGGTGCAGGAAGCGCTGCTGCTGCTGTACATCAGCCCACGGGATGCAACGAAGCCCAAACGGCTCAAGCGCCGGCTGCGGAGCCCAGCTGGGATGCTGCACAGCTGCGCCGGCTGCCCAGGTTGCCCCCTCACCATTACCTTCCTCCCTGCCTCGTTGTTGTGGAGGTTCATTAATGCCCTGTTGGAAGAGGCCCCTTTGCTCCTCTCGCGGACGTCGACGAAGGACTGGGAGAAGGCCACGCCGTAGGCGATGTTGTCGGAGCAGCCCGACCACTGGAAGCCTAAGGCAGCAAGCACAGATGAGATGGACAAGCCACCCCGCATTGCTTATCCCCTGCAGCCGTGCCCCTCCTAAAATGCAGCTGACCTGCCCCCCCTTCTGTCTTTGGGCTGTCTGGGGCACCGGGGACACACACCGACCTTCCCTCCCCCATGGGTGATGCTCCAAAATTGAGGGCACTCCTGGGGACTAACAGGAGGGTTTTTTGAGTTTGGTTATTTTTTTTATTTTGTTTTTTCCTCCTTTCAGGGTGGCTCCAGAGAATGGGCATTTCCATGCTTGGCTATTTTGCATCCCCGCTCAGTCTCCCCCCCCTGCTCTTTGCATGCTCACCCTGCGGGCTGCCCCCCTGCACCGTGCGGTCGCATCCACACTTGTCCAGCTCGCCGCTGCTGCAGGCTCGGGTCACTGCGAAGGCCACCCCTGCCGAAGAGATGGCATAGACGAATGCTGCCTCCCGTGTCCCTGCAACAGTACAAACGATGGTGGGAAACGTGGCAGCAAGTCCAAGGCATGCAAAGGGGGCTTTCTGGGGGTGTGTGTGGGGGTGCAGCCAGGTGGCCAAAGCCCCTTGGTGGGCTGTTGTGTGTGTCTCTGCTCCTCTTCCCTCCTAACGCTGGTGTTGCACCCTTGAAAAGCTGGTCTGAAAACTGGCTCTTGGCAAAACACGCTATGCAGAGCTATGGAGTCAAACCCTTTGCTCTGTCTCTTCCTCCCAGAATGGGGTACCCCACGTGGGATGCTCCATCCTCCCTGCTCCCAGGGATGCTTTTTGCTTAGTGCCAAGCCTGGACCAGTCTCAGCAGAGACACCTCGGTGCTGGGAGATCATTTGCAGCAGCGAGAGCCCTGTCTTGCAATAGTGAAGGAGCCAGGAACTGCCCCACGAGGTTAAAAACGTGGATGTGATGGGCAGATGATAACCTGGCAACGTGGCGATGGCTGTATTGCCAACGTGGGGAGAGCTCTCCAGAGTTTATGTGGAGAGACTGTCCTGCCTGGTGCTTGCAATGCACCTCTGCCGTGAAATCCCTCCTGCATCCAAACTAGTTGCCTGCTTTCCATGTCCAGGAACATCCCCTGCAGCTGCAGCTCCTTGCCATCCTCTCACACAGGGTCCTGTGGTTTCCAGCACCTCCCAAACCACCCTGCGAAGCCCTATGCCGCTCCCAAAGCGCCTTGCAAAACCTCGCCGGTCCCCAGGGTGCAGCCCCTTCCCAGCTCTTCCATCTACCTCTGTGGTGCCGCACGGTTAGGAAACACTTGGTTGGGAAGTCAGGGAGCATCCCTGGGGATAAACACACAGGGCGGCGTAGCCAGGGATCAGCTCCCACAACACCCTAGTCCTCACCATCCTCCAAGGCTGGTGGAGGACACGGCCCCTCCATCGCCAAGCAAGGAGGGCTGGCGTTTGGGGTAGCCCCATGCTTGGGGTAGAGGAGGGGATGGCTTGTAAGCAGATGTCACCCTGGCTCGCCGGTCGGACAGAGGGCAGCTCCTTTGGTGGTCGCAGCCCAGCCTTTGGTGGCCCAGCTGTAATCTGGGCGGCAGCGGCTGGGGAGGACCCAGCCAGCGCGGGGACTGAACCGCCTCCAAGTTAATCGAGGTTAATAGTAGGATCGTGTTGGTCGGTTTGTGCTGTGGCTGCCTAAAAAGAGACGACTTTTAGTTTCTGGTATTTCTGGTATTTCCAGTCCCTGAACCTTCACAAGGAGAGATCTTCACCCCTGTGTGGAGGGGAGGAAAGTCAAACAAGGAGCCGGGGGGTGGCTTCGGTCTATGGGTCCTGGGATGGGAGGCGAGAGGGTACATCACAGGCGGCACCTAAGGGGAGCCAAGGGCTGCTTTGGTGGTCTCCAGGGCTTGCGGAGGGGCTTTCCCCTTCGTCTCCTCACCCCGCTGCTCTGGGTCCTTGCTTGGTTTCATCACAGCCCCGTGCCTCCAGGACGCCTGCGTGCAGCTGGGATCAGATGGGCTGGGGGCTGCCCTGGCCAGAACTCCCCCCCCGAAGGTGGGCAGCTGGGTGGTGGTGGGCGATGATGATGATGTCCTCGGAGGGTCCATCCATAAAAAAATGTGTTTTACTCCCATCGGGCGGCAGAGGGCTGTCCTCCCAAGGGCTCCTCTGGCAGCGCTCATCGCTTCGGCTGCCCGGAGAAGAGGAGAAGAGACCAAACAAATGCGAACGCAGCCACGGCTTTGTGGAGAGCGGCTCCTGGGCTTGGTGGGGAAGAGATTAGACCACAGCGTGACTTTAGGGCCCTCACCCGAGCTTGGAATTGTCCTTGTAAAAGGTCCGGGCTCTCCAGATGCCCTGGGCTGGTGCCTCCATGCAATGGGCACCCTCTGGGTGCAAAAAAGGTTTGGGAGAGGGAGCACCCAGCAGCTGAGGAATTCCAAGGGTCTGGATACGCTGCCCCTTGTACTGTGAAAAGAGCCCTGCTGAACGCCCAGGGAAGGCTGGTCAGCCCCAGGATCCAACACCAGGCCATTCCCTTCTCCCTGCAGCTGCCGGCTCAGGGGCAGGCGAGCCAGACCCCCGTGCAGCCCACCGGGCTGCTGTGGCAGCCAGTCCCCCACGTAGCACCCTAGGCACACATCCTCATGGCTCACCTTGTGTTACCACCTTGCCGAAGACGGGCAGGGTGTCCAGCGTGGAGCAGTTCCAGCGGCGGTTGCGGAACTGGTACTGGCACTCCTCGATGGCCAGCTGGGCTCCGCGCCGCACTGAGTCCATCACCTCCAGGTTCCTCTTGCACATCTGCACCTGGCGCTGGATCAGGCCCTTCAGCTTCTCACAGGTCTCCTCCTCGGAGATGCTCCCCACTGAAGACAGCTTGGCCAGGTACCTGCCACGACAGCCAGCACGACCGGTTAGGAGGCAAGGAGGGCTCGGGGGAGCACAAACCCGTGTTCAGCTGGGACACCCTGCACTGCAGAAGGCAAGGAGACCTACCCTCTCATCTCCTCCACAGCTGAGACCTGGTGCCCATCTGGGGTCACCTTCAATGTGCCACTGCGGTGGCTCCTCAGGATGCATTTTTGGCTGGCAGAGAGCAAACCCAAGCAAAACAACCTTCCCTCTGCAGCCTGGTCCCCCGTCTCTCAGGGAGCCCAGCTGCTGGCTCCCCTTTGCCTCTGTTGCCTGCAAGGAAGATATTTTCGGCGTTGTCTGAATGTGCCCGGTCAGGTCTCCTGAGTACCGGCACATCCAAGTGCTACTAGGAAAAGCCAGAGGCCTCTGAAGTCAGCCAAAACAAGCAGGACAGGGGCTCAGCTGCCAGCTCCAGCTGCCACACTGCTCCCGCAGCGTGGCTGTGCTCATCACCGACAAACATCACCCTCCAAACCACTTCCCTCCTGGAGCCTGCTCTTAGCTCCCCCGGCCCCCAGCAGGCAGGGATGGCCTCCGGGAGCTGCCAGGTTTCCCATCACCTGGGATTCGAGCAGGGCTTGAGGTGGGCAGGACAGAATCAGGAGCCTGCCGTGGGTAAGATCGCACGTGCTGGGCATCTCCTCCACCAGCACAGCTCGTGGACGTGGCCATGAGGTGACCTGGAAAGGACTGGTCCTGTGTGGGGGTGACCAGGTGCTCTGCTTTCCGTGGCCCATCCTCAGCAGAAGGAGTTACAGAGCTGCTCTTGGGCTTTAGAGGCAGGAGGGAGCTTACTCCTTTGGGGCAAGCGCCTTGCAAGCTCCTGGCATCTCCTCACCGAGTGCTGGGGCACAACGGTCCATGCTGCCCACCCCAGTAACCCACCCCACCACCCCCTGCACGTGCCCAAGCTCACCCATCTCCCAGGTCCATCCTCCCGCTCCAGCCTCTGGATCCCAGAGGGGGCTTAAGGCAGCCCCGGTCAGATTGTCCAAGGGCTCATCAGGCCGTTGGATAATCCAAGATCTACAGCTGCCTGTGCCAGCACGCGCGTAGCTGAGCCACCCTCCTTCCCGTGGCTGCTGGCACCTGCTTTAAGTGACACTGCCACCGCTGGAGCCCCATCCTGCCATGCGGAAGGGAGGTCCCCTACGTGGGACAGGCAAAATGCACGTTTGCACGTGCCGAGCTTTAACGTCCTTGGGAATCACCGGCGTCAGCTCACGCTGCTCCCTCAGCTGCACCAAGAGATGTGGGTCCCGAGCGAAGGCTTTTTGGAAACCTCACTCCTTGACTCTGCATTTCCCAGCCCTACAGAGCTTGTGGGTTTTTTGTTTGCTTGTTTTTTTGCCTCCTCCTCCCAAGTTGCGACATCCTGCTAAGGATTTTTCCTTTGAAGCCCTGCTTGCCTCCGAGAAGTGACTGTGCAAAAGTGGCTCCTGCTCCCTGCCTGTTCCCATGTGTCCCAGGAGCCAGATCTGCTGACTCCAGCCACAAAATCAAGTTGTCACAGCCTCTTCCTCTCATTAGCCCTGCCAGTCTGCCCCAGGAGGAGAGAACAGGATTTTCTCTTCTGTGCATCAGCAGAATTATTCACCAGCTTGGTTTCACGCTTACAACTGGGGGCCGTGGGAGACGGTGAGAAAGCCGGCTTGGCTTGCAGCGTCCGTGGGGAGTCTGCATGGCGAGCCGTCAAAAGCATTCAGCTTTCCTTGTGCGCGGAGATCACTTGATGCAATGCCTCTCGGACAGCGGGAAGTGGCAGGCTGCCCTGCTTTCAGAGCCAAGTCCTCTTCTAGCCTTTGTACCAGCTAAACATCTCTGCCCAAGGCTTTCTGCTCCTCTGAGGGCATGGCTGCGCGGCTCCCTGCTGCAGATGGCTGGCTTGGAACCCTCACCGTGGCAAAACCCAGGGTTGCCACCTTCCTGCTGGCCCCCCACACCGTGCAAGAAGCATCCCCGGCCCCATGCTGCGGTCCCAGACATGGGATGCAACAACTGCCCTTCCCACATCTTGCTGCAGTCGGCTGAGCCAGGATAAAGGCAGCAATCCGCCCTTGGGAGCTTCGAGGATGTTTGATGCTGAGCGAGCCTGAAGTGGCTGTGACAGGTCTGTCCCCTTCCAGGTCCAGCCATCGTTTCAGCTTGGGCACGGGGAAACAGACACACAGCAAAGCGGTGAGATTCGCCGCAAGACACCGTGGGTCAGTCGATCAGATTTAAGCCTGGAAGCCAAGAAAACCAGATTATGCCTCTGGAACTCACCTCTTGTGCCCGTTTGGCTTTCACCCCCATCCTGCAACTTCAGCAGCATTTATCATAGCAGGGAAGCAGCTCCTGCGCAGCAGCGGGGCTGGTCGTGCAATGAGTCAGTGCCTGACCCGAGTGCAGGCACCTTGGCAGGAGGGAACCGCGCCATGGGTGTAACAGCCCCATTAATATCAGCTCCACTCAGGATGGGGGCATCATCTCCTTTTCTAATATATTTCCCAGCTCAGTGGGATTCTCCAGGCAATGGGGAGCTATAAATTCAAAGCACACATGAAGAAAAGCGTGACAGGAGCCTTTCAAGCCTTTCCAAGTAGATGCGCCTGATAAGATGCCTCCCCAACAAGCATTTAATGCTGTTTGGAATGATAAAATGAAGGCCAAGGATGCTTCAAAGATAGGTACAGCTCTCCAAAAATGGGTCTGGTAATTTGTTTTGCAGGGCAGGCAAATAAGATGAAGCTATCCAGAACAGTGCTCTGGCCTCAATCCTCCGTGACAGGTCCTCTGTGTGCCATCATCCCTCCTCGACCCATGCCACGTCTGCCCCTCCCTAGGGATGGAGGCAACTGTGCCCAAAATGCCATGGCTCCATCAGGCTACCAGTCTCCTACACCCCATGAGTACTATCGCTGTTTAAAAAAAACAACCGAGACCCCCGGTGGTTTCACAGTAGGAGGAGGCTCCCATCCTGGTCCCTGGTCCAGGAGGGATCCAGGGGTTGAGTCTAGGATGTAAGGAAGGACCTTTGCTGGAGGACCTCATCTCTGAGGCTTTCACATGGCATCTCTCCCCAACACATCCAGCGGCACTGGGCAGGAATGTCTCACCCCCTTCCCCTCTCCGGAGCAGCTGAAGGGTGAGATAAGAGCTGTGAAACCTGCTCTGCCCTCACCAGCACTCAAAGATCTCACCAGCATTCAAATATGCTTCTACCCCACAACACACAGAGGGCTGTGGAGCCCAAGCAAGGCACCAAATCCATCCGCAGCATCCCACAGTCACCATGGAAACGCGGCTCTAACACTTCGCCTGGTCCATAAGGAGGATCTTGCTTCCAGGCTTCATTTTCCTGGACTGAGGTGGGAGAAACCACAGACAGAGCCTTCACCTACCTGCACATACAGCAAGGCAGGCGCAATAGGGGGAACCCAACCACTCCTGCCCACTCAAGGACTCGGTGCAGATCTCCATCCTGATATGACATCTTGGTGGTCGTGCAGAGCTCCAGATCATGGCTTAAGTCTCACATACAGCCTCAAAACAGTGGGAAAAAACCCCAACCCAAATCACGGCACATTTTCTTCCTTTTCTAAGACTGGGCAAAGAATCTTTCAAGGGGTGAGCTGCTGCCCAAGCCGTTTGTTCAGGGTTTGTTTTCTTGCTTCACCATGGCATTTACATTTCTTTTCTCCCACCTTCACATCCAGCAGAGTCACTCACAGAACAAGCTCCATTTTAATAAAAGTCACTGCTTTAACACCAAACTGACGGACAGCCCTTCCTTTTTTTTTTCCCCCATCCACAGCATATAGATCAAGACTGAAGCCCCGTAATTTAAGCAGCTGCAATTGATCCACCCTGCAAGATGGCAAATAAGGAAACCTCAAATCCAGGGAGCTTGGAAAAGGCCGGGGGGGACACACAGACAACATGGAGGGGTGGGGTGGGGTGGGGAGGAGGAAGCCCTGCTTAAATTAAAATGATGATAATTGTTTCAGAAGGAAGAATAATTGGTGGAATGACAAGAAAACCATCGGAAGAACCACAGCGGTTGGCAGATAGAGCCAGAAGGAGAGGGGAGGAGATTCCCTGCCATGGGAAGGTGTGGAAATTTGAGTCATTGACAAATTCTCAATAGAGGCGGGCCAGGAAAGACGTAGCAGATGTCTTGGAGAAAGCAGAAATCTCTGGTGTTTCTTCTATTGAAACAAATGAGTTTCAAGTGTGAGAACTCTTTGTATTATTTCATTTTGGGAATATTTTCCTGAAGCAGCTAACAGCCAGCAGCATCACTGATCCATCACTTAGAGATGCTGAGAAGCCAGACAAGCTCAGAAGCTTCACCTCGTTCAGCAGATGCTCAGCCTGCCTGGGATACCTGCCCGGCCAAGGCCACAAGAAGCTTGTTCCAAGTTTTAAATTGCAAAGATGCTTCAGCTCTGCTCCTCTCCGAGAGGCAGCCTCTGCAAACATCCTCCCTGCTTGTGGAGGAGCCAAGCCAGCCTGGATCAGTGGCGCATCTTGTGGCTGGCTGCATAGTCAGCCAGCGACTCCGGGTTGTATTTAGGATTGAGGCTGCCCTGTGCAGACAGGTTTCTTCTGAGGAAGGAGAAAAGGCTTGTTTAGGATGGAAAAAACAGAAGAGCATGAAGATAGATGGATGGATGCATGCAGAGGTACTGACCAGGCACCGCAAGGAGCCGTCCCACAGCTATGGAGAAGGGGATCATCTCTTCCTTGTTTCTTTCCCCTTCCAAGCAGAGAGAGAAGGCACGGAGAGATGTCGCAGGGCTGGCAGGTCAAAGGATACTCTAGGTGGCCACAGATCCCCCTCTGTGCTTTCTTGTGGTGTCCTGCAGTGGGCTTAGTGCCACTCTGCCTGTGCCAGCAGGGCCAGGCTTGCTGGTACCACCCACGTCCTCGGCACGGTTCAGCAGGTCTGCCAACTCCGGCACGTTCCTGTCGGGATCTGCTGGAGAACCTGCACCCTGCAAGGTTGCTCTTCTCCAGCTGATGGCTCTGCAGCAGGTCTTTTCCCTCCCAGAGATCAGGCATCCCCCTCCTAGGATGAGATATCTTGCCTTTCCATCCCTTGAAAGCGTAAAGCATCATTTCCGAAGCCATCATCTGAGAGCCCGTTTCCTTCCCTGGAAGAAAAGCAGCTCTCGGGCTCAGTCCTGCCCATCGCAGTTACTGCAAGTGTCATCTCTTGGCTGAAACGGCTCTTTTCACACCCTCAGCTCCACCTCCGACCAACAAATGCTGAAACAGTCTCGCAGGAGGAGGCACTGCCATGATCAGCACGACCTGCCCGCAGACCTGAGCACGCAGCTCCACTGCCCAAGCTCAAATCCTGTCCCCCCTGCACCTCAGACCCTGCACCTAACACCACATGCGCCTAGAAAACACCCGCCCACCCATGCACCACGCATCGCTGGTGGCCTGCCTCCCCCATCACAGGGCTCGGGGGGGAAGCGAGGTGGCCTGGCTGCTGGTCCCAAGATGCCCTTTCTGAGCATCCCGGGGCAACATCTCCACTTGGTGATGGGGAAGACCAGGGTAGAAGCTGGGGAGAGGCTGGGAGCAGCATCCACTTTGGAAATCTGCTTTGGATGTGTAGGAAATACCCTTTACCGCATCTTCCTTCAGAAGTCGATAGAAGCTGCTCCCGGGCTCGCATACAACAGCAATGCCTTGTTGCAAGAGGAGGCAAGCGCAGGCCACGGGGCTGAGCTCCGTGGGAATTCCCCTCGTGCAGTGCTTCAGGTTAGATCTGGTTGGAGCAAACCTGAGGAGTTTTTAGTTTCGATTCGAATTTGCAAATCCGTGGTGAGAGCAGCCTTCTGCAGGATTAGTTTGATCTCGCCCAACTTGCAACAGACCCCAGGCTGCTCTCCATCGGCCAAGATACTCAATTAATTCCCCCCCCTCCCCAGTAATTTAGTGAAAGCACAATACTGGCTCCAGTTCTGCTGAGCCAGGCAGATCCTGCACGCCACCTTCCCAGCTGCAAACTGCAACAGCCCATGGCAGCAGCTCCTGGGGAGCCTGGGAGGTGCTGTCAGGGGTCCCCCACAGGCATGGGGGAGCAGACACCCTGGGGCTGCAGCCAAACAAAGGTTACCTGCACTTTGTACCCAGAGCAGAGCCCGCTGTTCAGGCAGCCTTGGATGACTGAGATTTTTGTGGATTTGCAAATCTTTCAAGCTTTAAGGCAAAAAAAGTTACCAAGTATTGTAAGAGTCGGCATCGATGCACTTGTAAGGAAACACGGAAGAACCTCCTGGAAACTGTTAACCTCAGGATTGCTCAGTAATTTCATCATTTTAAGAAAGCCCAAAGAAATGGCTGTAATGCATTTCTCTCCACCTGCAAGGGTGAATTGATGGAGAGGACAGGAGCTCTCAGCAGAGTAACGTGTTTTTGGTTTTTTTTTTGCTTCAATGCAAAAGTCCAATTCTGACTCATGAAGTCACAGCAAACCATGGCAAAAAAGGAATCTGCTTCTTGCTGTTGCTCATGCTTGGAGCTGGTCCAGTTCTGCACAATCTGGGGTGCAGAGTGGTTTTATCTCGCTCACGTCCATCCTCCCTAGAACAAGGCTCTGCTGCTAAAGCCTGGGGTGTCATTTTATTTAAGGTTTCCTTAGGAAAAGATAGAGATGCCCATCACTGCTGGCGAGCCAGAGAGCACAGGTCTCTCCTATACCCTGGCAAACGCAGCCCTGAAGATTTCCCACCAGATAGGGCCAGTGCCCAGAGACAAGCCAAACTGGTCAGAAGTCCAGCACCAAGACCAGCAGAGGTTTCTTGCCTCTGCAGGATGCAACCCTTAAAGCCAGCTCATTTTCATTGCCGAGCTAAAATGAGCTGTTTTTGTCAAGCTAAGACTTAAAAGGAAATAAAAATTCAATTATATTTCTGCTGGAGGCTGCTGGTTTTGTTCTCCCTCCCCACAGCCTGGGGGAATGGGTGTCCCTGGTTGCAGGCACCAACCTGATGGAGCCGGCAGGATGCCCAGAGCGATGCAAAGAGACCTGGGCACCCCAGAAGTGGAGAACTGCTTGTCTAACCCACAGTGACCCTCAAAGTGAGGAAATTATCCATCAAACCCGACCACTGCAAGCCACCATCCCAGCTGCCAGAGGAGACAGGACTGGGGAACCTTCCTGGTGTATCAAAACCAGGAGAGAACCTTGCATCAAAACAGGGAGAGGGCAGGGAGGAGAGCGGGGCTCGGCGGCAGCAGCTCTGCCCTGGAGCTAGTTGCACCTGCTGCATCAGCGTGGCAGCGGCACGGCATCCAGCAGGAAAATGCTGGACCGGTTCCTCACCAGGTGGAAAACGGGAGAGTCACGACGATGAGGCGAAAAATCTTGTGCAAAATTAAACCAAGCCAGGCTCAAGGTGAAGTTAGCTCTCCCTGCTCTTCCCAAGCCGGGGAGATTCACCTTAAAACAAAAATAAATCAAATCCAGTTTAAAACCAGAGGGATGCAAGCGCAGGACCCAGGCACGCTTCTTCCCAAGTCCTCTACATTGCACAATGACCCAAGGCAGCACAAAATGACCGTTCAAGCTGCTCTTGCAACATCCCTGCGGCAAAGCTGGCAGGGACGAGCACGGAGAAGCGGGCCCTGCATTTGCAAAGCACCTTGTGATACTCAGATGAAAGGGGTCCGGAGAAATCCAAACTCCTTTTATCCCTTCCTCTCCAGCCCTCAAAAGTGGTTACTATTAGAGAGCAGCTGCTTAGCCAGGTTTGTTTGGACACTTGCAAGGTCTTCAAGCTTTCCCAGTGTGCTCAAATTCAGTTTTTTTTTTTAAAGGGTTTAAAAGCCCATCTGTGCTCCTAGCCCTTTAAGCCAAGTCTCAAGCCCAGAGGGAAGTTTTAAACCCCTGTAAATAGGGGGTAGACTGAGCTGCTGGTGGCACACCCTGCTCGGCAGCAGCATAACCGCATCTCAGACTATCCAGCATCCATATGGAGACCCTCCTCCAAAGCCACTTGTAGCTGCAAGAAAAACGGAGGGAGGCTGTAATGATTCTCAGATAGCTTGATAACCAGGGGTCTCACCCAGAAAGGACCCCTGCCCGGTTGTATCCGATGCTTTCTGGGCAAGGGGTTTGACTCTCATCACTCAAACCACCCAAACAGCTTTGGATCACGGCAGCCCCAGTGCCACATGGGGTTAGGGGATGCTTACATCCACACCCCACTTTGCACATTTTCTAGTTCACTTCTTCAGGTGGACTTCCCTCTCTTCAAAACAGATAAAGAAACAAATAAATAACTAAACGGCTGCTGGCCCCTTACCTCCCACTGAAACTGGAGCCTGGTGCTCCCACGCCAGCTTCAGAGAGGTGCTCATAGGGCTAAACCCCCCCCCCCCCCCCCCCCCCCCAAACACCTCCCAGCATCGGGGCGGTTTTGGACCACACTGAGATGACACGCTTCCAAACTCCACCACATCACTGCACGTGCAGGTTCAAGAGCCAAATCAAACCTGTGAAACGCGAGTTGCTTTGGGCAGTAACTCAGCCCCTTCCCCTGCGTAATGCACATCCCGGGGCTCCTCCAGAGACAAAGCAGAAGCCGGAGGGACATTGCTGGGCACAACCAGCTAGATGTAAAAGGCACTAACGACAGCCCTTTATTTAATTTTACAATTCTGTGCCTGAAGAGGCAGGAGGAAAAGCCTTAAAACTCTTTGAGCCTCCAAAGGCAGGAAGAAAAGCCAGCCTGAAGGTTTTCACAAGAAGCGGGAACAGAGCATCTCTTCAGATTGAAGAACAGAGGTTTTCTGGATAGGCAGTAAGCCAAGCAGCAACTCCCTAAACTCAAGACACTGAGAAAACACACCTGAGGTTTGCTTCCTAACCAGAGGGAAAGTAGCTTGGTCTGTTTAATGAAAAGATTCAGCAAAGTCCCTTCCAGCTCTATGCCTGCTAAGGCAGAGCAATCCCCCTGAGAGATACCTGCACCATCTCCCTTTTATATGGGATGGGGTGGCTCAGAGGACACCATCTGCATGGCCAAACCGAGCCCTTCCCCACCAAGCCAGGCTTAACAGGAAACCTTCAGCTCAAGTGTTGCAAGCAGCGTCTTTCCAAAGCGCTGGGGGAATGCGAGTCCGGACAGGTTGAAAGCAGCTTTAAGGGAAGGGAGGAAAAAAAAAAAAAAAAAAAAAGTCACCACTGAGCTTAATCACTAATCCAGCAGGTTTCTGGAAAAGCAAACTTCACCGTGCACATGCCGATGCGTGGAAACACGCGGCGGCGAGGCTGGATCTGGCCCCGCTGCGCTGGGCACAGGCTGGCAGCGCCCGAGCACTATGATAAGGCAGAGCACGCCGGAGCCCACACGCGTGAGGCTTCGCGAAGACATACGAGGCACACTCATTCCTCGAATATCTGATAACTCCTGGGATCCTTCTAACTCTGTTTATTGCCTCCGGCAGCCTTTGTTTCTGATGTGAGAAGATAAACAATGGGAATTGTCTTAATCCTAAAGGCAAAGGATAAAAAGCACGGAGCGGCGGACGATCCTTTTATCACAATACATTTACAACATCAAAAAAGTTGACCCCCTTCCTTTCAAAGGCACTGAAATGGATCTGCTTTTCCTCCCCTGTTGGCAGGAATGAGCCCGCTGCTCTCCGGCCGCCGAGCCCCCCGCGCCCACCCCCTCGCTTGGCCAGCACGGACGGCTGCACACAGCCCTCCCCGTCTGTTCCCCAGCTTCCCAAATGCGATCCCAGCTGTGCGCGGCGCCGGGGACCTGGGGGGTCCCACCTCTGCACATCCATGTCGACCTCGCTCACAAAACCCCCTTTGCCAGATAGTTCCCCATGCCCGTCCCAGGGCAGCCAAGGCTGCTCCTCTCCAGGGACCTGCCAGGTCCTGCAAGGCTTCCTCAGCAGGATGTTCTCCCTGCAGGAAAAACGCTCCCACAGTTCCCGATATACCTTCGCCAGAAGCATGACAGCTTAAAAGACCACCTTGAGAGCTGCTATGATCCACCCACCACTTGTTGGAGATGCGTGGCGCGCAAGTGGCTCCATCTGGCACAGGAGGAGGGGAAGAGGACTAAGTGCTAACGCATCCCAGGCAGCTACAGATGGGCGAGCACCTTTTCCCATGGGCAGGCCACTTGGAGAATGCTGCTGACCTGGCACTTTCCCCGGGGCGTAGGGAGCATCCTCTCAAACCCACCCACACCCCACAGCCTCCAGCCAGCCAAATCTCAAGGCAGGAGAGACGGGAGCCAGACACGGGATGAGGACACCAGGGATGCGCTCGTGGGACCATGCCCACCTGAGCACAGGTGGCAGGAGAGGCACAAGCCACTTGGGATCTTTCATCCCAACAGCCCCAGGGACCCCCCGCTGGGTCAGGCTGTAGCTAACCCACCGATGGGGAGGTGATGCGGAGGCGGCCCACGTTCCCAGCCCCACAGCGGGGACTAATTTGTTCACGGCAGCCAGCAACGTCGGGAGCAGGGGAAGCACCATCTCCCACCAGAGCAGATTAATTAGGAGGACCCTGTGCCTTCGTTCAAAGTTAGGTGGGAAAGTGCTGTCGTGCTCCATCCCCTCTGCCCTTGGGGGCGGGGGGGGGGGGGTCTCCCCAGAAGACAGTCCCACCGCCTTGGCAAACACGCAGGAATTTTCCAGAATGATTTCCGCCCCTGTTTACCTTACACATTATTTCAGTGTTTGTTCAGCGGGTTCCCAATGTCACCGGTCTTCCCTGCAGCATCCAACAGCACACCCCCCCCCCCCCCCCCCCCGCTGTGGCCGGGAGCGGAGGGCCGAGGTGTGGGCAGCCCCCCGGGGCTGGCACCCTTGGCCACCCCCAGGCCTGCTCAACCCTCCCCTGGACCGCTGGCCCCCGCACGGCACCTCGCCAGCCCCCGACCCCTGCGCTGACCCCACGCCCCGACCCCCGGCGTGGTCCAGCTTCCTGGCTGAAGGATAAAAACGGGACGGGGGCTCGGGAAGCAGCCCCAGGCCCACCAGCCTCCGTGACACAGGGGACGCGAGCGGCTGGGGAGGGTCGGCACCCCCCGCAGCTCAACTGCCCGGGCTGCGACCCCCGCCCCCAGAGCTGGGGGGGCGCAGGGGGCGCGGCGCGATGGGGACGGAGCCCGGTGTCCCGCCGGGTACCCGGCAGCATCGCTACAGCGCGGGGAGAGGGGGGGTGGGGGGGGATGTCGCACCCCGACCCCGGCAGCACCTGCTCCGCCTCCCCGAGGGGGGGATCAACAAGTGGCGAGTCCCCCCCCGCTTCCCCTCGCCCCGCGGCTACTCACAGCCAGTTGCTGGCGTTGGCCGAGAAGGTGGCGAGGATGATGAGCAGCAAGGAGCGCAGGCAGTACTCCGGGCTCATCCTGGAGCGCCGGCGCGGGGCGGGGGGAGGGCGGCCGGCGGCGGCAGCCCCCCGCCCGGCCGGGGCAGCCGCCGCCGCGGGTGGGCACCGGGCAGGAGCGGGGCGGCGGGCGCTGCCCGCTGGATGCGCCCGCGGCGGCCGCCGAGCCCGACTGTCAGCTCGGCCGGCCCATCCCGGGATGGAGCGGCGGGCCGGGGGCGGGCCGGGGGCGGGGGCAGCCCCGGGGGCCGCCCCAGCCCCGCCGCCGCCTGGGCGGGACCCGCCGGGGACACCCCCGGGGGCGGGACGGCGGCGGGGAGGGCACCGCGGGGGGGTCCTGCCGGCGCCCGCTGCCCCGCTGCGCCCCCCCCCCCCCCCGCCCCCGACCCCCCCAACCCCCCCCGGGGGTGCGGGGGGGCTCGGGGGTCGCTCCTCCTGGAGGTGCGGGGAGGGCTGGGGGTGTCTCGAAGTGTGTGTGTGTGTGGGTCTCCCCTCGCGGTTGGGGCTTTTAGGAGAATTTCCGCGTGGCTGTGGGAAAGCGGAGCCCTTGGATGGGGTCTGGCGCTGGGGGTGCCCACACTGCGGGGGGTGGGGGGGGTGGGGGCAGCCTTGGCATCTCCGGGACTGCCTTCCCCTTCACCACCACCTTCCATCCGGAGGGGTATCCCAAATCCCGTTTTCTAAGGCTTCACGATAAATGCCTAGTTTTGGCACTTGGAAATTCACTGGTGAGGAGAGGGGTCTGGGGGCTTCCATCAGGAGGGAACAGCAGTGGAGTTGGCAGCAGGGGTAGGATGCGAAGCCCCTCGGGAGTAGCTGGCCGCAGGGATGAGGATGCAAAGCCCTTCGGGAGCAGCCGCAGGGATGAGGATGCGAAGCCCCTTGGTAGCAGCTGGCTGCAGGGATGAGGATGTGAAGCCCCTCGGTAGCAGCCAGCCGCAGGACCCTGGCCGTGGGCTCCGGGCTGTGCCTGTCGGTGGTGATGCCTGGTCAAGGATCCAGGATCAAATCCACCTGTGGAGTTCTCCAGGAAGGTCAGCCCTTGGGAATCCCTGAAGCCCTGGAGGTCAGGAGATGTGGTGGGGATCCCGACCTCCTCCCTCACCCACCATGCCTCCGTCTATCCCCAGCAGTCCGTGCGGGTGCAAATGACTTAATTTAAAGCCGGGAGCAACACGAGATGGCTGCTTGGTGTGAAATCTAAGATCCCAGGCAGCCAACAACCGCGCACCAAATCTCCTCCTGACAATGTTGTTAGTTAGGTCCATTACTAAAACCTCTTGCTACCATCTCTAAAATCTTGCCAAGCTGGTTTGGAGCTATTCAAAATTCCCTTTGTCTTTTCAATTCCATTTTCCTGCTCTCAGTGGAGCTGGGACGCACTTATTCAAAGCACGGCAACTTGCACTGGGCTGCACACATGCCTGTCTAAGTGTATTACACCTACTTTAAAATCGCTGCATTAGTTCCCTGTCAAAGCGAGGATTTAATTTCAAAGTGCTTTGACTTATATTCCAGCTCCTGACAGGCAGCAGCCCACCCTCACCTAGTCATTCATCTGGCTTTCACGTCCCTGCTGATTATCCCGGTTGAAAGTGGGATGCTGGCTGAATCGGAGGTTGTTGCTGTGAGCCCCAACCGGGTAATTCAGTGCAACTGGAGCTGATTAATCTGGCTCATCGTTGGAGACAAAGCCGTGGCCTTCCTCTGGCTTCTAATCGCTCTGGGTGTTGAGTGAAGTCGTCAGGAAGGCAAGAGCTAATTGGAAGACTAAGGGGAATGCGAGGTTAGAAGCAAAGCCACGTGGGTCCCTGGGAATATCATACTTTCGCTCTGCTGTGTTATTCCCCCGCCAGGAGGAACACCGGAAAGTTCAGCCGGAGGGATGGGCACGGACCCGGATTTCTGCAGGGGTCCCCAGGGCACGCTGGCTGGCGCGGGTACCTGCAGCCTGAGGAGCATCCCTGGCTGTGATGCTCCTGGTGCCAGGGCTGGCAGCGCTGCCGGCAGGCTCAGGGCACCCTGCGGCTCTGGTCGGGGGGAGCTGTGATGGCAGGGTGGTTTGGCGAGTGTCTGCCGTGAGCTGGAAGACCTCCATGAGATGCCGCAGTTTGATTTCCCAGGGCCTTTCACATGGATCCCTGGGTGATTCGTGATGCTCCTCTGCCCGGTGATATCCCCTCCCAGCGCCTGGCTCCAGGCTCATGTCGCTGGCCCTGTGTTAAGGGCAGGTTGGCTGGGTCAAGGAGATCTTTGGGAATGCAGATCCCCCAGCACTCTGCTCCTCACCCTGCAAGCAGTGGTGGAGGTTTCCAGCCACTTGGCCGCAGCACCCCTCGAGATGTTTCCCTCCAGGTCTGCTCCACCTTCCCTTTCCCTTCCCACCTCCTGCCTGCAACCATGACACCTCTCCTGGCCTGGCTGAGGAGCTGTAGAGTATGTCCACCTGCTTCTGCAGCAGGTTCAAGCCACTGTCTCCAGCGTAGCAGGTAGAGCAGAGGGGAACATCCCGACTTACCCAGCAGGAAGGGAGGTACACGCGGAGGACAAGGGTACCTGGCCACTTCCAGCAGTCACAGCATGGGGTCTGGTTTGGGAGGGCGTTCACAGCGTGATGGGTGGGAGCCCCGCGCTGGAGGGAAGGCAGATGCAGGCACATCTGGAGTGAGTCACCCTGGAGGGAGGTGCAGTGGGAGCTGTCTGCAGAGACGATAACGACGCGGCAGGGCAGGAGGGGTGTTTATTTTACAGCCTGGGCGGTGGAGGAGATGATGAGTGTGAGCGGACACAATATGGAAATGGACACTCGCCAGGAGAGGGGGGTCCCTTGGTCTTGTCAAAGGTGCCTGTGGAGCACCACTCGGTCATTGCCATCGCCCTAGGCGCTTCCTGAGCGAGGTTCTTTTGGCCCCTCATTCGTAAGATGCCAGGTTGCTTTGAAGACTTCAAAGCCCAGCTGATGTGGAAGAGAGGAAAGGCCAGATCCAGGAGGGTGTTTCAAGGAGGTACCAGATCTCCTGGCCTTGTGCATGCCACCCTCTCGGGACAGCAGCCAGGGGCGAAGAGTCCTCGTCACCCCTGGCTGGGGGCTCAGCGCCTGCTGGTGACCCCAGCTTCGCAGCGCAGCGCTTTTTATTACCGCCCATACGTTGCTTTAATAAACATCAAAACCCCATTAGATAAGAAGGCTCCCTTTGATGTGTAAATATCCCAGCGGACGGGAAGCGGGATAAAATGCACCTGAGGAGTGTTTCATAGGCTTGCCCAGGTGCTCCTCTATTCAAAGGCTGCAGAGAAATCTCCATCACTGTGTCACAGGCGAGGAAAAGGTCCCAGCGGTGGTGGCAGGAAGGGGGTTCCCACCTCTGAGGCCAAGGGGAAAGCACAGAGCTCGCAGAGGATTTAAGCGATGTAAATACAACTACACTGAAGAATAAGCGCAGGCAGGTAGCACTCTGACTCGGTTCCTGGATCTGACCAGTGCTATTTATTAGTCATTGAGGCTGCGGGAGATATTTTACAGGTTCTTTTCGACTTCCTGATGCCCCTGGGGCTTAGCAAATGGGATCAAAAGTGGGGTAGTCTCCAGTGGGGATGGCGATCTCAGCCGTGTGACGGGGAGAAGAGCTGTGAGAAAGAGGGAGGCAAAACTCACGGGTGAATCTGAGGCTGTGGGGGTTGAGGCTGAATAGAAATAAATTCTGTTTTGAACTTAATGGAACATAAATATCAGACACTTAGCAACAGTACATGTATTAATCCTGTCCTGGAGAAAGGAGAAGCTGTTCTGGGAGCCTCCATACCAGAAAACACAGGACAATTGTACTCCTTTATAGAAACCTGTGGTTTTTCTGATGAAATTTATTTCAAACTATCCAAACATTTCAGAGCGGCGCTGATGACTGCTCAGAGAAGGTGCTGTATAGGAGCACAGTCCACAAACAGAAGCAGCTTTGCAAAGATGAAAATTGCTCCGACAAAAGAACTGTGTCCAGTCCATTATAAACGGAAAGCGAGCGGTTGCTCTAACCCATGCTCACCTGGTCGGCTAAACACGGCACGAAGGGCACTAGAGAATCCAGATGGTCCTTTTTCAGCTGCAACAGGATTAGCGCCGCGTGGATTGCTGAGCATTTCAGGATGCGTGCGTGGCAATGGGGATGTGCATTTATTCGTGTGAAGCTTTAGAAAGCGCCAGGCACAGCGGTTCTGCCCTAACAAATCTGCCGTGCCATCACCTGAAACCTGGTGCCGAGGCTGGAAAAATTCACGCCTCTCAGTTTATTGTCAAGTTGGGCACTGGAAAAAAAAAAAAAGCAGAGTGACTTTAAGTCACAGTGGGATTTAAGGTTTTTGCTTTTGGATGTTGTTTCTGAACACGGGAAAGTTTATCTGGGAAAAAGGAGTGCCTGTGGTGAATTTGTGGGTGCTGTCCATGCGGGAACTGAAGAGCACCCCTGAATACGGTGAACGCTTTCAAACTGTACCATTGCAGAAAGAACCAAGTTTTCCACCAGCCAAATATATCCTCTCGCACAGGGCTGTGAATGAATTGTCCCTTGGCTTGTACTGTCTGCAGAGGAGATTGTATCACGATTCCAGGCTCCAGGGTTTAAAATATATCACAACTGACTTCATGGCTCACCCGGGTGCCGTCCAACCCAAACAGATTGTAGCACTGCTGCAACAAATCTTGATCCAGGTGCTGGACAAGTGGTCATAACCGGCGGGGCACGTGCAGCGAGCCAGCGTTGGAGTGACAGCCAGCGACTGCAACCTTTGCCCTACTCACCCTGCAAACGAGACTGCAGGCTGGTTGGATACATAACACCCCCATCGACTCCTCTTCCATGCTTATTATACCCCCAGGCATTCAGGAGCATGGAGGCTTCATCCCCCGTTGCAGGAGTTGGTGGGGAGCCACGCTCAGCTGAGCGGGCTGGGAGGAGGGATGGTGGCCACCAAGATGGCAAAGGTGGCCACCAGGCTGGTGATGGTCAGGAAAGGACTTGGCATGGATGAACCCTTCTGACCACTCGTGGCTTGCGGTGGCGTTGTCTTCATGCTGCCGATCAGACCTCCTCCTGCACCCGGTGGTGTTACCAAAGCCAAGGTGCTCAGCTCAGCTTGAGGGACGTCCTCATCTCTCTTCCTGCGTGTGACCATTTCCGAAGGAGCTTGTGGGGATGCGCCTTGGTCCAGCTCTCTCGGCACTACCCAACCTGTTAATGCTCTTACTGGTGTGGTTTTGGCCCAGCCAACTTGCAGCCTGCCAGGCAGTGGCTAAGCAAAGTTCAAGGGACGTCTTGTCCCAAGGCATGGGGTTGGGATAGACGAGGCAGCTTTGTTTTAGGCTTAGCTACGTGGTCTGTAGCAGGTCACTACCATTTAACCTTCTATGACACCTTTGCCTGACCTGTTTTGCTCAGTTGTACAGGCAGAGCCCTTTGGGGATAGAAACCCAGGGTCGGAAGGAACAGAAGGAAATTGAGGAAAAGCGAGATGATGATTGGGATATTAAGTCTACTGATGGTGACAAAAACGCTGCTGGACAAAATCCTTTAAATCTCAGGTGGCAAGAAAAACGACACACTAGAGCCTGGAAAGAGCCTGCAGGTTCCTCCTGGGACAAGGGAAGAGATGAATGGAGAAGTCCAGGACCAAAGTCCTCTGCTGCATCTTGCCCAAGGTGCCTGCCTTCTCCATGCATAAATCCACCCCCCACTCCCTTGTCTTCAGCCAAGAGGCTGCAGAGCTGCCTTGGCAAAGCCCTTTGAAGGCCACATGGAGTATTTTTTCAGTCTGGAGTTTTTTCTGTCTTATGGCAGAGCGTGGCTACGTTTGGAGGACATCAACCTGTCTTCCCCTTCCCCGAGTGGGGAATGTTTTCAATAAGGACAGCATTTCCACTCCATGCCCATCTTCAGGAAGTCCCAAAGTTTGTGCTGAACCATCTCTTCTACTGGCCTGATGCCAACCATCTGCATCCACAAAGCGGAGGGAGCAGGAACCTGGGGTGTGAGCAGCATCTTCTGGAGAGCTCCTCTTTTGCTCAGCGGGGCCTCTTGGGTGCACATGGAGCAAAGTGTCGGCTGTGGCTTTACGAATTCATCCTGCTGGTGGCCAATGAAGGCACTTGGATAGGGCATTGTCTCCTGCTTGGGAGGGTGATGTGGGACTGGGCTTTGGGAGATGACTGAGGGATGGGTTCCTGCACTCAGACCAGCTTTGACCGACTTTATCAAAATGCCATCAATAGGTGACTCTGATTCCTTCTCCAAATCCTTATTTCTCCTGAAATGCACCAGGAATGAAGCTCACACAGCAGCGCTGGGCTGTCTGGGGCTCTTCAATTTAATTTTCTGTTGTAGTGGGAAACTTTGTATTTAAAGTAATGTTCTTTTCAGAAATGAGGAGGAAATGTAAGAGACAGTAAAATCACCTCAGCTGTCCAGCGCATTCCTACGTAAATATGGTAGAAAAACGATGAAAACAAAACCTTTTGGACGCAAAGGCAAGCAAGAGACCTGGTGACGCAGCAGTGAAAAATTTGTACTCTGTTATAATAAAGTGTGACCACTGTGTTTATCCTGTGCCTTGGAGGATTTTGCCAGTTCTTCTTAGGAAGGGAGGAAAGCCACGCAGAAATCAGAATAGTCCAGATTTTTGCTAAAATATTTGTACAAATCAGGTTATTCAACTACAGTGAGGGACTTCTTTGGGGCTGTTGCTTTTGAAATTATCCTGCAAAACTGGAAGGACCGTAAATGCTTGGCTTTAATAGCTAGCTACATACAATGCAAACCTAATCAGTGAAGCTTGAAACGTCTGAGGCAGGGAAGAAAGGCAGGGTTTTATGGCTTGACGGGAGGAGTACAGAAGACCAGACAAAAAAGCCACCTAACGCACATGGAGGAAGGTAACCGCTGGTCTCCCATCTGCTAAAAGTCACTTGGTGGTCAGGGACAAGGGGGCGAATTGTCCATGCCTTTTGCCTGGCTGGGGTGTGGAGGCTGGGAGGAGCTGTGCCGCGGGACCCCCCTGGCACCCGACCTCCTCCAGGGTGTCCGACCCCCACCCAGGCTGCATGCTGCGGGGCAGGGACCCAGCAGAAACCATCCCAGCAATCTGGGGAAGAATTAGGGTCACACTGTCTAGCTTTTGGTTTTGCCTCCAGCAAAGGCTAAAAATGTTCCACATCACTTAGAGGTGTCAGGTTTTTTAGCCGTAGGCTGGGAACAGCCCTCAGAACATCTCAGTTACACATTACCCTGAATATCTCAGCAAATTACTTGCAGCTAATTGAAATAAAGGAAATGCAGTGGCTTGGTTTACCCCATGGACTGTATATAGCAACGCAACCACTGCATTTTGCATTGATCATAAATCAGGATTTATTATCCCACCTGGCAAATATTGACTTTTTTTTTTTTTTTTCTCCCTGTCGGTACTTCCTTCTCACGTCAATATAGCAGTGTTCATCCCAACTAAAGTCAATAGTTTCTTATTAACATTTCAGCTCCAGAAGTGCAGAGCCTCTGAATCATCTTCAGACGTTCCCCAGAATCCCAAAGCCTCTGGTCAGTGGTTTGCAACCTGCTTTGGTTTGCTGAGTCCAAAATTTTTTTCCTGTGGCGATGCAGACCCTTCTAAAGCAACTTAACTGTACTGATAAGAGGCTCCAGGTTGATGAGTTACTTTCTGCGGACCCCGCATAAGTAGGGATTTGTGGATCAGAGGTTCAAAAGTGCAGATCGAAGAGAGATACACGGGAGACGGTCAATCGGTTGGACGTGGAGCGTTTCACATAATGAATTTAGAGGGGTTCTGCAGTAATGAGGTGGCTGTGCTCGGGAAAACCTCCTAACAAAAATCAAAAATCACTAAGAATGGGACTATTGAGGCAAGCCATGGCTGCGGGTGCTCGCATGTGTTTGACCTATAAATATGCATCTCTATATATATATAGATATAGATCTGTGACTTCAGCTTCGAGTTAGAAAAATATCGCATGGGTCAGGGGATGGGCAATCATCCTGCACTGGCGGTGCTGCATCCATCACCTGTCCCTGGCTCATGGAAAAGCTCCTGGGGACAAAGTGGTGGCTGCGGCATGGGGAGTCTGGCCAGCTGAGTCTGCAGCACTGGGATTTCTCCAGAGCGGAACAAAGAGATAGGTTGTAAATACCGCAGAGTCCGGGAAACGGGGGAAAGGCAGAGGGGCTCAGACACAGGAAATTTGGGGAGGAGACGGGATCAGAAAGGCACATGTTCGCAGTCTCACTCAGGTTAGTGAGACGGAATGAAACGGCTGCAGGAAAGAGTGGGGAAACGCCACATGTTTGGAGGACAAGCCAAGGACGGGTGGAAGGAGCCAGGACGTCTTAGAGAAGATAAATAGCAAGTGGAGAGGAGATTACAAACGACAGCATGTGTCGTCTGTGTACCTGTGTTTCTTGTCCTCAATAACCAGGTGGTGATGGGTAGTGGAGCAACATCGTGTCTCCCTGATGAGGGGAGCTGCACCTCCTGGGTAACTGCTGGGGGGTTTCGGGGCGAAGGCCAGTGGAATGGTGGCTGTTGGGCTGTGAGGAGGAGCTCAGCACTGTTTCTAGGGCTGCTAGACCCAATGTCCTCTCTCATCAAAGGGGCAGCACTTGGACTTCGTGGAAGAGATGCTGGGAGCGGGAAGGCACAGCACAGAAACACAGCAGTGGAGATGGAGGATGCAGGGCTTCCCACCACCCCTGGGTGCCTGGGTAGGCAATGCCCCAGAGAAGGGGGGTGGTATGGGTCCAGAAGCTCCCTAACACAGGTATTTTCTGAGGCAGATGCTCAGCATCAAGGGAAGTGATCTGTCTAGGTCAAGACCCTCCAGGCACTAAGCAACCTGGAGACAGAAGTGGAGAGGTCAGCCACGTTCCCCCTCCTAAGGCTTTCTTCGGTCTCCTCTAACATTGGACCCTGGTGGATTTTTTCCTGCCATGGGCACCCATTCCTTCCCTGATGAGGGAGAAACAGCAGAACCCGTGGTGGGAAGGCAGGCCTTAGGGATGCTGAGGTTTCATGTGGGGGTGCCATGCTGAGATGTGTAACACCGTACAGTGGTCTTTGAAACACCCAGAGGGCATCCTTGGCCTGCTGGACCCCTTTGAGACCCTCAGGTGGGTCCTTTGCTGTGATTTATAGGATGCAAAGGACAGATACCCAGCGCACTGTGGGGAGCTCACGCATGGCAGTCCACCACTGAGCATTCAACAGATCTTCCTTAAGTGTAACCACCTGAAAAAATGGGTGTCAACTCTAAGATAATCAGCCAGGGTCCCTTCTTAATCCATGGAGAAATTCTGGCTTGTCCAGTGGGTGTTCAGTGCACCTCTTCCCAGTGGGTCGCTCTTACAGAGCTTGTGACAGCGCTGGGCAAAGCTGTAGAGAAGCCCGTGCATGTTCCCAAGCCTGGCTCTTTTTTTTTGGGTGAGTGGATGAGATGAACTCATCCCTGGCCGCCCATGTGAGGAGGACTCAAAAATCAAATTTGTGAACCGCTTGCTGATTTGAGGCATTTTCCCTGGGTGTCTCTGAAGGGGAAATGACAGCAGTGGGTCGGGCTACCCAGACCCACAGAGCTGCTGTCACAGATGCCAGAATTCCTAAGTGCAGTTGTGGGTGACTCAGGGGTCTCCAAGGACTCCCAATTGTAAATGCTGACATTGATATATGGGTCATCTTCCACTCCAGAAACACTGTACCAAGTGACAAGCTTCATACAGCCCAGAAATGTTGCATGAGTCAGGAAATACCTTGGGGCACATCTGGCATCGAGGGAAAGCCAAAGGGAAGATGTTTAACCATCTCTCTGGCTTTCTACCAAGCTGGGATGAGCAGTACAGAGTGGCCAGTGTGCATGGACGCAGGCCTGCTGAAATCAGTAGAAAAATGCTCAAAAGTGTTCATTTTTATTTTTTTCCTTCCCAAAGTGCATTTTGGGGTCATCGCTTCATTTTTCAGATTACTGATTTCTGTCGCTCGGGGAAATCCTTTGTTTTCAAGAAAATTGGGAGATATTTAGAGTGCTGATTTCCAAGCAGATCCTCTCCAGAGGTGAAGGAGATGAGAAGAGCCTCACGGTGAACGTGAGCAGAGCCTGCAGAACTCACAGCATCCTTTTCAGCAGATACTCTGATGCTAAGTGTAGAGGGGCTCCTAGTCTGGGGACCCCAATTTAGAAAGAAATTGAAACACACTTTGGTGAGATGCATTTATAGGGATCTGGCCCAATCCCAGCGTACTCAGCAGATTCCCAGGATGTCCCAGCATCTCTCAGAGCTCCTATGGTCACCTGCTTTAGCACCATGTCAAAACCAAAAGCGGGTTTGTGCTCCCACCAAAGGAAATGCTGATTCAACACGGTTCTGCTCCCTTGAGCAAAGCAGGGCCATTTGCATTGCTTACTCTACCAGGATATCTGGAAACACAAAGCTGTGAAACAATTAGGGTTCCTTAAGAGAATCAGCCAGCAAAACAAACACCAAATGTTTGGGAAAGCAAGAGCAGCTACGTCCCATGGCACGCACACAGCTAACAGGGAGCCTATCTGCTGTGTTTTTCAGGACTAAACACGACTAAACACGATAAATGCAGCAGGGAAATAGGTTTTGATCCTGCTCTGTGGTGTTATTATGGGTGGGGGAACATGAATCCAGAACTGCTGAAGTCCCAGTTGACAGTGATGCAGAGTGGTACATTGTCGTGGTGGTGAGGAGGCATCTTGCTAGCTTGGCAGCCTGGAGAGCCGTAACTCATCTCTTCATCTGCAGGCAACAGCTGCCAGAAGTGAATTCCACTTAATCCTCCCATCCCTCTCAAAAAAACCCCTTCAAACAAGGCAGGGGAGCCCTTACAAACTCTGGTACCTGTGACTGGCTGTAACATCGTCCCGCTTGGCCAAGCCATCCTCCAGCCCTTCCTAGTCCAGCTGCTGTAGAGCTCTGGGGGACTGGGAACATCCTACTCACCTTGATGGACCAGCCCTTCCTTACGGAACCTTGCCCTGCCACGGCTGATGGAGGCTGGCAGCACTTTTTCTTGGAGGTCCTCGTTGTGCATCGATCTGACCATGCTGCCACCAAGGGATCACGGATGCATGAATCGGTGGGGACCACCCCAAGGGTGACCGCGGCTGGCTGTGGTGGCCAGGAGCGTGCTGGCTGGGACACGCCACTAGAGGGGGACACAGCCACGTGTAACGGGACGTGGCCACCAGCCACGAGCGTGGACCTGTGGGGCATGCCCGGTGGCCCAGTGGCCAGCGTAAGCCTCGGATCTTCTGGACCTCGCTTGCCCATGGTGCTCACAGCCAGCTCAGACCCAGCCACAGGAAGGCAACATGTGTGTAAAAGTCTCTGTCCCTTTGGTGGTTGGTGAAGCTAAAGGCGGTGGCATGGGATGGGGTGGACTTGGCTCTCCACTCTTCCTGCTCACCGTTGATATGACTCCAGAGGTTGGCCAGCATTTCCTAGGTCTGAAAACCCTGGAAAACCTGCGTTAGGTCTGCTCAGTATGTGGAGTGGGCGTATGGCATGGTGGGATGTGACCTGTGGGGAAGACCCAAAAATGACTCGAATGAGAGGAAGAGTTTCAAGAGTTTTCCTCTTTCTCTTTACCTTTACTGTGGCATCTCTTTAAAAAGAGATCACTAACTGGGGATAAACAGGCTGCGCATGTGCCTGGTGTCGTGACCTGCAGCCTTCTGCTTCTCTTGCCTTACAGACCTTTTCTTGGGGACTCTTAGCTGCAGTGACTTCTGATGGTACAGCTGGTTAGATCTTGGATGTACACCTGCGTTGAGACCCGTAGGTGGGGAAGGGTTTCAGAGGAACCTAAAGGAGGATGTGACATGATTCCTAAACTGTAGTGGAATCAACGCTTAATTCTTCAGCCAACTTTGAAAGCTACAATTTTATGGATCAAATCCCCCTCAAAGGGTTATACCTGGGCATGAATGATGCTGCTGATCTGTTCATCTGGAACGGAGGTAGCTGTTTGCGTGGTGGCGGGGTCTATCTGCCAAATGAAGCCAGAGGTGTGAGGATGCCCAGCTACAGACACGCGGTAGAGAGAGGACCATGTTCAGAGAGGAGTGTAGGGTCCAGCTGTAGTGTTTGATGCCCCAGGTGTGTTTCACACGCTCATTCAGCATGGGTGATGTCTGAGGATGGGATGAGGTGGAGTGTCCTTCCTGGCTGCTTGTGAATGTCAGTGGGGCACATGTAGCTTGGGTGACATCCCATTGCACGCCTGCAGCATGGACAAGGGTGGTCTGAGTGGACGTGGGGCTTGAGGAACATGTGTGTTTTTGTGTGTGTGTGTTTGGATGGGATCAACCTACTCCACGGCACGTCTCCAGCAGAAGTATTTCACGTGACGTATCTAGTCCTGTGCCTCATTTATGTCAACCTCAGCAGACCACACAAAAGGTCTGATGAAGGCACCTGATGCCATCAAATCGAACAATTCTCTGTAAGTGAGGGGCAATGGCAGGGGACCCCAGTACCTGCAGGTGCCTACAAATATGCAGAAATTCAGCAGAGAGGTCTAGGGAAGGCCAAAGTCTCTGCATCAAAATCTCTCCTGGTTACCTTTTTCTCTGGACAAAAGTAGAGGCTGTTACAAGAGGCAGCGGTCCATGTGGTTTGACTGACAGCTCATGATTTTGTCAAAAAACATGCAACCCCCCCATATTTTCCTTCAATGTTTTTCAATCAGCCACAGAAGTTTTGGTTTTCATCTGAAGGCAAAAATGGCTTAAAATTCAAACTAGAGTAAATGAATTTAAACTGGTGGCTTGCAATTCTCAGCAGATCAGAAGAAGTAAAATTACTTTGCATTGTGTTAGCTAATTTGTTGAATCTTACGGTCATTTCTCCTACTCAAATGGTAGGCATTTTATTTATGAGATTTATTACTAACTGAAACCCTCCACAGCAGTGAAATTACTTAGGATTTCTTTAGTATAAATTATTATGAATTTCTGCAATTGATTGCACAATGAATAGCTCTTTTTATCACTCCAGAGAAATGTAGGGATGGGATTTCATGCCATTAATTTTTATGGGAGTTCAATGTCAGGGCTCCTCAGGGAGCTTTGAAAATCACAGCCCTTAATTTTTAATTTTCAGTCCTTATAAACAATGCTATTTATTTGGGTGTGCCTGTGAGCTGAGGGCCAGTCAAACATCGGTTCTTCGTAGGCTCTGCCAAATGCTGGATCTTTCTCAGTTTATTATTTTAATCTGTAGTTACAGGGGAAGAGCTGAGCCCTGATGCACAACCCGATCCTCCGCTGTCCTTCCCCTGGTTCCTCACCCTGCTTGGCTGCGTTGGATGCATTTAGCCAAGGACCCATGCCTGGACCTATATAAGGGCTCAGAGATGTGACATGTGAGAGCCAAAAGGGTACTTTTGGGAAGGGAATTGGCTTTTGTTAGGCCAAATCTGGGCACCTGGGCATCTACAGCAACTGCAGGGGCTTGGAGCAGTCAGAGGGGTTTGGAGGAGTCTTTGGCCACGGTGGTCCCTGGGAGGGTCCAAGTTCACACGCAGACGCTGCACTGGGCTGATCCCCAGGACTTGGGAGCTGCTAAGAAAATCAGTGGGGAAACACCTCTCGGTTGTCCCAGAGAGGAGACAGGAGAGGTTGGGGAAAGTCTCCCTGCAGCATTTGGTCCCATGGAGATCACGTGGGTTTTGTCTTTGTCATCTGCAGCCAAGACCAGAGCTGGCACTCCATGCCTGAAAAATACCTGCAGCTTTGGAAATGGGAACCCACACCATGATCTTCGCTTTTCTCAAGAGAAATGGCATTAAATCCCACATTTCGCCTCAGGGGACAGGCATCCGCCCAGAAGTGTCTCAAGCGGCTCCCACTCCAATGACCTTATTGCCCTGACTCACATCTTCCTGGCCCAGCTTCTCCTCCTCCCTGCTGGCAGGGTGCTGGGGGCACCTCCCTCTGCAGCCCCGGGTGATAGGACCCATTACACAGCCTGGCACCACCTTTGCTGCGCTGCCCTCCATCAGCTGAGGAGCAAATCCACCCCACGCTGATGTTTGGAGCCAACCCAGCAGCTCCCATCCTCAGCAGGGAGCTCGGAGGCTCTGGGCTGACCCAGAGGTGTTTGTACCCAGCTGCGTAGTGGCTGTGGGTGAAATTCACTTGAAAAGATGGGGAAGGTCACAAAAAAAAAAAAAAAAAAAAAGCTGGGTAAAACCCAGCATCAGCCCTTGTCCGTCAAAAGCAAAGCCCAGGGATGTGAGTTGTCTCCTCTCCCTTGCTCACCACTCCCTCCGCTGTGCCAAGAGGACGATTCACACCTGGTTTGGGTGGGGAAGGGGTTAACAGGGTTCCTCATCCCACTTGGAGCCAGACCTGGGTGATGGGGGGGAAGCAGAGGGGACTTGCAAGGAGGGGCTGGAAGCTCCCAGCATCTGAGGCAGTGGGATGCGGGGAGAAGGGGACACAGTCCTTGGCCTGCCCTTCTGCCCTCTGGCAAGGGGCATGTTGCTCTGGGGTTTTGGATGATGACAAGGGACCAGGATTTTGGAGGGTTTTTGTGACTTTCTTGCAACAATGGGCAACGGGGGTGGGTGGGTGGGGGGAAGAGCTTGCAAATGAGCGGAGGCACTTGCCCCAACATGGGAAGCTCCCTTGAGTGAGCAGCGTCCTCATTGACCCTGGTGGCCCATCAGTTGATGGTGGTCCATTAGCTCATACCTGGCTGTGGCAGGCAGCTGAGGTCTGCTGGATCAGGCTGAAGACGTCCAGGACCCAAGGGAGGCTTTAAGGACTGGGCAGCCCTGAGCATCTCCCATCACCACACACCCCATGCGTGGTGATCTCAGGTGGGAGCCTCTGCAGTGACCCCTTACTGCCAGGTGAGCCCTTGTTTGCGCAGTTGCCCAGCGGATGAGATGTATTTATAGCTGTTGTTAAATCATAGCCATGCAGCTGAGGGACTGGGCTGCTTCCAAGGACTGCTCACGCCGATGTGGTGGGGGATGGAGGCAGGTTACATATTTACACATTAGTTTAAAATGTGGATTCTTTCCCCTGGGGGCCCAGAATGGCTCATAGGCAGCTGCTCCAGCCATCAGCTCAGCTCATATTTATTTGTGTTTTTCAAACATTTAGTCAGTATTTACACAATAGACGCAATATTAGTAATATCTGCAATAATTTATATGATACCAAATGGGATTTCTCACGGCCAGTGGGCTGTCTGGGGACTTGGCCCCTGCTCCCTGTTAAAAGCTCGAAAAAGTACAAATTAACAAGCCGTAAAATAACGTCTTCATAAAAGAACAGGGGAAAAAAGGCCAGATCCTGGGAGGCGCTGAGTGACCGTGACAGCCCTGAGGGCCACCGGGGACGGAGGGTGCTCAACACCTGTGCAGATCAGGGCTCAGCTGTCCTGCAGGGGGAAGGAAGGGTCCTATGTGGCTCTCCTGGCGTGGACAAGAGCGTTCCTCTGTGCCACGGTGGGAGCTGGAGCCATCCTATGACTGGGTGCTGGTGGCAGCAGGGGAATCCCTTCGCTCTCCAGCCAGTGGCCGGGGACCTCACGCCACCAAGGTAGAAAGCTCCTGGCTTCCCCATCTCCTTCTTCCTTAGGTGCTGATGGTGAGAGGGGGCAGCCAAGCCTTGGGGCAGGATTGGACCAGGGGGCACGTGCCAGCAGCAGTGCCCAGGAGAGAAGCCCATCCATCACCCTGATGGCTGGACCCTGCTTCCACCCTGGTCCTCTTGGCATGGTGCTGCTGCAGGCACCAACCCAGGGACCACCACACCTTGAGGGCACATTTTCCTGTGGGATAGACCAAAAGGAGTGACTGGGAACACCTCAACAGGCCAACGTTTTCCCACCTTCCTCCCGAAAAGCAAGAAACGGCAGTGTTGCAGGGAGGGGGCTGGGGTTGGGGCTCCCTTTCAGTTTATTCCTGAACTTTTGGGTCGTCTGTGAGCAAAAGCTCTTTTGCCAAATCCCAACCTTGTGCCTCAACTTAACACCGGACCCCCTTTTTATTTCCTGGGTATGTTCACCCTGGGAAAAGTGGTTTCCCAGCTTGTATCTTTTCCAGCATGTGCTTCCCTCTGCTCAGGTACCCCTTCACCGACCATCCTTCCCCATGCCACCGGCAGCTGTGTGGCACTGGGACCCAAAGGGCTCTATGCAAGCAGCTCTTGCAGGCTCCCACATCTTTGTGTGATGTTGCAAAGCCCTGGTGAAGCTCTTGCTTCACTGGAGCCCCTGCAAAGCCCGTGACCTTGTGCTAGCTGGAGATCAGGGTGCGAATACAGGGGGAATAAGGGCATCCTCTGCACTCTGGTGTTGCTGGTGCCCCAGCACCTTGCACCCTGCTGCCAGCAACGTTAGATCAAAGGTTACTTCCCTCTGCTGAAATTCTCCTGGCGTGGGCTCCACCTCCCCCTGAGCCAGCCTCAGCACGCTGGGGACAGCTCAGCCCCAGTCCTTTCATGTTCCACTCGCTGCAGCCCCCGCAGTGATCACACGCCACTGCTTGTGGGCCGACGGGGGGGTCTGGGGGGGGGTTGGAGTAATAAGCCTTTGGCATCCACCCTGCTTTCTTTTCCCTTTGCACCTCCCCTCCCACCCTCTCCTGATGCCAGGGAATGTCGCCATTTCATCTGTGTCATCCACAGCCATCCTGCCCATCACAGCCCACCCCATGGACGTCACCCTGTGCTGGTCCAAGGGGTTGTCCCCCTCCATCTCCTGCTCCTGCCTTTTGGCCAGGGGTATGACCCGCTCAGCAGTAGCGGTGGCACAGGTCAGGGTGTCGGTGGCCTGAGACGATGGCATGTGGAGATGGTGGCAGAAGTTTGGGGATGCAGGGTGGGGTCTTGAAGCATAACGTAACTGCAGGGCACATGGTCTGGGGCGGGTGGGAGCGTGAGGAGGCGTGTGTTGTATTTCAAGCAGCTCCACACTGTCTCTGCCTCTGCAGCCACTTGCCATATTCAAACCAGATGCAATATCCGCTTGTCAGCAGCGTAGCGTGCATGGGGGGATTTCATTCATATGTTTTGGACCTTTCCCAAGCCAAATAAATGATGGAAAGGCGCAATTAACCCAATCTCAAATCTAATCCGCTCTGAGTGCCTCTCTGTCCTGGGCTCTGCCTGCTCCACATGGTGGTGACTTGCCTCCAGATACGTGTGTGGAGACGTTGGACACTTGGCCAATAAAGCAAATGACAGGAGTTGGAAAGGGGAGGCTGGTGCTGGTGCTGCTGCTGGAGTAGGCTGAGCCTGAAGTGAAGGTGACACTCTTGTGTGGCAGCTGTTTTGTACCGGCATGTGGATGGGGAAGGTGTGTCACAAGGCTGAGATCATGAGTAGGAAGGGACCAGGTCACACACACCACCATCTCCAAGACCATGATGATGGTTGTGGGACATGGAAGTAAGGATAGAGAGGTGATCTATGGACAGCAGGAGGTTCAAAGTCTTTGGTGAGCTATGGCAGGTCCAAGGTGATCACAAGAAGCTCTGATGGTCTTGCGTGGACTCCTCAGCCCCATTCACCAGGTATGTTGCCACGGCCAAAGCAGAGGAGAAATGTGCTGGTTTCCCCCAACCATTCTGCTGTGTCCAGGGATGGTTCCACAGGGCTGTCAGTTGTCCCCAAGGCTGAGCTGTGCCTTTGAACACTTTCTGGCCTGTTCACACCAATTCCCCTCTCATGAGTGATGCTGGGAGATGCTCAGGGCCCTCTTGGGAGAGCATCATTGTGGAGAGATGCTGCGTGAAGAAGCTGGCTGTGGTGCTGCACAGGGAGCACAGTGGAAACATCCCCGGGGCAACCACTGGCTTCCCCCCAACCTCAGGTTCTTTCTCCATCTTGGGTGGACTCCAGGCCTTGGGGTAATGCTGCCTCTGCTCAGGTCCCATGGAAGGTGCCTGGATTTTGGATTTGCAGGTGGGGAGGAGGATTTGGCATTCTGCTGGGCTGGTCTTACCAGCTCAGAAGTAGCTCCAATCTTGCAGCACAGAGACTCTAAGCTGCTGCCAGAGCTCAAGAAACTCCCTGACCTGGTGTGTGGCTGCCCTGCATGACAGAGACCCTTCAGCCATGCTCTGGGTCATGGGAGGGGCCTTTCCCACCTAGCCCTGCTCATGGTAGGAAAGCACATCGTGGTGGACACTAGATAGGAGGGATGATAGGAAAGCACATCACTGGGAAATGGACCCAGGGAGCTCACTGATCCATCACCCATCCTGACTCCATCTTCACCTACCACTTGCCTCCTGCAGGGTCACCTATCCCACCCCCTCTGCCTGCACCTGCAATGACAAATCTCCACCTTTTCCTACAGGCCACCTTCAGCCAGCTCCACCCCACGTGTCCCTGTTCTCCTGCCTCCCTTACCCAGCACAGGTTGCTCTTGCTCCAATACCCCATATCTCCCGCTGCCGTTGCCCTGCTTGCTCTCTCTCCCATCTGCAAGGGGTGGCCCTGCTCCGCAGCCACGAGCTCTGCTCTGCTTTCCCAGCATCTTGCAATGCCGACAGCTCCAAGGAAGTCCAGGACGGTCTCTTCAGCTCATGTCAGCCTTGCTTTCTGCCAGGGCCTGCCTGTCAACTTAACAAGCTGTTTGGGCTGGGTTTCTCTGTCTGGGTCTCTTTATAGCTTATTTCATCTGTCTGGATGCCTGGTGACTGAGTAGGCATTGTGGCCCAATTGTGGCAGCCAGCAAGGCCACTTGACCCTTGGAATGTCCTACAGCTATTCTCCTGGGTTAATGTCGCTGCTCCAGCACAGAAGCTCTTTGCCTGAGCTGTCCCACACAGGAGTGGCTTGGGCTGGTGCTAGGCACACGTCTGGCCCTCATCACAAGCCCCAACGATGTTAAAGATGTTGCTTTCTTTCTGGGGGCTGGCCAGTCGCCATGCAGATCAGAAATGTGGGGGACTAGCTCCAAGCCCCTCCAGCACCTTGCCCTTCAGAGCCTCTCCCCGGGCAGAGGCTGGACTCTAGTGGGCAACAACCTTCATGGGACCTCCAGCAAGGTCTGGGTTATCAGCTATAGCCATGTAGTAGCCTCTTTTCTCACCCAGGACCCTAATACTCAGGGCTGCTCTCCAGGACCCTCCATGGGTCCTGAACGCCCTGAGGTGAAGCTTCAACATGCAGGAATGAACGCTGAGAAACACATTGCCTGAGCCCTCTCCTGGATCTGGTGTCCACAGTGAGGACCAATGCCAGGACATCTTCCTGGGCTCACTGGGGATTGCTGTGACAGAGACACAGGGTGCTGGGGTTCATCCAGACCAGGCTTACTGGTGTGGGTCATAACCGGTATTTCACCCAAACTGGATGAGGGTTTCTGATTCTCCCTCTGCTGATGCTCTGGGCGATGGGAGCAGGAGGGTAGCTGTGCTCAGGAGTGGGATGTGCAGACAGCAGACAGACAAATGCTCCAGAGGAGGAGGAGGATGGAAAACAGCCCACATCTGGGAGTGGAAAAAGAAGTTGGATGTTTTCAGAAAGTGTTTTCTCTGATATGAAAAGGCTTATTGGCATGCTGGTGTGATCTCGCCCAATGTGGCTCCTCCTAGCATCTCCATAACATACGAATAGAAATGTGTTTCTAAATGTGTGAAGGCACTACTCCACCCTCACAGAAAGGAAAAGAAAAAAAACAAAAAAAGAAGTGCCATTGTGTCATTTGCAGCCATGTACATTTTGGATAAAATTATGCTTGTCCCCATCTGTGTTGCTGTATTTGAGGATGCACGCGCACTTCTGCCTGGCCACACCTGGGGAAAAAGTCACATGAAAGCAGAGTGCCAAATTACCTCAATGCCAAAGGTGAGGAAAGCAGGACTGTCTTTGTTGGTCCATCTGCATCCCAGCAGACAAGCCTACAGATGCAGTATCTAGCTAGTGCTGTGCTCCTTGTCCCCCAGTCTGCCTTTGTCCTCATCTCTGCTAGTTGTTCCTGCAGCCTGGTTCCACAAGCTTGCATGGAGGATGCCAGATGAGGTACATCCCAAGTGAGATATAGCTAAGGATCCCTTGTGGTCCTGCCTCCCTGCCACTTGCACTTCATCACACCAGTTCCCAGCCTGGCAGAGTGACTCTTCAACCCGTGTCTGGTGACCCTGTAGGCAGCTCAGCCAGGGGACTGGGCATCACCCCTGGCACCTTCCCTGCCTCCAAACCCAGGCAGCCACAGGGCCCTGCAGAGGGGGTGCCATGCCGTGGCACTCCACACAGATCAGGGGGTCTGCTGGCTTGGGTGAACGGGGCTCTGGCATGGGGGAACCACAGGGCATCTTCCCTCTGCCAGGCGGAGCAGGGTCTATGTGGGGAGGCAGCCGAAGGCAGCGAGGAGTCTGCCGCAAGGGAGGTGGCTGTAACACGTCCTTGCAAAGTGTTCATGGGTCAGGATGTGGCAAGTCGTAAGTCTGGCTTTAAAAAATGAGATGAAAGCACAGCACACACTCTGCATACTCCTTAGGTGCCATCTGCAAGTGGCATGCTAAAGAAGGTCTTTACAGGTGGAGATGAAGAGGAAGAACGCAGCCTTTCTTTGCTAATTCCCTGACTCCAGCAGCTGGGTCTTGAAGGAAACAGCCAATCTTGTCAAATGTGTGCTGGGAGTTGGCCAGACCACGGTGTCCTTGGAAGTCTGGTCTCTTGCTGCACTGCTGGGCATTGCTTGCTCCATCCCAACCAGGGTTCCTGGCATTAGGCCCCTTCACACACACAGGGCAGTGGCTGATGTTGGAGCTTCCTCTTGTGTTGGAGCTGGTGGGAAGACACTGGGTGGGATTTCCATGCTAGGAAAGGTGTTTGGCACCATGGGGCCTGTCTGCCAAGAGCATGTGGTGTGAACACTTGCATGCATGCATGAGGGTGGGATGGCTTCCACCATGGTGGAACTTGGAGTGGTGCTGGACCTCAGTCTTGGCAGGCGGACAGGGACACGGGGCCATCTCACTGTCAAACTCTGTCTAGTGGCACATCTGGGCCTTGGCATGGCCCAACCATCTCCATCCCAGCTGCTCCACATCCTGGACACTTGGAACAACCAGCTGGCCCTATCCTGGGCCACAGGAACCGAAACACCAGCAGATTGTTCCCTACTCCTCTTCCCTGTCCCCAGGCTGTCTTGCCGAGTGCTGGGCAGTTTTGGAAGAGTGTTTTGTAGCAGCGATCTCTTTACGAGCAAGGTGAACAGCTGATGCAGTGGGGGCATTTGCAGCGAAGGCTTTGCTTCATCATCCAGTGGGAAGAGCCAGCGAAAAAGCAAGTTGGGATTTGGCCATTTCGATGGGACAATCCAGCTGGCAAGTTGTGCACATTTGTCCCTTCCAGGGGTTACAGATGTGTGCTGGACACTGTGGGAATGGGATTTTATAACAGTAATTAGTTTATTCCTGAGGTAAGCAGTATAAATAGGAGAAAAATTTGTTTCCTGTTCCAATGCAAATAACCAACTGGCAGCCAGTTGGATAAGGGCCATCGAATATCAAAAGCTGAACAGGGGACTGTGTCAGCTCTATATCCCCTTCTGGCTTATTTGCATGCTGGTTGGTAGAGGAATGTTTCTCTTTAGGTTACTAAATTTACTAGCTTACTGTATTTTTTTAGCTTGGGGCTGGTTATTTGAGTGGCCACTGGCCAACTGGCTGCCTACTGTTTATTTGAATGGCTGGTGGCCAGCATTTGTCACTGGTCCTCTGAGCATCCCAAACCCAGTCGACGTTATTGACCCAGGAGAACGGGCTTCTTCTCAGCTGGGCTGACCCCATGTCAGCAGCAGAGCCCTGCGTCACGTCCCGACAGGCTTCTCCTCCACCAGCCATGAGCCTCTTGCTGCTTTTGCTCTTGGAACAACCCCGTGTTTTCTTTCTGCCTTTCTTGAGAGCTTTTAGTTTTCCCTTCAGTGGAATAAGCCATGGCTAGAAAGAGCTCCTGCTGTTCTCTGCTGGGTGATGCTTTCTAATAACACTTTGGCCTGTCTCTGTGCTGGGGCCGTGAGGTCCTCCTCCTGCTCCAATAAACCTTGCATCTGTGTTTTCCTCAGGCTTCCTTCACGTCCAGTCCCAGACTTGTGGGGGATCCCCACCCTCTGCGCACCGTGGTTTGAGCAGAGCAGGACCCACAGAGCAGGAACTGTGGACTCTCACCGTGATGTCCAGATGGGACAAAGCTTCACTCCTCTTGTGGAGAAGCAGCTGGTTGTTGTCCCATCGACATCCAACCAAGCAGAGATCCCTTGTCTGGCTATTGATGTTGGATTACTGGAATAGTGCTCCACTCCCACCTCCTCAAGACCTGCAACAAAACAGAAGTTTGTTTTCCTGCCTATGCTAGAGCCACATGGCCATTTTTCTGGGACTTTTTGTTTGTTTGGCAAGCCACTGGGTTTTCTCCCTCCCACTGATGCTTTCACATGAGAGATACAGCAAGATTTGGGGGAGCCTTGGCCATGACTGTTTCCTCAGGCTCTTGGCAATATCTCCATCCATTTCCCCCTCCACTGCACTTCCTTGCCTGCCATCCCACTTTCCCTGACTATCCCGACAGCTTGCTTTATCACTGTTGCAAGGACAAGCAACTTTTTGCAGTGGGGAAAAACACCAGCCCACCTTCATCTTCCTCCCTCCATAGTCACAGTCTTGTGTGTTTGGGGCCTCACTCTTCTCCATCCCTATATCTCCCTGCTAAGTGTGTCCAGCTGCTTACACTGGCTTGAGCTCAATAAATTTTTAATGATAAAAAAAGTCATTTAATGGTAGCAACTGGATGAACATCCCTGGCTTTTCATCTCATCCATGTGGGATCACTGCATAGGACCAGCCCCCTGCTTCAGGCAGATCCTTGGCCCGTGAGGGCAGGACCAAAGGTTATGTCTTTCCTGCGGCTAGTGACAAAGACATTTCATGGGAGCTTTCCCCCAGCTTGTGGCCAGGTCCATAAATTCCTCCTGTTTGCCTGGAGAAACTCCACCCATTACACGTAGGTTGCTCAGTGTCTCCCACAATGGAAGATTCAGCGTTGAGTTCTTCACAGCTCTGCCAAGTCTCATAGCTGAGGCTGGAGTTGTCCCCAGGCTGGTGTTTGGAGTTTGTTTTGCTAGGGAAAGTGGGAAGTTTGGTAAAAACGATCTCTCAAAACAAGGCCAGGAGGAATGCACTGCGTGACCTAGATTAGGAACAAGTTGTGAGTGTGGAAAGTTGGTGGAGGAACAGTCTGGTGTTGGGAAGCTGCTCTTCATCCCCCTCTTGAATGTTTCCCATGCCTGGCTGAGGACCATCGTTGCCTTGCCCGGGAGATCGATACGGTGTGTGAGACGTGACTTCAGCCCCCTCTCTGGGCAGAGCTTCCTTGGGGACCTGGCAGCGGGCAGGGTCACTGCGGTTCGGTGCCAGTGGTTCTGCATAGCCCAGAGGCATGGAGGTTGGCGCGGGGCACTGCACTGACACCAACAGCCCTTATTTACCAGGCTGAGCTCCCTGGAAACCGGAGAGGGCTTCACACCAATCCCATCGGCTTGTATGGGGTCCTTCATAAAATGTTCTTCGCTGTCCTGTGGGAGAAGTGTATATTCCTAAGTGGAGCCTCTTTTCCTGCCTTGCACATGCACGTCAATTAAGATAAGAGGCAGATGCTCCCGTGACGGCTGAGGGCACTGCAGATGCACGGGATGACCCCATGTCTCTGAGGTCCCTGCAGACACCGCAGGGAATCGCTCCAGTGACACCAGATGCCAAACCCCGGATTCATGAGGGTATTTGGATCTATCGCGACATCTAAGCCCCCTTGTGAGGCTAAGCCCATCTCTCCAGCCGCTCTGGAGTAAAATGAAAAGATGCCTTCATGCTAAAACACTTCAGAAGAGGCTGTTTGAGTCAGTCTTGGAAGAGCCTTTCCTTGCAGTAATGGTGAATCCAGGACCCGGCAGGGCTGCGGTGTGAAGAGGGAGGAACTGTGGGCTCAAGCCCCGTTCACTTCTCTGGTCAGTGAGGTTGCAGATCCCGGTCAGCACAGCCCATACCAGAGCACTTTATTGTTTTCCTTGCTGCCTTGTTTCTACACCCACTTCTGGTGCTGGGTGGCTCCAGATGGATTCCCGCTCCAGCATCTCCCAGCAGATGCTGGTGAGTCGGCAGGGCTCTGGCTGCCAAGGAGGAGATCAGGGCAGGGCCCCTGTACCCATCCCTTCCCAACCATCACCATACAACTCCCATGAGAGATGAGTCTCCTGCCCTCCCAGCCTTCTCCTAGGACGTGGGCTAGCATCACTCCCCTTTTCTGAGCTCAGCCTGGCTGGGTGCTGCTGGAGAGTCCTCCAGAGACTGGGAGGAAAATTTGTACCAGCCCATCTGGGATGGGAGGTGGAAACCCGACCATGAAGTGCCTGAAGGGGCTGAGAGCATCTCTGCCATTGTGTGTAGAGGAATTGTAGAGGAATTATAGGGGAATGAAGGCAGGTTAATTAACATTGATAATATACAGCTGTGGGCTGGCTTCAGGGGCGGTGGGTTGGCTGACGTGGATAAGGTGCAGCTGTGGCTGGTTCCTGCTAAGTAGTTAAATAGCTCTGAGGGTCATGGAAGAGGATCTCTGGATGGAGAGAGGCCTGGGAGAAGCAGAGGGAGGAGAAAGAGCACCCTGGATGTAGGAGAGACAAGGAGAAGGATGCAGCAGAGGCAAGAAGCAGTGTGGACTGGCCTGAAGAGGATGAGGAAACAGCGTGGACAGCAGAAGAGCTTTTGAAACCTTGTAGGGCATTGGTGGCTGTGCTGGGGCGAGGTGTGGGAACTGCTTATTGAAGTTAACATGGGATGGTAAAAGTCTCATTGCAGCTGGCCAGTTTTGCTAGTGCAGTGACAATTGTGGGCTGAGCTGTAGGTCCCTGGAGAGCCCCAGGCCCACCTTGACCTTCCCAGGACCCTAGCTCTCCATGCCAGTTCAGAGGGAGGATGTTTGGGTCATACTTATACCTTATGGAAGACCTGCTCTGAGGAGCCAGGGGATGGTCATGGTCTCTGGGCCAACACAGGGCTGTGTTTGGTGGGGATGGGCTTGGGGGTCCCTTGGCCCCAGCATCAGAGGTGGTCTGGGCTCAGCATGGGCTTGCGACTCCTCTTTGTGTCCAGCTGCTGCCACTGGCATGAGCTCAATGAAATGCCTCCTTGCCATCCTCTCATTGAGGAGAACCCCCCACCGAGCTGCCTGGTGAATGAGGAGCTGCCATCACCAGCCCAGCGGCTGCAGGAGACGAGATTTCATCTCCTCACCCTTAATTCCTCCAGCCGCTCTGCCAAATCCAGCCTCCATCCCGCCTGCTGCTGGCTGGCTCTCCGGCACATTCACAGCCCGCCATACAAACCCGCTTGGGATTGTTTTGAATTTAAAATCCTATTAGTCTTAAATTAATTGCCTTTTCTTGCAGAGCAGCGGGTTGGAACTGGCGGGCCTGGCTTGTAATTATTAACTGGGGAAAGGCTTGCACGGAGAAAAGCTGCTTCTCTCCTGCTGGGTTGTGCTCTATAGGCGCAGCCCTTCTGTCCTGCTTTCTTCTCTGGCTTTTATTAACCAGCTCATCCCCTTTCGCTGATCACCCTTTTGTCTGGGAAGGGATGGGGAAGCTTTGAACCTTGGAATTAAATTCTCCGCAGAGCCATGACGAAGGGGCAAGTTTTGGTTCATTTCACTCTGGGGGGGGGGGGGGGAAGGGGAAAAGCCCTAATGGGAACCAATGTATACTGGTGGGGATGTCAAGGGGTTAATGCAGGGGGGGGCAAGTGCAGCACCTGGGGAGATGATCCCTGTTTGTACCGGCTGTGCTGAGCCTCGGTGCAATGCAGTTGGAGCTGGCACACACTGACCCGGCATCCTTGCTTGCTTCCTGCAGCAGAGCTTTCCCCAGTGCTGGGATCCTCTCCCTTATTCTGGCATAAGGACCCTCAGATCAGAAACAAGCCAGGAGGACCCTCAGGCTGTTCCAGCGAACAGCTTGGGCACAATAGCAGGCGAAGCTTTTTTTTTAAGATTAAGTTTTAGGGAATTTTTGACACTAAGCCCTGGTGTCATCTTGATCCCATGGGTGCACTAAGAGGCTGTGCAGACCTGGGGCAGGGCCATGTAGGGTTGTGGGTCTCCAGACCTGCTGTGCTGGGGTGGTGGGAGGGTGGCTGGTCCCAGGGAAGTGGTCAGGATGCCAAGTCCCTGCTTGTGGCCTCACCTGTATGAGGAGCTGGTCCCAAAGCACCCATGGGTTTTGGGAGGGTGCTGGGTACAGGATGGGGGAGGACACTGGGAGTGGTGCTGGTCCCACTAACTGCTTTGGCTTTTCTTCCTTTTGGGTGGAGCTGAGGGCTGGTTGTGCCAGGTCCCATCCCGGCAGCTCTGCCTGCATGGGGCCGGCTCCTGCCAGCCTCTCTCTGCCCAGGAAGGCTGGTGATGGCCAGCGCTGCTCCTGCTGTGGATGTGTCACTGTAGGTTTTCTTGTGCCAGAGCCATCCCAGGTCACTCCCACTCCTGGGCCAGGACAAAGCAGACTCGGATGGGTTTTTGCCATTTCCCCAAGGACACTGCAGGTATCTTGGAGAACATCCTCATACTTTAAGCCCGAGTGACCAGCTGGAGCAGCATTGGTCAATGGGGACCACAGCAGCCCCAGATGCCCTCCATCCCCAGGCAGAACAGTCTGGTGAGCAGGGTAGCAGCGGTCTGGACTTTTCCAGGATTTTTTTTGATTCCCAGCAACAAATCTCTCTTCAAGTCTGTGCATGACTGAAATTCATCTTGGCTCGTGGGAGCTCAGAAAGCCCAGCCAGGGAGGAAGGGAGGGGAGGCGAGGCTGGGCAGCGGGCAGCAGCTCAGCTCGCCCAGCCTGCTTGCCGGATTAGGCAGAAACAGCTCTTGCGACGACGGCTCATGGGCAGGGTGAAACAGGAACTCCAGCTTCACAGACAAAGTTATTTTGGTAGCTGTGCGCAAACCCCCCATTGGAAAATGTGACATGCTTCTTATCCCCTTGAATTTGCTCACAAAACACTAATTAAGGCATGTAATGAAGACAGCAGCATCCATTAATAAAGAATCATTATGGAGATGGATTAGCAAGCTTATCGGAAACAGGTGGAAGTGGGCTGGGAGTCTGCTCAGGGCAGCATGTGTGAGCTGAGGCTTTCCCAACCCTCCAGGACAGCGTGCTGGGAGCCTCTGAGGGATGCGCCCTGTGGCCCTCTGCCATGGGGTGGATGGGGCAGGCTGGGGGGTGTGCATTCAGGGAGCTCCCCTGCCCCAGGGTTCGTCTTGGGACCCGGCTCTGCACCCTTCCCAAACTGCTCCACCGGCTGGGATGCTGCCAGTGGCACTGGGTCCCTCCCAGTGGGGAGCTGCATCCATCAGATGCAGCAGATAGGAGCTGGAGGGGGACAGCAAGACCCACGCAGCCCCTCGGGAAGGAGGGAGGTGAGGCATGGCTGAAGCATGGGAAATATTACTTCCTTGGAGGAATAATAACTTCTCAGACCAGGGGAGCGTGGTGTCTGCTGCACCCTTGTTAGCCCCTGACACCTGCCTGGCTTCTGCCCTGCTATTAATATGGAGCTGACTCATGGTCTTTGCAGCCCCTCTGGGCAGGATTTAGGCTGCAAAGGCGCTCAGCCCAGTTATTTGAAGGTGTGTTGCGTCTATTTCTGAGCAGCTTGGCTAAGGGCTGTGACAAATAAAGGAAGCTGGGCTCCCCCTGGCCTTGTAACCTTTGTTCAGGAGATATCCCAGTGTCATCCTGCACTGCTGCCTGTGTGGTTGGGGGCTGCCTGCTGTCCTATGAGCTGGGGATGTGGCAGCCCTGCTTCCAGCCACAGACCCCGGTAGGACACCCTCCCACCCCCTCTGCCACCAGTTCCCATCATGTTCACACAGGGAATCCATCAGCCACCTCTGGTCCTTTGCCAGACAGGGACTCCCACACTGCCTCTGACTGCCTCCTCCTTTGAGCTCTGGGGTCCCAGTCCACCCACACCACTCTCCCCTTATTCCCAGTTACCTGACCAGGTTTGCCCAACTCACCATCCCAGTATCTGTCATCCTTCTGCATCCTCTTTCCTTACCAATTGGCATCCATTTCCCACAGGGTTCAAACCCACCTGGGGTGGTCCTGGCTGCGTGGTCCACCCATGGATGGCTACACCTGGGCTGGAGGTCAAGTAAGCCTTCAGGAAAAGGGCAAGGAATCCTCACTTACTGGCATGCTGGGGAAAGCTGCACTTTTTCTGTCTCCCTCAAGGGCAGGCAAAAAGTGGCTCTGCTCTCCCAAGCATCCTCCCCATGCTGCTGCTTGCATTATCCTTTATCCTGGACTGGTGGAACTTCTTAAGCATTGCCTGGGCTGCAAGAGGACCCAGCAGGGCTGTGGCTGTGGTCCCTTGTGGGTGTCTTGGGAGGGAAGTGAAGCAGCAGGTGGTTTTTCTCGCTCAGGGCATGATGCCCCGTGAAGAGCGGAGGAAGGTGTGAGCCAGCAGTTTGGCTTCATGGAAACGGAAACCGGAGAGGGGAGATTTATCCACGGGCATTATGTGTGGTCTCTACAGAAAGCTGGTAATGCAGAGAGGTCATGCGTTTAGCAGGAGGGATGTTTGGCTGATGGCTGGGGAATATTTTGTGTATTCTGCTTTTTTGTATACCTGCTATCGCAGCAGAGGGATTGGGTCTGGGGAGCCCTCCTGCAGCCCTGGTGCTGGGTCCCAGAAGAGCATCACTTACTCCCACACAGGCCACCCATTGCCCTGAGACAGGGAATGTCCTGGCTTCATCTGGGGCACCTGGGACGCAGCATTTGGATAGAGGGACAGTCTATACTGGCATGTGGAGGGACAGAACTATGCGCCTTGTGGTGGGACCAGACCCTGCCTGGCTTTCCAGGGTGAGAGGATGCGTTGTCGTCAGCACTGAGCCCCCTGCTCTGGTGACTGGATGGATGGGGGACACCTGGGCAGATGCTTGGCCCTCAAGTGCCAGGAACTTCACATGTTGTTACTTGTCACCTTTTGGTCTCAGCTTAGTCCCTAAAAGTCTAAGATTAACCCTCCAGCTCGCCTGTGTTTTGATAATGTTGCCAGGTACTGGAGAAGGGACAACTGTGACGAGTCTCACTTAGGTGTTGCTGTCGGGGTAATGCAATGTCCTGGCAGCCTGGAGATGTCTTCACTATGGAAAGAGCTAAGGGAACCCAAAGGCAAGGCGATGGCAACAGCACCAGTGGGGTCTTTTGTGCCAGAGGGAGGCTCCTCTCCAGCAAGCAGCCCCCAACATCCACCCTACGAGGACCTGCTGAAGCTCACCCAGGCCTCGGAGGGCTGGGGCAGGAGCACAAAGGGTGAAGATATTCTTTGGATTGCATTTCCTTCCATGTCTCCAAAAGACAAGCAATATCTTCTTTTGTTTTGGTGGATGTTTACCCCTGCCGGGAAAGCCGTGGCTGGTTGGCAGAACGTTCCCGGGAACCGATTTCATGGCAGATCTCATAGCAGTGGCTATCTCCCAGCTCGGCTGCTCCGGCTTCACATTCCCACTGGCCGTGCCGTGGCTGGGATGTTCAAAGGAGCCTCTACTCCCACTGCATTCCTGTGCCTGCGCTCATCTGCGGATCAGCTCCAGCAGACCAGTGCGGGGCTGGTCAGGAGGCGCTGGCAGAAAAGGAGGAAACGCCTGCAGTTTTCTTACTCCAGACCATCTGCACATCTTCAGTCCAACGCGCTCTGAGTTTTCCCTGGATGAGAGTGGTTGCCTCCACTCAGCCCGGCTCACAGCATCCTGCCTTGTTCCTTTCTGTGGGAACTGGGCTTTGCAGTGGGAACTGATTCTCTCCACCAGTATGGCTATTTCCAAAGTATTTCCAAGACCCTTGGTTTCTTGGACCTGGAGGGAAGCTGCAGAGCCTGTTGCTGGAGTGCAGAGCTTGGCCACCATCCCTGTTGCCCTGGGTGCCCAGTGGTACATCTCCATGCACTTCTCCACACACATCAGCAGGGATGTCTGACAGAGATGCAGATTCTTGGTGGGGCTCCTGCCTGAGCTTCGCACTCCCAGTTTCTGAGCTCCTCCTTGCAAAATTTGTGAGGATGAAATTTCCTGATCTGGGAAGATGAGGGGAGGGTCAGGAGAAGAGCAGCAGACCCTGTGATTTACTGACTTGCTTTCGTCTCTTCCGGTGGATTTTCCTTTCTCGCTTTGGCTTGTTTCTCTCCTCTCTGCTCGTGGTTTGTGGTTTCCCCCCAGCGTAACCTGAGTAGGTTATGTGTTTATCTGCGATTACACGACACGTTTTGTCTGCCTCCTTGGTTTCTGAGGTTATTTGCAGAGCCTCAGCCTTGGCCAGCCCCAGGCTCTTTGGGGTCCCCCCCCCCGCACAACACGCTGGCATGGCACAGAAGGGTTTCAATGTCTCGTGTCGCCCTGTCCCGAGCATCTGTGGGAAGGCAGAAGTGTCCTGTGGTTGCCCAGGGTGGTAGGGAAAAGCCCGGATTCCCCATGCATGGCAAGGCTGTGCCATGCAGGCTCTTCCTCCCTGCAAACCCTCCTCCTCCTCCTCCAGCAGGCTCTGTCGTTTTCTGCTCAGCCTCTCTCCTCCCTGCTCAGCCCCCGGATGGACTATTGTCCTCCTCCCACTCTCCAGCCCTTGATGTCCCTGCCAGAGCGGCTGGCCAGCCCACCCCGGCGGGCAGCTGTCTGACAGGTCTCAGCTGTGTGCTGCCCGGCTCTCGGGCGGTCCCTGCCACTGGCTGCCCACCCGCTGCCCACCCTGCCTGCACCCACGCTGGCCCCATGGATGGGAGCTGGGGGCTGCGTGTTGCTGCTCCAGCCTGGGGTACCAGCATCTGGGCAGCGAGCGGTGGGAGTGCCCAGAGAGCGGTGGCATGGGCTGGTCCCCGGGATACTTTGCACCTTTTAGGGCTTCTCTCCTTGGCTACGCATCTCTGGCTTCCAGGTCCTGTTGCCCTTGAGGACCCCTTTTGTCCTCCAGTAGTGGAGGAGAGGATTGGGAAGGCTGTGCTGTCCATCTCAAGCTGGTTTTTCCCCTATAGACACCAAAGGAGATGCAGCCCAGCATTTTTTTGGACTCACTGCACAATTTCAGTTCCTCAGAGGTGAAACCAAGCTGAGACCTGTTGAGAAGTGCGTGATCCAGGTCTCCTGCTGAGAAGGTCACCATGGTCTGGAAGATCAGACAGCAAGCTCCTGCTCTCCTGCTCCTGCTCTCCTGGCTAAGCGTTTCCCCAGCATCCCACCCTCCGATATCCCTCCCTGCAATTCATGCCCCATGTTGTACCCCTGGGGGAGGATTTATTTTCTTTGCAGCAGCCTTTTAGGGGCTTATGGACTTCCCAGCTGGTGAGAAGATTCATCCCATGGTTTGTGCTGGTGGAGGGTGAGCTGGTCCCACTGCTCTCTGAAAGCATCCCATCCCTGCTCTCTAAAGGCACTGACCAACACTACCACCTGTTCAAAATCACAGGCCTTTTTTCTTGGGAAACAACTAGTTTAGGAGAATAAAAGGAAGATGCCCTGGGTTGCTGTGACCTAAATGAGAGGAGGGAATGCGACCTCTGCAAGTTTGGGGGTGACACCAAATTGAGGGAGGTGGCCAATACATTGGAGGCCAGAGCTGCTGCTCAGAGGAACATCAATGTGCCCAAGAGGCTGGCAGGAAATCCATGAGGTTTGGGGCAAATGCAGATCATGGCGTCTGGGATGGATTATCCCCATGCAACAGGAAGCTGGGAAGGAGAAATTGGGATCCTACCACCCCATTTTGGGCTCCTCTACGAAAGAAAGGTGTCAGTGAACTGGAGTGGGTCCAGTTGAGGGCACAGAGGGGGTCGGGGGCTGGGGGTGTGATGTCTGAGGAGAATTAGAAGGAGCCAGGTTTGCTGGAGGTGGAGAAGAGGAGGCTGGTGGGGATCTAACTGCCCACTGCACTACCTAAAGGCAACCGTACAGAAGAAAAAGCTGTCTCAGGTGCACAGAGAAAGGACAGTGGCAACGGGAATGTGTTGCACCAAGAGAAATTCTGATGGGACATAAGGAAAAATATCTTCATCCCGGAGGTGATCAAGCACTGGAACAGAGGCTCTGAGAGGCTGTGGCCAAAATCCTCTCCATCCTTGGAGATTTTCAGCACTCAACTAGACAAGTCCCTGAGCAATCTGATCTAAATGCAAATTTAGCCCTGTGTTGAGCAGGGGGGGTGGGGGGGTGTGTTGGATGAGGGACCTCTGGAGGGCCCATATGACCTACATTTTTGTTCATTTCTATAATTCATTGTGTAAAATGATTTTCAAATTGCTTCTTCCCAGGTATCTTCGCTTGTACGCATGCTGCCTTGCAAATCACGAGCCATGCAGCTAGAGGCGTAGCCTGCAGTTCTGCCTGGAACATCTGTAATTACTCAGTGCAATTCCAATGTGTGCATTAAGTGAAAGATAGCAGGAGGGGGAAAATGAAAACGGGCTGGAGCTAAGGAATTAAAGAGGAGCCCTATAGCTTAATTCAGTTCCTGATTTTGTCATTTGTCCCCTAAGGGATGCTGGAGAAGTTTCGAGGTAATAATACTTTTTGCCCTACACTGACTGTAAGTGCATTTCCAGCACCTAACAAAATGAGACCTGGATATTTTTTTGCACAGTGGGGATTGGAAAAAGTACTGTGGGAGCATCAAGAGACACAAATCTCTCCGACAGAGGAAGAAGGTTGTACCTATGCAGTGCTCTGCTGCACATGGGTGAGATTCCCCAGCAGCTGTGAACACGCACAGGGGGACAAGGAGCAAAACTACACCTCGTCTTTATAGAAAACGGAGATCTTCTGGATCTTATGACCTCCCTGTGACTAATATAGCAATAATGCATCTCGCTGTTTCCACTGCCTGTCAGTTCATACCATGGCAGGCATACCTGGCAGGCTGTTCGGGTCATGAATGGCTTTTCAGGTGCATCAGCCATACTTTCACCCCTGCAAATGTTGGTTTGTCATGTGGGGAAGGCTGCCTGGGTGCCTCCTGCACTTCAGCATTTCTGCTATTTGCCTTCCATCTCCAGCCAGCCCACCACTACGCCGAGCAAAATGCTGGGAGGAGGAGGGTCAGGCGCCACTGGTCTCTCCTGGGTGGCAGGACAGATGTTGGACTTGGAGGAAATATGGAGACAATATTTTGGAAGGATGAGAGTGAAATCCCTTGAAATCTGCCATTTCCCCTGAGGTCTGCTTAGTAGCTGTACTAAGTGAAAAGGAAGGATGGGGTGGGGGGGTCTTCTCCATCCTTAAGTGCAAATGACCCATGTGTCATTCCCCATTATAACATCTGTACCATAAGAATTGCAGATGCTTCTAAATCCTATTAGAGCCACCCACCTTCCGGCACTGCCCTCTTCCCAGGGACACAGGGACAAGGGCGCGGGGCGCAGGACCACACAGCTGAGCCCAAGCAGAGATGAAAGATTTTCATAACAAACAGCTCTGAGCTGGGATAAAGAAAGCGAGGTTTTCCGCCTGTGAAAGGGATGATTAATTACACAGTTCTGTCTACCTGCTCCTTGCTCTCCTCTTATTAAAAATATCCTTGGTGTTTCCACGTAACCAGCTTGTGGGATGGGTGCAAGCAGCACCGGGGGCAAAAGCTCTAGGCAAAGACCAGACTTGCCTCTCACGAGCTATTTGGAGTGGCTTCCCCTGCCCCTGCAGGGCTCCTGGGCTCCCAGAGCTGATCTGGGAATGGAGACGGACACAGAGCAGGACTGCGGCTATTCCCAGACGGTGGGATGTCTCCTGTCCTTGACCAAATTAGAGCAGAGATAGGGATGTGAGTAGAGCACGGCTGCTCGCTCACATGGGCTGAGCACCCCGTATCCCTTCCACATTGTGATGCCTCCGTTATTCCATGCTGCCAGGGAAGGAACATGGGAAACAGGGAGGAGGATGTTCATAAGGGGGGTTTGATACCTTCTTCCCTTGGGTAAAGCTGCTGCTTAAATCCCCTGTGGGCAGCCGGTCAGTCAGGGTAGGGCTGTAGGGCTGTTTTACAGGGTGTGATGTAGAGGATGTCTCCTCAGGCTTGTCTCGGGGTGGATGGGCCTGGAGCAGCCCAGATCTGCTTGGAAACCCACTTAGACAGCCTTGTTCACAGCCCACCTCCTCACCAGCTGTCTCTGCAGGGATCACTAACATGCCTATCACAACGCCTCTCTAACATACCTTGAAATCATGAGCCAGTAGAAAGACTGAAGTCTTGCAAGTCCTTGTGGTCTGTGGGTCTGGCTGGTTTGAAATCCATCTCCGTTTGCTCTGGACGGTCCCTCCTGCCGGGTAAGAGACATGAGCTTAGCTGTCCCGTGTAGCAAGCAGCATGCAGACGTATGCAAGATGTGGCAGGTACTGCTATGCCCTTGGCCTCCCTCCCTTGTGCTGTGCATGTGTGTGCGAGAGAAATTCCTCCCCAAAGCGCCTGGGGACTGAAAGGACCCATCCAGAGAGACTTATCCTGCTGGAAAGGGATTTCACTTAAATATACGGGGTAATAGAGGCACTTCCAGACCATCTCATGTGAATGCATCAGTTGGAGGAAGAAGAGCTGGGTGAGCAGGAAAAGACCTGGCAGCAGTTGGTGCATGCATCTCTACAGGGGTGGAGGAACCACCACAGGAACTGAAAAGGATGGAAGAGGTTATAGAGACAGCAGCAGCACCTTCCCAACCCCTGGGGGCTGCCTTATCTGCTGTGCTGGCCTGGCTGAGCCGTGCTTCTGGAGCTTGGGGGAGTGCCGTGGTCTCCCACATTGTGTCCAAGTGACCTGTAGTGACGTTCAGTGTTGCAAACACCAGCCATCAGGTCCTCAGAGTTGCAGAGACTGGAGGCTCCGGATTGTTCCTTTGGGATTCGTATTCCTGAGTTCTGTCTTCTCGCTAAGTCCACAAATATGGATTGGTGGTTGTTTTTTTCATGAAAACTGTGGTTCCAGGATGTCGCAGGGCTCCAGAGGCTGGGATTTTAGGAGCACCTACAGTACTTCAGGTGTAAGAGGCACCCAGGATAAATCGCCCCGTGTTAAACTCAGCCCTGTGGTCGCTGTCAAACCCATCTGGGGCTGTAAAAAACAATCCCACTGGATTGAAATCGCCTTAAGTTGTTCCCAGTGAAAGGTGCTCGCTAATTCAATTAAAAGCCTAGTGCAGATGGATTTAGGAGCTGGGGTGGAGGATGAAAGCAAGCAGAGAAAGAGGGAGAGATCCCCGCAGTGGCGGGGAGTGGTGCTCCCTGGGCTCTAAGTCCATCACCTAATTGCCCTCTGCTTTGAATCAAAGGGACAAAGGCTGCCCCTTGCCTCCTGCCCCCAGCACGGCCTTTTGCAGGGGAGAGTTTTGGGGGTGCCCCCTCTGTGCGTGCAAGGAGAGAGCTGCTTAACTCCCCTTTGGTCTGAAAGGATTTCCCCTAATCCTGACCTCTCCCGGCGCTGCTCAGACACCGGTGCTGAGAGCAGGGCGTTAGTGCCGGCTCTAATCCCACCCCACCGCTCTCCCCTCCGCGGGGGCACTCGCCCCTTTTCAGCCCCTGTGTTTGGGATTGAAAAGCTTGCAAAAGCCTTTGGAGTTCAGTTCAAGAGCCACATTCCTCAGGACACAGCCTGCTCCCCGGGAGCCGGATTGCAGCGGCGAGGATGGAGCTCTCCTAGAAACCCGGCTTGGATGCCACCGCTCTGTCCATCTTCCCCGACCGAGGGTCTGGAGCGGTGCCGGGGTTTGGGCTTGCTGGTAGTGGTGCTGGATCCCCTCTTTGCTGCTTGGGATGCGCTGGATGAGCCGTTTCCAGCTCCTTCCATGGGGTTTTGTCCCAGGAGCGGCAGACAGAACCCTCGCAGGATGGTGTGATCTGGCTAAGGATGCTCTCCCAGCAGATTTATAAGTCTCATGCTGCTGAGGCTGCTATTGCCAGGCACAGCTTCTCCCACACAGAAGTGTTTTCTCCCCTGCAAAGCCTGGCAAGGAGTGTGCTTTGCTGAGGAGCAGGAAGCAGAGATGAAAGTGACGCTCACTCCATGGATTTTTCTGTTATTTTTTCACCTGGTTAATTGCTGTCTATTAATGTGCAAAGCCCTGGGCATCATTTGCCATGAGAGGATGGGCTGGTTAGCTTGCTGTGGTGCCAGGCACCTACTAAGGCTGATCCACGGATACCCAGAGGTGTCCCTAGGGATGCATGTCACCATGTGATGACTGCAAAGGCTGAAGTGCAGCATCAGGGCTGCAGGATAGTGGGAAATGGGGTAAAGAGGACTTTTGTTCCATGGTTCCCTAATGGCTCTTTCTGCCTGTGGTGTCTCAGACTGGAAAGGGGAGGCACAAATCCATGGGCAAGCAGAGACCCTAGCAGGGGGGTAACTACAAAACTATGAAGGGTCAGCTATGAGCTGGGCAGGGAATGAAATAAGGGAACCTGCAAATGAAATAGCACTGCTGCCCTCATGGATGGCAGAAAGGACACGCAGCACCTTCCCAGATCAGGGTCAGCCGTGCTGCGCTACCCCCAGAGCCTTACTGACTGCAATGGGGAGCAAGAACAAAGTCCTCATGTAAAACACGGCTGCTCAGCTCCATCCTCCTACCCTTGGGCTGCTGTTCTGGTCAGGTCCAGGTTTGGACACACGTGCAAAGCATTTTTCACGTGGATGCAGCGGTGCCGTTCAAGTAGCAGAACTGCATCTGCTGGTCCCCAGCAAGCACAGCTGGGTGTCAGACCACGTCTCTGAGGAGCTCTGCTGCCATAACATGGATGGCCATGGAGCAGGGAGGTACTCAGAGGCTTGGAAGTTGCCCGAGTGGCAGCAGGAGAGCCTGTGGACAGGGTACACGTGCCAGCCTGCATGGCCCCTGAGTCCTGCAGTGATGCCTGCAGGCTTTCCAGAAAGCCAGCATGGGTAGTGATGGGGAGAAAACACTGTGGTCCACACTGCGGTGCCAGCCTGCAGCTTCCTTTGCAAGGTGTGCAGTGAGAAAATCACCCGCTGGATGCACGTGACCTGAGCTGTTTGCTCACTGCAGTTCACTTTGCCCTGAGCAACGGACTATATCCCACCATCAGCCCAGGCTTGGGGAACCTCGTGACATCCCAAAAGAGCCATCAGACTTACTAGGAGAGGAGCAGGCTGAAACATGAGGCTTCCTCCTCATCTAAGATGCTCCTCCAGGGACAGGGACAGCACGGGGACATTTCGGGAGTGCTGCAAGCTCCCGGTGATGCTGGGGAGTTGAGTCAACCCTAAATGAATCCAGTGTCAGGTTGTGGCTGGATCTAAGTTAGGGAGTCACATTCGGCACGTCTGGTGGCCCAGGGGCTCTTTGTTTGTCTCTTCTAGTCTGGGCTGCTGAGGGATGTGGAGATCAGGTTCCCGAGGTGTTCTTGGCCATTCTGTAAGGGAGACCCACATGTGAAGCTGCAGGGTAGTTTTCCTGCTGCCAGCCGTGCTTCACCCCAAGACATCAGATCGGGCTCTGAGGAGATGGGGGCATTTTGGACTTGGGCCATACCAGCACATTCAGCTGCAGATGGTTACAGGAACAGATAACTGGTCCTGCAGAAATTCCAGGAAGTCTGATCACCCTGGAACATAGATCCTATTCACATCGTCTGTAACCTGAGAGCAGCTCTTCGGAGCTGGGATTAGCAAAAGTATTTGGCTTCACCTGCCCTACTCCCAGGGAGCTGGTGGGCCAAGCTAAACCCCTGCTGGTGGGGAGGAAGAGGAAGGGCTTTCTGCAAGCTAACGCTGGTCCTGGCATGGGAGAAACCTGCTTCTGCCCTGCTGATAGCCATGGAGAGGTGTGAACAGGGAATTTACCTGGATAGTTCCCTAGCTGGATCAGTGAGAGGTCCGAAATCTCTATGTGATGGGTCATGTATACACCTTGCAGAGCCAGGCTTGTCTGCAGGGTCAGGTACATGCACGATGTGCTCTTGCCTTACCACCCCAAATTACTGCACCCAGCAGAGATGTGAAAAACGGGGAGCTGTGTGGTGGGATGGGGTAAGCAGGGCATATAAACACAAAGCACACACTGCCCCCGGGGCCACTAGCAGGGGAAATGTTAAAAACTGCACCTGGAAAATACCCTTTTTCTCCACTGAGGTGTGTCCTGCTCCCTGAGCCTAGGATGGGACTCAGTTGCCTGCCCCAGCCTCTGCCCTGGGGGATGGCACCTGGTCCCAGAGCGGATCCAAGGAGGAGATGGTGGTCCTTCCCCAAGGGAGGGGGATTAGGCATCCCAGAAGTGATGCAGGAGATGCCCTATCCCACCACTGGCAGAGGTGAGCACAGCTGTGTGGGAAACTCCTGCCTATCTCTGCAGTTCGCAGCATTGCTTCCCACGGAAAAAAAAAAAAAAAAAAGAGCTGAGAAATTTCCTGGTGCCGAGGAGTCAAGGTGGAAAACTGCAAAACAGACTGATAAACTGGGCAGAAACAATCACCGGGGCAAACTGCACTCACCAGGGCTGGAGCCAAGTCAGCTGTTAGTGTGTCCTGCCTGCTGCCTAAATTTTTGTCCCAGAAAACTGGAAACTGATACATCTGATACCAGTTTTTGGAAAGAACGACCTAGGAAGCTAAAGGTCAGCAAATCTGACTTCTGTAAATTATCAATATTATAATAAAAGACCAAATGAATAGACATGTGCGTGTTAGCCTGGAAGAAGGTTAAGATGACTTTTTGCTGCAGAGATGGTGCCCCTCCAGTGCAGCTAGCTGCAGGAAGAAATGTGTGTGTAAATCAGGGAGAGTCTCTTGAAAAAGTACCCTCGATTTTCCAAAAGCTCCTGACAAGCTCCATCACTAAAAGCTCTTTTTTTGGCACAGCCTGAGCAAGAATGTAATTTCATGAGTTAGGAATGGGTGGAGAAGCAGACTTTGCAAAGGGGAGATGCTGGCAGGTTTAGATCTAGCTAAAGGAAGTGTTTTTCTACTGTGTGTAACTAAAGGGTGATGCTCACTGCCATACAGTGTTTGTGAAGGCCGAGTGCATTAAAGGCACCAAAAAGCAAGCAGATAAAGGCACAGGGGACAGATTCATCCAGCATTCACTGTCTGTCAGCTGGGAGGTGTCTGAAGCACAGCCGGGACATGTATTTAAATTTCTGTGATCTGTGCTGACCCATATCGTGTCCTGCTGGCTGTGAACGGGGTGTGAGATGAGTGAACTCGATTTTTCTTTGTGCCTCGCCTTCCCCTTCCCCAGCAGTTGGTTGTATTCTGCTGTTCCTTGGGCTTTTCTTGGCATCTCCTTCTCCAAGACCCACTTTGCTCATGCCTGAGCCCATGGCTGGATGCAGAGGCATCTCTGTGTGGCTTGAGCAGTCCTGCATGCGGATGGGGCTGGGGCAGGCTGTGGGTCAAAGCACAGGGGGAAAAGATGGGAACAGGCTGGTGTGATCCTCAGAGAGCCCCTGAAGGAGCTCAGGCATGACAACACAGTGGCTCAGCTGCCAGAGGGCTGGGGGTCCCATGGGGGCGAGGAAGGATGCTCTGGAGGATGGATGCCCCTCAAGCACCAGCAGTGCTGCCGTCCCGGCGATTCCTTCCCTAGCAAACCCTGATGGACAGCACTGGCCCCCACGAAACCCGAGGCCACGCTGGGTTGATAACAGTATCAGGGAGATGGCTGCAGGGTCAGAATACCAGCCCCAGCCGCTGCCATACCAGGAGGGCTTCCAGACACCCAAAACCAGCCATCAGAGACATGCTCAGCTGAAAAGCAGGCACTGGAGAAGACATGCAAGCAGGCTGGGCCACGGGGGCCACGTATTTGGGGAGGGACGAGCCTCTGGATCAGTTGCCAGACAAAGGTGGGCAGGTTCGAGTGCTTCACCCTGCCCTGCTCCGGCACAGAAGCCTGTAGAGCAGTTGGCCTGGGGGCAGCAGCTGTGTTAATCCTGACCCTGTTCTTTATCTAAGGCTCTGTCTGAAAAAAACGAGTGCCTTGCACACCCTCCTGAACTTTCTGTTCCCCTGAGCTGTGCAAGGCTGAGAGCATGGCACGGAGGGATGGGTCTGATATGCTGGTCTCCCCTTCCACCAGGACCTTGTTGAAGAAGCAAGCTCGGATTCATGGCCAAAGCCAGAACGGGGCTTTGAAAGCAAGATAGCCAACCTTGAGTCCAGACAAGCAGTAAGCAACCAGGTGCCCAGGTCACTAATTCCCATATTTTATCACTTTCCCTGCTGCAAAGCATGTGCGTCTGCTGCATTTCACCACCTGGTCTCCTCAGAACTGAAACCATCTCAAGCACCCCTTCGACATCCCAATGCCACTGCTGCCTTTCGGGGGCAGGCAGCTTTTCTAGACCTTGAATTATGCCCATGCCCCCTCTCCTGCATTTCCTCCATGGTGTCAACAGCTGCTTTGAAGCGCGGACCCCAGAGCTGTGCCCATACGGCAGCGATGGGCTTGCTCACGGACATAGGCTGCTTCCCCTCTATTCACTGCCCCTGTGCTAAAGCCCGTAAGACTGTTTGCCAGCTAAGCCCCCTTTTGTCCTGGGAGCTTATGCTCAGCTCATGTTGTTTCCACAATTGCCTAAGGCCCTTTCAGTGCTGCCGCTTTCTGAGGGAAAAGACCCTGTCTTGTAAGCGTGACCCCCAGCCGTCCTGCCCAGTGGTGTTTGGCCATGTTCAATGCGCAGGTTGAGTCCGGAGCAGTGGATAACATACCTGGTGGTGTCATGGCTTTAACTCCACCAGGTTTCACCCCTGTGCAAGACTCTTCATATAACATACCCTTAGCACCCAGGCTGGCAAGCTCAGGAGGGATGGATTTGGGTTTAAATGACCAGCAAGCTCAGGAGGGATGGATTCGGGTTTAAACGACCAGGTTGATAACACTGTGCAATAAACGGTACAATAAATGGGATATATTACAGCCCTGCAGAAAAACCACTGCTGCTGTGCATGGTGTTGGTTGTTTGGTCTCAGAAAGGATGGAGAAGAACTAGAAAAGGCCCAGAGAAAAATGCTGAGTGTGATTAGAGATGTGGACTAGTGGCATGAGGCCATGCTGGTCCAAGTCTGGGCCAGCATGGGGAGCCTGGCACATTGGAGAACTGAATATTTTGTTACTTCAGACCTCTGTGTCCCCCCATCACCCCCAAACTAGTCACTAGGATGGAGTTGCCCATGAACACCCCTCTGGGTCTGTGCCCCTGGTCCATCTCACATGAGCAATTTGCTCATATTTATGCAACATAATTAATTACATTAGCTGGCTCCAGACGTGGAGACCCAGACCCGGAGTGCATCATGTGAGCATGCTGGTACTGAGCGGAGGACTGAATTAGTGCCTCACCGAGCTCTGGGTTTCAGCAGGCTGCCCGTGCTTGGCTGATAACAAGTTTTGAGCTGCTTCATGGAGGCTTGGAGCAGAGATGGGACAGAAGGAAGCACAGACCTGGGAGCCATGGGGATGGGTGATTGGAAGGCTGGGCATCTTGGTTTGGAGAGATAAGGTTCAGGTCTGTGCAGAGCTCTTCATCCTGGCAGCACTAGCCAGTGACTTGGGCAGCTTATTTGCTTGAAGGTCTCGACAGCTTCAGGAGGAATTTGCTGGAGCAGGCTGGCAGAAGGCCAGCTGGAGTCTTGCACCTTGATTTGGACAGCTTCAACACTGCCTGTACTTAGTTTGTGCTTAAGGGACGCAGTGCTACTGTGGCAAGTGACTGTTCACTAGGGGATGAGGACCAGGTCTGGATGCTGGACCAGTTTTGGCTCCTGTTCATGATACTCTTTTTCGTGCTTATTTGGGTGTTAGCAGCTGAAGGGCTGAGTTAATGACCCCTCCAACCCTAGCACCAAAGGAAGGTCCCAGGCCTCCCAATTCTCTTTGCAGGTGCTAGAAATCACCTTTTCCTTCCATTGTGGTCCCTTGATGGCCATGGGCTCAGTGCTCATACCTCTGTGCCTTGCTGGTACCAAGAGACTGCAAAGCATCCAGATGGAAGCATAATCCTCAACACAGCTGGGACAAATGCTGGTCCTGGATCCCAAAGTATTTTTGGGTGGGAATGAATGAAATCTCCTTGCAAATGCTGGGCAGACACCGCCCAAACAAATGACCACAAATATTCAATTTCAGTTTGAAATGCATTTGTGCCAACATGCTCTCTGGAGAATGAGCTTTCCTAGGCAAACACTCAGAAAACCCACATCGTAAGCTCAATTGCTCCCTGAAAACAAATTTCGGAACCATTTAAGTAACCGCTAGTGGTGGGAACTGGGGATCTGGCATCTGAGACGCTACCTTCAAAGGGCAATCAGAACTCCCTTCTTGGAAGGGATGAGCAGGGCAAACAGCTCACCTCACCTAGTCCTCAACCCCTCCTGCCCCATCCTCTTGTCCCGTAGGATGGCGAGGGTCACACCTGGGCTGTAGCCATCTCTTTGGAATGTCCATCCCTCTTTGGTAGCTTTCTGGTTCTGTGCTGGCCCAAGAGGAGGCTGTGCCTACTGACAAGGAGACACGGAGTGCCTGGCCAGCCAAGCAGGATCCCATCCCAGCGGCTGCCTCTAGCTGGAGGTTGATCTCTGTGGGATGGGGACACGCTTCTTGCTTGTCACCACCCGTCACCACCCTCTGGTGCTTTTCCATGCCCTGGCACCCTGGATCAGCTCTGCGCCCAGTGCCCAGCACCTTCCCAGGGTGGCCATTTAAGGGACCTGCTCCAGACCGTGGCGTGATGGGGCATTTCCCCTGGACGGAGAGACTCCGAGCCCAGCCCTGCCATCGCCTCGCAGAGCCAGCTCTGCCAGTGGGGTGAGCGTGACCTTGTGACTCCCCACAAATCCCAAATTAATTAATCCCGGGGACGCTGGGGCGGCATGAACAGCCCGTTTGATTTCTCTGCAGTTTTTTCCTGGGGCTCAAAGGGATTAGTGCAGGCGGGAACAGGGAAACATAACAAGGGGCTCAACTTTCAGCTCCCACTCCCAGCCAGCAGACTTCTGTTCTTACCAGAGGTATTAGCAGCAGTAATCCACAATGTCTCCGAGCGCTATCTGTGTGCGGCATCCTCTTCCTCTCCCCCTCTGCCCTCACATGTGTGCTCCCATACTCCGCTCACTCGTGTGTGTTCACGTCCTGCCTGATGAACTCACGCTATCACAACCCTCCTGGACACATGCCCCTCCATGCACATCCCACCCCCCTGTATCCTAAAGCCGCACACAGTGCCCCCCCAAATTACTGTGGGGCCGTGCACTTCTTGCACATCTGTCCCCATGGCCTAACATGCTTTATGTGCAACCCACTGCTGGATGTTCTCACATATATGTTCTTCATCATGTGTACCCCACCAGGCTTGGGAAGGTCTGCAACCCTCCCCATGCATGCACATCTCGCTCTCGTAAACTCATATGTGTGCTTACAGCTTGTCCATCATACTCTCGTCACCCTCTTCACATGCTCTGCACCAGATACTGGCTCGTATCTGCAAGGTCAACCTGCTCATATCGCAGTCTGTAGGCTCAGGTCATTTCTCTTATGCCATCCTTTCAAAACTCCTTGTTGAGAGTGTTAGGCATGCTGGTCCCCACTGAAAGCTACACCATGGGAGTGATGCTCCAAAGTCAAAAGATGAGGCTTACATCCTTTCTCAGGAGTTTTGTCACAGCCTGAGCAGGTACCAACTACAAGGACCCCTAAAAACATCTGGGCTTGGTATCATCTCAGTGCAAAGAGACCTCCAGTGGAGATGGCTGAGCTTCCACCACCTGCTTCCTCTGACAAATCTGCTAGCACTGTTGCTGTCTGGCACGCCTTGCAGTACCCCTGGGGTAACCTGGGTATCCCTGTGGCCCAGTGGGCTTGGGCATCTCTGGGAACACTTGGGGTGACTCATCTGAGTCACCAGCTCCAGTGCCTGGCCGTGACCACCGAGGTCCCAACAAACGGGGAGGTGAGGATGGATGTATGTAGTGGACCACGGGCAGCATTCACTGCCTGGTATCCAGTGCCTTTTCATCCTGCCAGGAAGATGTGAAGACCCGGAGAGTCCTGAGCACAGTCACTCTTAGGATAAGGAGAAGCAGAAAAGTGTGGAGTAGACAAAAGTAACACAATTTTGTTAAAACACCAAATCACAGTGGTACGAGAAAGTTGTCCCTGACTGGTCAGGGAGGAATAAGTCCTCCAGAAGTCAGCTGAGCCCACGCTGCTGCTCACTCAGAACAGACCCTGTGCCTTCTGTCATTGACCATCAGCATCTGCCATGTGCAAACACAATAGTCTCTTTTCCAGGAGAGGAGAAGGGGAGAAACACACAGTGAAAGAGAATTAGGACCTTTCTAAAAATGGTCAAGTTGTCCACCAACCTGAGGCACTGAAACCATTGGAACAGTGGGGAAGATCTGTGAAAGTAGGGAAATTTCTCATGGATCCTTTCCAAAGGCAAACGGACTGAGTGTTGATGAGGGAGGGAGGGATGGCAAAGCCATGACTGGAGCACGTATGATGGCCTGGCTATGCCTTGTCTTTGGGGCAGCAGAAAGCATGGAGGGATGTGGAGCTTCAGCTGGGTTCAGTAGCCCCAGGGGTCCAAGCAGAGAGCTGGAGAGGAGGTGGCTGATGCTTTGGTGTGCTCTGCCGATGGCAGCACTGTGGGTGCCAGCAGTGCCACTGCCACCTCCCAGAAGGAGGCCACCAAACAGAAGCAAGGACTGTTTAAGCAATTGCAGCAAGAGCTTTTTAAGAAACTACATCTCCAAAATTCATGTTGCACCTCCAAGGGAATGCGAATCCTTCTGGGCAATGATTGTTTAATCCTGTAAGGGGGAAAAAAAAGAAAAGAAAAAAAAGAAAAAAAAGAAAAAAAAAGAAAAAGAAAAAAGGTATAACAGGACCTTGTAGCTTGAAACTGAAGCTCAGCAAAATCTGACTAGAAATGAGGAAGAGATGTTATCACCTGGGGGATTAACCACAGCAACAATCTGCTAGGGATTCGGGGACCCTCCAGCACAGTGGGAGGCCAGGCTGTCCCTCACTTTATCCCCACTCTGGGTCTAGCCTGGTGTCTTTTTCACAAGAAATTCTCTGAACATTAATGTCTCAGTGACAGGAAAATTGCTATACTCTGAGGCAGCCCAACTTGTTATTGCTGCATCTTCACACCCCTTCGGGGGTGGGTTTGCTTACCTCCCCCCCGAGGTACCAGGATGCACAGCAGAGATGTTTGCTGATCTCTTACCCTCTGAGGGAAGCTCACAGCGATGGATGCTTTCCTTTCCCCACCTTCTCACCTGGTTGCTCTGCTCCTGCACCTTGTGGCATTCCCAGGAGTAGGAAACCTGTGAAGCAAGAGCCAGTGTGGGGCTGATGACTATTAAAGGGCACCCGTAAATCCTCCACCTCGGTTCTCAACATAGGCACACGGGAAGGGATATAAGTTCCCCAGAGAGAAAGTCAGCCCCCAGAGCCTGGTCAGCAGTGCTTGGGCTGAGGCGGGGGTGGTGGTGGTGCAGCAGATGGTGATGCTAAGCAGAGTCAGAAACTCCCTGGATCGGCGGAATTAGCAGAGTGCTGATGCTGGAGTGAGTTCAGCCTTACTTAAACCTCCCAGAGACCACAGCTGCACATCTTTCTTCGGCTGCTTCGCCAGCTCCCCATCCTCTGTCATGCCTGAATTGGTATCTCAATTCGCTTTTGTCCCCCTGCTATTCAGAAGGATGCACATCGAGTCCTTCAGGAGACCCTGGAGCCTCGGTTAGATGGGGAATTCAGCTGCAGAGAGGACCCCTGGGTGCTAATGTGGGCTCAGGAAATCTGGGAAGCAGGTGACTGTAGGAACCACTGAGCAATGGTTTTCTTCATATGCTGGAGACAACGTACCAGCAAAGGCCCAGGCTGTGGTGGGAAGGACGTGAGGGCAGGAACCTGGCTGCGGGTACTCAGAGGATGGAGGCATCTCCTGGATGGCTCCTACTAGGACCCACTGGTCCTAGGCACATCGTGGCGGGGTGGGGAGGCTGGATGCAACATTAGAGGCTGTTAAGCTCCAGGTGAGCTCCATGGTGGAGGAGGTGCCCCATGTAAGTGATTTGAACTGCTCTTCAGAGATACACATTGTGTATCTAAAGAGCTGGGGGGCTGGGCTGGACTGGAAGCAGTTCACTGCCTACTTACAGTTCATAGACATGACCGCCAGGATGTGGCCCTTGCGCTGCAACCACATAACTAAAAATAACTGAAAAACACACAGAAAACTCCTCTAGCACTTATACATGAGCTGGCCTTAAAGATTTTTTTTCAGGGAGTGAGATGAGGGTTGCCCAGCTGCTTTTCCATGGGCATCTCCAGAGAAGGGAGCTGGAGGGAGGGCTTGCTGTGGCCAAGAGGGCATGTCATTGCTGAGTGTAAGGTGAGGGGTGACCAGAGGTGTTGGTCACAGTGCAGGATGGAGAGTCGAAACTGCATCCTCAGGAGCCAATCGGTGCATGGTGGGGCCAACACAGTGAGCTCAAGGCTGCTGAGAAGCTGCTCCAGAGGCAACACCACTGACCTCTGAAAGGAGAAAGTCCCCCACCAAGAAAGATTTCTTTTAATGCTTTTTTCCCCAGAAAAATAATTTTTTTGTCTCCAATTGCCAGTGGGAAATTGCAGGATGAGGTGGAAAGTCCTGTCGCGTTTCAAACTCAGCTTTTCAGTTTGTGTTTCAAAGCCTTTCTTTTGAAACTGGAAACGGGAAGTTTTCCCTCTTTCATCTCAGTTTGCTGCTGAGGGCAATGAGATGACTCATGTCCTGGAGTTTTTCTTCTCTGCCTTTTCCCCATTTTATTTCCTTCTCGTTTTCTCCAACAGCAGGAAAGGTATCGAGTAGGAAAAGGAACATTAAAACTGTGACACCTTGTCAGCCGGTGACTTGCCCAGTGCTGCTGAACTTCTGAGATATTTAAAATAGAAAAGAAACAAGAAAGAAGGAGGGAGGACTTAAACCAGTGATTTATCAGAAATAAAGGAACTTTTCAGAGGCCAGTATTTACATTTTCATTCATTTTGAAGCAAAATAACTTTTCTGATTTGCTTCACATCAAAATTTTCCTCCCCACAGGGAACATTTTCTAATAGAAATGATCTCACTTTAATATTTTGGCAGGATTTTCTTGTGTATTTTTTCTCCTTGGAACTGCGCTAATACTAGGCTGTAAAAGATGACGGACTGGCGAGTTGTGTGGGTGCTGAAAAGGCTGAAACTGCTGCTTTGTAGCTGCAAAACTCGCTCGTACATGCAAGCGCTGGAGCCTCCTGTGAGGTTTTGCAAGGCCAGGGCTACGCACAAGCCAGGAGCAGCTGGCGCTGCCTGCACTGCCTGGTGCAAACCTTCACAAGGACGTCGGTGGTGATGCATTTGAAAGCAAGACCCATTTCCCGAGCTGAGAGGGAGCCCAGGAGTGATGGCCCATGGCTCATGGAGAACCAAGTGTACCCATCTCCCCCCCTACCCAGTGCAGAGCGGAACAGCTGCAGGTTTCCTAGGAATTTTCATGGGTACTTAGTGCCGCAGGGCTGCAAGAAAGGGTTAAAGTGTTTTCGGTTATGCAGTGCACAACAAACAAAGGGGATGTGGTAATCCCTCCTGCCACAGAGTGAAAAGTTCACTTGATATGCTACTTTACACTGATTCTCACAGACTCTGGGATTAAACCGGACACACTCTGACGTCCAGGTTTTCTAGCAAAGGGCTCCAGCCCAGCCTGCCACATTCACTTCATATTTGGGAGCATATTCTCTGAGAATCCTGCTGACAGATGAAGAGCAGGAAGACAGCCAGTTTCCCATGGAACAATAAGTCCATGCAAACCACATCTCGTGGTGCCCAACCTGGCCTTGCTGGGGTGGCTGCTGGGGATGTCGACTGGAGCAGCATCTCTGGGTCCCGGCCAAGCCCCAGGTGCTGTCAGCCAGGATTGTCCCGCTGGTGCATGTGGCGGGGTCTTGCTTTTACACCCTGGCTCCCCGCCAGGCTTTGGGGCTGAGCTTTGTGTCGCCTTAATGGAGTTACACGGCAGGGAGCCTTTGCTGAGTTGGGGAGCAGGGGAGGTGGGAGCCCAGTGCTGGGGTGGAGGGGGTGAGGCGAGATGCCTTGTGCGATGGTTGGGCTGGGATGCTGAGCCAGCCTCTCTCCCTGGATACCCCTGGCTTTGCGTATTTCCATGCTATTATTTCTTAAAAAGCTCTTGCAGGGTGGCCTCACGTATAGGAACAGCTAACGGAGCTCCCCTAGTTGCACCTCCGTCAGCCCCACCAGGTCCACACAGTTCAAAGGCTGGTGGCATGTGAGCACGTTCAGGATGTGCTTTTATGGGATGTTTGAGCTATTTGGCAAAAAATGATGATCTGACTGTTGGGGAGAGCAGATGCCTTTCAGCTCCAAGGGGGTGTTTTCCCTTGGGTTTGCACTCTTCAGCTGGATGGCAGGGTCTGCCCAGCTGCCCCTTCGCTGGAAGATGTTGCAGTGGCCTTTTTCAATTTGATGCTCTTTTCCTTTTTTAAATGCAACACTGAAATTTTCCTCTGACAGACAAGTTTTGACTGAAAAGGACACATTCAGGTGAATATCTGATTATGCCTTGAAAACCTCCATTTGGTGGATGATTTCTGGCCTGTTTTTCTACAGGTGCTCTTCAACGAACAAGGTGCAAAAGTTCCCTCTTGTTCAGTTCTTCAGCTGTTTGCCTGAACACTTTAAAAACATTTAGGGGCACCAGATTCTGACCCAGTGGGCGTGAGAGTAGGACAAGCTCCCTGGTACCCACGTCAAGGGGATGCCACGCGAGGTCCCTGCATGGCTGTTCCCAGCTGCTCCCTGGAGCAAATGCTTTGGGTCTGAAAACAACAAAAAGAGCAAAAAGTCAAGTCTTATGGAGACACGTTCACCAAAGGCTGCAGCCTGCAAGGTTGGTGTGACGAGCACCAGTGGGAGGCTCTGCTCTGGCCCCAGGCGGTGCTGGGGACATGCACAGGATAAGCCAGGCCAGCCACATTTTTAAAATAATAAAAATAAAAAAAAAGGAAGGCAATCTTTCCCCTTCACAGATGTCCAGAAGGATTTTACTCCAGCATCTCTTGGGCTGAGATGAAGTCTAGCTCCAGATTCGGTTCAAGTCACAGCAGTGGTCCCTTTTGCATTCACAGGGGGAAGAGTATGTCCTGTTTTGACCCCTCGCTGTGGCATGACAGCTTTGAATGGAATCTCTTTCCTAAAACTGATCATCTCTCCTTGACTTCTAGACCGCTGCGGCCCACAGGGGTTGGGGATGACTTCTGGGGACAGCCAGGACATCGCCCTCTCTGAGTCAGGAAAGAAGCTTGCCCTGGCATGAGACACCTGGCGCTGTGGGTAGGTTGAGACCAGTAGGGCAGGGTTGGATGGGGAGAAGCCTGCACCCCATAAAACCCACAGAGATGGGATCTCCTGGGCTATGTGCAGTGCAGCCCCCGTCATCTGCTGCAGGTAGCATGTACCCCCACCTCCCACCCCATCACACCATGGCTTGGGTGACACTGAAACCCAGCCTGTCCAAAAAGCAGGACCTTGATCCTGCAAGCCTAGGGAAAGACGGGCTTGGGCCTGATCCTGCTCTGTGCCCCTAACCCACACTGATGGCGAGCTGAACTGAGGGCGCTGGAGACTTGCAGACCCTGCCCCATAACACAGATGATGGGGGCACAGTCACACATCGGTTGCTCCCAGGATGGATGGAGCTGGGGCTGCACGGAGTGGCTTGGGTTTTTGGACAGCCAGGGGTCCCCAGCTGCCTCCCCCTTGCTGTCCCCTGCCTGGGGGAGGAGAAGGTCTTTGCTAACCTCCAGCTGTCTGTCTTCTCCGGGCCAGGCTGTCTCTAGTTACGGGGTTAGTGAAGCAGTGAATTGTAAAATGCAGCCTTCCTCTGCCCCATCCTCCTCCTCCCTGTCATTCCCCCATGCTCTCCATCCCAGGGCGGCTCACCCCACTCTGCCTGTTCTCACCAAACCTCATCCCTCACCCTCACAGCCTCCCCCTCCATCATCACCACAGGGATGGGACTTGAGGGGGGAAATGGGGAACCAAGTTGACCTGGTGGGGAAGAAGCAATGGGAGAGACCTGCAGCTCCTGTCCCTTTGGGAGCTGCAGGGGAACATCTGGCTTCCAGGGAAAAGCGTGATTCGGAAGGAACTGGCCACTAAGGCAGTTTCCTCCCAGCTGAAAATCCTCCTGGAAGGATGAGACTCCATCCCAAAGCTGGCTGGCAGAGCCCCCCTCCGCCAAGGCATTCCCATGGGAGCAGCCCAGCGGCGGCTGGGGTACGTGCAGGTGCACACACAGGCACCGTGAGAGCCAGGGGGGGTCTCCGAGCCCCTTCGTCATCCTCCCAGTGGCACCGCACCAGCCGGGGTTTCAGAGAGTGCCCTTCAGTGTCAGGAGAGGCAGCTGGAGGGGTGTCGGGGACGGGGTGGGAGGGAGGAAGGGGAGCTGTGCGGCTCCCAGCTGGGGCAGACAGCTTTAGGTTTTGGCTGGACCTCAACAGCAGCTCTGCTGGCAGCGTCGGTCTGGGAAATGCACTGTGCCTCCTCCTCCGGCCAGATCCAGCCCGCTCCAGGCCCCCCGCGCAGCCGCCTGTGCTACTGTGTGCTGCCAATCCCACAGCGGGCGGTGGGCTGATGCCACACACGAGGGGGGTCCTGGTGACCCATCTCCCTGTCTCTGTGAGTGGGAGGGGATGGTGAGCATGGCCACGCTCCTTGCACCCATACCCAGAGGGGCTGGGATGCTTCTGAGGTGCGTGGTGGGGAGCCAGCTGGGGTAAGGGGGTTGTGCCTGTCCTGCCTGGGACCCGAGGAGGGTGGCAGGGTGGAAACACCACACATGGTGTGAGTTTCACCCATGTCACCTATTGCACCACTGGGAAGCATTCAGATGCTGCAGGTGACTGAGTGGGAACAGACCCTGCGAGGAGGCACATCTCCAGTGCCCGGGTGACACAGTCACGCTCTCACTGTCCCCACGGCCAAGTGGCCTCACAATGCTCCGCTGCTGCTGCCGAAGGAGCACGGGGGGGATGTGGGAACAGCTGCTGGACAATGCTGTGCAGCTGTGTGCTTTCACGCTGGGTAATGCACCAGAACCACACTGCAGCGGGCTGCTGTCCTGCCTGTTCCTATGGAAACTCCTTTCAAAGGAGACAGGCAGACAGACAAACATCCACCCAGCGGTGCCGGGTGCTGGGGAGCCAGCAGGAGCCGGGGTTCTGATGCTCTTGCAGCCCTGGTGCTGGCTGGGATGCTTGAGGCAGCCACTGTGACCCCAGTGTGGGGCTGTGGGGGAGTACAGTCAGCCAGGGAGGGTGATTCCTGCTGTGCCTGAGCCTCCTGGAAGGACTTTTGCTGAATTCCCACAACCTCTGGGCAGCAATGCAGGCAGTTAAATAGGGAAATGAGCTATTGAAGGGGAAGGGGCAGTTCACAGTCCGCTGGCAGGTTTGGGGACTGGAACACTGTGGCAGTGGGAGGGAGGATGTCTGGCCATCTACAGCTGCAGAGACCAGAGGCAGCAAGGAAAGGTTTGGAAGAGGGAAGGGATACGATGACCTCTCTTTTCCTAGCAGACTTTCCATCCCTGGAGGTGAAAGGATGCTCCATGCATGAGAGGCTAGGGTCGTTATCCACCACTCTGTGGGTAGAACCACGCTGGGAGAGAGTATTTCTGCCACAAAGGCTTTGTCGTGCACCTGCAGTCCAGGAAGGAAGAGCCCTGCAAGGAGCTGGGGGGGGGGGGGGGGGGGGGAGGGGGGCGGGTTGCAGCAGGCTGGTATGGCTGCAGGAGGGGCCAGGTGGGATGTGAGTGGGGAGGCAAGGAGCAGGGCTCCGTCTGTCCGTACTTTCTGAGGGGTGCAGGGACCAGACCATGGGAAACCACTTGAATTTCCATAGCAGGATGGAGGTTAAGTGCAGCAGCCATGGGCCAGCCTCAGAGAGCAGCCCTCTGGAGCATGGGAGGCAGACGTGCCCTCGGGGAAGAGCTGTCCTGCTGCCTCGGAAATTGCAGAGGTTTAATTAAGTCCATAACATGTTGCAATGCAAGTCTCCCTTGGGCCAGGCAGCGGCTACAGGATGCTCAGGGCTTGGTACAGAGGGCAGGGATGCTGAGACCTCTCCTCTCCTCTCCGCTCCTCTCGGCTCCTCTCGGCTCCTCTCCTCTCCTCTCCTCTCCGCTCCTCTCCTCTCCTCTCCTCTCCTCTCCTCTCCTCTCCTCTCCTCTCCTCTCCTCTCCTCTCCTCTCCTCTCCTCTCCTCTCCGCTCCGCTCCTCTCCTCTCCTCTCCTCTCCTCTCCGCTCCTCTCCTCTCCTCTCCTCTCCTCTCCTCTCCTCTCCTCTCCGCTTCGCTCCTCTCCTCTCCTCTCCGCTTCGCTCCTCTCCTCTCCGCTCCTCTCCTCTCCTCTCCGCTCCTCTCCTCTCCGCTCCTCTCCTCTCCTCTCCGCTCCTCTCCTCTCCTCTCCGCTCCTCTCCTCTCCGCTCCTCTCCTCTCCTCTCCGCTCCTCTCCGCTCCGCTCCGCTCCGCTCCTCCTACTGCAAAACAGTCCAAAAAGAGAGTTTGTCATCTGACCACATTGCTGTAGGCTCTGCCAGTGGCCAACATGGCTTTCTGACTACTAGCCCCCAGCTCCTGGTCTTGCACGTGTCCCAGGGATGCGGGAGCAAGCGAAGCAGAGCTCAGGTCTGCACAGTGAGGAGAGAAATGCAGCAGTGAGACAACCTTCATACAGAGCTTGGGAGAAAGGCTGACAGATGCTCTCCTGTTGAACCATGCCCTTCCTCACTGTGTCCTTCCAGGCTGGATCAGCTCCTGCCACCGGCTCAGGGGCAGCTGGCAGTGCATCACGATAACCTAAACCAGAGCCCCAGCGGGCAGCTCTAGCCAGGGGGGCAATGCTGGGGGTGATGCCAGCTCTAGGAGGAGGCTGGCAGGGGCAGTGGGAATCAGGGCAGACATGACGGTGAGCTCTGGCATAAACCATTGCTTGGAGCCTCCTCACATCTCTGTTAGCAGCTTTCTGCTCTTTGCTGGCAGAGAGTAGACGGGACCTCTCCAAGCCAGCACGGGACAAGGTTGACAGCATCAGCCTTGACAAGCCCAGCACACTGTCCAAGCTCAGACTGCCTGGTTTGCCTTCCAGGGTGAGGGCAGGTGTCCTATAAATATCTAATCTGCCCAGTGTGTGCTTGAAGCAGCAGTGTCTTGGGCTAGAAAGTAGCTGCTGAAAGTGGAGAGCATCCTTCCACGCCACTCCAGGGACAGGGCAGTGCCATGGGGACACGGCGGTCTCTCAGAGCAGGACTTCACTGACACAAGTGGGGACTGCAGCTGTGTGGGATGGGTGGCAAAGCTGCTGTGGCTTTACTGGAATGGGGGTGTGGAGGCACCTGCTTGGGCTGAAACTAAACACAAGTGATGTAAGGCAATGAGTTAATACCATCTTGCCTGAGCTGCCAAACAGCTTCAGATGGGCCTTTGCCTTAATGAACCCATTTCTCTGGGCAGTGATGTGGGTAAAGCCACTCCTGGTCACATTTAATAAGTTTTCTGTGTTGTTTGGGCTTCTGGCTGCTCTTGATGGTGGTGGTCAGTTGGTCTCCATCACTACGAGCTGCACAGTGTGCTCATCAGACAGGTATTGCTCTTGTTTCATCACAGTTCAATTCTGGGACAAGATCCTGACCTAGGTATGGAAGGTGGTGAGTGAGACCCTCATTATTCAAAATGAGTTTTAGCAAGCAGGGAGATCAGATGCTTCCTAGCAGATTGGTGCCTGCTAAAATCTGAACTGATATTAACTTTTAATGAGGCTTCAGCAGCTTGAAACTGTCTGAGCATACACTGGGTTTCTGCTTTGGAATAACAACAGTCATATTGTTCCCGGTGAGCTCCGAGACATCTGGGCAGACAAGCATGCCCACAGGTGACATTGCTGCATGATCATACACATGCCCAAGTCAGAGGGCTCCCTGACGGGCTCAGCAAATCATTTTGGGACCATGAGGTCCAATCGTTTCTTGAGAACCTTGCAGAGGTACTGTCGAGGTCATGCATCTGTCACAAGCTTAATCATACTGAAATGATTAGAGATATCCCAAGTCAACTGCAAAAACTTGGGCAGAGCTCACCTATAAGCTCTGAGGGTTTTTTTATATCTTTATCTTTAATCCTTTATTTTTTATATATTTTTTGTCTTTAACTTTAATCCTGAGTTCAGGTTTCTTTCACCCCTGAAATAGCCTGGTTCCCACAGAACCTGGCAGCGGTGGCAGTTGCCCATGGAGCATCTGAGCAGCGCACAGAGACACGTCTACGTGGGAGGCTTTCTGCGGGAAGGGATCGAGCTGCGTGTGAAGATGGCTCAGCTCCTGCTGCCACCCCTTGTGTTGTGGGGCTGTCATCTTACCTACAATCATGTGAGCTTGGGCAGGTTTAAATCTTGTCTTTGCTTAATTCAGTCACATCCAGCCTTGGAAGGAAATTGTCCTGATATATAGAGTCAGCAGGACTAATAAATATTTCTGATGGATACATTTCTTTGAGTTTTGAGCTCAAGAGACTTCCATCCCAACGAATACTAAGTCAGGCTCTGCACAGATGAACAAAAAGCGCCTAGCCAAACTCAGACACACAAAAAAAGAAGCCTACAGAGGATGGAAGAAGTAAGGATAGGTAACTGGGAGGGATACAGGAACATTGTCTGAGCATCCAGGGTTGAAGTTAGGAAAGCTAGAGCCCAAGTAGAATTGAATCTGGCTGGGGGTGTCACAGACAACGAGGTGGGCTTCTATAAGTACATAGGTGACAGAAGGAAGACCATGTAACACGGGCTCAGGGACCTGGTTACAAAAGACATGGAGAAGGCTGACATTACAGAGGGCACAGATGAGGCACATGATGGACAAGAAAATCATCAGAAGCAGTCAGCACGGCTTCACCAAGGGGGCATCACGCTGAACCAACATTTCAACTTCTACAGTGAAAAGACTGGCCTGGTAGACAAGGGTAGGGTGGTGGACATGGTCTGCCTGGACTTCAGTAAGGCCTTTGATGCCATTAAGATCCTCGTGGACAAGCTGTGGATGTATGTATTGGATGAGCAGCCAGTGAGATGGATTGAATGGCCAAGCCCAGAGGTGGTGATCACTGGGACAAAGTCCAGCTGGACACCAGTAACTAGCGGTGTACCCCAGGGGTCAACATGCTTGGCTAAACCTGGATGCGTGTCTGATCTCCCAGAAATGTGTCCACATCCAGCTCCTAGCAAGCAGCTGCTAAACATTGAAATGTTCTTGGGAAAGTCTAGAGGAAAAGCTCCATCATGCCAGGAGTGCTTGCTTTTTGTGGGACAGCTTGGTGACCCCAGGCCTTCACCACAGGCTTCTCTAAGTCAGCAGCAAGGAATATAGCCCTCCACAGAGTGATCCAGCTCATCCCAAGACAGATGCTTAAAAGAGGTCAGCACCATGTATTAAGGGAGCTGGGGGACATACTTAGATATGGGCTTTTAACTTTGGGGCATTTGTGGCTGAATGAAATGGAAATGGTGAATTTACAGGCAAATACTCTTAATTTCCAAGCATGTGATAAATCCAGTTAATGCACGGTTACAAGTAGCTGATGTTTGCCAGCTGCTTCTCTCCAACTAATTGCTATCAGACTATCGACTGAGTTCAAATGGTGAGTGGCTTAGGGTGGGTGGTGGGGGTGTGGAGCGGAGCAGCCCCTGGAATTGTGAAGGAAAGAGTTAATTCTAGCTCTTTTGCATAGCATATCACTTGTGAATTTTCAGCTGCCTGCTAAGACTTGATTTTAAACTGCTTTTGCAGTGTGGGTATCATCTTCTGACAGGCTGTGAAGAAGCCGGCGAGGGTGAGAGAGGCTGTCCAGGGGGAAGTGAGAAGTGGGGAAATGCAGAATAATGTCTTCAAACCCAGTGCAGAGAAATTGAGGACACCCCTCATGAACGCCGCTGGGAGTGGGTTGGGTACGAAGTGTCTGTCCTGGTTGATCCATCCAACCTGTTCAAAGAGCCGGTCACAAATGTGTCTGGGGACTGCAGACCCCGCAGGAACACTGGGCTCTTACGGTGGGCTACTGATCTTGCTTGATACTACCTTGTCTATCATCCTCTCCTAAGGGTCATCACACTCCTCGTCCCACCTGTGGGATGCTTTCCTCCAGGGTGTGGTAAGCCCTGACCTGGCTCTTCCCAGGGGGGGTCTCCAGAAATGCAGTGAAATCCCTTTGCTGCTGGTGTTTCCCTTATTAGCGCCTGTTTTTCTAGCTCACCACGTGGATGGAGCAAGGGGGAAAGAGCTACCAGAAATGTGGGATAAGGCCAAGCAGCCTGGGTTGTCCCTGTAAGGACCAACATGAACTGGTGGGCACCTGCTGCCTCCTCTCAGCACTGGCTGCACAAAGCCCATCTCCTCCAGGCGAACCTTGAATCCTGCCCTCGCAGGCTCTGCTTTCATCACACCCCTGCCATGTCCTGAAAGGAGAATCAAGTGCAGGTCAACGTGGCCTTTTGCCTTCATCGGCATCCAAATTGGAGCCACCCCGGGGCTGCCCCACTGGCTGCTTCCTGCAGTGGGGTGTTGGAGATAGCCAGAGCGTTCCTCAGGTGAGCCCCCTGTGTCGGGGCTGGGAGCAGGACCAGAAGACACGTGGGTCTCAGGGGGATGGAGAAGCATCCTCTGGAGTCTCGTGTCATGGCACTGTAAGGGCTGCCCCATGGAATGAGCCGTGGCTGGCAGGGCTGCCCCCCTCCCAGACCTCCCACCCCAGAGAAAGGAGTCAGAGCAGGCAGCAGGGGAGGGAGTGGGAAGGGAAAGGGGCAGGAGGGGGAGAAGAGCCCTGGGAGGGAGGGTCGGCAGGTTTTGGAAAGCGCTGCGTTTGCACAATGCAAATGGCCTGAAAGGAGCAGTGAAAGGAGGGGGCAGGGCTGGGCAGCAGCTGCCAGGGGAATGAATGTCCCTGCTCCCTTTCCCTTAGTCTGCCTTTGTCACCTGCCCACAATTAGCCACAATTTATCACCCCAGGAGCCTGCAATAAGTCACTGGGCCGCCTGAGACTGGCCAGCCCCTCCGAGCGAGTCTCCTCTTTCCCATGGATAGGCAACTGGGCGACCGCCTACCCTTTGTGAGAGCTCAGGGGGCAGGAGGCTGCTCCTTCCCACCACCCTGGGCTCCCGGGCCAGGCGAGACCGGCTGTCCTCACCGCCATGCTCATGCTGCTCATGCTGCTCATGCTGGGCAGCAAACCCTGGCTGGGGCTGAGGCCGCTGCATAGCCCTGCGGGAGAAGCAGGCACTTTGCAGTACGGTTCATCATGCCTCGCAAAAGGTCCAGTCGTGCTTCATGCCAGGCAGGGTGCAAAGCTCCCTGTGCTCCTCTCTCCACCATTTTACCCAGCTTGTTTCGTGCTCTTGGGGCCCAAGGCCATGGACAAGGGTCTTGGATGAACATCTGTCTTCCCCTCATACAGAGAGAGCTCATCTGGCTGAGCCGTAGCCAGACTCATATGAGGAGAGCTAGGCTCAACAAGGATGCTGGTGCAAAGTGATGCTGTGATGAGATGCCCTCAAGGTCCAGCTTCGTGTGCCACTGAGGCTCAATTTCCGCTTTTTAATGATATTCCCTGCTACAAAAAAGCAGCAACTGAGCATAAAGGCTGATGAAACAGTGCCTGGCAGGACCAGTTTAGGGCCACATTTTGCACTGGGAAAGGCTGCTTTGGAATAGGAGTCACAGTCCATCCATTAGGGCTCCAGGGGATGGGTTTTTTGCGCACCTCTGTCCGTGCATCTCTGTTGAAGCCCTCATCTTGCACTGTATATTCCCCTGGGACACCTCGTCCAGGCAGGCCTTGTGGTCCTGCAGCTGATGGAGGTAGGATGTTTTTCTCAGGTAGTGGAGAGCATGGGGAGGGAGGCTTAGACCTCTTGTCCTGCTCCCCCTGCCTCCTCCAACCCCCCCGCTCAGACTTTTACACAGTGCTGCAGAGAAGCACACCTTGCACAGATGCCAGACTGGGTTTTGCAGGGCTCTGCACACCACTGTTCAAGCTCCTGTGGTAGGAGCTGAGTCATCCTGAGCAGCAAAAGGATGAGCAGCAGGTCTCTCACTGTACCATCATCCCAACATTTCTGGCATGTCCCATCTCTGTGCCTGGCACCCAAAGAGGTGATGGGCACATCCAGGGGCGCACAGGGTGATGGCTGGTCCAATTCAAGGCATGGGTAAACAGAGCTCCCCAAAACTCCATGCTTTCCCTGCCACACCTCTAACCCACCCCCCCTTCTCCCCAGAGCCTGCTTCTCTGCCAGCACAAAATTGCCTCTTGCCTGCAGGAAGGAGAAGTCTTGAGCTGCCTCTGTTATCACCACAAACACCATGGCAGCAGGGAAGGATGGGTGGTAGCCCTGACAATGCAAGTAAGCAACTTGTGCTGCGCAGTGTGATGAGCAGCCAACTCATCCCACCAGGTAGACCCCAGGGCAGTGACTCATAGGGGTGTCAGTGCGGTCCAAGCTGGTGTGTGGGAAGTGCCCATGGTGCTTGGTGAAGCCTTGCTGATTGATGGGATGAGTGCTCTTCTCCTGATAATATTTACGGCTGCCTGCAGGGAACACGTCCAAAGCTCCGGTTTTGCTGGCTTGCTGCTTCCCTGCCTCTTTCCAGTTGTCATATTGCAGACACAGGCTGTGGTTAGTGTCCTGACCAAGGACTTGGAGCACCTCCTTCCTGCTTCTTCATCCATGAACTGGTCATGAGGTGGGTGGCCTTCAGTATTTATTAAGCTGTGCGTGCCCCATCCCATCCCATCCCATCCCATCCCATCCATCTGCCCATAGCTGTGGTTGCTGCTGGGCCATAAGCCATTACAGTGACAGTTATTTCAGCCTACAAAAGGGACGCCTGCATGGGAAACAGGAGACTTCGAGGTGCTCCTTTGAGCCACTAATGTTGTTGAAAAAGCAAATTGCTATAGCAGTAAGAAAGGACACCTGGAAGAAGGTGTCAACACCAGTGTGACTGTCCTGTCCATAAAGCTTTCCCTCCCCAGCGCAAGCATGAGCTTCTCCTCTTGGCTGGTGGCTCCTGGAGCACCATAAGGGTGTGGGTGTTGGGCTGCCCTCCTACTGCATGCTGTTCAGGTGGGTGAGCTCCAAATCCTGCTCCCCCTGAGTACTTGGACCAGCACTTCTCCCATCCCAGGGCCCCTCTTGTTCTCATGACCAATCTGGTCTTTGAGCACCAGCAGCAGGGCAAGTTGGGTGGCTCATCCCAAACGGGCCCCAGCCCTTGCCCTGGCCATGTCCTAGTTTGGGGACAGAGCTCTTTCTGCCCTCTGCACCGTGCTGTGCTGGAGCCAGGTGGCAGCTGGAGGCCACCTTCCCTTGCCCTGGGGAGGGAGGTGGTTAACGCACCCCGTGCTGGGAGGTGCTGGGTGTTTTTTGAGCATCTGCCTCTGACACACAGCACCAAGTACAGCAGTTCCCAAATTGTTCCCAATGCCGTTCAGTCTAAAGAGCCTGGGCAAGACAAAGCCTGCCAGAACTGTCGTGCAACCCTACCCGTCCCTGGTTGCCAGCACCACATGCCTTGAGGTGATCCCAGCTCCATGCCCAGAGGTGCACTGGCCAGGCTGTGCAACCAGGTAAGTGTCAGAAAGGTTCCCTCTCCTTTCCCCAAAATAACCCACCTGCAGGGGAAACTACATCCCTGCAAAGCAAATCCCTCCATCCCATCCTGCCAGCTGGATGCACGTCCTGGCTGGTGCTTGCTTCTGGGCAAGGTACCCAGGACCCCAGATCCCCATCGGGAAGGCTGAGCCAGCGTGTGCAGCCAGTCACCCTTCCCCGTCGCTGCGGATGTTGGTATTTGATTTATTACCTATCCAGGAGGAACTCTTAGCCTTCCCTTTGGAGCTGGAGGCAGATCTAAGCAGCTGTGTTTGGCATGGCGAGGTCTAGCGGTTGGAGCCAGAGACGAGACGGCAGGACTCCTGAGCTCATTACTGTAACGAAGCTCGGGGAATTGGTTGTTGGTTATGGAGCTTTCCATTTAAGGAGGCCAGACTAGATGATGGTCCCTTCTGGCCTTAAAATATATGAAGCTACAAATAACTCAGCCAATAATTAGAAATTTGAGTCTCATTCCTGTGAATATTACAGGCTTGTTGGACTAGAAGCTACAAAGGCTGCACCGAGCTTTCCTCGTGTTTAAAGAGAAGTCATTTCCTGGTAGTAGGTCCCCTGTGCAAATCCCAAGACTGATGTCATCGGTGTTGGTATGGGAGCACGTGCAGGTAAACGACATCACCATGAACTTGTGTCATGCCCCGCATCATCCGGATGTGGCAAATAAGGATAATAAAGAGGGAAAGGCCAGGCTTCTGATGCTCATACCTCCTCTGCAGTTTGGACTGACTTCGGGACCCCCGTCCCAACCCCACAGAGCATGGGCAGAGGCCCCTGAAAAGCAAAAGCCATGCTTGGTAAGAGAGCCTGGAGGAGGAAATGCTGCATCGTCACCATGCAATGTTCACCATCTTCACCTGCTGCTCAGGGCACAGCTCCAGAGATGTCTTGTGTCCCTAACGTGTCCTGCCATTGCTTTTGGCTACGCTTTCCGTCCTCTTCGCTTCGTTACTGCCTCTTATTTGCTGAGGTCACGTCTATGCGCAGGATAACCCTGGCGCTGGGCATGTGTGGGGGCATGGGTGAGCAAGGGATGAGGAAGATGGGGGACTCCTGTTGTTCTCAGCTCCAGGTTCATGGCCGCCTGAACCTAAATGGAGCTGTGAGGAGAGGTTTGATGGCAAACTTAGGGAATCTATCCCCAAATATATCCCACATTGGGAAACATCCTTCTCCCAGCTCCTCACACAGCCCCACTCAGTGCTGCCGGCATTCTCTCCCTTTTTCTCCTCACCTTCCACCTAAGTAGCTTGGTTTCACACGAGACACTTCAGACTTTCTTCTTTGTTTTTTAACCTCTATCCTTGCACTTACCCACATTTCTTCTTTCCCTCCCTGGCTGCAGCAATAGTCCCAGAGCTGCTGGGAAGATGCTGCAGCCCTTGTGCTACAACCCAGCCCTGCCACTGCCTCCTCTGCCTTACAGAGTGGACCTGGCTGATGGAGGCAAGCTCAGAGTCAGGAGGTAAACCCACGCTCAGCAGAGCTTGGCTGGCCATAACGATATCTTTGAAATATAGGGAAAGGCTGCAGTGAACCAGAAGACTGAGTCCCTCTCCTCAGCACACATATATGGAGCCTCCATATGGGAAACAGCCATGGGATGGCAAATCCCCTGGAACCAGGGAAAAGAGTCCCAGGCAGAGAAAGACGCACAAAGGGAGGAAAAGGGGGTGGCCGTGTTACCTAGGGAATTCGCTCCGCAACAAACAAAAAGGTGTGATGAAACGCTGTGTTGCACGTATGCAAGGAGCAGCCAGAGATATTTCCTTGAGCAGGACCTGAACGCTGAGGCTGAGAGCTCAACAGCTCAGCATTGCAGAAGCGAAGGGCTGGAGTCTAGTCTGTTCTTGTTTTCCCAGTTAAATGCCATTTTTGAAATGTTTTATCCTTTGTGTTGTTTAATCTCTGCCATAAACTATACAGGACACGTCATGAATTAGTGCTACAGCGGACGCCTTGGCTTGGGGAGTTTCCATTTCTTGAATAAAATGTTGCTTCTCCTTATGGTTTTGCAGTTTCGACACACACGTCCCTCTCAGCTCTAGAAAGCAAGGGTAAAAACAGGGGTCACAACAGCCACCGAGAATCTTTCATTCATATCTAAAAAGACCTGAAAAAACCCTTCCTATTCATGTCAAGCAATCTTCCTGAGAAATCCTTTCTGCATTGTTTTTTGCTGACATCTGTACTGCCCCAGGTATGATTAATTCTTCTGCTCACAATAAAATGCTTCTCCTTTGCCTCTGGAGCAGCCTGCAATTTCACAATTAGTTGGTAAAACACACCGTGCATTCACCTTAAGCAGCAATGTGAACCCGGGTGGCTTTGCTCCTGACAGCACAAGGGAGATTTGCCCTCGAGGGGAAACCGCTTGGCACTTGCAGCTTTCTGACGAAGGATGTTCCTGACAGAGTTCAGAGGTGTTGGAGAAAGTGGTTTAGGTTTCTCAAAGGGCTGGTTGTTCTTGGGAGGCTCTTCCCGGGGTCTGTAAGGCTCGGGGTGGGCTCGGAAGGAGGGTGCGTTTGGGAAATCACCGTGGGCTCCAGGTCGGGCTGATCCCAGCATGGCCCCTGGCACCCCCCACCCACTGTTTCGGAGCATACCTCTCATTCCTCCTGCCTCAATTACTGCAGCTGATCCCTTCCCTGCCAGAGCCCCAAGGACACAAACTGACACCCGCTGATCAGGCTTGGGCTCCTCTGGATCCCTGGGGCCCCGTGGGAGCAAAGGGACCTCCTCCAGCACTTCCAAGAACTCCATGGTCTGCCCCACAGCTCCCCACCATGACGCTGTGGACCCAGGGGGTCCCTCCAATATGAACCCAGGTGGGGGTGCTTTTGCAAGAGGAGAGAGCGTGTTGGGTGTCTTGGGGATGCTGGGGTACCACTGGGTGCTTGTGAGCATGTGCAAGATTAACTGAGGACAGTGGGGAGCAAAGCTGGTGTCAAGGTTGGGACAGGCTGGGCTGAGACTGGGGTGCCTGGGGGTCTCTTGCAACTCTGGGCCTGGGAGAGCTCTGTGGTGCTTATGCTGGGGTCTCTAGGTGCCTCGCAGCTGGAAAGCCCCCCTACAAACCCTGCTGCAGGGGGCTCTCAGTCTTCACTCATGCGTGATGATCAAAGATGCTTGTTGGGAAGGAGGCTGGCAGATCTTGCCCCGTTACCTCCGGGGGCAGGCCCATGGAGTGGTGTGTCTGCGGGGGGAGCTAATCAGGGTTAACGGTGGGAGGTTGCAGCACTGGGCTGTGGTGGGGCAGGTGCGTGCAGGCTGGCTGATAATTTATCGCCTTTGTTAGCTGTGGAGAGCAAGGCCCGATGACCGAGCAAGCATGCGAAGCCAGCAGAAAGCTGCGAGAGCTGGCTGCCCGGCGCAGGGTGTAAAGCTCCCCTTATGGAGCCCAGCGCTCTTGTTAAAACTTCACGGCTCGACTTCTCCTCGTCGGCCACTGCAGCCGAGTGTGCAGGCTGCTCGCAGGAGAGGCGTGGAGGGGTGGATCAGCAGCCGTGTCCTGCTGCAGAGCACCTGGGGTGGTGCCAACCCTGGGTACCAAATGGGTACCCCCACCCTGCATGGCTACTGACCCCCAAGTCTACCTTTGGTCCAGATGAAATTGGGAAACCCGCAGTGAACTAGAAAAGCGATGCTTTCCTGATTCCATAGAGAGCCTGGAACAGCTCAGGAGATGTGTGTTGTTTCAGCAGGGACCTCTGACTCCGTGTGCCGGCAACTGGGCATTTTCCCAAAGCGCTGTGGTTGCAGCTACTGCTGTGCTGCAGAGGCACGTTACTCACGTAGATGTTGCAGCAGGATGCAGGTGGGCAGAGAGTCATGGCTAGTAGGTACCTGTCTGCTAACACACCCTGGCCACTGCTGTGCTTGGGAAGATGCCGGGAAGGGCATCTCCGAGCGCTGGGAATCACTGAGTACAAAGCAACAGGGCATTACTAGAAGGCAACTTCTCCAATCAGGCATCTTCTGCAGCTGGGGAGATGTCAAAGCTTTAGTAGGGCTACTTAGTGGGAAACTGCATGGTGCTCAAGGACCAGCCATTGAAGGTGCTGCACAAAACCTTCAAATCCAGTGCAACTGGAAAAGATGGTGAATCTCCCTCTGTGCCATTGTAAACGTGCCTTTATCATCAGTGACTTGCCCTCATAGATGCATGTCTTGGTCACGTATTTCCTGGCCACGTTTGTCTGTTCAACTTTTAAACACCTGCTTTCCCAAGGAGTGTTTTTCCCCTCTAGATAATATATGCGAGTTCATATTGTAGGAGTGAAGAGAAGCTTATACAGGCTGGCAGTGCAACTGGGTACTGGTGGGATGGCATGGGCTCACTGGAGGGATGTGGAGGAAGAAACCTGGGAAGCAGAAAGAGCTGTGGCATGGCAAAGTGCAAACAGAGAATAAATCTGTTATGTGATCTGGCAATGGGATAAAAGACAACGGTGGATGCTGATGGAAAAATCAGCCCCTTTGGAAAACCTCAGGAGGGACCGGCTTGGTGGCCTCTGGGTACCACATTGCCTGGGTGAGACTGGAAGGAAAGGACTGAGGGAGAACCCAGCCTGGAGCGGTAGGTGAAGGGCTAGCTGGAGACAACCTGCAGAGGGGACACGAATGCCTGGGCTGCCATCCCACCCTGCTCCGTTATCTCAGGAGCAGACGGTCTGAGAGCTGCTGTGCTGCTCTGCACTGGTTCTTCCCACTGCCCCCCCCCGGGGTGTTTGTGTTCACATTTCAGCCCTTGTTTAGACCAGGAGATAGATCAGGATGGGGGAAGTAAAACACTGACACTGCTGAGCAGAAGGGGATGAAATCTAAGGTTTTTGTAAGGAACCGGACTTTTCCATCCTGCTTTATCTGAGGCTTCTGTGAATTGCAGTGCCCTAATCAATATTTTGACTAAGGGGAGCCTGGAAGGACAGGTTGTGCCTCATTGCCACTGAGCTGTGAAGACACAACATGCAACATGCCCTTATTCCTCTTCAAGTCCTTGAATCAGTGCCCAGGTGGTCCCATTTCCACCTTCCCCACATTTCTAGGGGGAAAACTGAGCAGAACGCTCTCTTCATGCGATTCAAATTCCTGCCACTCTTTTTCACAGGATCAGAAAGGAGGGGGAGGCAGAAGCCCACAGCATAAATACCTTGCAAGTCCCCTACCTGTCCCACTTTTAATTAAATGTTGCTAAATTATCCTCTGCATCAGCAACCTGGTGGCAGAGGCTGGCGCCTGGAGCAGCAGAGTGGAGATCCTCCGGCAGGGCACAAGGAGAACACGGGCTTTTTGTAACGTAGACCTCCCTTTAATTTCCTGAGTTTTCTGAATTCTTGTGCTGTCAGGTAGTGCAGACAAGGGAACAAAATGAAGGTGAAAGGATGGCTTTACTGCACAGCCGGCACGTGGTTGGGAGTCACAGGCATCTCCCGGTGTGCTGGTGGTCTCCTGCGTGGAGCTTTGCGATGCCGCTTGCTCTGCTGTCGCAGCCCAACTTTGCACAGCTCTTGGAAATGGCTGGAGAAGGGATTGCACCAGCACCCTGCAGGCAGGAGCAGGCGGGTGGCTGGGGTGTCTCTTCTGGTCCTCAACCTTGTGGGGTGGAGGGGGATCTCTGCTGGGCAGCTCCAGCATGGTCACCATGGCCTGGCCCACATGATGTCCACCCTGGCCAGCTGAGCCCCATGGCAGTTTAAGGATGGAGCCCACCATCCAGCTGGCTGCTCTGCCCTCCCTGTGCCCATCCCTGCTTCCTCCGGGGGGGCTATTTGGGGTGTTGCCGTGGGAGGCTCAGCAGATTCCCTGGGGCTGTGGCTCTCCAGGAAGCCAGATACCAAATCCTCTCCTCTTCCCAGACCCTCCCAGAGCCAAAGCCTTGCTTCAGCATCTGTTTATAACTCCTGGAGCTGGCCAGGCTGTTTGGTTTGGGATAAAGCGCAGTCTGGCAGGGCTCCTCCCTGCCACCACAGTGGCATGGGGCCACCTTATCTCCCATGACAGACCCTTTCCAAGAGCCCTGGGAGCTGGGCTGGCCTCGCTGGCCCCAGAAGGCGTATGCCCAGGGATGGGTGTGGGAGGAAGACAGCAACACCAGTCAGGTTTAATCATCCAGGATGTGCCGAGGAGCTGGGTGGGATGGGCTGCGGTGGCAGGCGATGGCAGTGGAAGCAGGGAGATAGCCCCGGGCTGGATGCGCCGTGGGAACATGTGTGGGGAGAGCTGGGGAGAAGAGCAGATGCTGGGTTTGCTGGGCACAGGGATTGTGTTTGAGAGACTGTTTGGAGACGGGCACCAAATCTGCATCCCAGCACTCCAACATGTGCTCAGAGGCTCCCAAACATTTTGGGTGTGAGTGGCCAAGCAAGGCACTGGCCTGGCCGCTCACTGGTGTGAGAACCAGGTGCTGGGGCCACAAGGGGAGCGGTTGCCATCATGAGGGTGGGATGCACATGGGGATATGGGATGCTCTGCCCCTTCCTTTGTTCTGCCCCATGGAGAGCATGGAAGGGCTCTTCCCTGTGTGCCAGCAGCACCATCAGGAGTGTTCCTTCACCAGGGCAGCCCAGGCACCAACAGGAGATGCTGAGGTCCAGGGGACAGTGCCAGAAGCACAGCCAGGGGCTTCCCCTGACACAGGGGTTTGAACTTCATGCCCAGCCTGAACTTCAAGAAGGCTGGAGCTGCTCTCCTACCTGGGTAAAGCATACAATGCTTTGCTGTGTGGCTGGAACAGGAGGATGGGCAAGCCAGGGAGAGCTGATGGGCACAGCTTTGCTCACTGACACAAATACCCTCCTCTGCCTCCCAGATGTGGTCAGAGCAGGAAGGTGGTGGCCTTACTGCCAGCACAGAGGCTGCTACTAAAGCTGTGGAGCCCCAGGTGGCTCCAGCCCCTCTCCGTGACCCTCGTACGCTGGGCTGCTGCACTCTCAGACCTGCAGCACAGGGCACATTCCCTAAGCACAACCTCCCACAGGCAACAGGCTATGAAATTCCCCCTTTTCCCAGGCAAAGGGGCAGTGGCTGCCTCCTGCTGCACTATCAGCACGGTGTGATAAAGGCAGCTTCCTGTCACTGGAGGCACTTGCTTTCATCTCTCACATGAGTTTACGGACAATATTAGCATGAAACAGCTTTTAACCCTAGACTTTCTGCTGCTGAGCTCCAGCTCTCATCTGGGCATAAGTCACCGGGCCAGTACCTGCGTGATTTAACATGCTTATGGGGAAAGCAGAGCCCAGGGTCAGCCTGGACCTCCTGGAGGAGGGCAAGAATCAACAGCATTCACTTGCAGGCAAGTCACAAAACCTGCCAACACCTTCGCTGACTCACCAAACTTGAAAAGTTTTCGAGGAGAGGGTTTGCTTTTCTGCATTTCTGATGGGAAGCAGGCAGAGGGCCAAAGGAGACATGCCTGAACCCTTCCAGCTGCCCACCTGAGGGCTGCCTGCCAAGACCTCTGCCTGGCTCCATCGTGGGGAACTTGGAGATTTCTGGGTCTGGCAATCATGGCAAAACCAATATTGACGTGTCCTGGTGCCCCAGGGAGGGGATCCGCTACCTCTGCACAGCTTTCCTCACTCCCACACAGCTGCTAGCAGGCAGTTCAGGTGGCTCCCATGGGGCAGAAGCTGAAATGCCCATTTCTCCTGAGCTGGACAATGTCCATGCAGCATCACTGGGGCAGATTCAGCCTTGCTCTTGGTAATTCTCTCCTCTACAAAGCCTTGCAACCTGCCTTGCTCTTCAGAGTCACTGCCTTACTTGATCCATGAGATACTGTTCTTCCACACAGCCCCCAGGTTACACACTGGTGGAGTCCCCTTCATGTTGGAAGCACTGTAGAGAAGTATCCCCCAATGGAAAATCTTTCTTTGCAAACCTGGGAGACTTTTTTCTGATATAGCACGTCTGAGCCCTCTGCAAACTCTTGGGGTGAGTCACCGGGCTTGTTTTGCAAATGCAAGATCTGAATTTGCTAAGACACGCAGAGGCTGGAGGCTCTGCTCGTTGGACATGGTGGTTCCTGCAAGGCTTGTCTGAAGGCACAGAAGCAGCTAGAAGATCTTTCTCTTTCAAAATCTGTAACCATCTGCAATTACACTATTCTGAGTCTCCCGTGCCTTATGTGCAATTTTTTCATCCTAGGCTGGGGGCAAAACTTCTCTGTCCATGCAAAACACAGCACATGCATGGCTGGTGACATGTCCCCTCACTGCACAACTGCTCCTTCTTTGAAGCTCGTGGCAAAAAAGGGGCAGAAAATGAAACAAACCCCAACATACCAAGCTTTATCTCCCACAAAGCAGCACTTTTAAATCAACCAGTCTGTTGAGGGGGTGTCCACAAGCAGCACCCCTGCTCCAGAGACCTTCTCCAACTGTTTGACATCCAGTCTACTGCCTGCCGTGGTGACTCATCTGCCCAAATGTAGATCTCTCCCGTGGAGGTGTTTGTATTCATACAGCTCCTTGCATGACAAGGTGTTGGTCTGGATGGCCTCCAGATGAAACCATCCGTTACGTGTCAAAAAATAATTCTGCTGCTGAATAAACTCCACTGCAACCCCGGAGGAAGATCGCTGCCTATTTGCAAATGAAAGCCACGATAGCACAACACATGCTGAAGGTCCAGCATGAAGATATCTGGTTGTGCCAGGCTGGAGCAAAAAGGTCACAGCAGAAAGACCACAGCCAAAGAAGCACAGAAAGGTGGCTGGCGTAGGAGATGACATGATGTTGGGAGAGGTCTGAGTGGGCAACAAGGCTTTTCTGCAGGATAACTTCTTCCTTCTTTCCTCTGCCAGACCTTTCCCAAATCACAGCTCAATGGGAGGCTGGTAGGAAAATCTGATTTGGTCTGGCTGAGAAACAGGAGCTCAGAACATTGCATGGGGTGGGGAGAAAGAGATCAAGGCACAAAAAAACCATCCCTGAGCCTCCAAGGACAAACTGCTTTGGTGTGAATGAAGCCGCAGATGGCAGGAAAGGGAATGATGAATGATAGCTATGTGGAGTGACCACCTACACCAAAACCCAGGCTCTTGGTGGGGGGCACCAGGATCAGCCCATCTTCTCCAAGCAGCCGAAGTGGTGGGAAAATGGATCAGGGCCTCAGACACATGGGAAGGTCTACAGTTGTGTCAAACAGGTCAGGCCAAGCAGGCTGGGAGCAAGGTCCTGTGGGGCCAGCAAGCATCAGCATCAGCTTCGGAGTAAGCAAAAGAGGCCAACTCCTCATCAGGAAGGGGGTCTGATTTCCTACTGGAGAGCTGGGAAGAAGGTGGGACCACAGCGCTGCAGGATGGCCCAGGAGCTCAGGGCAACCTGTTGGTGGAAAGAAGAGAGAAACTCCTGAACCATCATAACTGAAGCCATGCCTTGGGCCACCTGCAGCTGAAGAGGAAAAACCAGATGTGAAGTTGCACGGTTCCATCCCCAGCCCCTCAGCTGACTGCAGGGGCAGGGTTCAGGTTCACCAAGCACAGGCGCTGCGGCGTTGCACCGTGACAAAGCCAAGCAGCTATTGCACCACTGCCAGCCAACAAATGGAGGCACCTTCTGCCTCTGGCCATGAGCTGGTTAATGACAGGCCATGCTATGCAGCAGTTCTGCTGGAGCAGGATGCGGGAAGGACCTCAGGAACACTGTGAAATGCTCATGGGGCTGTTCCGCAGCGCTCACATACTAAAGGTCAATGCTCCGTTTTGGGCTTTGACCAAGAGGTTCAGATGACATGCAGATGCTCTTTCTCCTACATCTCTGCCCAGGCACGAATCAAGTGGTAAAAGGTGAAAGAGGGGATGGAGAAATAAGCCCGGTGGGGTTCCAGGAGTGTTATTTCAACAGTCCCAAAAACACGAGACCAGCAGTACTTTGCAGAGATGGGACCATACACTGGTCAGACCTCCCTTGTCAAGAAAGGCCTTCTCCAGGTCTTCCAACTACAGCACAAGGTGCTTTTAGGACAGAAATTGGAAGTGGTAAAGGAAAAAAAATGCAGAGCATTAAGTCAAAGAAAGCTAAGAACCGAACCCAGGTCTGTAGACCCATCTCTCCTTGCTATCTCTGTCCCCTGGTGTTCAGTGACTTTGTGGCAGCCCCTCTCCGTGTCCCTAAGAAGTCTTGCTCTGTTGTCACCTCTGAGGCCATGGTGATCTCAGCTTTTCTTTCTTGGCTTTCTGCATCCCCAGCCTCTAGCATCTGCACATCCGGGCATTAATTCAAACACAAACATTTTTGCCTTCCCCAGTTTTCTGCAGCCCCTTCAGCACCTTCCACTGCTCCCACACTGTGTGTCCATCCATCAGCTTTCAGCCCATCCCTCATCGCTGAGCTGAGGGGGATCTGGACACCAAACCCTGCCAGGGGCTTTATGAACTTTCTACTTCATAAACCTCTGAGTCATTCTGCTCCTGCCTGACATGTCCAGAGCATCACCTTCTTTCAGAGCTGTGGTAGGAGCCCCCCGGCATGGACCGGGGTCCTGCTCCTCGCCAGCAGACAGAGACTGCTGCTGCGGTTGTTTTTTCGAGGGGGATGCTTTTTCTAATTTTCACTATTTATTTTGAAACCGCTCATGGCTGTTCCTGTATGTAAAACATTTGGAGACCTGTGCTTAAAATACCTGCAGGGACTCTCAGTGCAGCACAGCAGAGACTCAGCCTTGCAAGCCTTTACATCACCGTGGGACTATTTGTCGAGCTCTGTGCTGGAATGCTTAAAGGTGTTTCGGCAAGGCCAAGGCCAGGGCATGGGAACACAGGTCTTTACCAGGCTTTGCCTGTAATTACCTCCATGCCTGCCCTCCCCTGTCCCTGGCAAAGCAGAGAGAAGGGAGCTGTGCAGATGGCCAAGGAGAGAGGTGAAGGGGAGGAACCGAGCTCCAGCCCTGGGAAAAGCAGGATGCAGGGTAAAGGGCTTTGCAGACACTTGGCGTGTGATAAGACGTGGCACCGATGCACAAAAGCGGTCCCTGGTTATCCTCACAAGCCAAGCCCGGCAGAGAAGAGCTGGAAGAGGGTCTGGGAGAGCCCAGGGAGGACCAGGCACTGCTCAGCTGAGATGCTGAGCTCCCGCCGGTGACACTCTGCTCTCCAGATCTGCTGCCTCCCCAAACTGAGGTCATTAAAGATGTCAAAGAGCTGTTTTTAACAGGAGGGGGTGTTTGGCTTGACGCCTGGCTCCGCTCCAAAGGGAATAAAATCACAAGCTCCCCGTCTGCGCCACGTGCAGCTGCAGTGCCCAGAGCCAGGGGCTGCGGGTCCAGCATTGCTGGTGCAGGGGTTTGGGAGGCTCAGGGCAGCCTCTGAATTTTGGCAGCCCCCCCAGGGTCCCCCTGGACCCAGGGTGATGCTGCAAGGTGGAAGACAGCTGGAGGGTGCCCAGGTTTGGAGCCACGCTGTACCTCAGAGGGTCCGGGACCTGGGGGGTGCACCGGACAGCACTCAAATGCAGGGGAGGGACCCTGGCGGGGCTGGGGGAGAAGGGGAGGGTGGTGGGTGGCCGCTGGAGAAAGCAGGGCTGGGGTCATGGTGGAAAGCAGAGGGGAAGGCAAGCAGGAACGGACTCCATGGGAAGGGCAATTCCTCCTGCCCTGTGGCTCACCATGGCAGGACGTCAGGGTGATGGTGGTGATCCTCGGTGGCCAAAGCCACCCAAGCTTGTGCTGGTGTCCCGGTGGGATGGAGACCTGCCCATGCTGGCAGCTTGACATGATGGACTCGGGGTGGTGGGCACAAGCCCTGGATGGGGAGACAGAAACCTTCTGGGGTGTGGAGCGGGTTTGCAGGGGAAAAGGAGCGGGGGACCTGGTGGGATGGGGCACAGGAACCGCTGGGGGACCCCAGACTGCTCCTTGCAGGGCTGGCTGGTGTGGGGAAGGGAGAGGGTGCAATGGAGGGGACAGGGACAGGCCAGCGGCTGGGGGGGCTGCCCTGCACCTGCAATAACAAGCTCTGGGCACAGGGCCTGACAGCGGGACGGGGGCCGAGCTGGAGTTACAGCCCCCGGGGGAGACCCTGGTGGCTTGGTGCCCGGGAAACACCTCCGAGCCAGCCCCCCCTCCACCCAGGAGCCGGGCACTCAGGGGGTCCGCCAGCCCCACGTCTGCCCGGCTGGGAGCTTCCCCCCTGCCCTGGCTGTGCCCATGCACCCGCTCTGCCGCACAGCCCCTGGACCTCCTCTCCCACCCCCCTGGGGGACACTTGCTCCCAAAACTCCTCTGCTTCCCCCTGTGTTTTAGGGACCCCACAGCTCGCTTTTGACCCTGGACACCCTACATATCCTATGTATCCCCCCCAGATCTCTCCATCAAAGGTAATGTCCTCTACCCACAGCTTTTTGCTGCCTACCCAAACATTTCCCCGCTATCCCACCCCGGCATGAGTTTTCCCCTGCTGCCCTCTCTGCCCCAAATCCTGATGTCGCTTGCTGCTCCTACGCCAGCTCACCAGACCATTGCTCCCACCATGGCCCTTTCAAAATCAACTCATCCTACACTTTTCCCCCCTCCGTGCTCCCTGGCTGATCTATCCCCAGAAATGGGGTAGCCAGGGAAGAGCTGCAGCAATGCTTTTCCCTCCCATTCTCACATGTGTGCTCACACCATGGAGGATGCTGAGAAAATCCCATCTCAGGCACTTATTCCTTTTTCCCTGGGCATGTTCCCAGTTGGGTCCAGAGCTGGTCCTCACCATGGGGGTACGGCAATCATCCCTATCCTGCAGTCAAGGGGTCCCTCTCCCTTCCTCCTGCTTCTGGGCCTTCCCTAAGGAGTGGAGGGAGACGCACACCACCCCAAACCCTCCCAGCATCAGAGGAAGCCCCCAGACTCTTCTAAGTGAAGGGTCTTGTGCAAACCCTTGGCCATGCCTTTAGCCTTTGCTGTGACCTTCCCCAAGGCAGGTTTATTTGGGTGCCTGTTGCCAGGGTTCAATCCAGCACCAGTGCTACCCAGCTGCTATGTGGGGAGCCCAAGCCATGCCCACCCCACTCCCAAGGAGCTGTCTCTAGGGGTGGAGGTGCCCCTTGGTGTCTCCTGGCTCTTGCCATGCCATGATGCTGTGGTTGTTTACAGCAAAGCTTTAGGCATCCCTCCCTTTCGCAAGGGCCAGGCCAGGCAACTCCTTCCTCATAGTTGAAGGCTGTAACCACAGGGTTTTAATGTTTTCCCACTGGCTGACATGAACGACATTCCTGGCAGTGTCACGGCCAGGTTCAAAGGGATGAGGAGACTCCTCCTTCTGCCCAACCTGCACCTCAAATGTCCTCCGAGCTGGGGCACTCTTGGCAGAGGGACTGGAAGAGGATGGTGGAAGCTGGGTCTGAGTTTCCCACTTTTTGGCTACATGGGGTTTGGAATGGCCATTGTGCAGCCCTGCCACCGTGCTGAGCTGGAGGCTGGACCTGCTGATGGTAAAGCAGAGATGTTCCCTTCCTGGGTCGCTGCTGGCCTTTGGGAAGAGGGTACTTCACAGGTTGAGGGGCACCAAGCAAGCGTTAAGCACTGGAAGAAAGACTCGCCAGAAATCTTCAGCCAATGTCTTAGGGGGGACTGTGCAGGTTAGTCCTCTAGAAAGCTGTCCTAGAGGTAAGCTCTTTACTTGCCTTTTAGGCAGCCAGCTGCCTGCTTGGATTTTGCCCGAATTTCCCCTGGTGTCTTAAGCCTTGGGAAGGGCACCGGGAGATGTGTGCAGCTTGGCTGTTCCTGGGCACTGGGTCTCGCTGTGGCTGGTGCTGCTCCCACCGGTCTCTAATCCACCTCTCCACGTGGGAGGGGATCCTGGAGCACTGCTGGAGGATTGCTGCGGTCACTGTGGGGTGGTGTGTAAAGGATGAAAATCCACCACGATGCTGTGCAGAGAGGCATGGACAGCACAACTTGTTTGGACAACTGCAGAGTTAGCAGAAAGACCTGCCTTGCCCCAAAAATCCTCTAAGCCCAACCTGCAAGTTATTTACCTTATGAACGCAGACCCCAGCACCAGTAGGGGAACCCCCAAATGCACAGGGTGTCCCACCAAGAGCGAAGGAATTCCTGTTGCTTCACCCCCACCCCCACCCCCATGACAGTGTGCTCCAGGCAAGATCCAGGGACTGTTTTTTAACTATCTCCCGCACCTATTCCCTCAAAAAGACACACAGTCTGGCTATTGCTTCTCCTGCAGTCAACTGCGGGTGATCCAGAAAGAGGGAGTTAATGGGACTGAGGAGCTGGATGTCCTCAGTGGGACCTGGGAGCCTGGTCCAGCCGATTTACTTAGGTAAGGGTGGCCACAAAGTCCAGATCCTGCCCGAGCATGGAGGGCACTGAGTCAGAAAGCCAAGAAGGTCTAAGTCAGGAGCCACCTGCACTGCCTAGAAGTGGGGAGATGGAGCATGGCAAAGCTTCTGCTTCCCTGTGGAGGAGGACAAGCAAGGAGGAGAGGCTGGTGAATGTGAGGGCTGACGCACGCAGCGTGCAAGTGCCAAGAAGATGTGTCCTTGCCCTCCTCATGGCAGCTTGTCTTTGCCATGGGAGAAGCTGGATAGGTGATGAAGCTGGGGAGGGTCAGTCTGCCCAGGTCAGGGGTACCCCAGATGTGGCACTAACAGGGGGTGCTGCTCAGTGCTCCCCCCAGCATCCCTTCTTTCCTTTTCTTCCTCTTTTTGTCTTTGGGGTCCTGCTCTGTGTCTTGAGGCCATACTAAAGCCCCTTGAGTCTTGACACAGACTGGGGCTGCTGGCACCTCTGCTCCTGACCCACAGCCTCGCGGGCATGAGATCTCATCCAGAAAGGCTGAACATAGTTTGTCTGCCCAGTAACCTGGCAACTGCACTAATGCATGCGTGCTCATAAACCATCCCCCTGAACCCGAGCCAGCACCCACCGAGGACCGTATCCCCTTACACCAGAGACATGCTGTGCTCCCTGTGTTGCTGCTTCACCGTGGACCCTCCTGAAGGGCAAATCCTGCCCCACGTTCCCGTCTTCTTCCAGACATGTCCCCTCCTCACTCAGCTTCACGCTGCACTCCATGTTCCAGCAAGATGCTCAGAGGTGGAGTAGGCTCTGCATCAACACCACCGAGGGGCATGTCCACCACGGGGAATGCCTACCCCAAACCCACCCACCTGAGGAGTGCATCTCAGCCTTAACCCCCAGCACTGCCTCACCCCTGCCTGCCTGGCTGTCGGGAGGAGAGGGGGCTGCCCCAAGAGAGTCGCTCCTGTGAGACATGCGCCCAGGTGTGATGCCTGCTCAGTAGGTGCGCAGAGCTGAGCTCTGCTGGGGTCAAAACCTCCCAGCCTTGTATTCAACCTCTTAGATTTATAGAAAAAATGTTGTTTCAGTGGCAGACAATGAGTCTGAGGATTTTAAGGCTGATTTGACTTTTCTGGAAGAGTCTAAATCTGGCACGTCAGATAAAATCTGCAGCCCTGGAGAGAATGGCTCATGCTCCCCACCCAGCATCTCCATGAGCTGGGCGGCATTCGGAGGGAGGCTTGGGGGCTGCGCTGGGGCAAGTCCCTCGAGGAGGATACGGGAGGAGTCATCTGGCTGTTTGAATTTGTGTCTTGCAGCTCCAGGGGTTTCCTGAGCCTGGAGGGCAGAGGGAGGGAGGTGAAAAGAGAGAGGTGGCTGATTTATAGCTTACCATCTTCTCTGATCTTGATCGCCCTTTGTCTTGGGAGTCTCTCTTATCCAGACATGGAGATGGGAGGAGGGGATCTGTTTCAGAGATTGCTGAACTCTGGGTGTTTGCCGTTTCCTGGAGACCTTTTGATGTTCCCTTTGCTTTAAAACATTTTCAACGTTAAGTTTCTCAGCCTCCCGCTGCACCTCGACTCTCAACATGGGGGCACGATCCATCATGACTTACCCAAACAATCTCCAGCAAGGCGAGACCTCCCCATCTCCAGGGCCAGCGAGGCAATCTGTCCCTGCAAGAGCCGGCAGCAGGGCTTCTGGGCACCCCACCGCAAGACCACAGGCTGCTATGGGCTGTCCAGTGCTATGGACTTCAAACAGGATGAAACCCACCTCCCTGGGTGAGATATCGTGCCCTTAAGTGAGTCCTATAGATATTGCTAAAAGTTCGATTTAGGGCTCATTAAAGGAAGAAGTGCAGAAAAAACCTTTCTGGCCCTAATCTCCACCAGGCTGTGAAAGGTCTCCAGCTCAGAGACCATCTTCTCTCTTGTCCAGCATGTGCAACTTGTCAACTCTGGTAACGGACATCAGGTCTGTAATTAAAAGATCATCAAACAGTCCCTTTTCCGTAAATCCTCTCCCAGCACTGTCAGTTAATAAAATGGATTTCATTTAACTGGTGCCATTTTCCAGAAGAGACAGGCCAAAGAACAACATCGCCTGTAAAACAATCTTTTTTGTTCCGTGAAAGTAATTAGTTTTGCTTGGACTTAATGTGCTTGGGGGTTAATTATCCTAAAACTGCCCATGAACTCCCATCATGTGGGGATATTTCTGCTGGGCTGCCAGAGGTGCCAATTCTTGCAGCAAGGCTCTTTATGAGTCTTGATGATGCTCATTGTTTGCCTTGAGCTCTCAGCTTAGTGCTGTTGTGTGCTCACATGAAAATTTGCTTTCATAGCCTGTCCCCCAAGAAGTTTCCAGCCTCAACCTGAGAGCACCTGGGAGCAAAAGGCAAATAAGATTTACTTGTTTATTACCAGGTTAATCATGGCTTTTATGCCAAGGTTATAATTTTGCAGAGCCTTGAGTTATGATTTTTCAGGGCTGGGGCTGTCAGTGCCAGCCTGGCCGTACAACAGTCCTAGACAGCTTTTCTGGGTGACAGAGGAGGCCACAGAGGGAGACGGTCCCAGGCTTTGCAGCAACGTGCTTTCCACGGTCTGTGAAGGTGAGATCATGGTAAAGCTGCTGGAGGTTGAGCTTCAGCTCAGGAGGGGCTTTTTGGGTGGAAAAAGGTGAGAACTCCTGAACTTTCACCGCATGTTAAGGTAGAAAAAAGCCGTTCAACTAAAATATCTCATAAACCGTTTTTCTTTCTATTCTTTTTTTTTTTTTTTTTTTTTTTTTCTTTTGGTAAAGAAATGGCTATACACGGCCGTTCTACTTGTAACCCAGCCAAGAATAATTTGTGGCAGGAAAGTTTGAGCATTTGTAAAAATAAAATAAAAATTAAATAAAAAAAAAGAAATTGAAAGCACATTAGAGTATTTTAGCATGAACCCAAACAGAGAGGTGGGTATTCGGAGGGCAGAACAGCCCCGATAGCACGACATTCTGCATTTCTGGCCATGTGTTGAAACGGAGAGGGTTTTTTTTCACATGTTTGTTTTATTAATCACACTACAGAGCTCAGCACAGCACTTGCTGATTTTTGTCTTGTTAACATTTTTCTGTCCCACTGCCATTTGGTCTCCATTTGAGCTCTACACCTGCTTCCCACGTGAGAAATAGGAGCCTCACGCAGAGCAGGAGCAGAAAACCACCTCTTACCCCTGTCCTAGCAAATCTGAGTAACCGTTTACGTTTTGCCATCCTATTGCACAGGTGCTTTTGACCCCAGGGCTGCACTGACTGAAGGAACTGGGTATGTGGTCCTTATTCACATGGGACAGGTCTTCTCCATGCAAGCACTTCCCATGGACACCAGGGACTCTGCCACAAGCGGATGTGTTGCAAACGGTGGAGCCACCTCACCAGGGCGAGTTGGGAAAGGAATGAACATCCCACCGCACTTTCCACAGCCCACCAAACCCCACAGATTTTTGCAATAAAGGGCCAGGGCCAAAATTTCACGGTGTCCAACAGGGAGTCGGGTAAGGGAGGGCAGCAGAGAGAGCCTGCTTTGCCTGCGGGATCATGGAGGAAAGCAGTGAGATGAACAGGTGGTGGCCAGAGAAGATAAACAGGAGTGTCTCCACACGGAGCAATTTGCTCCACAGGATGTTGCTGAAGCTGAAGAAGAGTTAAACAAGATTCCAGCCTGGGCTGGACATTTGCATGGCTAACAAGAATATCCAGAATTATAACAGTTAATACTGACACCCTGCTCGGAAGGGATATCAGATCCGTGGCCCCAGGGCAAACACGGACTGTAACAGATTAGGGAGAGGCCAGACTTGGGGGGTGGGGATGGATTAGCTGACACCTGCCTGATGTGGGGGCTTGCACCTTTCCTGAGCGCTGGACCTTAACCCCTCCAGCGGGCAGCCCATCTCCCACCAGAGACTGCTGATTCATCAGGATGGAAATATTCCCCGGAGATCCGTTGCTGCGGATGAAATCCTAATGGAAAACTGCCCGGTTTCCTGCCAGCATACCCTTGGCAGCCCGCCTGACCAGCTGGTAGCAAGAGGAGAACATGGGAGCCCGGCTCCCGAGACGTTAAACTCTCTCGACTCCCGTGCAGACCGCTGGCTGAGGGATGGCGGGCTCCCAGCTGGTGGACCACAGCGTGGTGGTGGCTCCCAGCCTCCCAGCTTGAGCCCACCAGCTGGGGGAAAAGGGGAGCCATGGGCCAGACTGCTCCGCCTTTTGCAAAGGCTGCTTCTGGGTTTTCAGCGTGGATTGACCCCCCCCAAAACCAATCTCCAGTCACCAAAAAGCATTGACAGGGCTTCACGGTTCTCCTGTCTGCTGCCTGACCTTGCTCATCCACTCCTCCATTCATATCAAATCCCTCTTCTTCCCATCTCTTCCCATTGTCTGGGTGACCAGATGTCTTCCATGGGTGCAGGAGATCCTGGTGGGCTCCTTGCAGGCTCTCCACCAGGCAGAGCTGCTGCATGCCCAGCTTTGCTATGTATGGGACAGAAGAAGCCAGGATGGGTGTCGCAGAGTGTGACAGCCCCAAATCCAGGTCCCTGTCTCCCACACCAGTAGTGACACAACAGCATGGGGACAGGGTGCCCCTTGCAGGGTCCCTCTTTCATCTTTCTCCCAGGGCATGGATAAAGAGGGCAGGAACATGAGGGTCTCCATAGATGCCACGGTATGAGCCCACCCTCAGCCTGACTCTTCAAGTCCTGTCTGCGGGTGGCTGGAAATGTTGGGGTTTTTTTTCTTGCTTCAAATATCTACTCGCTTTTGCTAAAGCAATCCTGAAATAGAAAATTCTGCCAGAGTTTCCCTCCCCGGGAAGGTCACCTGTGTACTGGCCGTGACAAAGCTCCCAACAGCCCACGCCATCCCTCAGATAAGCCGCCTCTCAGAGGAGAGGTTCAACAGTGACGGAAAACACTCGGGAGATGAAATCCTTGGGGATGGATGCTGCGCTGGGATGTGGCACTCCTGGAAGGGTACACAGTGCCATCTAGCCGCGCTGGTCCGAAGTACAGAGCTCTCTGCAGGTACCTCCCCCCCCCCACCAGCCCCCTGCACGCCCCCCACCCCCCCCCAAAGGGAGCCTTGCCACCCCTTTGCCGTCACTTGGCATCCTTGGGAGATGGCCATGGCCAGCACCTTACCCACGGGTGGGGGCATGAGCTGATTTGACACCTGCACTTGTTTCTAGCCTACCGTGTGGTTCCTAGCTAAGGTTCACCTGGCTGAAACGGTGATGTTTTGGGGGAAAACTGGGACTTGAGTTGACTGCTCCCATTGCTTCATGGTCCCCTTCAGGGTGGTGGCTACATGTCCTGGTGTCTCCCTTCGGTTTGGTGCTCGTGTGCTGGGAGACCTAAGCTGTCAGTGTTTCTGCACCCGAGGCGTGGGAGAAGCACAGAGACCTGCTTGTTGTGGCTCCAGGCATTTCCCAAGTAATTTCTTCTGGTCCTGGACATGATTTCCCTTCTTCTCCACCTGGTAGATCTCAGTGCCAGCCTTGGCATTCAAATCTGGAGAAAGATGCGAGATGCTCGGACAGCTGGAGAGCCGGAGGTGTCTTTAGACTCCATCTAGCAATTCCTTGAGCTCCTCTGTTCCAGCACAGCCATGCTCACAAACACCTACCTCTGGTCAGGGGCTGTGTCCTCCAGTTGGTTTTAGTCTGGGTCTCCTTTGATGCTCTGGCATTTCACCTGCGAGGAAACTGGGGGTCTTGCTGGGGCTGAGTGTTGGTTCTTGGTGCCCACAGAGGGCAGGTCCTGTCTCCTGGACGTTTCACATCTGGAGTTGACAAGGCTTAGACTGTGCTGTTCACCATCCGCCTCTGCTTTCTTCCCTTTTACCATTTCTCCTTCCCTCACCAGAAGATGGGATGGAGAGAGAAATGTGCCATGCACCTACCCTCCCATCTAGCACGGATGGGTGATTTAAGACCTGATCTAGGTGGACTAGGATGTCACTAGGAAATCTGTCCTTTGTCAAGCCCTGGCACAGCTCCTGGATGCCTGACACCTTCAGCTGAGCCTCCTTCCAGCTGCCAGCATCAACCAGGAATACCCCAGGCCTTGCTGCTGGGCACCTCATGGCTTTGTACTCCTCTCTGCCTCTGATCCTTTCCTACTTAACCTGATTTTCTGGCCCTTCCCAAACCCCAATGCTGAGAGCATGGGCCTTTATCGCCATGCAATGTCAACTCCATTCATTTGAACCTCACCTCACCCTGCTTTTTTATTCTGGTCCCTTGCAATCAGCTGCTTCTCCTGCCTACTGCTCCATTACTGTGCAGAGCAAGCTTGTATAAAGCTGGGAAGACTTCTTCTTGAGCATCGTGTCTATTCCCCTTTGATGGGTAGTGCCTGTGGTTGAAAATGCCCTAAGATGCCCTTCACTAGCTAAGATCCCATCCCCACGAACTGTAGAAGGAGAGCGGACAGGATCTTTGGGAAGACCAGTTCCTTGGGTCTTCTCTAGTGATGTGTGAACCAAAATCTTTACGATGCTCATAACTTGGCAAAAGTCGTGGCAGCACTGAGGTACAGGCAGTTGCACGCACACAGGCACACTCTTTAAGCAAAGACCAAACGTTATTTCTCCTTGTCCCAACCCTTCCAGCTTTGGTTTCCCCTGCAGGCAATCCAGCCCCAAACAGTACCTGAGGCTGGGATTAATTGAATTGTCTGTAGGCGATTCTGTAGGTATCCCAGATATCTATAGGAGACACCGTTGTGTAGGCACTTTCTAGAGTGTCACTTAATGCCAAGAAACTTGGTCCTACCTGCAGCGCTTGCCTCAGGATGATGTGATTTTTCCCCTAGAAGCCCCTATTTCTCTCCAGTGACTATAAAGGCAGGCAGCTCTGTAGCTGGCTGAGATGGAAAATAGCCCAGCAGTTAAAATCTGGTGAAATGTAAGTAACTGAAAACAGTGTTTTATAATAGGAAACACTGCCTTAACACCAGAGCTTGCTGTGAGACCCACCTGTGACAGTGCAGGAATGGAGGAGGCAGAGCCAGGTCTCGGTTACATCCTGCCTCCCGGGTATTTTTGTGCAGGGCTGGGTGTTCAGCTGCGGTTTTACATTGATTCCCCATGTGCCCTGAAGGTGCCGGTGTGATTTTGGAGGATGGATGTGTCCTACCTCTGGCGAGCATCTCTTTGGCCGCAGGGAGATATCCTTGGAATGAGGGGTCCCGTTCCTCACAGGTGGCTGGGCAGGGCGGGAACTGGGTTGCACAAATGCATCCCACTGCTGAGCGGGAGAAAAAGAAAAATGGGAGAACACTGGAGAAAATGAGTTTTGTCCAGAGCTCTTTTGCATTAACGTTAAGAAAACCCATCAACAACAGCAGATGGAAATATGACAAAACTGGAAAGTTTTCATCCAAAAAGTGACATTTTCTGGAAGCTTGGAAAAGCCTTAAAACCTGAGAACGAAGCTGTGGCTGCACTCACAGCTCTATCAGGCGTAATGTTGCCAGCCTGGGTGATAGTATTGCTAGTGTCTCTAAAATTACCATTTTCCTTAAATCTCTGGCTGCTGGAGGCAAATAAAACCCATCTATTAAAGAATCATGACTTTTAAGCCAGTCTCATGATTCTGGATGTTTTAAAGATGGTCAAATCATTCCACATCCTTGACTGGCAATGCCGTAGGTGCCAGAATACAGCTGGGAACTCACACAGACCCCCGAGCATGAGCACACGTGGGTGCTGGTGGGTGCTGAGGTGCTGCCAGTGCCCAGGATTTCAGGCAGTAGTTGTTTCCCTAATAACCTGAGATGCTGGAGTCTTGTGGATACCTACAACCCTCGGCATTCATTTCCAATAAAACTCCTTTTCTAATCCTCCCGGTTGCAGAGGAAAAAAGTTGACAGACTGTTTTGAAAGCAGCTTAAGCACCCCGAAGCAGAAAGCCTATAAACCAAATTAACAAATGTATTATTTAAACAAGATTGCAAGCGCCTTAAGCCAATTCCACGCTATTTTGAAGTCTAACTGTGCTCTGTGCCTAGCTTGGCTATGGTTGGGGTGGGAGGTGATGTGAGAGAAGGAAAAGCTATCATCTGCTCTGTAGCTTAACTCTGTTTCTGTTGTTCCTTAAAAAGCAACCTCTGGGGCACCTTTTGAAAGGGCTTTGCAAGAGTGAGAGCTAAGTGCATGCTTGGGAAGGGCAGGGGAATTTTAATTTGGGTACATTGTGAAATGCACAAGGAGAAGGGCTGGATGGACAGGTTCCCTGGTGCAATGCAAACCCCAAAGGAACTAAATGGGACCAAGCAGGTCCTCTGGCTTCTCTGAGGCTCTATATTCACGTCCAGCATCTCGTGCTCTGTGTCTTGGCCTGACATCAGGGCAGGGATGCTCACTGGCTCTGAACTGACAGCGCATGTTATAATAGCTGTTTAGAAAAGATTCGGAATGTCTTACTGGAACTCCACCACTGCTTCTGGGAGGCTTTTGGCTCTAAGGCTCCAGTTGTAGCTGCAGACATGAAGGTCAAGAGGAGGTCAGGTTAAAAATACAGGCTACAAGTGCAGAGCCCAGACAAGCTCCATCTGATGCTCCTGGTGCCTTGGCTGCTTGGCTGCACCCAGACCCTTCACCTTGCACAAACACACCATGAGTACACAGGACTGCCATCATTGTTGGCGTTGCCATGCTCTAAGGGTAAAAGGAAGGCAAAGTTTCTAGAAAGAACCCATCTTGATCATTAGGCTGATTGCGATAGGCAGTCCTATGCGCTATACGCAATTCCTGTATGCACAGGACCACAGGATCAGGCTGGAACGAACCTCAGGAGGTCTCTGGTTCAAAGTCTTGCTCAAAGCAGTCTCACTGACCAGCTTAGTCAGAGCTTTGTTCAATCTGGTCTTGAAACCCTTCAAGGACAGAGATTTCTCAGCCTCTCTGAATGATGTGCTCTGCTGCGGGACTGTGCTTAGGGGTAAGAGAGGCTGAAACCTCTGTTAAGGAACACATCACACAGCCAGGCATGCACAGACATATATGTCCACGCACACAAACATATACACACAGGGGCAGGGAGCTGCTGACATTCACTGTGCTCCTCTTCTGAGATAAACGCTTGCATTACTTGAGCTAAAAAGCAACAAGCCTCGGCAGCAAGACCCCCATGTTCAGCCAGTTTGGCCCTGAGGAGACCTCTCAACATCTCCAGACCAGACCTTTGTGTCCCTGGCCCCGGCAGCACCACCACAGTCACATCTGTGTGATGGGTGGAAACTCAAAGAAGAAGAAAAGAAGGTGACAGGCTCAGCAGGAGAGCAGCCCTGGGAGCTGTTGTGGCCACAGCACAAGAAGATCGGCCATGCTGAGGTGTTGGGGGGCTGGTGGGGGCAGGACATCCAGAACAGCCAAACCTTGAGGAGGAATTGGTGTAACACCCTCCTGAGTTCTATGGGCTGGAAAGGCTGAGTGCAGGGGAGCGGGGCTGAGTCCGGTGTCCCCATCCCATACCCCTCTGCCCCTTTAGATCCGTGCCTGGATGCTGTTCCTTCACACTGGGTCATTCCTTAGGGCTCAGAGTCTGGAGAAAGGCTTCAGCCAGCGGCAGCTGATGCCAACAGCAGGTCAAGGGCTTGTAGAGATGGACCTGACAAGAGGCACCCTCGGAGAAGGTGTGACTCAGTGTGCGACTGTCTGCCTGCCCGTATCCCTGTTTGGAGAGGATTGGAGAGGGAGCTATAAAATGCATTTTAAAGTGCAAATTCCAGGTACTTCGGGAGACAAATGGACATTTCTTTCAAGACTCAGACAAGGAAAAAACCCCATGGAAGTCCAGGCATATGTCCCTGGCGGTCTCTCAGACTCTGGCATGGCTTGCAGTACCCTCAGATGGTTTTCAGAGCCAGGCTTTCATTCCCTGACTGACAGCAGCGCTGGTTTAACTGGAATGCTCTTACGCTACTCGGCATAAGCAGCCATCCAGCCTGGGAAATTACACCAGGACAGGGAACGTTTGTCAGAGGCCATAACAGTTATAACTACAGGCTTCCCTAATTCTGCTGCCTCTAATAAGCCTAGAAACAGGCTTCTCCTTGCAAAATCAGGACATGAAAGTCATTAAGTGTCTCCTAGCAGGCTGATTGCTGTGAAGGGTCTTTGGGCTCCTACAAAGGACAAAACCGAGTGGACTCAGAGGCTGCTTTGGCCGAGCAGGACCTTGCCCTCCGAATAAGTGCAGGAGGGGAAGGTCAGACTAAGGCAGGTGGTGCTGGATGTTGGAGTGATGCAGAATGGTTTGCGAATGAGGAATTCACAGGTTGATGGTGGCAAAGATCAATGAATGCATCATCAAAGAGGAGCTGATCCATAAAACAAGCTGCCACCACTCAGCGGAGAGGTTGTGCTGCGACCTCCCAAAGAGACAGTGATAAATGGAGCAGCCATCCTGCTGGTCTGTGTTATCAACAACAAATGCTCTGACCCTCTCTGCTTTTGGCCGAGAGGTGCTGGCATATCGGAGAACCCTCTCATGGCCATAACAGAGTGATGGTGGTTTACACTGGCTAAGACCCACACTTCCCACACGGTTGATATATAGAGTGGAAAGGGGAGCTGGTCCCCCGTGTGAACTCCTGACTCTAGCTGGCTGGGAAAAAGCTTCTGAGAACCGTTTCAAGGAGAACAAGGTTGGCAGACATAATAAGCAGAGTGGGAGGATGGAGGTGTGGGGCACATGGGAGAGGAGACCTTCCACAGGTCCTCATTTGAGCCCAGCCACACGTGAATGGGGGCTGGCAGGAGAAGGGTGCCTGATGGGGAGCGATGCACAGCGGCTGAGATAAGATGTCCACGGACACTCACGATTCAGCAGTGAGGGACTGTTGCACAAGTGCATGAAGGAGTCTGAAGGAGGCCACCGTAGTGCCACAGGCTCCTTCAGAACCCCCAGATTTCTCAACCGACCAATGTCATGCCCACTCCTGCAGGGTACAGAGGAAAGGGTTAACGTTTCCTAAAACCCTGTTGTGTTGGGAAGGCAACAGAAAATTTGAAAGCAGGTCAGTACCTCAGCTGCTTCTGAATTCTCATTAATTTGCGTTCCCCTCTCATTTATTAATGGGCTGACTCACACTGTATTTGCTTTCCCTTTGCTGCAATTTGCAAAATTCTTTCTTATTCCCAGTAGCCCTCTTGGCAGTGTTATTTTTCTCTGTTTTTCCCTGGCCTTTATCATTTCCTTGCAGGTCTTAGCTGAGTTTGCATATTCTTGCTCAGCTCCCCTAGCTATTTCTTTTCAGCCTTTTTCTTTTCATCTTCAGGCCTCCTAAGGCATCCCTCGGGGCTACCTCAGTCCCTCTGGGAGCAGCTGGGAATATTCGGCTATCCACTATGCCCATGAAGGAGATTTTAATAGCTCCCTTGGCCCTCCATTCCCTTTTTCCTTCTAGTCCCATGTGGGGACTCAGATGGCTTCCCAAAGGCTTAGAAGCTCCCAGGGTTTGGAGCAACCTGGATTTCCAGAGAGGCAACAACAGATCCCAGTAGCCAGCAAGTCCTGTGGAGATGCTGGTCTGCTCTTCGCTGCTGTCTGCTCCTAAATACTGTGTGGGTCAGTTATTGCTGTGGACAGACTGTTTTTTTAATTCTGCTGTGCTCCAGCCAACGCTGACCGTCTTGCTTTGCCTTGTGGTGGAGCCAAATCTTCTCCAACCCAGGAGTTGGACAGCCTGGCCCAGATGGTCCAGGACTGTGGTCCCCTCAACATTGCGCATCCTTTGCTCCCCTCATTTGGCTCAGTCCCGGTGTCTGTACCCACAGAGAGCAAGATCTGACGGTGTGAGCCCATTGTGGGGGGCACCATTTGGCTACATGAGCCCACCATGAGGGTCTGTGTGGCTGTACGAGCCCTTTGGGGCTCTACACAGTTGTTTTCCCAGATGCTGGGGACTGCAGCGTGCCCGGTGAGGATTCACCGTTCGGTGAGGCAAATTGGGTGAGAGGGGTGTTTTTGGGGGTGCCAGCTTTGCCAAGGCTTCCCGGGTGCTCCCCCCGGTCCTTCCCCAAATTTGCCCACAAGAGGGAGGCAGCGACTTGCGGTGTCTGCTCCCACGCTGCATGGGTGTCGCGGGGTCCCAGCCACGATGCTCGGGCTGCGTGGGGACCCCCAGGCTGCGTGGGGGCCATACCCACCCTGCACCACACACATGCATCGCCCGAGCCCAGGCACCTGGGTGGGGGGTGAGGGCTCATCCCCAGCACATCTTGCCCTGTGTGGGAAGAGCCAAGGGAGAGCATCTTCTTGCCTTGTTGGCTTTTTTTTGGTGTGTGTGAGTCAAGAAGTGGAAGGATGGTGGTGGTGGTTGTTTTTTTGACTTGAGTGAGAATTCTGTCCTCTGCCAGGGCTGGGTGAGATGCGTCGTAGAGCTATGTCCATTAGCAGAAGACTGCTCCTTTCCCTCTGACACAGGCAGAAGATGGGAGCTGGAGCGTACTGTCCTTGCCATCCCTTTCCTGTACCTCTCCAAACCATCACCACGGAGCAAAGAATCCCAAAGGGAAAGGCGAAGGACTCCCCAGTAAATGTACCAAGCTGTTCCTTGGAAACTGATGCCTTCCCATGGACCTGAGGAAGGCAGAAAAGTCCTGTAGGTACAGGGACTCTACTCAGTGGTCCCAGATCCAAGGTGGTATTCCTGTTTCCAAGTGCTCCGGGGGTCCAACTCCAGAGACAGCTTTGCCAAGACCTTTCCCACGCTGGGGACCTGTTGAGGTAGTGTGAGCTCTGGACAACCCAGGTGGATGGGAGGTCAGCCTTTGTTCTGATACCAACATAATGGGTTCATCACACATCATTTACTCAATGCTGCCTGGATGACTTCAAATATAAGCATGCCCCTTAGGGAAGTTCAAAAGAAGTTGATAGCAGACAAGGCTTTCTGTCCCAGACCCTGAATCTTTCCATCGCTCCAGAGACCCCCTCCTCTTTGGGCTGGACTAATGTGGTTGTGATGCCCTCCTGGCTACCAGGGGCAGAGTTGAGGACTGAAGGTGCTGTAAGATGGACCATCCCAGATGATGCCTCCTGGCAGGCAGTGGGCTCTGGGGTCACCCACCCCCAATAAGCGGTTTGTTCTTTCATGCAAAGTGGCCTCGCTCCAGCAAGGGCATGGACGCTGCTTGCCACAGAGAGCTGTAACTGCAACAAAGGCTTCCTTTCTCCGAACCGTGACACAATGGTTGGAGTTACATAAATCTGTCACGCACAAAGCAAACTGCGTTAAACAGCGTCCTCTCCCACTCTAGCTGGATAAAAGCTGGACACTTCGGAAAATGTTTAAAAACCATTTTTCACTCCCTTGTGTTCACTCTTCCCTCCTCTTGCATCCTCATTGCACTCACTCATTCAGGAGCCTGCACAAGGACCTGAATTTCTAATAGGGACCAAAAAAAAAAAAAAAAAAAAGCAGAAGGGGAATAAACCCAGTGTTAAAACCCATTCAGAGTTTCTATTATTTGGGACGAAAAGGGGAAGGTCCCTTGCGGGTCACTTTTAAATGTGTCTGTCTAGAGGTGAAGAGATTCAAAGTGCATTTATCATCCTCCTTATTCACCCTCTCCGTTGTCCGCAGCAACACGGGGTTTTTTTTCCTGCTTCGTGATGCAGTGATTGCTCCAAAACCCAGCTGGGTTCAGCCATCGTGCGAGGAAGGAGGGCTCTCCTCTGCCTCACACATCATCAGCACGGCTGTGAGCAGTGTTGGTGGTGACACGCAAGGTGGAAGGGGCCCAGGATGACTTGTCCCAAACCTCAGCTGGGCTACGGGGCAGCGAAACCCAGGCTGCGGTGGGAGCAGCCAGCTGGAACCTTTTACGCGTAGTAATTCACCAAAAATGGGGTTTCAGCAGGACCAAAAGGAGTTGGAAGTTCAGGTTTCAGTCGTTTGGATGTATGTGAAAGTGTCAGCGTAGTCCTGCTAGATGTTTCCAAGGTAAAATGTCTCATTTCAGAAGTGCCAGAGTATTTCATTAGACAGCCTTGAAACAAAACTCTTTCCCTATTTTCATAGGACGTTTTTATTTAAAGGCTGACCCAAAGCAGGAGAATATGAGGCTAAGCAAAAACATTGGGTATCCCAAAGGAAAGGGTTCCTTTTGGGTCAAGGGGACAAACGACTCTGAAGAAACTTCTTGCGATGGTTTTGCTCCCTGGCCTTGGTCCCCAGCCTCAGGGACATGGACATGGACACGGGCAGAACATGGGCAGAAAGAACTGGTGCGGCAGATCGGCAGGGTCACGGCAACCTGCAGGGCTGGGAGGACGGTGGGGAATAGCAAAGAGGGAGCCATGGGAACAGGTGTGGATGGGGGAGAGGAAAAGGTAAGGGCAGCATGTGGGTGATGGCGAAGGAGGAGAAGTCTCGTCTTTCAGTGGTGCAAAGGAGGGCACTGTGGGAGGGAAAGAGGCAAAGCCCAAAGCAAAACCAGCTGAGGCTTGAGTTGGAAGAAGGGTTGGAAGCTTTGGGGTTTCCTCCCTCTTACCCTGGGTGTGTGTGTGGGGGGGGAGTTGCAGGGAAAAGGACCCCATGGCCCATCCAGGTGTGAGGCCTGTGAAGCTTGTTGAGCTTCGCCGAGGTTTAGAAGAGGAGTTCAGCGCGGGGCAGCCTGCAGAGGTGGTAGAACAGCCAGGCTGTGTGACCCAGAGCCTGGGGAGCACAGTGGCCGTGTCTCCTGTGGGACCCACATGGGTCAGTGGGATGGAGAAGAAGCCATGGGTTGCTCTCTTTCTATGGCTCAGCATCTCCAAGTCCTAGTACCCTCCAGGACACTGATGTGGGAGGGGGGTTCCCTCCTCTTTGGCACAGCTGGCTGGTGGCTGCTTGGCCATCTTCCCTTTTGCCCCACTGGGGCATGTCTTACCCCCATGGCATCCCTTCGCAGCCTTGGTGTCCTGTCACACACTGTCCGAGGCTACTCTTCTCACCGAGGCCAACGTTGTCACCTGTTAGTCAACACACTGTTACCTCAGCTCCGGGTCCAGGCTGGTGCCTTTTAGGTTCCCCCATGTCTTTCCAAACAGGTGGCTATGAATTAATGAGGTCTAGGCATAGTTAGAGAGCTAAAAATATCTTCTGAGAAGATGAATTTTAATCAGGAGGCTCTAATGAGCACAAGATGAAATCAGGAATGAGAATGATGGTCCCCCAATGGATCTTCATTAACAATTTAAATGACTGAGGTCTTAATTAAAGGGCTCAGGACTTAGCTGAGGGATTACAGATTGCCCAGGGGGAGAAATCAAACAACTTCAAAACCCCTTTTTTATTGAAGGTAACGAGCTTTTAAATTAGATTTGGGGAAAGAAAAAAAAAAAAAAAAAAAAAAAGAACAAGGCCTTGCTGTTTTATCTGGCTTCTTCACTCATTTAAACGATCTTGCAATGTGCAACCTTGGCCCGACAGCCCCCGTCATGTGCCAGTCCCCACACTGCTCCTGTCACTGCCTCACCTCAGTGTCCCACTGACCACTGGCCTTTGGCCATGGACAGCACGAGGGTATCCGTGTTCCCCTTAGGGAATCCCCCAGGGACACCTGAGCTCAGGGGAGATGTCTGCAAGGAGACACTGAGACGGGCCTGATCTCCCATCAGCTTTACGACTCTCCCCTCTTGCTTAGCTGCTCTGAAATATTTTTCCTACAGAGAAATACTGCATATGTTCAGCTTGAGTTTGGGTTGTGTTCTGGGATATACAAACCCAGATTTTGGGGGATAATTGTAGTATTATGCTCAACCCCAGGCCC